>NC_135301.1:19902780-20527780 GCF_051311805.1 Agelaius phoeniceus
CACTCGGGATTTCTAATCGGGGCCACTGAGGCACGAGCACTGCCAGATACACCTCGTCTCACCTGGAAACGCCACAAGCCGATCTGGATTGAACAGTGGCCCCTCTCTAAAGCCAAGCTGCGCGTACTACATACCCTGGTGGAAGAACAGCTCGCCAAAGGCCACATTGTAGAGTCCTCCAGCCCTTGGAACTCTCCAGTCTTCATACTACCAAAGCCTGGGACAAACAGGTGAAGGCTCCTCCACGACCTTCGCAGAATCAACGAGGTCATCGAGGACATGGGCCCCCTCCAGCCTGGCCTGCCCTCACCATCAATGCTGCCTAGAGACTGGACAATTGCTATCATAGATATTAAGGACTGTTTCTTCAGCATTCCACTGCACCCTGAGGATGCTCCACAGTTTGCTTTCTCCGTTCCCTCTCTTAACAAACAGGCTCCACTCAAAAGATATCATTGGTGTTATCTTCCTCAAAGAATGAAAAATAGTCCCACTATTTGCCAGTGGTACGTGTCTCACATCCTGTCCCCCATTTGGAAATTATTTCCAAATGCTATCATCCACCACTATATGGATGATATCCTGGTTTGTGCTTCAGATAAAGCTTACTTGGACAAAACAGTTTAAAGGACTATTGAAACCATAGAAAAGGCAGGATTGGAGATTCGTGAGGATAAAATACAGTACACCAACCCATGGACTTACCTTGGAGTCAAGATCCGGGAAAGGACCATCGTACCCCAGCAGCTCACCATAAATGACGACCCAAAAAACCTGAGAGACTTACACAGCCTGTGCAGATCTATCAACTGGGTACGTCCACTACTAGGAATTACAACAGAGGACCTTTCTCCCCTGTTCAATCTTCTTTGTGGCCCCAAAAACCTGGACTCTCCATGCGCTCTCACAAAAGAAGCCCGAGGTGCCATCAACAAGGTCCAGGAAGCCCTGTCTTCATGCAAAGCCCATCGCTTCGAGCCCAGCCTGCCTTTCCAGTTCGTCATCCTGGGAAAAGCACCTAGATTCTATGGACTGATTTTCCAATGGGACTTTCAGCTTTGAGACCCTTTGCTGATACTGGAATGGATTTTTACAAACAGCCAACCTACACTTACCACCTACCAGGAGATCATGGCACATTTAATAAAAAAGGCTAGAACTCACCTCCGCTCTCTTGCAGGGTGTGAGTTCACATACATATATTTGCCAATAACCCTTGCGGACATGGAGGATTTGCTGCAGACCGATGAAAACCTCCAGTTTGCCCTAGATAGCTATACAGGCCAAATTTCAGTTCAGATCCTAAAACACAAACTTTTTAACCCTGATGTAACCTTTCATTTGACCCCAAAATTAATCCAAAGTAGAAAACCTCTCAAAACTCTAACCATCTTTACAGATGGCTCAGGGTCTTCCCACAAGTCAGTAATGACATGGAAAGACCCCCAAACACAAAATTGGGAATCTGACATACAAATAGTGGAGGGATCTCCACAGATTTCAGAATTAGCAGCTGTTGTCAGAGCCTTTGAAAAGTTCAAAAAATGAACCTTTCAATCTGGTCACAGATTCAGCTTATGTTGCTGGTATAGCTATGAGAGCAGAACATGCTTTTCTCAAAGAGGTTTCCAATCCAAAGTTGTACCAATTGATCTCCAAATTAATACTCCTAATCTCCCACAGAAAGCAACCCTACCATATAATGCATGTGCAGTCACCCACTGACCTCCCAGGTTTTGTTGCAGAAGGTAACAGGAAAGCGGATGCATTAGCCATGGCAGTAGAAACTGCTAATGTTCCTAGCATCTTTGCCCAGGCAAAGTTGTCACACACATTTTTTCATCAAAATGTACCTGCACTTATCAGAATGTTCAAGCTCTCAAAAGATCAGGCAAAGGCTATTGTTGCTACGTGTCCGAACTGTCAAAGCTATCAGATACCATCTATGGGGATCGGAGTCAATCCCCAAGGTCTGAACAGCTGCCAGCTGTGGCAGACAGATGTGACTCACTTCCCACCTTTTGAGAGGTCAAAATACGTGCACGTATCGATTGATACGTTTTCAGGAGCAGTATTTGCATCATCACATCCAGGAGAAGCTACACAGCACACAATAAAACACTTCACCTCGCCTTTGCCACCCTGGGAATACCAAAGGAGATTAAAACAGATAATGGACCTGCCTATGCCTCCCGCAAGTTAAAGGAGTTCTTCAATGAATGGGGAATAGCACACAAGACCGGCATACCTGTAAACCCCACAGGACAATCCATCGTGGAAAGGACACATCAAACCCTCAAAAGAGTCCTCGATCAACAAAACAGAGACATGAGAATCACATCTCCAGTGGAAAGACTTTGCAAGGCTCTCTACGTCATCAACTTCCTGAACTGTACAGCATCAGAGCCTGACCCACCAATATTTCGCCACTTTGCAAATACCACCCAAGCAAAGCTCACTGACAAACCACCTGTGCTAGTGAAGGACCCCGAAACACACCCAATTTCTGGGCCTTTCCAGTTGATTACCTGGGGTAGAGGATATGTGTGCGTACTACTACCATCTGGTCCAAGATGGTACCCAGGAAAAAACATAAAACCATACCTAGGCACTGCAAACACTACTCCTGCAAATGGGGACAAGAACTCTCCTGAGTCAAACACAAGACCTCCTCAAAACCAAACCAGTTCTTCCTGGAGACGAAGACGTCGCTGAATACCCACAAACACAAGAACAGACCGCCCCATCACGCGACAGCAGACAAAATAGAAAGCTAAATAACATTCTGCTGCATCAAACTATAGATAGCCTTAACACAAAAGTGTTCTCTGAATCATGTGTTGTTACCCCTTTTTCGACCTCAAAAAACCCTATTATTCCCTTTTCCTAACCTTTTAAAAACCCTTTAACCTTATACCCACTCCCCCTCCCTTAGCTTAGCTTAGAAATTAAAAGAAAAAAAGGAGGGGGAGGAGGGGAACAGAGCAAAGAACAAGGGAGAAAACCCTCCCATCATAAAGATAATAAATTTTGCTTATATTCCCTATCAGAAGCCCTATTCCTGTCCAAAGATGAAAAATATCTCCGTTGGTGCTGTGTCGCAGACATCTTTTCACTAAAAATCCTTTCATTAGGATTTTTCCTTCTGAGAAGCTAAGAGGCCTCAGAGACAGAATGTAAACAATGGTTATCTGCTGCTGTGGAATGCAACAGGTCCACCTGTGATTGGCCCATCTTGGATGTTTATAATTAATGGCCAATCAAGGACCCAGCTATCTCGGACAGAGTCCGAGAGACCTGCCTTTGTTATCATTCTTTCTTTTCTATTCTTAGCTTAGTTAGCTTCTGAGAAAACCTTTTCCTTTCTTTTCTTTTTAGTATAGTTATAATGTAATATATATATATATCAAAAAATAATAAATCAAGCCTTCTGATCATGGAGTCAACATTCTTGTCTCTTCCTTCTCCTGAAAACCCCTGTGAACACGGTCACAGTGCTGTCCTTACTGCTGCCTGGATGTTCATCACCATACCGCATGCCTTTGTCTGGACTAGCCCACAGCCTAGCCATAATGTTTGGGTAACCTTAGCAAAGACATTAAAACAGGATAACATGTGCTTGTGCATGGGAAGCATTGATAACCCACTTTCCACATGTCTAGTAGGAATTCCCTTTGTAGCAGATGATTGGCCCATTTATAACTCAGAGTTCCTCCGCACCGCAGGTAAGAGACCCAACATGGCTGATACTTGGGATGAGTGGACAAAAATGCTGCCCAGTGCTCTAGAGGAACCCCAAGAAATGGACCTGTTGGGGTCCTCCAAGGCCACATATTGTGTCAAATTTTACTTTAGATGTCCAAAAAACAATTGGCCAGAAATTGACCAGACCAAAAACACATATCAAAAAGACATATCACCAATTAACAAAGCCTATAACTACCCTGATTGGTGCAATTACACGGCTCGTGTGATCTCTGTGTCCTCTCTCCACCCCAAAGTATTACCCAAGGGAATGTTTCTCATCTGTGGTGACAGAGTATGGGCTGGGATCCCCTCCCGACTCCAGGGAGGTCCCTGTATCCTTGGAAAACTTTCTACCCTTACTCCAAACATCACCCTGTTACATAATTGGAAAAAAGAAAGTGAATCAAAACGCCAAAAAAGGTCCTACATGGAATTTGATGAAAATTGCGATCCCAAATTATACGATTGGAACAAACCAAAAAAGATTGCTGTCTCCCTGTTCTTACCCTGGGTAGCTGTAGCTGAAGTCCTTGGTGAAATAAATCACCTCGGGTGCTGGCTCAGTAAACAAGCTAACGCTACATCTGCTGCCCTGAGCGATCTCTTAAAGGAAGAAGAAACCACAAGACATGCTTTGCTCCAAACTCAAGCAGCGATCGACTTCCTGCTGTTTGCCCACGGACACGGCTGTGAAGACTTCAAAGGGATGTGCTGCTTCAATCTCTCTTCACGCTTGGAATCCATCCACGCAAACATCCATAAACTGAAAGAACTCGTGAAGGACTTGAAATAGAAAAAATCCCAGACTGGGTCAATGAACTTTTTGGTCAATGGGGATTAACAGGATGGGTTGCATCTTTAGTTAAGGGAATGTTGCTGATTCTCCTTGTAGCTGTTATTGTATTATCTATGTTCTCGTGCCTTGTACACTGTTTCAAAAGAACTATAGCGAAGGCCTTTTTTCTAAACACAGAAAGTGGAGTTGTAGCAGGCTCCGAGTTTGCTATGGCCCGGTGGCGTGCTGAGACTTAACAGTAGGAACTGCTGAGTCATGATGAGACAGCAAAATAAGCTCCTGTCTTCTGCCTCTCGAACCATAGCTTATCTCTGTAACCCCATAGGTCACTTTTTCCCTAACCCTTACTATTGGACAAGTTTGGATCCCCCTATACCCTATAAAAAGGGGCTGTTTTAGCCCATTCGGTAGAAGAAGAGCTGTTGCTGGAACCCTTCACAGACCCCCCAATAAACCATCGCTGTGGAACCGCCAGGACCTCTCCTTCTCCTCTCTCTCGCGTCTGCTTCTACCCCTAGCCCTCTGGCTCCTTGGCAAGCACGAGCTGAAATCCTAAGACAGCTGATAATCACTAGCTGAAATCCACTTAGCTTGCCAAAGGTAGCCACGGCTTCAAGCGGCGTGGGTAGTCGGGCACTCTGTCTCCAAGAGGGGCTGAGTTATCCGGACCGGTCTGCCTTGCTCGGGGATAAGCATAATCTGAGGACCAGCGGGAGCTTTTCATCCAATTACTTATATGGGTCAGACAATTTTTGTCCCTGGTACCCATCAGATGGTTCCTATAATATTACTCACTGGCAAAAGATCCATGAATGTTTACAAAATTACTCATCACGATGTCTTTATATGCGGAAAGACTCTAAAACTCAAAGACAAAGTGAGTTATAAAGTAGGTATGTATTTTTTTGGCTAGGCGCATGCGGGATACTTCTGCAGAGGCATGCACATCTACCTGCTTTCAGCGTTCTGTTTTATCCTCTAAAATGTTACATATATAATGTGGGCCTCGGCCAGGGTTTGGGGTATCCCCGGCTGTCTGCCGCAGGTCCGGATAGCGCAGTCCTGTTCAGCACAGCCTGTCCAGGCTCCCAGGCAGCTCTCAGCCGCAGGCAACCTTAGCAAACAGTTCAGCTCTTACCGATTTCAGCTCTTAGGTGATTTCTAGCTCTTTACTGATCTCAGCTCTTTTGCTTTGCTAAGGCCGCAGCAGGAGCAGATGCAGGGAGAGAGAGGAGAAGTACTGTGTGAGGTTCCACAGAGATGTCCTTTATTGGCAGCTTCTGCGAAGGTTCCCAGTGACAGCTTCTTCTGCTGAACTGGGCAGAAGTAGGGCTTTTTATAGGGTATAGGGGTTTTGGAAATTATCCAATGGTGAGGGCCAAGGCGAATATGACCTATAGGCTTACAGAGTGATAAGCAAGGGTCTGAGGGCGGAAGAGGGGCTTCTTAGGTCCAGTCATCATGACTAGGCATTTCTTAGCTTAGGCTGCTGACTGCCACGGAGGCCTTGCAGGCCCTGTGCCTGCTACACATATACATTAGGTTTTGCAATACATTTATGCAAATTCATTTCCTGGCTCCACCTTGTCCCACTTCATATGCTAATTAACTTATCAGTACCTTGCGCCTGTGTACTTGTCTCTGGTGGTTGTATTGGGGGTTGCATGGGATGAAGTAAATGGTCTTCATCAAAGTTGACCTTCGCACTCCATCTTCTTGCACATGCTTACTGATCCTTTGGTCACAGTCCAAACCATGAGATTGGTCTAATCTGGTTCAGGGGTGTCATGGTTTGACACTGGCACAATGCTAGTGCCCCCATGAGGATACCTTCTCCCTGGTTTCTGCTGTGAGATGTGACCAGGAATAAGCAAAGCAGGCTCCTACTTAGGGAAGAAAGAAAACAAAACTTTATTAACTACACTACAACTATATATAAAAAGGAACACACACAGGAAAAATGAAAACCTTACAAATACATTTCCTCCTCCCCCCACCAAATTTCCAATACAATGCATCTATTCCCCAAATCACCAACTCTTGGTCCAGCACCACCCTTTAGACAATCAATCCTCAGTTCATCAAGAGGAGAGGAGTCCTTCTTGTACCATGGGCTTCCTCTGGAAACACAGTCGAAGCCTCGTGTGTTTCTGTGTCACTCGTGGCACTGCCCGGAGTACATCTGCCGTTGTGACCTCTTCCTTTCATGTCCAGTGCTCTCACCACTGAACACGGACCAGAGCTGCTTCTAGGGTTGTCTTTTTAAGGATGCTTTGTCCCGATCCAAAAAAGGCACAGTCTCTCCTTTGGGACACCTTTCCCCACAATCTCTCCTTTGGGACACCTGTCCCCCCCATATTTTTTCACCCCCTGGGGCTGAGGGGCACCAACACTGAACCCTCTTGGTTCTGAGGCATTGCCTCCCCCTAGATGCAGTCTCTATATCACAAGGAACATGGTTCTGTCCATGGCTGTACAAAGAGTCCAGAAAAAGCCACTCCATCATCTCTTCCCACTAGGATTCTTCTCTATTCTTCTACTATCTCTCGCTTGCCCAGACCTCTCTCACACTTGCACATTTCCTTCTTCCATTTCATCTCTATCTCTCTACTAGGAAAGGTCAATGTTCAGCAAAGTTCTCATTCTCCGAAAAGGGGTTAAAAGCTCCTACAAGCGGCCGGCTGCACCCCCCTCTTCATCTCCTTCTCAGCCGTGCTGCCGGCACAGGCCCATGTTTATCAAGTTTCAAGGTTACAGTCTCAGGCACCGGCTCTCTCTCTCTCTCTTGGGGGGGGGCTGCCCGATGCCTCCTGGTACTTCTCCCGCCCTTCCAACCTCGGGGGCCTCTTTACCTCCCCTCTCGGTCCAAGCCTCGGCCTACCTCACCCGGCCGCATGGCTCCCCTCCCCCGCCCAGCAGCAGCAGCTGGACGGGGGAGAGATCCGAACTCTTTCCTCACCGGAACCCAAGAGAGCCTCCCAGGGGAGAGCCCTGCTTTTAACCCCGTGTTCTCAGAGGCGTGTCCAATGTCCTAATGGCCAGGTTAGATGCCAATATTAAAGTCTGAACATCCATTGGCCCAAACACAGCATCCCAAAAAACACATTTCCTGTCAAACCACCACAAGGGGTCCGAGGAGCCTTGTTGTCTTGGTAGCCTTGTAACTTTGTCCTGTTTTGGTGACCATTATCCTTCCCTTATCACACATCCTTGCATTCTTTCATACTGCTCTCGCATGTACACCCTATCTCCCATGTACAACCTGTCTTCCTTTTACAGGAAGTTAGCACAGTAAAATGCAGCAAATATTAAGCAATATATAAGCTAAATATCTATTTCTAATCAATACCCCTCTAATTCCTAACCCCACGTCTCAGTCCATCCTGATGACATTATTACTTGGCGTGTGGTATATTCGGCATTGCGACAATTTAAGAATGCAGACCGTTTCTTTGTGGATGCTCTACCTGCATTGCTGTCAGATACTGTTGTTTTTGTTAATGAAACATCGCCTGAGGAGAATGATCCTGAGAAAAAGGATCCGTTTGACCCTGGTCCAATTGACTCTGGACAAGTGTTGGAATGCAAGCCTCTCTGAGTTCCTCAGAGAGAGAGATGAATTCAGGGGTTGAATTAAAGCCTTTAGAGAAATTAAGATATATTAAGCCACATAGATATGAAGTAGAAGTGTAGGTTTAAGTTTTAAGGAAGTGTAAGTTACAGTTTTAAGTAAGTAAAAATATATTTTAAGTGCCTTGAGAAACTGTGTTAGCTAGTAAAGGCCCAAAGCCCTAGTTTAAAGTTCATAACTTAGCTCCAGACATAACAAAAACATAGTAGAACTTTGCTTGCATCTCTAGAACATATACAACTATATGCATAAATAGATAGAACTATTCATGTAAATAGATAAACTTATATACATAAATTTTAAGTAAGAAAACAGAGAGTATATTTGTGCAAATTGATGATATTATATATGTCGTTTTTTAGGTAAGAACTGACACTACTTTCATACTACTTTTGCACATTAGAATTAAGTTTAGATTAGTTTAGAAAGAATGTTTTAGAATCGTGCTTTTAGCTGACTGGATGTTTTATTAATAAAATGCCCCTGTAATGGGGTGCAAGCAATTGACGGAGGAAGAACAAGATGAGGAAAAGAAGAAAGAAGAAGAAAAGTCTGTGGTCCCTGCTGCTGCTGCTCAGAACATCGGACTCTATGCCAGGGAACAACTGTTGCTGCTTCTGCTGCTGCTGTTCCTGCACGGAACCTGGGACTCTATGCCAGAGAGCAGCTGTTGCAGCTGCAGCTTTTGTTTGGGACTCTATACCAGAAAGTTTTTAGCATGGACTTTAATACTTTAGCACAGACTTTAATACTTTGAACTCTTCGCCTTTGAGACTGATGTATTCATGCAATAAACAACTTTATAGCAACTAACAACTGCTCTTGCCTCTTTGAAGACCTGAGACCCAAGACAAGCTCGACAGACAAGAACCAGATTTATATCATCCTCTAGCCCCAGCACATGCTATGGCAACAGCTGCTTCTAACACAGAAGAAATACTACAAATAACACGCAAAAAAGATGCAGCAAATATTTCACATATTCCACCACCAGCTTATACCACATCTTCTTCTTCTAGTGACTATGATGAGGAAACAATACCACCTATAGGACCTGAGCCAGAAAGGTTTATACAGAAATGCCAGAGACAAGCATTGGAGGACGGTGATATTGAATTTTTTCAAGCAATGCACAGAAATGTACGCTTACTGTTCAGGCACAGTTAAGACTCCCTCCCAAGCATGGGATCAGTCTACTGTTATTACCATGCAGGCACTACAAAAGGTATCTGATGCAAAAAAGAGTCTGGTGTTGCTGCTGTGAGGCAGGGGCATCAGGAACCATATATTACCTTTATTGATCTATTACAATCCTCTGTTAGGCGGCAAATTGATATGCAGGAAACATCTAATGCTATCTTAAAATGTTTTACTTATGAAAATGCTAAAAATGACTGTAAAAAAGCCCTGGACCCAATTCATAACTGTGCTGACATTGAACTTTCTGATTATATCAAGGCATGTGCTAATATCGGCTTGGAACAATTTAAAGCAGAACTAATTGCTACTGTGATTGCCCAACAACTGCAAGTGGCCAGGGGAGCTATTAAGTGCTTTGAATGTGGGGAGTGAGGCAGAATGGAAATTCTCCAGGGTAGAAATCTATTTTAATTTAGGTGGAATGTACATCTTTGAGTTAAGTATGTAGCTTGCTGTTTAGTCTGACTGCCTGTTCTCTCGAAGAGCCTGTGCTTAGCAGCTGAAAGACAAGAGATAAGGGAGGAAGAGGAGAGCAGACAGAACAAAGCAACCTGACCCAAGAGTTCCTTCTGAAGAATTAGTAGCAAGTGTCACGCAAAATCAGTAGAACGAATATGTATGAACCTATTGTGAAATTGCATGCATATATATTTGAAAGAGAGATAAAAGAAGATCTAGAGTTCCCAGAGGTACGCATGTCATTTTAGAAGAACGATTCCCACATGCGTCCAGTACTGTAATAAACATACCGTCTTTACAACTTTCACAAAAGTTGTAGAGTTTTTTTTATCTCCACAAAACATTCTGGCGACCACAAAGGGACCGTCTCTGTCCCTGCAGGGGCAGAAGGGATAGACGGACTCCGAGGCGCGCCCCGGGATTTTCCCGGAGGAGCTCCGCTCGTCTCAGCTTGTCTCCTGCGGAGGCAGACAAAGACCTGCTGGTGTGCAGAAGATACGGTATGTATATCAAAGGGCCCCAGGAGAGAGAGATAGGACTGCTGAGTAAGTCTGAGCAAGTCACTCAGAGACGTCTGAGTGAGACGTTCTTGTACCTGCAAGCAGACTGGCCAATAGACTGGCTGGACTAGAGATGGGGGTTCACTGTTTGATAGAGCGATCGCTAGCGACCCTGGGGGTGGGTCGAGTGAACCTGTGTGTGTGTGTGTGGTGTCCAGACACTGTATCATTGCATAGTTTATGCATTGTGTAGTTAATGTTAATGTGTTTGTAATCGTGCGAGTGTGTAGCGTATGAAAGAGAGAGCGAACAAGTGAGTTCACCCATGGTGCAGGGGGTAAGTCCTACCCGAGTTTGAAGCAGCTGGGTGAGGCTTGAGGCGCCGGCTGAGGCAGGCTGTGGGGGCAGGGAGTGCCCTGCGGAGAAGTAGAACAAGTGGAGAAATGTCGGTGAAGATATTTATTGTGTTTAAAGGTGGTGATTTGTGTAGATTTTGCACATTTTAACCGTGAGTACGAGCTCAAGGAGTTCCTTTGCCCTGGTAGTTTGGCCTTGATCTCTGGAAATTTACTGTGTGCTGTTATTTTGATTGTGTCCAGAGTGTGTGAAGACCAGAAAAAGCTGATGTGGGTAAATGCTGAATTATTGTATGCTGTGTTGCGTTGAGAAAAGTAGGCACTTTGAGAGATATGCCCTTTCCTGGTGAGTTTGTGTAGTTCTTCCCCCACATTGTGGTAATGTGATTCTCAGATTGTATGGTAGCGTTTGTAGAGAGTTTAAGATTTTGTTTGCAACAAGTGTAGCATTTTACACAGAAGAACTACAGTATGGTGATTTATGTTTAACTGTAGTAAAACAAATTAAAAGAATTCCAAGAATTCCCCCCCCCCCCCCCCAGCAATTCAAGCCCTGACTCTCGTGAATTTGAGATAAGGGGGGGTGGGGGGTGGGGGGAGGGGGTGTGTGTGTGTGTGTGTGTCTTTGTTTGTAGGCGTATCAGAGTTTTTGCTGTAACAAGCGCAGCCTTTTGCAAGGCAGTAAAGTGAGTGTCAGTAGAAACAATGCTTTAATTAGATTGTGCAAGAAGAGAACTGGAAAAGACTGAGATTTTGTAAAATAGGGTTTAGATAGAAGAGAGGAATGAGCTTATGAGACTTCAGCTGGTAATATAGTAAGTTTAGACTGAAAACAACCCGCCGTAGAGGTTAAATGATAAATGCCGAAGTGATAAACACCGAAGCGATAAACGAAATAGCCTAGTGCATTGAGAAGCTGGCATGTTATGTGCAATGCAGAGTTTGTGAGAAGCGCTAGTATTGCTGTTCTGTGTCTTAAGTGTAAATTGAAAGTTCCCGATCAAGCCAATTCAGAACCTGAGATCTTAAAGCTTATGTGTGGAAGATCACATCTGATACCTGCCACCTGGAGGTCTGTGTGTGAGGGAAAACTGAGAAAAGACACTGTGAGGCTTGGGTGGAAACAAGATAGTATAAGAAGAAGGAGATAATGAGAACTAACCAGAGCAAAGAGGTTCCTGAACTAGCCCCTTTGGGAGGGGCTCACTAGGAGAAAGCTGCCCGTACGAGCGGCTCAGAAAATAAAAATATTTATAATCCCTTATTGCAGTTAATGCTGTTTTAAAACAAAAAAGTAAATGGGATTAGGTACCGTATGCTGATTTGTTTTTTTTGCTTTAAGAAATCACCCAGAATGGCAGAGTAACTGTGAGTTCAGAGCTCTCTCTGACCTACTAGTGTTACCTCTTGAAAAAGAAAAAGCAAAGAGAAAGCAAATCAAACGTGTTGTTCAGCATGCAGCATAAGATAGCAATGTATGAAATCAGACAAAGTTTATCATGCTGAAACGCAAAGTGATTACAACTCGCAAAATGAGTACATATGATTTGTTAAAAGCTCCTCCTAAAGTAAGGGAAGTAAGGGAAGATAAGGAAGATAAAAAAAGAAGAAGACTCAGGCTGCAAAAGTATACCCATTTGCACCCATCCCCCTCCTGGCAGTTCAATTTCATCCAGAACTAAGAGGTAACAGACCGCTCTGCGAGAGGCAGTGAGACCAGAAGAAAAGAAAAGGGTGGAATTTTAGTTGATACAGGGGCCATATATTCAGTTTTAAATAAAGCTTTAGTACCTGTGGAGAATAATTATGCTGTAGTGTAGAGAACAACTGGCCAGTCTGAGAAAGCATACTTTTGCAAACCTTTAAAGTAACATGTGTACTTAGAAGCTTTTGTATATGCCCAATTCGCTAAGCATTCTCAAATACAGAGGTTACTCTGAAGGCAAATGATATAAAGATGTTAAGCTTAACATTAACAGCCATTGAAATTAAGAAAGAAATTAGTAAAGAGATATTAGAACAAGTATTTTCAGAGGTATGGGCCTCTGCTGTACCAGGGAAAGTGAAGAATGCCCACCCCCATAGCAATCAATCTTAAGGAAGAACACAACCAGTAAGAATTAAGCAGTACCTCCTAAAAAGAAGATAGGGAAGAAATCAGCCCAATAATTTATAGTACTGGATTGAAAGCTGTCAATAAGATAACAAAGAATTCATACCCTGTGGTAGCAAATCCATACACTTTACTAACTTGTTTAACACCTGAACTAACCTGGTTTACTGTTTTAGACCTGAAAGATGCCTTCTTTTGCCTCCCTATCCACTAAGCCAGCCAGAAAATTTTTGCATTCGAATGGGAAAGCCCTAAAAGCAGTGCAAAACACAGCTCACATGGTCCATGTGCCTCAAGGCTTCAAAAAGTTCCCCCATTCTGTTTGAAGAACAACTTGCAAAGACCCAGAGTCCTGAGATGCTCCACAAGAAGAAAGAAAGCTATTGCAGTACGTAGATAATCTTCTAGTAACCCCTCGGACGAGGGAAGCATGTGTAGCCTAGACAGTAAGCCTTTCTAATTTCCTAAAACTCCAAAGATACAGAGTATCAAAGAAAAAAGCACAAGTAGTGAAACAGAAAATAATCTACCTAAAGTATGAAGTGAGTGCTGAGCAACAGACTTTAAGGCAGGCTTGCAAAGAAGCCATATGCCAAACCCCAAAACCCCAAACAACAAAGAAACTCTGAACCTTCTTAAGCATGGCAGGGTAGTCCCAGCTGTAGGTTTATAATTATGGACTGCTCATAAGACACCTCTATGCTCTTATTGCCAATAGAAACAGAGATCTCCAGTAGACAAAAGAAGCCACACAAGCCTTTCACCAGCTAAAAAGTGCCCTCATGTCAGCTCCAGCTTTGAGACTTCCAGATGTAAGTAAACCATTCTTTCTATCTTCCCATGAAAGACAAAGAATTGCCCTGAAAATACTAGCTCAGGACTTGAGTCCATACAAGAGGGCAGTTGCTTACTTCTCTAAGCAACTAGATGCAACAGGCAAAAGATGGCCAGGTTGCCTCAGAGCTGTAGCAGCAGTCATGCTGAATATTTAAGAAGCATGCAAGTTTACCCTAGGACAAAATGACTCTGCTAGTGTCCCACACAGTGTCCGCAGTACTGGCAGTAAAGAGCAGCCACTAGCTTTCACCACAGAAGTTCCTGAAATACAAAGCCATCATAGTAGAGCAAGATGATGTAGAGATAGTAGTGACTAATATTGTCAACCCAGTTTCTTTTCTTAGTAGAAATCAAGGAGAAGCAGTACACCACGATTGCCTAGAGACCATTGAAGCTACCTACTCCAGCCTCCCAGACCTAAAGGATACTCCTTTAGATGCTGCAGACACCTAGTTCACTAACAAGAGTAGCGACATGCTAAGTACACAGTGATTAGATGCAGAGAGACTCTAGGTATGCATTCGGAGTCGTGCATGCACATAGAGACATCTAGAGAGAGGACTGCTGACCTCACAAGGAAAGAAGAGATAATCCAGCTGCTAGAAGCAGTTCAGCTGCCTGAAAAGGCATATTAAGGCACACCAAAAAGTGAGCTCAGAATTAGAAGAAAGAAATGAGCTAGCAGATGGAGAGGCAAAAAAGCAGCAAAGAGTGAAGTAATTATAGAGAGATTTCCCTTGAAGGTATGTCGCGGTGAGGGAAACTTGGACGCTCAAATGAGTGTTTAGCAAGTTTCGTTTATTGAAGGGAGCATCAGACTTTTATGCACAACAAGTAATAAGCTCATACATATTCTACAAGCTAAGCAATCTATTGGCTATACTACAATATCAGCTCTTCCTCATACCTTAGGGGTTACATCTTTCTTTTCTCATGTCTCTCTCACTACTTGTTATTGTACCACAGCTATGCTCAAGGACACAGTGTTTTGCAGGTGCAGGGACCCAGATTACCTGCATCCTCCTGATTCTTGGTCCAGAACGTGGCCCCTGTCACGTAGCCATTCCTCCACAATTCCCTTGTTTTCTTTTTGCACAAGCAATGTTTGATTAAATGCAGCAGATATCATCCTTTGCACCATATTTTGTAAGCATATGCAAAAGCAAGGCAAAACTAATACTACCAACAAAGCTATAATGCCTACTATAATGCCAGCCTTAACAATAGAGCATAGCCCTGATCCCAGGCCTAAAGATTTGAGCCATCCATCAATACCAAAGCCCGATTCTACCTGTAGGTTTCCGGTTAACCTCCGCAACTCAGAGATCTGGGAGTGGATGGACTGCAAATGGTCAGAAAGGTTCATGCAACACATCCCTTCAAATTCTTCACAACCATGGCCTTGTGCAAGCAAAAGAAAATCAATTTCAGCTCTATTTTGAAGCGTTGCGTGGCAAATAGCATCAACATCAAGCAAAAGGCTAGAAAGCACCATAGAAGTGGCATTAGTTTGCTTTGCAAGCCAGCATCCCAACTTATTTAGGGTGGCATAGGTGCCTCCTGCTGCCACCCCTGGAGCCAGAAAGCTACCGACTGAGCTATCCGGGCTGCAGGGCTCCCATACTATGCATCTGATCATTGACGGCACGTAGATCATGCAGGAGACGACACCTGCCAGATCTCCTCTTGATCACAAAAACAGGAGCATTCCAAGGACCAACAGATAGCCGGAGATGTCCCCGGCCAAACTGCTCCTGCACCAGTCCATGCGCCTGAACGAGACCGCCCATCCCCTCCAAAGGCCACTGCTCAACCCACACCGGCCCTCCGCCCTCCATCAGAGCGGGACCGGGAAAGTCCATGCAATGGCCGCCCCCACAAAGGGAGATCTGTGGCAAGGACCACCCCTAACTGCGCCAACACGCCACTGCCCAGCAAGGCGCGGACACCTTCAGGGAGCAGTATTACAGAAACTGTACAGGTGACAGTCTTTCCCTCTATAATAATTTTCAGCAGAGGGGACTTGTGTGCAAGTGTGAGTCCTCCTACTCCAGTGACTGTGGCATTTGCCACCTGGGTGGGCCACTGGGGTGGCCATTTCTGTGTCCCTATGATGCTGACGTCTGCACCGGTGTCTAGGAGCGCAACCAGGGTGATGGTTTGACCCTGATACTGGACGTCAATATGTTTTTTAGTGTGGGAACTCAGCACATCGTTCCCGATGTCCAGAGATGCCAGGAGAACCCTTGGGGGGGGCTCGGAAATCCTGGAATGTTGCCAAGAGTGCTTGGTGGCTTGATTTTGATCCATCCACAGAAGTGACAGCAGTTTGAAGACGTGAGAATCACTTTAGAGTGAAGGGTGTAAAAGGGACACATTTATAGGGTGAAATATAAACTTTAAGGTTTTTGGTACTGGGGGGTTATGGAGACAAGATGGAGGGATCGGGGCGTGTCTCGTCCTTCTTCTTTCTTCTTCTTGTCTTCCATCTCCTGTGGTGATGTTGGCACTTGGGGATTGGTTTATGGTGAAGGTGCACTTGCCAACATGGGTGAAAAGTATTGGAAAATAAAGGTAAATATCATGTACGTAGATTTTAGTATAAAAAGACATGACCGCCTCGTGGGTGGTCACGAGTGCCCTTGGCTGCCTTGCAGATCAGACCTCTGTTGGGCAGACAGAAAATTTTGTAGATAAGAAACAATAAACAATCTGAAGATCGAAAAGCTGAAGAGTCCAGACTCGTCCTTTGAAACGCGTGCCACCCAAGAACCACCCTCCCCGTGTTGGGGCAGAGACAGACAGCCGAACCCGACATTTTAGGACTATGCTTTAAGTCCACTGTTAACAATGCAATTGTTCCTGTGGAACCAAAACTACCTTCACCATGTCACTGCTTTCCAAGTGGTACAGTCCCTCTGGTTAATTGAGACAAGGGGATTAATTGAGCAATTCGTGATATGGCCGTAATAAACAATGGTGGGAATAGTGTTTGTGCCATTATTTGTATTTCACCTGTATAATCAGCATCAATTAGTCCAACAAGAATAGTAAGTCCCAACATGGTGGCCGACGAGTGTCCAATCAAGAAAGCTCTCACGGTTTGTCTGCTGGCTGTAACAGGGCCCTTAATCCCCGTTGGGATATGCTGCGGTTTGCAGTCTATTAAGGTGCAGTCTATTGAGGTTGCCAGGTCCAACCCGAGACTTCCGCTGGTTGCAGGACCAAGGGAGGAGGCGCTTGTGCTGGGAAGGTGCTTGGGCTCTGGGCCGCCACTTGTGTTGGAGCAGGGCGACCCCTCCCGCTGGGCTTCCCATTTCTCGAGACATGCCGGCAGGCTGACTCATTGTGTGTGTCGGACTTGCAGCACTGGCACCACACAGCTCCTATTGTACAATCCCGGCGCATATGGCCAGCAGTTGCACAGCGGAAGCACCGGGATCGTGATGGTCCTTTTCTTTGAAACCGATTTATCGACGCTTGAAGGGGGCAAGGGCAGCCAACACCTGACTCTGCATCGCCTGCGCCTGCTCCCTGAAACTACTTCCCAATTCTCTTACTGCTTCCACTAACATAGCCTGCGGCCCCACTGGCACCTGAGCCATTCCTTCTAAAGCTTCCTCAACAGTCCAGGTACCAGGGAGTGTGACAAGTATACCCCTAGTGGTGGGATTGCAATTCTGTAGGGCACATTGCTTTAGTAGTGCTCCGTGCATATATTCAGGGACCCCTGCTGTCTGAATAGCATTCGCCACTCTGTCAATAAACAACCCAAATGGCTCTTCTCTTCCTTGTTTAATTCCCATGTATGAGGGAATACCCCCTGGGGATTTCACCCTATCGAGCCCCACCCGGGTTAATCTCATAGCCTCCTTCAGCTTCTTGGGCCCGATTAGTGCTTGCGCCTCCGTCCTTAGGTATGCCTCTATCCCCATAAGTTCCTCTAAAGTAACTCCATATAGCGGATCTTTTGGCTGTCTCGGGGTAGCCACAGACTCTTGGCACGCAGCCTGCCAGTGAGCATTAAACAACAACTGTTGATGCTGGGTAAGCACTAGCCTCATGAGGCTTTTAATATCCAATGGCAACAGTATGTTTCCTCCCCACAAATAATTGAGCATCTGACGAGTTGGCTCTCCGTGGATACCACACTCACAGTGGCATGGGGCTGTGCCAGCCATTTCCAATCTAAGGTAGTGATAGTTGCTTGCAAGCCTCCGGCAGGATTTGGTGCGTAAACCACCGGACAAGCCACCTCAAGCAAGGCATCAGCAGCC
Organism: Agelaius phoeniceus; assembly: GCF_051311805.1. Taxonomy (NCBI): domain Eukaryota; kingdom Metazoa; phylum Chordata; class Aves; order Passeriformes; family Icteridae; genus Agelaius; species Agelaius phoeniceus. The sequence goes on from NC_135301.1 coordinate 19,920,697, forward strand.
GCTTGGTCGCCTGCAACTATCGCCTCTCCTGTAATCTCTCGCCATGCCTTACGCCTTTCATTAGCAATTCGCACTGCCTCGGGGTCAAGCATTCCCTTTGTTCTTTCCCCGCCGTCCTCTCCAGCTGGAGGGAGGGGCAATCCCTCGCTGCCAGCGGAGGCGCAGAAGGAGGGGCTCGGACGGCTGGCGCGAAGGCCGTCCCCGCCGGCAGATACACCGTGGTAGTTGCTGGAGGCAGAGGATAAGAGGACGTAGACGCCAAGGCCCCGCTATTCTCACTAGAAACAGGCATTCCCAATCAGGCAGAGGCTGCCTGAGCAGCCTTCTGCTCTGCCTGGTACTGTTTTAGTGCATTAGCAACTATCCGCCAAGTTTTAGACAACTTTTTTGCAGTTTTATACTCATCTAACACAGCTTCCCACAACTTTTCCCCAAACCTATGCCACTCTAACTCCTCAAAGACCTGATTGGAATCTGCAAAGCACCCTTTTGCGACTCCATATGCAAGCAATCCCGGGAGTTCTTTTCCCAGGTCGATACCCTGTAATCCCCGCTTTTGTAAAAAGCATTTAAAATGGTCATACGCTGCTTGTCTCTCCATTACCTTCTAATTTAGTCGTCAGCGCTGTTGCAGCCCTTGCAAGACGTCGGCGGCACTTAGTCGGCCGAGACCCTTCTCTAAGGTCACTCGGGGACGCGGAGCCTGCTCTTTTGCCTCCCATGCTGCATCAGGACCGACACGGAATACTACACTGGACCGTGGCGCGCAGGTTCAAGCCCTCTGTAGGGTCCCTGTTCGGGGGCCATTTGTCGCGGTGAGGGAAACTTGGACGCTCAAATGAGTGTTTAGCAAGTTTCGTTTATTGAAGGGAGCATCAGACTTTTATGCACAACAAGTAATAAGCTCATACATATTCTACAAGCTAAGCAATCTATTGGCTATACTAAATATCAGCTCTTCCTCATACCTTAGGGGTTACATCTTTCTTTTCTCATGTCTCTCTCACTACTTGTTATTGTACCACAGCTATGCTCAAGGACACAGTGTTTTGCAGGTGCAGGGACCCAGATTAGCTGCATCCTCCTGATTCTTGGTCCAGAACGTGGCCCCTGTCACGTAGCCATTCCTCCACAAAGGTAAGCCAGAATATAATAATAATACTGATCAAAAGAGACATACAACCACAAGGGGTGGGCTACCATTGAAAGGGAGCTAGTAATCTCTTCCCATTTTTGTGATCACTAGTGAAAGACGAGCACCAGAAAACACACTGAAGCCTAACTAGTTAAAAGCTTTTATAAAGTGTGGCTCCTTTCCCAGAATGACCAAAGCTTCCAGTGTTACAGAATGCATCGAAATGAAGTGTTGACTTTTAAGTAGTAGTTTCCACAAGCTTTCTAGAACACATATCTAATAGAAAGAATCGGTGCCAAAGATTTATATGCCACTATTACTCAGGTAAACTGACAGTGTGATCCTTGCCTCCAGACTAACCCCAAGAATACCCCCAGACCAAAACTAAGTCAGATTGGGAAGAGTCATATATCCAGACAGCAGTAGCATATTGACTTTTCAGAACTCCCATGGAAAGGGGGGTGTCAGTATTTATGAGTATTAATGCTTCTCACCACCTTCACCGCAATCAAGAACAAAATGCCTAGATCCACCACTCTCGAGTGAAGAATTCCCCAGAAGCCCCTTAGAGAGTTACATCAAGAGACAATGAACTGAGACTAAAACTTACTCAGGCAAAATGAGTATATTGCAACCAAAGGTAGTTTGTAATTTCATTTACAGAATATAATTATAACTGGAGGCTTAGAATTAGATAGTACCTCTATTCAAAGCAATGCTGAATAGCCTTGGTCCCAGGCTTTTAATCAGTATACTAGATCCATAAGAGAACTTTCTGAGATAAAAGATTTAAACCTATCCACTGTAGTAATTCACAGAGATCAAGTATATAAAGAGCAAGAGTAGCAAGAACGAGAACTGTAGACACTTCAAGAAATCAGAAGAGAAGAAATCAAGGTACAGTACTAAGTAGTCAATAAGACAGCTTATGAGAGACCAGATGCAAATAATGTCTCAACGTCTCCCATATACAAGCACCAAGAAGTTTGTGAGAGCCTAAGTGAATCAGGCTGTTACTGTAATTTCACCTTGATACAGCCTGTAGAAGTGACTTGCCTTTGAGCTCGTGATGCTATCGAGCTCTCATTTAAATTTAAAATAGATACTGCCCTTTTTACAACAGCAAGACCTTATACAACTCACACTAGTACTCAAATAGTTCAGACCCAACCCAAACTTGAACCTAAAGTGTATAGAATAGGCCCCTACTTGGTGAAGAATGTAGGTGAACAACAACTGTTGTTCAATCCAAAATAGTCTCTCAAAAGTGTTGAGTGTCTAATGCAAATTAACATCTCAAAAATCCAACCAGCCTGCTCCTCTTTCCTAAGAACATCCTTTGAGGGCTAGACAAAGATAAGTATACCTCAAGAGCAAAATAAAAAAAAAGATGTAACTAAGATATTAAAGACAATATTAGGAATTTTAAATGGAATTGATTCAAAAATACTGATGAATAAGCTAGTCACTGCAGCACGTAGCCTAGCAAAATTGAAGCAGCCTTTACAGTCATCTCTATTGGCATTAGGAACTACCCAGTGGCAGATTTCAGAAGTACTGCCAAAGTGGGAAAAAAAGCCAGAGACCAAGACCACAAGTTAATAGTAGAAGCACTTAGTACAGTTCAAGATAATGTGTCTTTATATTTCAGTTGTATACAAGCACAGTTATGGATGCAAGCAACAGCAGCTCTGATCATATGGGAAAGGGGTGAAAGTAATTTTCCAGCTGAAATTCAGAAAGTTGTCTAAGATAATGCAATTGATCTTGAAAAGTAGTTTCAATCCTAGTAGACTATGGTAAATTTCACCTATGATCCTCCTTCTAATGTGGCCACTGCCTTTGTGCTTACCATATGTAATGCCACTGTTTACGTTATCCACCCCATCATTGCACTAAGATTAAATCATGAAAAAACAGCGTTCAACCCTTCAAAACATAAAGTGTGAGCATGAAAGGTGAATGAAAACTAGCAAACAGTAAACTTAGAATCCTGCATTACTAAAGAACAACTAAGATTCATTTGTGAAAGCAATACTATTAATGCCTAAGATGTCTGTCTAGACACTGAACAGAGTATTTGCCACTTCGAAATTCATCCAGTCACTGATCAGAAAACTGTGCTTGTATATACTAGAAAAGGTTGTGTGTGCCTGAGAACTGCTTGTGCTGCTGTAAAAATTGATAACAACAATGTTATTATGTCTAGCAGAAATCATTCTAATTTTTGTATTTGTAATTTTGTTAAGATTATAGAGTGTGATTTTTCGTACGTGGCCCCAGTGACATCCCACCAGTTGATTAAAACCAATTACATAATGTATCACAGACTGTCACCTGCTCCTATTAGAATAGACCTCACATTAGTAAAACAATTAATTAAACACCAAAAACCTACCAGAGATCTTGAAGAAAAACCCAAGAAAGCAGAGAGAAAACCCTAAATACTGTCCAACATGATACAAAAAAATAACCAGGATTCTGCAAAGAATAAAACAAAATGCAGATCATCACTAATAAAATGTGATCTTTAAGTAGTCACCAACTGCAAATAGAATCTTTAATAAGTTGTGTCATCCCATTGTAGTTTTGTTAATATTAGTTAGAATAAGTTTAAGATTATCCATTATATTGCTAATTTAGAATTAGAGAATACTACAGCGAGTAGCTGTGTTAACCTCCTTATCAAACATACATAGTAAAGCACCAAAGTATGCTTATTGTCATAAGAATTTACATGACGTAAAAGAATTTACTTCTTCCTTTTAGGAAAGGAGGGAATGAGGCAGAGAGGAAATTTTCCAGGGTAGAAATCCATTTTAGTTTAGGTGGAATGTACATCTTTGAGTTTTGTAGCTTGCTGTTTAGTCTGACTGCCTGTTCTCTCGAAGAGCCTGTGCTTAGCAGCTGAGAGACAAGAGATAAGAGGAGAGCAAACAGAACAAAGCAACCTGACCCAAGAGTTCCTTCTGAAGAATTAGTAGCAAGTGTCATGCAAAATCAGTAGAATGAATATGTATGAACCTATTGTGAAATTGCATGCATATATATTTGAAAGAGAGATAAAAGAAGATCTAGAGTTCCCAGAAGTATGCATGTCATTTTTAAGAAAACGATTCCCACATGCATCCAGCTCTGTAATAAACATACCAGCTTTACAAACTTCACAAAAGTTGTAGAGTTTTGTTTATCTCCACAAAACAGGAGCTAGGACACATTAGGAAGCAATGTCCAAAGGGACAAAGAAGCAATAAAAAGCCCAGTAAACCTTGTCCTCCCTGCCAAAAAGGGTTTCATTGGAGCAATCAATACCAGTCTAAATATGACAAACATGGCAACCTTCTCCCACAGCAGGGACACTCAAAGGGGGGTGCAGGGTCCAGTGCCCCCAATCCAACGGGACCCCACTCAATCAGACACCAATACAAGCACAAGGCTTGCAAGGGGCACCCCTGGGAGTGCCGGCCTGGACGTTGCCATCAGTGCTACCACAACCCTGAATGATGCATCAGTTCACCTGCTGCCCATTTCTCTGCGCGGGCCACTGTTTTTTCAAACACATGCTTTACTTCTGGGATATTCCTCTACTACCTGCACAAGACTATTTATATTACCAAGAATTATTGATGCTGACTATAAAGGAGAAATTATAATCATGGCTTGGACACCTAATCCTCCCTGTATTGTGGCACAGGGAGGCTGACTGACTCAATACCGCTGCCAGCAATTCCCTGTTTAACACCGATCTTACAGCAACAATGAAATGCAAGAGGATTTGGGAGCGCAGGCATCCCACAAATATTTTGGTCAAAAGTCATAGGGGTCCAACAACCATTACTCACTTGTCAAATAGCATCTAAGTCTTTTCCAGTCTTGGTCAACACTGGAGCAGATGTTTTCATCATATCCCAAAAGGACTGGCCCCCCAGTGGCCTCTGGTACCCTCAGCTGTGATCGTAGCAGGTGTCAAGGTCAGCAGATTCCCAGGCAGTCCACGAGGAAGATGAAAATCATCAGACCAGAGGGCAAGACTCCTGATCCCACCCACTCTGTGGCTTCAGCAAGCCCGGATCCTTGTTCAAGAACAATTATGTTTGGGTCTCACAGTCCCTTCCACCAGCCCCTGGAATACACCTATTTTCATTATCCCTACAAAATCGGGAAAGTGGAGACTTTTACAGGATCTCAGGGCCGTCAATGCAGCCATTTCACCTATGGAGGCACTGCAGCCGGGAATACCTAACCCCGCAATGATTCCAGAACACTGCAAATTAGTGATAGATTAAAGTGTCTGTTTTTTTCCAATTCCTTTGCATCCTGATGACACACCTAAATTTGCCATTTCTTTACCTTCTGTCAATCATAAGACCCCCATGGAATGATACCACTGGATTGGGCTACCTCAAGGTATGAAAAAACAGTCCTACTATCGGTCAATTTGTCGTTCACTCAGCGATACAACCAGTATGGCAAAACTATCCATTTTTTTGGATGTATCACTATATGAACAATATTTTAATTGCCTCTGACATGAGGACTCCTGTTGTAGAGATGGACATGACACACAAAGCAACGTATCAAAGACTTCTTTTTATTGCTGCATGTTCTCTTTTTTATACATTTCTTAACAAAGCATGCAATTAAATCATCAGTCACAATAAAACTGCTCATTATGTTCATTGGTACAAAGCAATTTGCGTGAACATATTTGGCAAGCATTTACAAAAATCTTTAAGGCGCATATTTGTTCTGTTTCTCTAGCTGCAAATATCCCTTGCTTATCTTTGTTCTCTCAGTTCCCATGCAAACGACCTTGTCTTCTTCCTTTCAGGGATAAACACGAATTTTATAAACTTCTTCTTCTGCTAACTCAGTCTTTTGGCTCACAGACCAGCTGTCAGGCCCACAACAGTTCCCCCTTTTTGTATTTGAGCCACAAACACAACTGCCAAGGATTTTTGCAGGTCCCTTTGCAAAAATCCGAGCAGAGAGGGGAGACACTGAGCAATAATTACAACATTCAGTTAAATTACCCGTCTAGTTTTCAATAATGCTTTAGGCCACCTAGTGATACCCCAACTGTAGGAGACACAGGGCCTGCAAGGCCTCCCTGGCAGTCTGTTGCCTAAGATAAGAATTTCCTAGTCATGATGACTGGACCAAAAGAACTCTCTTCTGCCTCAGACCCTCTTTATCTCTGTGTGTAAGACCATTGGTCATATACACCTCAACCCTTACTATTGGACTGTTTCCCAAAACCCACATACCCTATATAAACCCCTGCCTCTGCCCATTTCGGCAGAAGAACTATCCCTGACACCCTTTGCAGAGACTGCCAATAAAGACACATCTGTGGAACCTCATACAGCCATCTCTCTCCCTGCGTCTGCCGAGGCACTTAGCAAGCAAAGAGTTGAAATTGCTAAAGAGCTGAATTCACCAAAGAGTTGATCTCACTTAAGAGCTGAGCTGCTTGCTAAGGTTGCCTGCGGCTGGGAGCCTGCCTGGGGCACCTGGACAGGTTGCGCTTAGCGGGACTTGGCTATCTTGACACATACGGCAGCCGGGGTTGGACAGACCCGGAAAACCCCAAGCTGTAATAGATTTGGAGCCCCAAACTGGGTGCTGGCATCTGGGCACTCTAGAGAGCAGCGTTCTTCTTGAATTGTTATTGCCTCAGTTTGCTACGACCTCCTGAAGATAAGTTCTCTGTTATAGAAGAAACTGTCTGAAGACGTGTCCGACGACCCTCCATATCGACATCTGGGATGAGATCCTGAGGAGTCAGACACAGCAGACCAACCACCAGCAGTTTTTGACCCACATTTGGCAGGAGAAGTGTAAGTTTTAAGACAGCCTTTTTTGCACACTTTTACCTTGGGTCCTTTTTTTGGTTTTTTTCTTTTTTTTTTTTTCTCTTTCTACTGCTGGAGGGGAAAAGGGAATTATACCGGACTGGGATTGAAACCCAGTAAATTAAAATTATCCCAGAACGAGAGAGACTTATATTTACAAATCCTAGAAATTCTATCCGCTAACAGCTTTACTTTCTCTATAGGCAATCTCTCAAAAACTAACTTGAAAAAATTCATAAAATGGATTATTTCCCAATTTCCAGAAGTTAACACACACACTATCGCTCTAGATGCTTTTTGGGACACAGTAGGGACAAGAATATACACTCTCTAAACTAATGAAGATTTTTCTGTAACTCGGTTTTCACCTCTTTTTCATTCTATAACCAAAGCGGTCAAAAAAAAACACATAGAAAGAGCTCAATTTCTTTGCAACCTTCCCCTGCTGAGGGCATTCTGACATTATCTCTCCCACCAGAGACTCTCTCTTCAAATGCTAATAACGCAGATAACATTCCTCTTCTCTCAGTCTCTGAATCCTATCCTCCCCTTTCTCCAGGTCCAAACCCTGTCTCTGGGGCCACTCCATCCTCTGGCGTCCTACCTGGGACGAGGAACATGGAATTTGCACCGCGACCACACACCCTCTCCTCCCCTGTAGGGTTCGCGGAGCCCGCCTATCCTTCGGCTCTCCCCCCGAACGTGGCTAGCGCAGATTCCACTCCACCTATTGCACAATCCACGACGTGCTGCTTGCAGCTTGCACCCTACCCCTGCGCTATCTTCGGGTGTAACTCCGCTGGTTTCTAGCAGGTTCGCCCCCTCCCCAACATCTCCACGCAGCCCACCGCAACCCCCCCTACCCCTGCCGCCGTGCCTCTCACCCACTTCCCGGGTCTCCCTACCCCCGCTACCATTCCTGCCACAGCAAGTGGTTTTCTCCCTGCCTGCCGGCTGCAGCTCAGGCAAACCATGCCTCATGCCCCGTCATGCCCGCTGTGGCAGTGGCAGCCCCTGCCAATCCCACTGCTTCCTCTGCCCTGCTTCTCCCTTGCCTGCATCCCCAGGCTTTGCAGCCGCCCACCCATCCTCAGAGTCCCCCAAATGGCACCTCCGAGACCCCCCACGGTGGCACCTCACTTCTCCACACGCCTCAGTCCTGCACAGGCTGCGCCACCCATAACGCCGCCATTGCTGCTCTGCTATTATCTCCCTGTGGCCAGGTTCTGCCAAGTGCCTCTTCAAACTTTCTTCAGTCCCCTACACCCCTGCAAACTCACTCCAACATGCCCAAAAATGCATATTGCACCTCCTGCTCACTCTCACTCCTCGACTAAGGACAGTAGTGACAGCAAGCCCAATTCTGATACAGAGGACATTGATCCATGGGCTCTAATGAAAATGGAAGTGACTCAGGCAGGGGATTGGGAACTGGCTCAGAGAATTTCTGCCTTCCCAGCAATTTATATAAAGGGTAAAAGAGGTGGTGCCACCACTAAAACAAGGTGGGAACTTAACACAAATAAAGAACTTGTACAACTACGAAATATAGACAAAGAACACTATAGAAGTTCACATATTTTTAGAAATTTCCTAGAAGCTATCTTCTCGGCACATGTTTTAGTACCTCATGATATTAAAACCATGGCCCACTGCTTTCTTTCCCCAGCAGAATATATGCTATGGGAAAGGCATTGGAAAAGACAATTAAAAACATTATCAGACACCTATGCTAAAGATGCAAATAGGCCAGATTTTACAGACGAACAGCTGGCTGGGGAAGGGGATTTACAGAAACCCTCTGACCAAGCTAACACCTTACCTAAGGCAGCACTACAAGACTTGGCTATTGCAGCAAAAACCTCCTTCTTACCCCAGATGACTCTATCCCTACCCAACATTTTTCTAATATTAAACAAGATGAAAGCTTTATCAAGTTTGTGGACAGAATTAAGGATGCTCTGGAAAAGCAGATAGAGAGCACAAAGACAAGAAAAGAACTGTTGTGTAAACTTGCCATGAGCAATGATAATGAACAGTGTAAAACAATTCTGAGGGGCCTACCCTTGGATACAGAACCTACCATAGAGCAAATACTGGAAAGCTGTACACGTCATTTGTCCACTGAAAATACAGTGGCCCAAGCAGTTGCTAAGGGTATTGCTGAAGGAGTTTCTGGTGCATGTGCAGTAGTGGCTTCCAAAGACCAGGCCCGCTGCTTTCACTGTGGAGACTTTGGACATTTTATAAAGGACTGCCCAGACAGGTCACCTACCCAAAACCCCCATAACACCTATCAAAGACCCCAGAATCAGCAGCACTTCCAGCAGCATTCGGGAAACGGTGCAGTGTAGCGTGATCAGGCCCTGCGCAAAGACAACAAATCAAAAGCTGTCCAGTCGCAACCACGTATCATCCCAGGAGATTCCAGAGCACATGAAGAGGATCCAACATATGGAGTGATACAGATGGGAAGCTGGTGCCAGCTGGTAACTGCTCTGTCCATTGACTTTAATAATAAGGATGTTTATCGTGTTCCCACAGGCAAGCATGAGCCAAAAGGTGGTCGTTTTGACATCTTAATTGTAGGTGACACTTTCCATGGCCTGGAGGAAGTCTTTGTTGTTCCAGAAGTACAAACAGTGCACCCAGGACAAGAAATCTGTCCAGCTGTGCTGCATGGACTTACCATTTTACCTTTCACGTGGAACTCCAATCGCACAAACATTTCTAATCCCAAAGAATCACAGGGAAAAGCTTCCTCTCAACTCTACAGCAATGTGGGCACGAGTTGTGGGACCAAGCAAGCCTACCATCGAGTGTGGTCTTTCCTGCAGAGGAGAGAAGATCTACGGAGCAGGGATGCTGGACGCCGGTGCTGACGTGCCCATCATCACTCGGTCAGAATGGCCAGCACACTGGGAATTACAACTGGTAGCAGGCATGATTTCTGGGATTCGTGGAGCTACAGTATCCATGCAAAGCAAGAACAACATCCTCCTCAAAGGGCCTGAAGGCAAGTTGGCAACCATCTGCCCATTTGTGGTAAGGGCCCCCATCACTGTTCAGGGCAGGGATGTTCTATCCCAATGGGGAGCTTCCCTACGTATTTCCAGTCAGGATTTCTAATTGGGGCCACTGAGGACCGTGCACTACCAGATACCCCTTGGCTCACCTGGAAATGCCAAGACCCAATCTGGATCAAACAGTGGCCCTTCTCTAAAGTAAAGCTGCATGCACTACAAGCTCTTGTGGAAGAACAGCTTTCCAAAGGCCACATTGTCTAGACCACCAGCCCTTGGAACTCCCCAGTCTTCATACTGCAAAAGCCTGGAATGGGAAGGTGGAGGCTCCTCCATGACCTTCGCAAAATCAATGAGGTCATTGAGGACATGGGCCCCCTCCAGCCTGGCCTGCCCTGACCATCGATGCTGCCTCGAGACTGGACACTTGCCATCATAGATATTAAAGACTGTTTCTTCAGCATTCCTCTGCACCTTCAGGATGCTCCACAGTTTGCTTTCTCCGTTCCCTCTCTTAACAAAGAGGCTCCACTCAAAAGGTGTAATTGGTGTTATCTTCCTCAAGGCATGAAAAACTCGCCTACTATATGCCAGTGGTACGTTGCTCACATTCTGTCTCCTTTTCAGAACCTATTTCCAGATGCAATCATCTACCACTATATGGATGATATCCTGATCTGTGCTTTAGAAAAAACTTACTTAGACAAAGCAGTTAAAAAGACCATTGAAACCATAGAAAAAGCAGGATTCAAAATCCGTGAGGACAAAATACAATACACCAACCCATGGACTTATCTTGGATTCCAGATCCATGAAAGGACCATCATATCCCAGCAGCTCGCCATCCGAGATGACCCAAAACCCCTGAGAGACTTACACAGTCCCTGCAGATCCATCAACTGGATACGTCCACTACTAGGAATTACAACAGAGGACCTCACTCCCCTGTTCAACTTTCTCTATGGCACCAGAGACCTGGACTCTCCATGCACTCTCACAACAGAAGCCTGAGATGCCATCACCAAGGTCCAAGAAGCCCTGTCTTCATGCCAAGACCATCGCTTCGAGCCCAGCCTGCCTTTCCAGTTTGTCATTCTGGGAAAAGCACCCCAGTTCTACAGACTGATTTTCCAATGGGATACTCAACTTTGAGACCCTTTATTGATACTGGAATGGATCTTTACAAACAGCCAACCTTCAAAGACGATTCCCCCCTTACAAGAATTCATGGCGCATCTATTATAAAAGGCTAAAACTTGCCTCCACTCTCTTGCAGGGTGTGAGTTCACATGCGGGTTCACATGCATATACTTGCCACTGACCACTAGGAACCTGGAGCATTTGCTCCAGACCAATGAAAATCTCCAGTTTGCCCTAGGTAGCTATACAGGCCAAATTTCCATCCATATCCCAAAACATAAACTTTTTAATGCAGCCTTTCATCTGACCCCAAAATTAGACGAAAGTAAAACACCTCTCAAAGCTCAAACCATTTTTACAGACAGCTCAGGGTCATCCCACAAATCTGTAATGACCTGGAAGGATCCTAGGACCCAAAAATGGAATCTGACATACAAATAGTGGAGGGATCTCCACAGATTGCAGAGTTAGCAGCTGTTGTCAGAGCCTTTGAGAAATTAAAATACGAATGCTTTAATCTGGTCACAGATTCAGCTTATGTTACTGGTACAGCTATGAGAGCAGAACATGCTCTTCTCAAAGAAGTTTCCAATGCAAAGTTACACCAATTGATTACTGCATTGACACACTTAATCTCCCACAGAAAGCAACCTTACCATATAATGCATGTGAGGTCACACACAGACCTCCCAGGTATCATCACAGAAGGGAACAGGAAAGCGGATGCATTGGCCATGTCAATAGAGACTGCTAATGTCCCTGACATCTTTGCCCAGGCAAAGTTGTCACACGCAATTTATCATCAAAATGTGCCTGCCCTTTTCAGAATGTTCAAGCTTTCAAAAGATCAAGCAAAAGCTATTGTTGCCACATGTTTGAACTGCCAAAACTACCAGATACTGTCTATGGGGATTGGAGTTAATCCCCCAGGCCTGAACAGCTGCCAGCTGTGGCAGACAGATGTAACTCACTTCCCACCTTTTGGGAGGTCAAAATATGTGCACTTATGGGTCAATATGTTTTCTGGAGCAATATTTGCATCAGCTGATCCAGGAGAAACTACACAGCACACCATTAAGCACTTCCTCCTTGCCTTCACTACCCTGGGTGTCCCTAAACAAATCAAAACAGATAATGGACCTGCCTATACCTCTTGTAAGTTAAAAGAGTTCTTCAGTGAGTGGGGAATAGAACACAAGAAAGGCATACCTGCAAATCCCACAGGACAATCAATCATAGAGAGGACACATCAAACCCTCAAAAGAGTCCTCAATCAGCAGCAAAGAGAAACAAAATCATATCTCCAGTGGAAAGACTTTGCAAGGCTCTCTATGTCATCAACTTCCTAAATTGTACAACATTGGAGCCTGACCCTCCAATACTTCACCACTTCGCAAATACCACCCAAGCAAATCTCACTGAGAAACTACCTGTGCTCGTGAAGGACCCTGAAACACATCAAATTTTTTGGCCTTCCCAGTTGATTACTTGGGGAAGAGGGTATGCATGTGTTCTACTGCCATCTGGTCCAAGATGGTACCCAGGAAAAAACATAAAACCATACCTAGGCACTGCAAACACTACTCCTGCAAATGGGGACAAGAACTCTCCTGAGTCAAACACAAGACCTCCTCAAAACCAAACCAGTTCTGCCTAGTGACAAGGGCATTGCTGAATGTCCACATACCGAAGAAAAGACCACCCCATCATGCGACAGCAGACAAAACAGAAAGCTGAACAACATTCGGCTACATCAGTCAAGCCATAAGCCAGAAACAACCTGAACACAAATTGTTCTCTCACTTACATGTTATTAGCCCTTTTTACCCTAAAAAACCTTATTATTCCCCTTTCTCAGCTCTTACCAAAAAACCCTAACTTTATACCAACTCCCCCTCCCTTAGCTTATAGAAGAAAAAAAAAAAGGGGGGGGTGGGGAAGGAAAGGAGGAAAGGAACAAGGAAGAAAACCCTAACCCTCCCCTCCCACCATAAAGATAACAAATTTTGCTTCTATTCCCTAACAGAAGCCCCATCCCTGTCCAAAGATGAAAATTATCTCCGTTGGTGTTGTCCTCACTGCTGCCTGGATGTTCTTCACCGTACCGTATGCCTTCGGCTGTATTAGCCTGCAGCTTAGCCATAATGTTTGGGTAACCTTAGGAAAAATATTAAAACAAGATAACATGTGCCTATCCATGGGAAGCCTTAATAACCCACTTTCCACACGTCTGGTAGGGATTCCCTTCGTAGCAGATGACTGGCCTGTCTATAATTCAGAGCTCCTCCGCACCACAGGTAAGAGACCCAACACGGCTGATACTTGGGATGAGTGGACAAAAATTCTGCCCAATACTCTAGAGGAACCCCAAGAATTGGACCTGTTGGGGTCCTTCAAAGCAACATACTGTGTCAAATTTTACTTTAGACATCCAAAGAATAATTGAATAGAATTTAACCAGAAAAAACACATACCAAAAAGACATATCACCAATTAACCAAGCCTATAACTATCCAGAATGGTGTTATTACACCACTCATGTGATCTCTGTATCCTCTCTCCACCCCAAAGTATTACCCAGGGGAACATTTCTCATCTGTGGTATCCAAGTATGGGCTGGGATCCCCTCACGGCTCCAGAGTGGTCCCTTTAGCCTTGGAAAATTTTCTACCCTCACCCCAAATATCACCTTGTTGCATAATTGGAAAAAAAAAAGCTAATTAAAACGCCACAAAAGATCCTACATGGAATTTGAAGAAAATTGTGATCCCAAATTATACAATTGGAACAAACCAAAAAGGGTTGCTGTCTCCCTATTCTTACCATGGGTAGCTGCAGCCGAAGTCCTTGGTGAAATAAATCACCTAGGGTGCTGGCTCAGTAAGCAAGCCAAAGCTACATCTCCTGCCCTGAGTGATCTTTTAAAGGATGAGGAAACCACAAGACATGCTTCACTCCAAAAATGAGCATCAGTTGACTTCCTGCTGCTTGCCCACGGACATGGCTGTCAAGATTTCGAAGGGATGTGCTGCTTCAATCTCTCTTCACGCTCACACTGAAGGAACTTGTGAAGGACTTAAAAGTAGAAAACAACCCAGACTGGGTCAATGACCTTTTCAGTCAGTAGGGATTAACAGAATGGGTTGCATCTTTGGTTACGGGAATTTAGTGCGTTTTCATTGTAATTGTCATTGTATTAGTTATGTTCTCATGCCTTTTCCATTGCTTTAAAAGAACTACTGACAACCCCATTTTACTAAATACAGAAAGTGGAGTGGTAGCAGCCGTAGGGCCTGCAAGGCCTCCCTGGCAGTCTGTTCCCTAAGATAAGAAACACCTAGCCATGATGACTGGACCAAAAGACCCCTCTTCCGCCTCAGACCCTCTTTATCCCTCTGTGTAAGACCATTGGTCATGTACACCTCGACCCTTACTATTGGACTGTTTCCCAAAACCCACATACTAATAACCTCTCTGATTTGGCCTTATCATAAAGCAGAGCACTAGGGCTCAGGAGCTCAGTCCCTGGGTAGGGACCGGGTGCCCGAAGCTAGCTCGCTCATGCCAATGCCGCGGGGCTACCATCTAGCAAGCATGGTGATTATCAGCTCTATAGTGATTAGCAAGCTCTCGGGATTTCAGCTTTGCTTGCTAGGTAGTGGTGCCCCGGGCTTGAGGCTGTAGCAGACAGAGAGGAGAAGGAGAAGGCGCAGGCTGTTCCACGGAGATGGCTTTATTTGGGGAGGTCCGTGAAGGGTCTCTGCTCTTCTTCTTTCTCCCCTAATGGGGTACAGTATGCTTCTTTTATAGGGTTGGAAAGGATCCAAGCTTGACCAATGGTAAGGGTTTAACATGACATTGCCTTATAGGGTTACAGAGACAGGTTAAGGGCGGAGGACAGGGAAACAGAAATTTTCTTTTGCTGTTTCAGCATTCCTATTGTTCATATTCTCCATGGTGCTTTTCCTAAATCTATGGGGTTTACTACAACATACCCTATATAAACCCCTGCCTCTGCCCATTTTGGCAGAAGAACTATCCCTGACACCCTTTGCAGAGTCTGCTGATAGACATCTGTGGAACCTCACACAGCTCTTCTCCTCTCTCATCCCTGCATCTGCTGAGGCACTTAGCAAGCAAAGAGTTGAAATTACTAAAGAACTGAATTCACCAAAGAGCTGATCTCACTTAAAGAGCTGAGCTGCTTGCTAAGGTTGCCTGCGGCTGGGAGCCTGCTTGGGGCACCCTGACAGGTTGTGCTTGGGAGACTTTGCTATCCGGGACACGTACGTCAACCAGGGTTGGACAGACCCCGAGAACCCAGACTGTAATATCCAGGCATAGTTAAATGGGTTTTTTTGAGCATTTTCTAAGTGAAACATGTCGTTATAGAACACGACACAGTACAAAAATACACGACTCCATCAAAAGGGGGCAAGAGAGAGATTTATTACAGCAACGTTGCTTTTATACTTCTTCAAGATATTTACACCCATCCAACATACACATACAGTGCCCATTGGTCATAGGTGAGAACAAAGTTCCCAGTAGGTGACCAGGGAGCCATGTCACTCTGCAGGCCAGCCAGAGTCCATATCTCTTAACTTTCTCTCCTTCCTCCTGTCTCCATGGTAACAACCTTGGTCTTCCTTCAGGAGAGATATGGGGCTTCTCCTTATCTTCAGGAGGCCTTGCTAGCTCACAAGGACAGCACAGAATGTCTTTCCTACAGAAGCAAGTTTTTATTTAAAGACATACCTTGAATGTGTCTGTGAAACAGTCTTTTTTATTTGTTTGTTTTGAAGGGAAAGGTCAATCCTGAAATCTAGCAGATAATCTAAACCAAAGTGCTTCCTTCTACACTGAACAGAAAACCTCAATTTTTATTTTGCATGTATCTTTTCTTTTTCCTTTTCAGTATTTAATTCAGTCATTAAACAATCCCTCCTCAGCCTCCTCCCCAAACCCCATTGTTTGCAGACTTCTCTGTTTTCCTATCTAAGAATATTCATAATACTGTGATACAAGACAGTCCTGCTTGGGCTGGCTTCTGTTGGATCAAGTGATCCTTAAGCTCTTATTGTTTTCTGCAGTTTATAAACTTATTTAGTTGCCAGTTATTTGCTTTTAATTTTTTGGACTTTTTGTTCTCTTTGCAATCTCCATATTTGCACAATTGTAGATTCAGATTATTCACTGGTTATTTAGTTCATAAGTCACCAAGGCCATGGCTTGATGAAGAGTCATCACCCTATTCCATCTGAAGGGTTGGGTCTTCTGTGAATGGAGTCAAAAGCAAGGGGAGGAGACTCTCTAAGCCCTGATTTGGTGATGAGTGTTGGCTATTTAGTGTCTTTGTCAGCATGTCCCTGTCTTACACTCCCTAGTCGTGAAATAAATCTCTACATCCCTCCATCCCGGAGAGGGACAGGCAGGGACTCCTGTGGAATGTCTAGGTAGAGATGACAGCACAATGCTGGGTCCATATTTCTAGATGTGCTGTGCATGATGAATAGGGAACAGGCAGACTCAGGCATTGTAGCCTGGCGAAAAGTGTTTGTGAAAGGGAGAGTGAACATGTGGCAGCAGAACGAGGGGGAGCAGATGGAGCACACATGCAGCCCTTGCTGGGAACACTGGGAACACTGGAACAGGTTGTGGCACTATCTTGGAAGGAGTGTAAAGGAGGGAAATGAGGTCAGTTGTTCAGTCTGTGCAGATGGCATAAATTCTTGGGAATTCACTTCTGGGCAAATGAGACACTTGTCCCACTTGCCACCTCCTTTTCTGATGGTAAATATTGTGATGCAATAGGCCCAAATCAACTTTCAGTGGCCAGGCATTGCAGGCTATTGATTCAGCTTCTTCCCACACTTTTCCAGAGGGGTCATGAACAGATGACAGATGGTCCATGCAGAAGTCTATCACTGCATTCCTTTGCTGTGCCTCAGTGCCCGTTAGCTGCATCTCCTGACCTCAAACACAAGAGGTGTTCAGAGAAGTCTCTGCTGGACTCCAGCTTCACTGATCTGTGAGACAGTGTTTGGTTTTCTTCCTGAGGAATTGAACTCAAGAACATTCATAGTTAAATGCACAAATGAACTTAAGTATGGCAGCAGCACCCAAACCATAGGGCCCTTAGGAATCTCAGTGCAGTACCAGCTCAGCACCAACACTGTAAAAAATAACAAAGTTGAAGATTGCAGCTGATAATTGAAGATTTCACCCCAGAGGTCTTGTTTGTTCTCCTGGCTGCTGTAGGTGTTCCCTCCTTGATGCCTTTTGGTTTTGGCTTCCTTCCCCGGGTTACGCCATTTCCTATGTCCTATGACTTACAAGGAGAGTGTGCTTGCTGGGACCCCAATGCCCAAGAGCACAACCAGAAAGACCTCTGTGGCTTCCATCTTGGGTAATGTCAAGCAATGGGGAAAGGAGGACCACACTGCTCAAGACAGGCTAGGAGAGACACCACATCCCTTCTGGTATTGTTTTTAACATTTAGCTGCTCAACTGGATGTCATTTCTGCACCAGGGACCCTTAGAATTCAACCAGTCTGCCTTCAATTTTTGTCCAAGGAGAATTCAAAGTAGGTGTTTTTTGTATTAATTATATCTTAAATAGTGTTCTGGTCTAGGGCAAATTTGGGAAGAAACTTCCATAGGGGTCTCTCTAGAAAGCAGATTCAAGCAGTCCCTCCCCTTACTGGTTTGGGAAAATATTTCCTTGGAGAAAAGTAGAAAAAATCTGTTTATTTAACAAGCAAAGTATTCACATGTATAAAAAATGAATCATATTAAACAATAAAACCTGTTGCTGTTCTGAAGAGATGGCAAATTCAGAAAGTCCTTGCCGTGGGGTGTAGCTTGATTTGCTCAGTCTCTTATCAGTCACCCCTGCACTGAAAAATGCTGCGTCCTGGGCCCCAGTGGGACACAGGTGTGAGTTCCCGGTGTTTTTCTGGGTTTTCAGGCCACAGCAGGTTTGAACAGTTCCAAGAAAAAGAAAAGCCACAGTCCGGGGAACTTATCTGCCTCAGCTAGCTAAAAAAACTAACTAAAAAGCAAAGGAGAGCTCTCTCCTGCTGTCAGTGCTGCAGATAACAGTCTGTGAGAAGGAAAGCTGAAGCTCTTATCACTATGTTTTTGAATACAGCCGCCTCAGACATTCTACCGCTTTTCCTTCTCCCCCTCTTCACTCTCAGATCTAGTTTTAAAGGTGCAAAACTTATTTCTGTGCTAAACAGGCAAATGGGGTACAATTCAGCATCATAAAGTCACCCCAGGACAGCATGGCAGGGGAGACTCCTCTCCCTAAGTGGACTGAAAAAAGATTATTTTAAAAGTGGTAAACTGACTGAAAATACCAAATTTGTCTCTACATTGTCAGTGGGAAAAAGAAAGAAAAGTTGGGGGGAGGAGAAGTGTTCTAAAGGTTTAGTCTGATTTCTTATTAGTTTTCTTTTAGTTCTGTTAATAAAATTTTCTTTATACCCTTTAAAGTTTTGAGCCTGCTTTGCTCTCCTCCCAATCCTTATCTCACAGCAGAAAATGAGTAAATCATTCTAGTGGGTGCACTGGCATTTGGCCAGCACTAGACCCTCTACATTAATTGGTGTGTTGGCCGGGAAACTTGGATTGGCAAACCAAAACCACTACACAGGTCATGGAGACTTTTCCCCAAGAAACAGTTCTCTTGTGGTTTTAATTTTCGTGAATAGCAGCTGCCCGTAAATCTGCAATCTTGAAGTCCCTCCCATGGTTTGGTAGTTTTCCCACAACTACCATCATGGGTCATTTCAGCTTATTGGGGTACAATTTTAAGGATGAGTTGTTCTAGCATAGAAACAAAAGTTCTCTTCTTTTATCTCTGGAAACAGAGGTTTTCTTCTTTCATCCTTGGGGCAAGGTTTCTCATCTCTCTCATCTCTCTCTGTTCAAGCTTCTAATTGGATCACAGCTAATTCAACATCTGCTTGCTTCAACACAGGTGCCTCTGCTCATGGCTGAGGTTAGAACGCTACATCCCCCCAATGCATTCCACGGGTTACAGGGGAAAAAAAAGAGTCTGACGTATCAATTATATCTTCACCATAGCCTTACAAGAGAATTTCAGCCCAATACTAAGGCATCTCCTCAATCTCCTCCCATCAGGGATTTGACTCTTTGTTCACTAATCTTGGTGTCTCCATGTTGTTTTCTCTATGAGTCTTCATCCTTTCCTTTTCTCTCACTCGAGAGAGGATTGATGTCTGCAAGTTTAATCTGTGCAATGAAGGAGTTAATATCTCACCCAGGCCTGTGGATTGTCATGTGATCTCTTCTGGGCTGTTGTGGCAGACCGAAACCTCTACACAGGCGATGGCCGCTCTGGCTGCATGGCTGTTTTCTGGCCCATACCGTGTTCAATTCTAGCTGCAGGGCTGCTTTCTGTGCAGGGCTCCAGGGCCGTCTCTGTTCTTAGCCGCATGATTTTTATGCAGTGCCAGCAGGATGGCTTGACAGCTCCCAGCCAGAGCAGAGCCTGGCTTGGCTCCACCTGAAGCTGAGCAGAGCCAGCCTGGCCTGCTGGCCATGGTTGGAACTTGGCAGCTGCAGAATCTCAGCCGAGCTTAGCTGTGCAGCAGGCTGGAAGCAAGAGAGTTTTTCCCGAGGCCTGTTCATCTTTAAATGTGATTTCACAGAGGCGTTTTCAGCTCTCTTAAGTGGTTTAACAGGGTGCCAATATTCAAAACTAGCCAGCTGATTGGTTCTTTCAGGTCTGAAGGAAGCTGCCAAGGTCCATACAGGGAATCACTTCCATAGCTGGTGGATTTTTTCCTTAACTAAAAACCAAACTATGTTAAGCCATGACAAATAGTGATGATGAGAAGCAAACAACCAAGAGTCAAATTGAGATGACTTTCATGTATCTGTGGTAGCAGCTCTCTGGTTAAAGAGAGAAACAGATAACTTTCCCAGGCATTGTTCTGGGAAAGGCTGTGAGAAGATCAGAGAAAAGAATTATAAACAATTCTTATCTTAACTTGCTGCACCTGTTGTTGTGAACATGTGGAATGTGTTATGGAGATATGTTTACCAAAAGGGTGGTTTCTTAATTAGCCAATGGTGATGGTGTTTTAATTAGAGGACCAATCAGGTCCACCTGTAGCAAACTTGGGTATAAAAAGCAATGGGTTTCTTAATAAAATGAATTAGCCTTCTGTGAATGCCTTGAGAGTCTATGTCATTTATTATCTGGTCCATACCCCTACTGGGACATGTATCAAAGCAGCATGTTATGCCCACCTAATTTGAACAGTTTATATCTAGATTCAAGGTGAGAAACAAACTATTTATGCACACATATATATAGAAATAAGTAGAGAAAGAGAGAGAGAGGGATTATGATCAATGCAAAGACACTTTCCCCTCCTGTACTAGTGTGAAAGCAAACCAGTGGGAGATTCCAAGTCAGAACTACAATTTAAAAGGAAAAATAAAACAAAGGCAATAATAAAGAAACACTGGCTTAAACTGAAGAAGTCAGAACACGACCTGAAACCCTGTTGGTCAGGGTGGTGGTAGCAGTCTGATTAAATGGTGGCTACAGTCCTGTTGGAATGATGGATGTGGTTCTGTCTAACCGGCGATCCTGTAGAAAGATCTGGTCCTTCTCTGGAAGTCCAGTGGTGATTATGGAGCTCTTGGCCTCTGGGAATCCAGTGGTAGTGCCCCTGTGGTGTTTCAAGCCTCAGATTATATATGGGTAGGAGTGTTTGGTTCCTCCCCCTGGGCAAATCATCTCACAATGGTATGATGCAAATTATGAGTCATGCTGTGAGACCTTGATGGCCCATTAGCACAGATAGCCCCCTGGAGGGAGTTAGCAGGGCTGAGTCACAGAGAAGATAAAGAACACTGCCCCACCTATCTTAACAGTTTATGGAGATGGTAATAGAATACATACTTTTGGTTGCACCTTACATTGTAACCTAAGATACCTCCCCAGCACACAACTCAGACTGTTAGTGGAAGAGGCTGAGCTCTTGGAGGACTCCAAGCTGAGACTTTTCTGATGCTGAATGCCATGGTATCACATGCTCAGAGCATTGTGGTTGGGGTGGGATCTCCACAGGGCTGGGTCTCTTGGCAAGTGACTTGCCAGGTGCCCAGCCAGCTCAAGATGTGAGATACATCTGCTCCTCAGAGGAATGCTACTTCCAGTCAGGGACCTCAGCAAATAAAGGCATGAGGAATGACAGAAGAATTGAATGCAAAAGCTGATAGCCTTCATACAACCATCCTGTCTGAAAACGGCATTTATTAATGACTTGGCCACCAGAAGACCATTATAAGGTAGATACAAGGTTTCATGCACTGCTGGATACCAGGGAGCAGCTGGATGGGGGAGGAGACCAAGCCAGGAGTTTTCCAGATTTGCCCTTCTGCTCTAGTTCTGCACTGTTGTAGCCAATACAGCTTTTGCCAGTTATTTCATCAGGGAAAAGCATAGATCTTCTGTTAGCTGACATTTCTGGCAGAAGTTACAAACTGTCTTCTGAAATATCTGCAGAGGTGTAAGGTCTCATATCAGCCATTTAATACTATTCCTTCAACTCAGACCCAGGACCTGCCCTTGGGAGTGCTCCCAGGCTGCTCAAGCACTGCGGAAGTGGGTTTACTCCAACTCCCACCTCAAGTGTCAGCTTTGCCCGATCTAAAAGTAGTTTCAAATTCTCCACTACCTCCAAGAGATTGAGGGGCACTTAATAATTAATACTCTGAATGCTTTAAAATCTTCTGACAAAAGAGCCAACACAAAATCAAACTCTTACAGTCATCTTAACTGCTTGGATTTTAAAGGATATATCCTGCCTGATTGCAGGTGTTAAAAATGATAATATTGGCTTTTGCATTCATATACTAGCTTTTGCATGTTGTTATAAATCACAAGTATTTTTTTATATGGTTCAATTTATGCTTACTTTTTGACTGCTTTTGGGTATAGTATAATCTGTTAGTTTATGAATGCAATATATAATTTATATAAAGAGTAGTATGATAATGATACATTGGGTATTAGCTTTTTATTTTTTTCTTTTTTTTTGATTTTGTGCTACTTCGGTGTGTGGGTCTGGGTTTCATAAAAGGGGATAGTAAGGTGTGCGTCTGTGTTTCATATAAGGGGATAGTAAGCTCTCTTCACAGAGTAGGTAGACACAACAATTCCTTCTCTAGCCAGGGACCCAAGGACAGCCAATCCAGATCTCGGGCCCAAGAGTATAAACAACATGGACTGAAGAGAAAAAAACAAGAAGGATGGGACTTAATGGGCTGGGGCTATAATTGGACAATTAGCTCCAACATGCTAATGGACCAAAACGTATAAAAATGTGAGATCTTGTGACCAAGCCCTCTTTTACTTCCATCTTGGAGTCATCCAGGCTGAGCCACGGCTGTGGCTCTGGTACTGCCAGGGTATGGCCTTTGAAGGCTCTTCAATAAATATCCTCTTGTGATAGATGAGTAATGCGATGACTGACTCTCACAATTACCAGAAAAATATCATGTATATAGGTTAAGAAAAGTTTTATAGATTCATAGTTATGTTTTACCCCCTTACGTTGTTATCAAGGGACAGCCAGGGTTTGGGACATTTGGGAGTGTCAGCTTGTCACTATGGCAACATCTGACCTCCAATCAGTATTTGAGGAAGTAAGCTCCATCACTGGACCGCAAGGAAGGAGTCAATGGACAGAACTTTGGGAGGGGCAAAAGGGTTAAAAGGCAAAACCTCCATTGTGTGGGTGAGCACATGGTGGGGAAAATCCTTTGCTCCCAGTGCCGTATCATTTTCTCTATTCAGTCTTCTGTTGTATTTTTGATAAGGTTTAATAAACCTTTCTAATTTATGAAAAGTGAGTAGCTATTTCTCACAATTTTTGGGGCCTCTCCCGGGATAAACACCTCACCCCAGTGGTGCTAGTTTTCGTAAAGAGGTGCGCCCATGCTACAAATTTGGCGGAGTCTATCGGACACTCCCAGGGCCACCCGTGGTTGCAGGCTGAAGCCTGGAGACAACAGGAGGCTGGATAAAGAAAAGAGGAGGGGTGAGTCATAACTATTTTTCCCCAGATAATTACTCCGTAATTCCGGTATGGAAAGTGAACTCCACATCAGTACTATACCAGACCTGTCCTGGTCCACTGGAGTTTGAGGATATTGGGTGGTTGGAAGGAATGGAGGGACACGTGGTGAAGAGGAAAGCAGGGATTTTCCCCCATGGCAGGTGGGACATGTGAGATTGAAGGGTTTGTGAATGGTTTTGCAGCACAGAGCCGGTGCACACAAAGGGGGTGGAGGGGGGCCCATGTGGGGCAGCACCAGGCTCTGGTGAGTGACCGGTGCTGTGGTATTCAGGGCCGGCCGAGCGACAGCAAGCCAGTGGCGGAAGCCCCCTGGATCTTAGGGGTTTTTTTTCAGAAGAGAGGTAAAGTTTTTTTTTTTGTTGTTGTTTTTTTTGTCTCTCTTCCCCCCTTTTTTTTTTTCCTTCGTTTTCCCTCTCTCTCTTCCCTTTCCTTCTCCTTCCTCCTTTCCTGGTTTCTTTCTATTCCCCCTTTCCCTTGCCCTTCTTAGGGAGGCAGGCCTTGCTGAGAGTGTGTAGTTGGCTGACTGGGGGAGGCAGGCTCTGTCGGGAGAGCCTGTAGTTGGAAAGGCAGGGTCTGTCGGGGGAAAACCTGTGGTCTGCTGGTCAGGATGGGATCATGGGCGAGTAGGGAATCCCCAAAGGAAGAAGCAGATATTGAAGAGGAACCAATGGACATACCCCCAGATAGTCCACTGGGAAGGAAACTAGCCCGGTGGAAATATGAACCCAACTACAGAGATAAGGATGAGAGCAAATGGTTCAGTACTGCGTATTGGAATGGACCAGAAGGGAAATTAGGAGTGATCATGTATACTGGCCGAGATATGGGTCAGACGAGGGATGGATATGCCAAGCATTAAGCATGTATGTAAGAGCTAAGAAACCATTCAATCAGGAAGAGAGTGAATATGCTGCTTGCTGGGAAGGGGAAACCTCACCCTCAAAGGTGAGCGTGTTTAAGGTAGCAGAACATAAAGAATGGGACCCGTTAGACCACTTACCCCCACCACCTCCAGTAGCTTCAGCTGCACCTCCCTTACCCCCTGATGGGCCTAGCCAGAACACCAGAAGCAGAGTAGCACAACAAGAGGAAAGCAGATCAGAGGATGGGAGCCAAGCATTGGGACTGTACCCCCTGAGGGAAATACCCCTGGAGGGGGGGGTACAGGGAGGAATTGGACTCGTAACCGTACCTCTCAGTTCCTCTGACATAAGAACGTTTAAAAAAGAATTAAAAGGACTATTAGAGGACCCCCTTGGGTTAGCAGAGCAGTTAGACCAGTTTCTGAGACCCAAGATTCTTACATGGGAAGAAATGCAATCAGTAATGACTATGTTGTTCACACCAGAAGAAAGACAGATGATCCGGGTGGCTGGGATATGGATATGGGAAAGGTAGCATGTGCAAGGACCCCCTGGGGATCTGAAAATGCCCGTAGCGTGTCCCGCCTGGGACCACAACAACGCTGGGGGGAGGAAAGTCATGGGGCAATATAGAACACTGATTATAAGAGGTATCAAAGAGGCAGCTCCACATAATCAAAATGCCTGTAAGGCTTTCAATGATCAGCAAAAGAGGGAAGAAACCCCAAGAAAGTGGTTAGAAATGTTGATGAAAAATATGAGGTAATATTCAGGAGTTGACCCTGACATGGTGGCCGGACAGATCTTACTAAATATAAATTTCATCACTCACACCTGGCCAGATATACAGAGAAAGTTAGAAAAGGTAGATGGTTGCCAAGAAAGGAGGTTAGATGATCTTTTAAGGGAAGCACAGAAGGTATATGTAAAGAGGGACAAAGAGAAGAAGGCCAAGGCAAAAGCCAAGGTAATGGTAACTGCCATTAGGGAAGGAAATTAGCACGTAAAGAACTACCCAGGTAAGGGAGGGGTGTGACAGTGTTCACAGGGGTTTTCAGGATGAGGGAAGAGACGAGGATTTGACTCCATATTTCAGAAGGCTTGATTTATTATTTTATGATATATATTAGATTAAAACTATACTAAAAAGAATAGAAGGAAAAGGTTCATCTCAGAAGGCTAGCTAAGCTAAGAATAGAAAGGAATGAATAACAAAGGTTTGTGTCTCGGACAGAGAGTCCAAGCTAACTGGGCTGGGATTGGCCATTAATTGTAAACATCTAAGATGGGCCAATCACAGACGCACCTGTTGCATTCCACAGCAGCAGATAACTATTGTTTACATTTTGTTGCTGAAGCTTCTCAGCTTCTCAGCAGGAAAAATCCTAATGAAAGGATTTTCATGAAAAGATGTCTGCGACAGAGGGGGGCTCCAAATGTGGGAAGATAGACAGAAGGGGGATGCAGCTCCTTGGGACTGGGCACAAAAAGGAGAGTTTGGGAAACAGGGGAACCTAGGACCAGTTTGCTTTTACTGTAAAGACAGAGGACATATCAGAAAGAATTGCCCCTAGAGGGAAAAGGACCTGAGGGTCTATGAGACTGAGCAAAAAGGAGAAGTGGAAGATTAGGGGCGTCAGGGGCTCTGCCTCCTGGAATAGAATACCATCTGGAGCCCTTTATAACTTTAAAAATAGGCCCCCAGGAGGAAGAATTTGAATTCCTAATAGACACAGGGACTGAAAGAACTTGTGTTTGTAGAATCCCAAAGGGGTACAAAAAGGGTCAAGATACCATGGAAGTAGTAGGTGCAAAAGGGGAGTGTGGTAATCACATATCCTCTGAACAGAAAGAAACATAATTCTCTCCCAGGATTTTCCTGAGAAGCTGTGAGAAAGCTCAGAGAAAATAATTCTTTTCTCAATTTGCTGCACCTGTTGTTGTGCACATGTGGAATGTGTTATGGAGATTGTTTACCAAAGGGTGGTTTCCTAATTGGACACTGGTGATGGTGTTTGGATTTATTGACCACTTGGATCCACGTGTGTATTGGACTGTCTGGCAAGGGCGATGGGTTTTTCGTAGTAGTATAGTATAGTATAATAAAGCAATTGATCAACCTTCTGCAATCATGGAGTCAATACTCATCATTCCCTGTTCAGGGGGCTCACAGCTACTATAGGGGAGGGGTTCAAGGTCTCAGTTATAAAGGAAGTAAAGTTTGAAGGGGCAAATAAAGTAGGAATCATGAATGTTCTATTAGTTCCAGAAGCAGGGTGCAATCTATTAGGGCGGGCTTTACAGGTGCAGTTAGACACTGGAGTACTCCCAAAGGAAGGAAAAATGGTGGTTAAGCTTCTTCAATTAAGGGAAGAGGATGAGGGCAAAATTCATGAGATGGTGTGGGCAAAACAGAAAAATTGAAGTAAATTGAACGTGAAACCTATAGTAATAAAAATAGTTGACCATCCAGTCCAGGTAGGACAATATCTACTCTCCCTGGAGGGCAGACAAGGATTATGGCTGGTGATCCAGGACCTGTTTGAGGATGGGACCTTAGAACCATATCTGTCCCTCCATAATACACCCATATTACCAGTAAAGAAGTTAGATGGGACTTACAGGCTTGTTCAAGATTTAGGGGAAGTAAACAAAAGAACAGTGAATCAGTACCCAGTAGTGCCTAACCCCTATACACTACTAAGTAACATCCTCCCATCACACCAGTGGTTTAGTGTGATAGACCTAAAATATGCTTTTTGGGCATGTCCACTGACAGAGAAAAGTAGGGATATATTTGCCTTTGAATGGGAGGATCCCGATTCCGGGAGGAAGCAACAGCTTCAGTGGACTAAGTTACCCCAAGGGTTTTCTGAATCCCCAAACCTATTTGGTCAAGCCCTGGGAGAAGTACTACAACTCTTCTCCATCAAACCTGAGATAAAGCTCATCCAGTATGTAGATGATTTGCTTCTCTCAGGACGGGAAGAAAACGAAGTTTGGGAATCCACCATAACATTGTTAAATTTTCTGGGGAACCAAGGACTTCAAGTATCAAAAAGGAAATTCCAATTTGTACAGAGGGAAGTAAAATACCTAGGACATGTGATATGTCAAGGGAGCCGGTGGCTGAACCCTGAGAGAATTGCAGGGATAGCCTCACTCCCACAGCCAAAAACTAAGTTAGAAGGTTTCTAGGCTAGTTGGGATATTATAGGCTATGGATTGAAGGATACACGCAGGCCATCAGGTTCTTGTATGAAAAGTTAGTCAAAGGAGAGATTAAGGGGGAAGAAGACAATGAACAAAAGTTTGAAGCTTTAAAGCAAAAATTAGTCAGTGCAGCAGCACTGCGTCTTCCTGCCTTAGACAAACCCTTCTATCTGTTTGTAGATATAGAAAGAAGGGTAGCTCATGGAGTATTAGCCAAGGACTGGGGAGGATCCAGGATACCAGTGGCCTATTTATCAAAATTACTAGACCCTGTCAGCAGGCGGTGGCAGCAACTGCTGTGCTCGTAGAGGAAAGCAAAAAATTAACCTTTGGGGGAAAATTGAAAGTATATACCCCTCACTCGGTTAGAAGTATCCTAAGCCAAAAGGCTGAGAAATGTCTCACTGATTCCCAAGTGCTGAAGTACAAAGCCATCTTAATAAATAGTGATTTAGAGTTAATCATGAGTAACCAACTCAACCCTGCCCAGTTTTTATATGGAGAACCAGGTGAGGAATTAATACATAATTGTCTAGAAGTTATAAAGTATCAAACTAGAGTAAGAGAGGACCTAACAGATCAACCACTCCAAGGAGGGAAACGATTGTACATTGATGGATCTTCACGGGTAATAAAGGGGCACAGGGTATTGGGGTACGCTATAGTGGATGAAAGGTTGGTAGCCATAGAAAAGGGAAAGTTACCTTCCAACTGGTCAGCCCAAGTGTGTGAGCTATATGCCCTAAAACGAGCTCTGGAAATATTAGCACAGAAAAGGGGAACAATATATACAGACTCAAAATATGCTTTTGGCATAGTGCATACCTTTGGAAAAATTTGGGAAGAGAGGGGGCTATTAAATTCAAAGGGAAAGGGACTGATTCACAAAAACACGTTTTAGAAGTGTTAGAAACCTTACAACTACCAGAAGAAGTAGCAGTGGTATATGTTAAAAGACATCAAAAAGGGGTGACTCAAGAGGCGTGAGGGAACAATTTAGTGGATTTGGAAGCTAAAAATGCAGCTGAATCAGGGACAGAAAACTAATGATGGTGTTAACCCCCATGGGAGAAATACGAGAAGTCCCGGTGTTTAGTGGGGCAGAAGAGGAAGAACTCCTCAAAATAGGAGCCAGGAAAGATAAAGAAGGGAAGTGGAAATTAGCAGATGGGAGGCAAATGTTGAATAAACCCCTTGCCAGGAAAATGCTGGAAGGCATACATGGGACAACACAATGGGTTACACAAGCACTAAGTGATCAATTTCTGAAGGATGGGGGATGCATAGGAATTTTCAGGATAGCTAAGCAAGTGACTGAACGGTGTGTGATATGTCAACAAGTAAATAAGAAGTCCATGAGGAAAACACCCAGAGGAGGGCAAGAACTAGCCTTAAGGCCCTACCAAAACATCCAAGTAGACTTTACTGAACTTCCCCTGGTACAACAGTAGAAGTTTTTGCTAGTGATAGTAGATCACTTGACTCATTAGGTAGAGGCAGTACCCACTGTGAAAGCCATTGCCAATGTTGTGAGTAAAACGCTCCTAGAATCAATCATTCCCCGATATGTCATGGATAAAATGTCTCCCTTTGGCCTTATTAAGAATTAGAACCCAACCCCAGTTAGATCTGGGGGTGTCACCCTATGAAATGATGTTTGGGTTACCCTTCCTGACCTCACCCCAGAAGGTTGCCACCTATGAGGAAGGGGAAACCAATGCCAAGAAATATGTTATGTCTATAGCACAAACCTTAGAAGGGCTAAGACATAAAGGGGCAATTCCTCAAACTATCACCCTGGATTTCAGAATCCATAATATTAATCTCAGGAATTGGGTGATGATTAAGTCATGGAGAGATCAGCCTCTAATTCCTCAGTGGGAAGGTCCCTTTCAGGTACTGCTCATCACTGAATCGGCCATGTGAACTGCAGAGCGGGGATGGACTCATGCCAACAGAGTTAAAGGCCTTGTAGAACCCAAAGAATGGACTGCAACATCCAGGCCGGGGAAAACGAGATTGACTCTCAAGCAGAGACTGAGAGACAACCAGAAAAACACCAAAAAGCCCAAAAAGTAGAGTCAAGCTTCCACCAGCCAGACCAAGAACTGTTGGTTTTTTTCATGTTTTAATGAAAAAATTAGGGTTGAGGGGAAGTACACAAGGGACCATAAAAGGTGATGGGGCAGCTTCCTTAAGAAAATAAGACAAAGGAAGGAGGGCAAGACCAGGTTGGCCCCTTTGTTTGCTACCAAGAAGACTCCATAGCCCTACTGTGGGTAGCAACCCCATAGGCATGGTAAGGTAGTGACAAAAGGCCATACTGGACCTCTGTAATTCCCCAACTGTCTTTGAATACAAAAGGGACTGGAGGGCAAGACCAAGTTGGCCTCTGTACTCACCACTAAGAGACACCTCCTATGGGTAGGATCCCCATAGGCAAGGTAGATGGGGGTAAAAGCCATACCGGACCTCTGTAATGTCCTTTTGTTCATTCCAGATGAGGGTCACTAGGGAAATTTTATTTTCTTTTCCCTTTGCTTCCCTCTGTCCTTGCCCACATCAAGAGATGCTAGTATGACTCATTGAGTTAAATTGTTCGAGCCAAATAATCTGTGGAAAAGGAAAAGAGGGGATTGTGATAGATGAGTAGTGCGATGATTGACTCTCACAATTAACAGACAAATATCATGTATATAGGTTAAGAAAAGTTTTATAGATTTATATTTATGTTTTACCCCCTTGTGTTGTTATCAAGGGACAGCCAGGGTTGGGACATTTGGGAGGGTCGGCTTGTCACTATGGCGACATCTGACCTCCAGTCAGGATTTGAGGAAGTAAACTCCACCACTGGACAGCAAAGAAGGAGTCAATGGACAGAACTTTGGGAGGGGCAAAAGGGTTAAAAGGCAAAACCTCCATTGTGTGGGTGAGCACATGGTGGGGAAAATCCTTTGCTCCTGGTGCTGTATCATTTTCTCTATTCAGTCTTCTGTTGTATTTTTGATAAGGTTTAACAAACCTTTCTAATTTATGAAAAGTGAGTAGCTATTTTTCACACTCTTTATTCCCCTTAACTCTGTCTAACCTCTGTTCCAGCTGCTTAAGGCATCAATGAAATACTATATTACAGACTTTAGCAAAATGATTAAAATAGGAGCCATGTAATGTTAAAAATGCCCTTATGTAACTAACTCAGAATGGTGTAAAACAATTATGCTGTTTCTCACATCCGAAGACTGGCCTCTCCAAGAGATAAGAGTGAGAGAAACCAGAACCCTAGAGAAGATTTATTAACTACCTGTTATCAGGGAGTGTGAAACAACAGGACAGAACTTCAGGAAGGAATAAAATACATTAACCTAATCTGCAGAATGTTATGCAGGCAAGTCAGAGGTTGAAAACAAACAAAAGAGTTTCTGGAACATCAAAAACTCAAAGGAATGTTTAAATAATGTATAAGCTAACGAATATGCATGTAACCCCAGCAATGTAACTGTATATAGAGAACATGATTTTAAACTACCCTCGTGCTGTTTGGCCATTCGCCAAAAGCACCCCAGTGTTGGATTACTTATTTGTCCTTCTTTTATCCTTAATTAAACTTTTAAAAATTATAAAGAGTGAACTCTGTTTTTCACAAGTTTGGAGGTTCCACCAAGATTCAGGACCTTGAGTCACTGTGGTTCCGGGAGTCCTGAGTGGGAGACACCCCACTTAATTACAGTGGCCCACCCAGGCTTTCCCTGCTACAAGAGGCCGCAGGTTTAACCCTCGGTTGGTAGGATAAAAAGGGACAAAAAGAGAAAGGGAAGTAAAACTCCCTAAGAAACCATGGCAGCTCCTAAATCTTTGCACAAAAAAACTAGATGGGTGAGTACATAAGGAAAAAAAAGGGGGTTACAAGAAATCCAGGTGTGTGTGTGTGAGATGCGGATGGGACAGTCCCTGATCTGCAAAGTGATTGCAGTGTCCTCCTGATCGAGGTTCTGTCTCCCCTCGAGGGGCCCGGCTAGTGAAGGGACAAAACAAATGCTGGAGACTGAGAGCCTGGAATGGGGGAAGATTAGCTGCTTTGGGGTTAAAACAGGGATAAAGAAAACAAAGAGGAGAGGAATTGCCTGTAATTTTGAATGCAGGAATCCTGATTTCAAGGTATTACTGCACTCTACCCATGTCTGACTGCCTATAGGAATCTTGGCTATATTGAGTGTTGGGACAGTTAAAAGTTGGTGCAGAGTCTGCAAAAGGTGAGATGCAGAGGATATGAAGCCCCAATATACCCTTCAGGCATGAATGGTTAGGCCGATGGAAGTGTTAAGCTGCTGAGCTGAAAACACTGACTGAGAGATCTGGTTACATGGCTGGGGTTTTATAAGTATTTGGGTGGCAAAAGAAAGATTTTAAATTTTGCAAAATCTTAGAGGGGTTTAAGACTATTTTGGGGAGGTAGGTCACTGTGTAACTAATAAGCATCTGTAAAGGAATATTAGTACCTAAGTCAACAACAAGGGTACCTTATTATTGTGTAAATGTGTGTGAGATATATGTGTACATCCCTCATCTCCTGTGACTAAGAAGTGTAACTGCTGAATGAATGAGACATACTATTAGTACGAGGTGAGTGAGGAGCTTGGCTCTGGGGTTTTGTTCTCCAGGCAACCGGGATGGCCGGACAAAGGCGAAGTGTTTGATGCTTTTTATAATAAAGATTTTGTGTTGTTTGTATGAGTGCAATTATGTGTTTGAGATGTGGACCCGGGTGTGAGCCTTGGATCTTGTGTGATTGTAAAACCTGTCATAAGAAGTGGTATTGCACCACTACTCACAAGAGTGCCTGGTGCCAGGAGTATTGTAGAGCAAAACTGACAACCAGATTTTGGGCAATAAATTTCTTAATTTCTGTAAGACATGAAGAAGTAGATAGCCCAAGGATAGGAAAAGCCTGGAGGGAAGCAGAAGCTGTCATGACAGACAGAAATAATTAGTGTGTGGAAGACAGTATCTGTTTCCCAGGATTTGGACTATATCTGAGGAGAATTGGGAAAATACCTGCAAAGAGCATGTAGTTAGATTCGCGTAGAAGCTAACAACGAAGAAAGGCCACAGGGGTTGTGCAGGAGGTGTTGGGATAAACTGATAAAAATGGGACGCAAAGCAAGCAAAGAGAAAGCTCCCAGGGGAAGGGGAAGCCAGAAATCATAGATGGATATACCTCCCGATAGCCCCCTTGGAATAAAATTGGCCCAGTGGGAACATAACCCTGACACAAAGAATAAAAATAAGATCAAAAAGATACGTTATTGTATGATAGAATAGACTAAAGAGGAGATAAGATCAGATCATTCATTCTGGCCTATGCATGGTTCCTTTGAGAGGGAGATGTGCCAAGCTTTGAACATTTATGTGAATGCTAAATGTTATAGATACATATTATAATATTGGCTTCTTGCAAATATTAAAATGGATTTTATATGTGCAGTGTTAAAGTAACTGTGTTATAAAGATATAGTTTTTATTTCTGTTGTTAATTAAGCTTAGACATAGTAGTGAAATAGCTGATATGGTTGTGTTAAAATGCTTGCTTGGATAGGATAATATCCAATGAACATATGATGAGGACACCTGCTGCAGATATGCCAACTATCAGCACTCACCATCTGACGACAATATGGACCAAGGCCCAAAACCTGAAGGTCATGATAAGAATAGACTAAAACCACAACCAAGGAATACGCATGCTCAAAAAAGGCAGACTCAAGGAGGAGCCATGTTAAACAGTTCTTGGAACATGTAAATTAGTTTGGTGAAAAGATTACTATGCATAATTTTTTATCAATATGTAGTAGGCTGATGAAATAGAAATGGTATATAAAGAATGTTTCCAAAATAGCAGGTGTGCTCTTGGCTGAATGCCAAGCACTCGACCATTTTTAACCCATTGCTTTATTTCTGTCTCCTACTGTCTTTTTGTTAAACTTTTTAAATTTTACCAGGAAAGTGAACCTCATTTTTCACAATTGGGCACTTCGTCTGGGATTAACACGTCACCTCCGAGACCCCAGGGGATGCAGAGTGGGGGGCGGGCCCTGCCTGAGTTTGGAGGCCTCGCTTGGCTTCTGGCGTGGATTGGAGGTTGCAGGTGGAATATCCCGTGGACAAGGAGACTAATATAGCAAAGGAAGAGGGAAAAGGCTCCCTAAGAAACCGCGGTGGTTAGCCCTGAGACAGAGTGGAAATTTTCCAGAGTAAAAAACCATTTTGATTTAGGTGAAATGTACATCTTTGAATTAAGTCTGTAGTTTGCAAACATAGCTGTTTGGTCTGACTGCCTGTTCTTGCCAAAAAACCTATGCATTAAGAAACTGCTTCAGCTGAAGAACAGAGGTAAGGAAGGGCCCCTTGAACTCTGAAACAGACAGAGAGGCTGCAGGTGACAGGGTGGGATGACCCAAGAGTTCTTTCTGTACTTTCTGATTAAAAAGAAAAACTAGCTGCAAGGTAACACAAAATCAGTAAAATGAATATATGAATATGTATGAACCTGTTGTGAAATTCCACGCATATGGATTAGTAAAGAAAATAAAAAGAGATCTGGAGTTCCCAGAGGTACGCATGTCATTTTGAGGGGAATGATCCCCACATGCATCCAGTGCTGTAATAAACATACTGGCTTTACAACTTTCACAAAAGTTGTGGAATTTGTTTCTTTTTCTGCAATTCAGCCCCACAATTCTTGTACACGAAGACCCAAAAATTAAAAGAAGGATTGTAAGTATTTCTTGGCGGGGGGGGGGGGGGGGGGGGGTGTATAGGGGGTTGCGAGATGTGTGTTTGAGATGCGGGCTGGCTATGCCCAGACCTGTGAAGAGGGAGTGGAGTCTCCCAAGCTGCAGTTCTGTTCTTTCATGAGAAAAATGGCTAGAAAAGAGACAAAGCTAAAATAAAAGGAGTGAGAGAGACACCCCCCCCCAGGGTAACTGGGCCTGGGTCCCAGGGAGGGGTTTGGACCCCTTGGAGGAAGGGAGCCAAGGGTTTTCCTGGCACAATCCACTGGGAAAGTGAGATAAAAAGTGGGGGGGGGCTAAAATTTTGCCAGGTTGAGGGTCAGAAACACACAAGAGAGGAAGTGTAGAACTTGAGAGCACCTGGGCTTAAAAGCTGCCAGGTTGAAAGTAGAAAACACTAGAGGCTTGGAAGTGTGGGATCCAAGAGCACCTGGGAAGTGGCCAATAACATTTGAGATTTTACAATACCCATGGGTGGATATTAACAAGTGACTTCAGGATAAAGGTACCTTATTTTTGTGTTTTCTTGTTGTGAGTGGGAGTGAGACAGACATAATAAAGAAATAAAAGCGAGCGAGTGAAAATGAATAAAAGTATATTTAATGCAGATTGTTGATTTAAAGTTTAACATTATTTTCTGGAGGGAGGTGTCTTGCGTTGTTGAGAGAAAGGGTTTTCTGTGTTGTGGGGAATGGGTGGTATTCAAGTTGTTGGGGAAGTGGGAAACAGAGACCAGGGACTAATAGATAAAATCCTGAGAAATGGGACAAAAACCAGTAAGTCGGGCTCAGGGGAAGAAGGAAGTAAAAGGGTGCCAGCAGATATACCCCAAGATAGTCCCCTGGGAGTGATGTTAGCTAGCTGGGATATTGATCCTTGTACAAGAAAAAAGGATCAAGTAAAAATGATTCAGTATTGTATGACAGAATGGACAAAAAAGGAAACAAGACCCAACCTATTGGCCTAGATATGGTTCTTTTTTATTTAGTTTGGATTTGTCAGGCCTTAAACATATTTGTAAAATCCAAAGAACTGTTTAATCCGGAAGAAGGAGAATATGCTGCATGCTGGACAGGAGACACAGAACCCCTGGGTGTCATTCTTCTATTTCTCTAGAGTCCCATACTGTTGTTATCGGATTTCTAAAGCCCATATCTCTTTGGTGTGTTCTTATAGCTGCAGATCTTCACAGCACAAACTCCTTCTTCTGCACATTGCTCTCTCTCAGTCCAGGGCTCCTCCAAGGCTCTCCCTGACTGGGTAACCCACTCCCTTTTATCCCAGTTATCTTCATTGGTCACAGCTGCAGCCCAATTAAGGACAACCGGGACCTCCCAGGGCAAAGCCTCTATACAGATATTCAAATACAATACATTTCCTCTACTATACCTGGGGACAAAAGCTTTTAAAATATCAGAAACCCCAGAAACAGAGAAAGAAAAAAAAAAGAAAGAAAAGGGCTGGGACCCCCTGGAATTGTTGCCTCCTCCACTCCCGCTTGTTCCCCCGCCAGCTCTGGCTTCTCCACCCACCCCAGCCCCAGTCACACCAGGATTCCCACCTGCATCGGCTCCTGCTGCTCTGCTTGCAACAGCTTCGCCTACCCCAGCCACCCAGGCTGCCCCGGTTCCTGTGTGTGGTGTGGTAGATCTTAAAGATGCTTTTTGGACTTGCCCATTAGCAGGGGAAAGTCGAAATATTTTTGCCTTTGAATGGGAGGATCCGAATACAAGAAAACAGCAACTAAGATGGACAAAGTTACCATAGGGATTCCCGGAATCTCCTAACACATTTGGACAAGCTTTAGAAGAAATGTTACAAATTTCCCCACTCCTCCTGGAATACAAGTTACCCAATATGTGGATAATCTTTACTATCAGGAGAAGTTGAAGTTGAAGTAAGGGAGGCTACTATAAAGCTTTTGAATTTTCTTGGGGAAAAAGGATTAAGAGTATCAAAAGGGAAGCTACAATTTGTGGAGCCAGAAGTAAAATATCTCAGCCACTTAATAAGCAAGGGTAGCCGAAAGCTAAATCCTGAGAGGATTGCAGGGATTCTATCTCTTCCCCCTCCCTCTACAAAGAAGGAAGTTAGACGGCTGCTCGGATTATTGGGATATTGTAGATTATGGATAGAAGGGTATACACAGGCAGTAAAATTTTTATATGAAAAATTGACAGAGGGAGATGATATAAATTGGACTAGGGAAGATGACAATAAATTAGAAAAACTGAAGTTGAAGCTGGCTTCGGTACCAGCTTTGTGTTTACCTTCATTAGAAAAGCCCTTTCTTCTGTATGTGAATGTGGAAGGTGGAGTAGATCATGGAGTTTTAGTCCAAGAATGGAGGGGAATAAAAAGACCGATAGCTTATTTATCAAAATTGTTGGATACAATGAGCCATGGCTGGCCAGTTTGTATTCAGGCTATAGCAGCTACTGCTATTTTGGTGGAAGAAAGCTGTAAGCTTACTTTTGGAAGTAAACTAATTGTGTATACACCTCATGCAGTCCAAAATGTGTTAAATCAAAAAGCTGAAAAATGGTTAACAGATTCTAGGATATTAAAATATGATGCTATTTTGATAGACAGTGATGACTTTACACTAGAAGTAAACAAAAGTTTGAATCCAGCACAATTTTTATACGGGGAACCAAAAAGTAATTTAACACTTAATTGTTTAGAAATTATACAATACAAAACAAAAGTTTGGGAAGATCTAGCAGAGCAAGCCCACCCAGAAGGGGAAAGAATATATGTTGATGGTTCATCCAGTTGCATACAAGGAAAAAGAATGCCAGGATATGCCTTGGTTGATGGGCAAAAGATGCAGACCATCATAAAAGGAAAATTACCTTCAAATTGGTCTGCTCAATCTTGTGAATTATATGCTCTAAAAAGAGCACTGGAATATTTGGCACACAAGAAAGGAACTATACATACTGACTCAAAGTATGCTTTTGGGGTAGTACATACCTTTGGACAAATTTGGGAAGAAAGGGGGTTACTAAACTCAAAAGGAAAGCGCCTGATACATGAGGGACTCATTTTGGAAGTTTTAGAGGCATTAAAATTGCCTGAAGAAATAGATGTAGTACATGTTAAAGGACATCAAATGGGAATGACTTTAGAAATAAAGAGGAAATAATTTGGTGGATCAAGAGGCTAGAGATGCAGCAGAAAATGGGACCAAATGGGTTATGTTAATTTTGACCCCAGATAAGGAAGAATTGGAAGTTACAAAGTTTAGTGAGGCGGAAGAGAGGGAACTAAGTAGAATAGAGGGAGAAAAAGATCAGTTAAGGAAATGGAAACTTCCTGATGGGAGACAATTACTTAATAAGCCACTTACTAGGAAAATATTAGAAGACAAGCATCAAAAAACTCATTGGGATACTCAAGCTCTGTGTGATGACTTTCTAAGGAATTATGGGTGTATTGGGATTTTTGGATTGGCAAAACAAGTAACTGAAAGGTGTAAAATTTGTCAAAAGGTAAATAAAAAGGTAATGAGGAAAACAACATTTGGAAGCCATGAGTTAGCTCTTCAACCATTTCAAAGTATTCAAGTGGACTTTACTGAACTTTCAGAAGTACAGGGATGAAAATTTTTATTAGTAATAATAGCCCATCCAACTCATTGGGTGGAAGCTATTCCCACTGTCAGAGCCACAGCCAATGTATTATGTAAAACCCTTTTGGAACAAATTATTCCCAGATATGGAATGGTTAATAGGATAGACTCAGATAGAGGAGCACATTTTATGTCAAAAGTCTGACGGCAAGTAACTCAAGTCTTGGGAATAAAATGAGAATTACATACTCCATGGCATCCACAGAGTTCAGGCCAGGTAGAGAGGATGAACCAGACTTTGAAGAGAACTTGAACAAAATTAATGACTGAAACCCAAATGTCATGGGTAAAATGCCTACCTTTGGCTCTATTGAGGGTCCAAACACAACCCAGGTCAGACCTGGGAGTGTCACCTTATGAGATGATGTTCAGATTACCCTTTCTGACCACCCAACATGAAACTGCTACTTATGAAGTAGGGGAAATGAGTGTTAGAAAATATGTCACCACAATTGCAAAAACTCTTGAAAATTTGTGGTTGAAAGGGATAATTCCTCAAACCACACCTTTAGAATTTAAAATTAATAATATCCATCCAGGGGAATGGATACTAGTGAAAATGTGGAAAGAACAATCTTTGACTCCACAATGGGAAGGTCCTTTTCAGGTACTACTGACAACTGAGGCAGCAATCTGGACCAGGGAAAGAGGGTAGATCCACACCAGCAGAATCAAAGGACCTGTGGAAGAACCTAAGGAATGGACTATAACATCTAAACCAGGTGATACCAAATTGACTCTTAAGCAGGGACCAGGTGGTAATGAACTGGGAGGACCCAAATGATCCAAGGAATGTACAAATAACTACACCTAACTGGGAAATAAGACCAAGCTTATATCAGTGGTTTCAAGTACTGCCTGGACAAGTCCTGAGACACCTCTAATACCCCCCTTGGGAAGGAATACTTCCACTTCAAACAGGAGGATCAGAACTGTTTCGGTCAGAGAGTTCTTATATTCTGACCTTAGCCTGTGACTTATACAAAGAAGAGGAGGAATTACAATTTCCATCAGTGCCATATTGTGTACCCTGTTTGATTCATCCAAATACTGGACATGCTAGCTGGGTTAAATGTTAATGTTAAAATTGTGGGAAAAATTGGTATTGTAGTTTAAAAAATCAGCGCTCTCGTTGCAGGAAGTGTCGAGTACCAAATCTATCATCTATCCAGATAGAACTCAAAACAACTGAAATAGTAACTTTGTTTTGTGGATGGGAATTATTAGCACCTGTTGAATGGGAAATACCTGAGGAATGGTGGGAAACTACAGTTAAGGAGTGTCAAAAATTATTTCCCTGGAAATTAGCAAAAAAGAAGTGACAAGGGAAAAGGGGGCAAGACTGGATTGCCTGCTGTACTCGCCACCAAGAAGATCATATGCACCTGCTATGGGTAGCAACCCCATAGGCATGGGAGGTGGGGGTATAAGCCATACCAAACCTCTGTTATTCCTTTTTCTGTCACTCATCTTTTGTCTTTTCCCTTTTGGGATACCAGCAAAGTCATGTCAGAGGTGTTACCGAAAGCTGTATATGGAAAGACACCGAGATTCCTTTTTTATTGCACACACCCATATCAACAGTCACTGTTATAACCCATCCAAATTAGGCAGTTGTATACAAAATGGGAAAAAGTACTGGATTGCGGAAAATTTAGGAACAAGTGTCAACCGGTTGGGAAGTAAATGTCCTAAAGGAGAGAGATGGGTTTGTTTCACTTTTGCTACTGGGAATAAAGTCCAAGATTTGGTTAAAGAACAACTGGTAAGCAGAAAGACGAAGCCAGTACAGCAATAAAAATCTGTGCCAATTTCACTTCAAGATTTATATACAAAACTTGAACAGCAATTAGAAAAGGAAATAGCTATCTCGAGGCTGGGTAAAAATCAGTTTGTGAAATTAGAGGAAAGAATAAGTAAGGAACTTAATCAATTGTTGGGTCTGTGGGGGAGCTTTGATGTCAGAGGAATGGCCATGGAAAGGCAGTAGCTTAGGCCCAGTTGAACTCCTTAAGTGGAATGAGGCAAATACAAGGCGGGGAGAAACCAACCAGAAGGGTGGATTTTAAGCTCAACAGTGATAGGAGAAGAATGTCTCTGGCACACTGGGAAAAAATTTCATAATGAAGTAGGAAATACTCCCTGTAAGAGATAGAAAGTTAGCAGTGGAACTTTCACATGGTGGATCCCAGAGGAACCAACTCGTTGGACTCGAGGAGAAATGAAAAAGAGAAACTGTAAATATAATAATGAAATTGGACTTTTTCAATATACTAATACAGCCAAAAATCCTTATCCTGGCAACCCAGAAATATCCAAATTTTGGAAAAATATAAATCGACAGAAAAATAATTATTGGAAAGCACCAGATGGCTTATTTTGGATCTGTGGAAAGAGAGCATACCCAAGACCCCTCTAGTTGGAGAGGGAGTTGCACTTTGGGAATTATACAACCAGGATTGTTTTTTTCTGCAAGGACCAAATGGAGATGAATTAGGAATACCAGTTTATGAGGACCTAAAAAGAAATAAAAGGGACTTGACTGGGGGATCCCAAAAATGGGGAGATGAGGAGTGGCCCCCAGAACACATATTGGAAACATATGGGCCAGCCACCTGGGCCCAAGATGGGAGTTGGAGATATCAAACCCCAATTTATATGCTGAATTGTATTATAAGACTCCAAGCAGTGGTAGAGATAATAACAAACAGAACTGGTCGGGCAATAGAATTAATATCAAAGCAACAAACCCAAACAAGCGGCAGTGTATCAATATAGGTTGGCCTTAGACTATTTATTAGCTGAAGAAGGGGGTGTTTGTGGAAAATTTAATACATCAGATTGTTGTTTGAAAATCGATGACAATGGAGACGCCGTCCAAGATATAGTCAATGATATCAGAAAAGTAGCCCATGTACCAGTCAAAAAGTGGGAATCAATGCTAAAAACTAGCTGGTGGGATAATGTATTGGGAATAGAATGGTGGAAGAAAATAGACTTCTTCCTTTTATGTGCTACAGCTGGTTCGATATTTCTTCCTTGCTTGATCTGCTGCTATATTCAGCTAATCACCATCATAGTCCAGGGCATGCAAGTGGTAACAATGCCTATAGACCCAAAATTGACTACATCTGGGACTGCACAAAAGATTATGGTGTTAAAGAAACAAAATAATATGGAAGATCCCTTGGAGGAAGCAAAAATGATTTATGAAAAAAAATAAGCAAATAATGGAGGATGGAAAACAAGAAATACTGCCCAAGCCAAATGATTTGTAAAAAGGGAAGAGGAGGGATTGTTATAAATTAATATTATGTTGTTGGCTTTTCGAAAATATCAATATGAATCTTATATGTATAATGTTAAAGAAACTTTGCTTTTATTTCTGCTATTAACAAAAAAAACTTAGACATGGTAGTAGTGGTAGCTGATATAGTTATGAGTGAACTGTCTCTTTGGTTGGGATAACATCCAGCGAATATGTAATGAGGACCCTGCTATTGATATGGCAACTATCAGCATCTGCAGTCTGAAGAAAGTATGGACCAAGGCCCAAACTGGAAGTGGTAAGGATAAGGAGCCAAAACCACAGCCAAGAAACATGCATGCCCTAAAAAGGCAGACCCAAGGAGGGGCCAGGTAAAATAGCTCTGGGAATATGTAAATTAGTTTATGAATATGCATAAGAGTATATGAATATGCAACAGGCTGATGTAATGGAAAAGGTATTTAGGAGTATCCCCAAAGG
Source organism: Agelaius phoeniceus (assembly GCF_051311805.1). NCBI lineage: Eukaryota > Metazoa > Chordata > Aves > Passeriformes > Icteridae > Agelaius > Agelaius phoeniceus. The sequence continues at coordinate 19,962,224 of NC_135301.1, forward strand.
TGTGACATGTTGAGTCAGGGACAGGAACAAAGACTCCAGTCTTCAGAAGGTGAACAGAAGGCGTTTAATAGAAAGTAGCACATTTTTTATAACCTGACTCGCTAGGCTGAGACTTGATTGGTCTTAAAGTAAAAACCACTCGCACTATTGGTGAACTATGACTAGCACACTCTGGAAAATCATATCTATAAACAACATTTGCAGAAAGAGAGATAATAATTGTTTTAATTCTTTTCTCTAAGTTTCCCAGGCTCGGACTGGGAGAAATTATCTCTGTTCTTTCTTCGACTGAACTGAGAATATCCAAAAAAGTGTGCTCTTGGCTGAGTACCAAGACGCACCTGGCTGTAATCTTCACTTTACTGTCTTTGTCTCATATTGTCCTTTATTGTACTGTTTAAATTTTCACAGGAGAGTGAATGTGTTTTTCACAAGGCACTTTCTCCTTTGGTCCAGTTACTGTCACAGCTGGTCAGAATGAGCAAAAATCCTGGGGTGGTGGACAAGATGTATGAGAAGTTCTGTGGTGGTAGCTGGAACTCCAGGACAGTGCCGGCTACAGCGTGGAGAAAACCCAGAACAGTACCAAAGAAACAGCGGGGGCGAGGCAGCAGTGGCCCTGCTCTCAGCAGGGCAGGGAGAGGCGAAGTTCAGGATTTCCTGGGGCACACGAGCAAGTGGTGATAGGTCTCTCAGGGCTGAGCTCCAGAGGTGCCGGTGAATTCTCCCCACAGTAAGTGACAGCCTGGCCGTCTTCCTCCAATGCCAAAGAGCGAGAAAGCAGCTGTCCCCAACTTCGTCTTTCTACCTGTCCCCCATTCTCGAGGTATCTCTGTCCCTTGGAGACAAACTCCCCGAGGAAAAAAAAAAAAGTGTAGCCAGATGCTCCATTACTCTCCCCACTTCACACACAGTCTTTTGTCTTTCTTAAGTATCCATAAGTACCCGATAGTTTCCTAGCAACTTATGGGGAAAAAATTCTGTAAGCAAAAGAGAAAAAAAAGAAACCCAACTCCCAACATCTGCTAAAAGAAGCCCAAAAAGTATATGTATGGAGGGAGGAGGAGAAAGAAAAGGCAAAAGCTAAAGTAATGGCAGCTGCTATTGTCGAAGGAAACCATCAGGCAAAGACTCACTCCTTTAAGGAGGTGAGGCTCCAGTCAGGCCACAACAAGGGGGACTAGGAGGATGTTAAGGGGAACGGAGCTCCCTGGGGAGCTCTAAAAAGGAAAAAGGGGAATTTAATAACTGGGTCCCAATCTGCCATTATTGCAAGAAAATTGGACACTTAAGGCAAAGCTGCCCAGAGAGAAAAAGACCTGAAAGTTTTCAAGGAAGTTCAAGAAATAGATGAAAACAGGGGCCTGGGGTTCTATCTCCTGGGGGCAAAATATCAGCAGGAGCCCTTGATAACTTTAAAAGTAGGTCCCCAGAGGGAGGAATTTATATTTTTAGTAGACACAGGGGCGGAGTCGACATGTGTTTGTTAAATTCCAACAGGATGCAAGAAAAGCCAAAATACAATTCAAGTAGTAGGGGCAAAAGGGGAAGGATTTAGAGGGCCAGTCATAAAACGCGGTATTTGAAGGAACCTGTTGGTTCCTATCTTTTTAGATAGGAATGGGGATGTTTTATTTGTACCAGGGGCAGGATGTAATTTGCTGGGGAGGGATTTACAAGTGCAGTTAGGCATCGGGGTCCTTCCAGAAGGGGATAAAATGGTCGTTAAACTCCTCTGGTTAAAAGAGGAGGATGAAAAGCAAATTGAAGAAGTAGTCTGGGCCAAACCTGGAAATAGGGGCAAGTTAAACATTGTCGTCACAGGCCCCCAGCTGGCTAATAATTAGCATTGACTCCATGATTCTCAGAAGGCTGATCAATCACTTTATTATACTATACTTATTAAAAAACCCATCGCCCTTACAGACAGTCATGATACAGGTGGACCCAATTGGTCCTTCAATCTAAACACCATCACAATTGGCCAATTAAGAAATGACCCTTTGGTAAACAAATCTCCATAACACATTCCACATGTTCACAACAACAGATGTAGCAAGTGAAGAGAAGAATTGTTTATCATTCTTTTCTCTGATCTCCTCAAAGCCTTCCCCAGGACAATGCCTGGGAAAGTTATGTGTTGCTCTCTGTGGCCAGAGACCTGCTGCCACAAAACATAACCCCTATAGTTATCAAAATAACCAACAAAGACTGCCCAATTCGGGTACGGCAATATCCACTCTCTCTCAAAGGGATAAAAGGGTTGAAAACTGTAATTCAAGAACTAATTAAAGATGAAACCTTAGAGCCATACAAGTCTCCACACAATACCCTGTGGGAACTCAGCACATCACTCCGGATGTCCAGAGTTACCGAGAGAACCCTTGGGGGGCTCGGAAATACTGGAATGTTGCCAGGAGTGCCTGGTGGCTTGACTTTGATCCCTCTAGGGATGTGCCACCTGTTTGAGGACATGAGAGTCACTTGGTAATAAATGGTGCAGGAATGATATATTTACAGGGTGAAATATAGATTTTAGACTTTTGGTACAGGGGGGTTATGGAGACAAGACGGAGGGATCAGGGTGTGTCTTGTCCTTCTTTCTTCTTCTTGTCATCCATTTTCTGTGGTGATGTTGGCACTTGGGGATTGGTCCATGGTGGAGGTGCACTTGCTAATATGGGTGAAAGGTATTGGGAAATAAAGGTAAATATGATGTATGTAGTTTTTAGTATAAAAAGACACGACCGCCTCGTGGGTGATCAGAGTGCCCTTGGCTGCCTTGCAGGTCAGACCTCTGCTGGGCAGACAGAAAGTATCTTATCTGTAGATAAGAAATAATAAACAATCTGAAGACTGAAAAACTGAAGAGTCCAGACTCATCCTTTGAAGCGCGGGCTGCCCCAGAACCATCCTACGCGTGTCTGGGCAGAGACAGACAGCCGACTGGACACCTGGCGTCCCTGGGTGAGCACCTCCCACAGGGGGGCAACCCCGAAGCGCCGAGTGGGCAGATCCCGAGCTGGACTTGTTCCCAGAAGAGCATTGATAACTCCTTGGGAAAGCAGCCAGAAGAGTCTGAAGAAGCAGCAGCCACTGAGAACATCGCACTTCACTTCTGCCGAAGAAGGTTCGTAGCAGAACAGCCCGGACCGGAATCAGAAAGGCGCCTCCGAATCCATCTCCTGTGACCTGCTGGATGGCGATCGGGAGCCTTCGGACTGCTCTGAAGACACAAATTCAGTGAGAAGGTCAAAAATTAAGAACATGGGGGGTGTACTCTCCCAGGAACAATTAGGGATTTTGTCCGCCTTACAAGGCATGGCAGAAACACATACTATAGGGATCCCAAAGAAAAAGCTTAAAGATCTGTTGATATGGGTGCAGTGTAATTACCCGTACTCAGAGAGGCGTCTGTTGTTTGAAGTGGGTTTTTGGCAGGAAATTAATAGGCACCTCTATCTCTTAGCTATTAAAAATGATAAGACGGCCTTGAAACTGCTGTCTCCTGCACGAGTTATGTTAGAAGCGACCTCAGCACAGTCTAGGAGGTTGGCCAGGCAACAACTTGTTATAAATCCCACAGGGGCGGAGGGAGGAGAGCAAGGCTCGAAACGGAGATTGGCTCTGGTCCCAGTTGGCCCGGGGGAAAGAGCTCCTGAGGAAGGGGAGCAGGGAGGAATGTCACTGCCCCCAGTCCCACCACCCCGAAAACCCAAGGGACCTCCAAAACGTCCTGAAACCCCAGAGAGTGCAGGGGCTTCAGGCTCCGACTCAGGCACAGATGACACCATTCCAACACCAGATGAGTTAAGGTTTTCTCCCAGCGAGATCGAGGAAATGGGTTGCTTCTTAGGAGCACACCCTCCCAATTCGCAGGAGCCAGAGGGAGACAGGACAGAGACAAGCGGCGGAGTCGGAAAGGGGGGTGGAAGGGGGACCAGAGGGAAGGGGGGATGCGCTTTCTTGCGGCGGGCGCGGCTGCGCGACGGCGGCGGCGGCGCTAGCCGGTGGGAGGGGCACGGAGGCAATGGGGGACACGGGTTCTGGTGCGGCTCTTGCGGGCGCAGCGCCGAGGGTGGTGGCAATCTCAGCTGGCGCGGTGCCAAAAGTGCGCGCGAAGGGCAAGGCTCACGGGACATCCGGGGAGGGCTCTCAAACCGACGTGGCAGCGTCAGACATGGGCAGTGAGCGTGGGGCAGTTGCAGGGCTCCAGCCAGCAACTGGGAGACGCAGCAGACGCGTGGTGATGACATCGAACCCAGAAGTCGGGACGCGGAGATCGGCCCGGATCACGGCGCAAACGGGGGTACCGGCGGGGGAAGGGCTGCACGCACCGGCAGGGGGCGTGGATACAGCGTCAGAGGAGGAGGAGAGAGGGTCAGGAACGGATGCTAGGGAGGAGACTTCGGAGGCGGAGCGGGACGGAGACAGTGACGTCAGTTCAGGGGAGGCAGGAGGCGTTCCCGAAGGCGCGCGTGTGCGAAAAGTAGGGGCAGAGCTCGGTCGGAGGCGGGTCTAATCCCCTGTGACATCTCAGGCGAGGATGAGGGGCCATGCGCGGGGTTCAACATCCTGGGGCTCCACCCCCTCTCCGATCCCGGTGCCTTCAGTTTCAATCCCTGTGGTCCAAACCTCTTCCATCCAGGGGAGACGTTCACGTATTCAACTTTCACTGTTAGCTCAGTCAAAAGCCATGCAGACTAGGTCTCAAACACGATCGCAAACGTTGCAGTCTGCTGAGCAGGAACCGATCGAGTTCGTGTCATCATCACGGTCGTCCAGGCAGATGACAGTGCCACCTTATGGGGGATGACCGCAATGCAGGACATGCCAGGCCTGTTCGACAGAGCCACATCGCCACCTGCTGGCAAGACTGCAACAATGCAGCGATTTTTTCCAACAACATATTAAAAGAAAACTACATCGAAGAAAACAACAACAACAACACAACACAATGGACTATCCCTCAACTTCAGGATTTCGTGAAGTTGAAGACAGCTCAGATGAAGCGCAACCACAAGGAGAAGACATGATACGAATCACAGCATCAGAAGGAATTCTGGCATGGATATTTTCAGCAGCAGAAGCAGCAAAGAGCTTTCTGCATTCTTTTGATATACCCAGAAGAACACGACCGCGAGAACCTCAAGTTTCTTTTTTGGATTTGGGAGCGAGGCCAAAAACCTCAAGACAAAGAATGTGGACCAAAGAATCACCAATGATCTCCACGACTCCACTGTTCATGCAAATACCAATGGAGTTTCCAGAGGAGGAAGAAGAACAGCCAGTGAAAACAATGGATTGGAAAAGAATCAGAAAAGCATTGGCAAAAGAAAAGGATTTGTTGCAAGCATCAGGAGACCTGACAATGCCAGTAACATACGGTGCACAGGGTCAGAATCCAAGGTGGGAAAGGCTGGGTCATGAAGTAATCAAAGACTTAGCAAAGGTCATTCAGAATAATGGGCTGAATTCACAATTCTTCAAACAACTCCTGAGGGGGACATTCAATATGTACGACCTCACACCATATGATATCCGAAGCTTTGTGTCAATGATTCTCACAGACGCACAAAGTCTCATCTGGGAAAGAACATGGCGAAGGTATCTCACAGAGTTGAGAAACAGTTATCAAGGTGGGCCAAACGCAAATCTCACAGAGGCACAGTTGGCAGGGGATCCTCCAGATGACAATCCAGCAGAGCAAGCAGCACGACTTCCACAATGAGTGTTGAATGACATCAAGGAAGCAGCGCACAGAGCGATCCTGCAGATTGCTCCAGAGGGAGTTCCGGACGTTCCATTCTCATGCATCAGGCAAGGTCCCACGGAACCATATTCATCATTCATAGATCGACTCTTGCAAGCTGTGGATCGACAAGTGACAATTGAGGAGGCGAAGCAACCTCTTTTGGAGAGTCTGGCTTTCAGCAATGCCAACCCGGATTGTCAACGGCTCATCAGCGCAATGCCAGGACAGCCATCCTTGGTGGAGCTGGTGGAGGCATGCAGCAAGGTGGGAACACCTCAGCATGTCGTGTCAATCGTGAGGGACGAGCTGAGAGGAGAATGGGAAGAACAGATAAAAGGACACTCAGAAAAACAGTCGGAAGACAAGGTGTTGGAAAAAATGCTGGAAAAAATACTTCAACAATAGAATGAAAACATGAGTAAAGTTCTTGCAACCATCCAGAAAATGAACAATCCATCGGGAGGACAATGCTACAAGTGTGGGGCGTTTGGACACATGAAGAAGAATTGTCCACAGGCACACGCACAAGTGCAGACACCAAAACCAGAAAAGCCATTTTGTGCACAGTGCGGAAGAGGAAGGCACTCTGTGAGAGGATGTTATTCTCAGACGGATGTGGAAGGAAATCCTTTACCATATCTGGAAAATGGGAGAAGGAGCGCGCCCACAAACCGTCAGCTCGTTGACACAAGTGATGGCGGTGACACAACAGCAAACAGAACAGTCATCGGAGAACGTCAAGCAGACACCCTCAGCAAAGCCCTCAGCCAATTCCCCAGCGACCCAGACCTCCTCCCACCAGGAGCACAGTGCACATTGGCAGCTTCTAAATTAGTATGCTTTCTGGATGAAAGTCATGCAGAGATTCCAACAGGGATCCGTGGAGATTCATATAAGAGACAAGATTTCTTAATAGTAGGACAAGATAGAAGTAGCATCCTTGGACTCATTGTTTATCCTTCAGTTGTTTCTGCAGACAAGAATACAGAGCTGACAGTTTTGGCAAAAGCCCTTCGTCCACCATTGACCGTGGCAGAAAACACTCAGATCGCAAGAGCTTTCGCCTTGCCACCACACGCCATTGAAGAAGTCATGTCAATCTTCGATGAGGAAGGGCTTCCTTTGAAGGAGCATGTTGAAATACACACTACATGGATAAAGCACATAGGTCGAGATCGACCCACACTCACGTGTCAGTTGACTTGTGGAGACAGAAAAATAGCGGTCAGAGGCATGCTCGACACAGGGGCAGATGTCACAGTAATATCCTACATCTTTTGGCCCCGCAATTGGAGCTTGATTGCGCCCTTGGGATCTCTCTCAAGCATAGGGGTAGATTCTCTGTGTCTGCAGAGTGAGAATTCCATCGTTGTCACGGGACCAGGAAACAAGACGGCGATCATTCGTCCTTTTGTTGTGCAAAAACCAATCACAGTTTGGGGATGAGATCTTTTGGCACAATGGGGCACGAAGATCGAGGTGGATTTTTAGTCGGGGTCACTGCGGCACTCGCCACATTGAAGTTGACTTGGAGAACGGATGATCCAGTCTGGGTGGATCAGTGGCCCCTTGAGTGAACAAAAGTTGAGTGCGCTGAAAAGCCTGGTCCAAGAACAGTTGCAGAAGGGACACATCAAGCCAACAGACAGCCCTTGGAACTCTCCAGTGTTCGTCATCAAAAAGAAGCTATCAGGCAAATGGAGGCTGTTGCACGATCTCAGGAAGACCAATGAAGTTCTTGAAGACATGGGTCCGCTTCAGCTGGGCCTTCCATCTGTTTCGATGATTCCCAGAGATTGGCCGCTTGTGGTCATTGACCTCAAGGATTGTTTTTTTCAGTATTCCGCTTCATCCAGATGATGCTCCAAGGCTTGCCTTTTCAGTTCCAAGTATTAACAAGGAAACGCCTCTGCAGCGGTACCATTGGGTGGTTCTTCCTCAGGGTCTCAAGAACTTGCCGACAATCTGCCAGTGGTATGTGGCACGAGCTTTGTCACCAGCGCGGAAGAAATTCCCGAAGGTGAAAATCATTCATTATATGGATGATTTGCTCATTGCGGCATCAACACAACAAGAGCTGCAAAAGGCTCGTGACTGTGTGATTGCAGAAGTGCAAAAGGCAGGTCTGGAAATCAGTGTTTCAAAGATTCAGGAGGTCGCACCTTGGAAATATCTACGGTGGAAGATCTCAGAGAAAGCGATAAGACCTCAGAAGATGGAGATCAGCACAAAAGTCAACAATCTGCATGATTTACAGCAACTTCTAGGAGAGATCAAGTGGATGAGATCGATTTTGGGAGTCACGAACAGCAACATTCCAGCGTTGCTCGATCTCTTGAGAGGAGACACAGACATTCAATCTCCCAGGACACTCACATGGGAAGCGAAGAAAGAATTGGAGAAAGTTACAGATGCTATACAAAAAAGGCAGGCACATAGCATTGTATGTTTTGAATTTTCTTAATAGCTCATCTTCGGAACCCAATCCACCAATCGTGAGACATTTTTCAAACAGCTCTCAGGCAAAACTAAGGGAGAATCCTTTGGTTTTGATCAGAAACCCAGAAACAGGACAAATAGAGGGTCCCTTCAAACTAATTACTTGGGGCAAGGGTTTCGCTTGTGTTTCCACAGGGCGAGGTCTGAAGTGGGTGTCAGCGTGACACGTGAAGCCATTTCGGACAAGAGAGCAAGAGAGCACTGATCCCAGAAACAGAGAAACGAGCACACAGACAGAAGAAGAGGCTCAAGCTGCAGACAACAACTCAGAAGAGAAATAAAAAGAACAAAGACTTTGGGGGTTTTCCTTTGGAGTTTTGAGTGAAAACATGGCAGTGCTTTTTCACAAGGGTGAAGTCATGAGCTTCATAATGCTCATGTGCCTCATTCTTTCATCTGTTGCTTTAAGCAACAGGACAAATCTACCTATTGACCAGCCAAAACAAAATGTTTGGGAGACTTTAGCCCAAGCAGCGAATCTAGAAAGTATCTGCCTGACACATTCAAGACCAGGGAGACCATTCTCAGCATGCATGGTTGCATTGCCAGTAGACGAATGGCCAATTCCAGGACACTCTTCAGTTGAGATTTCGCCGGTCGTTAAAGATCCTGTGAATGAATGGTGTGCTTGGATGCATCTCCTTCCTGTGGCTTTTACTGAACCTCAGGAAGTGGAAATTTTCGGGTCCACGACAATGGAACTATGCATGAAATTTGAAATCCCGGATGTGACAGAAACAAATAAGACCATTGATGTCACTCCGAATCATGAATTTTATAGAAATGCATCAGCTTGGTGCAAACATAACAAGACGACAGCCAGAGGATCAATCCAGGTTCCAGTGCAATTGCCACATGGATTGTTTTTGATTTGTGGGGACAGAATTTGGCACGGCATTCCTGCAAATGACAAGGGAGGTCCATGCAGCATTGGGAAGATTTCAGTGTTGTCACCAGATTTGAAATTGCCGAGAGAGCAAAAACATAAAGAGAAAAGATCCTTGCAACATTATAGTGCAGATTGTGACGATGAAGTGTACACTTGGGACAAGGCAAGGAGAATTGCAGCAGCAATTTTCTCACCTCAGACAGCGTCGGGGGTGGCCTTGACTCAACTGGACCACATGGGTTGTTGGTTGAGCAAACATGCTCAATCGGTCTCTCTTGCATTGAGCGACATGTTAAAAGACATAAACAGTGTAAGACAGGCACCTCTTCAAAATAGAGCGGTGGTCGATTATCTGTTGCTTGCTCATGGACATGGGTGTGAAGAGTTCGAGGGAATGTGCTGCATGAATCTCTCTGACCATTCAAGGTCAATTCACGAAAGTCTTCAAAAGATAAAAGATAGGATAAAGAAACTCAGTGAAATCACTGGGTCTTGGGTTGATGATGTGGCAGGATTTTTTGATCTTTCTCCTTTGAGGAAAGGGTTTTTAAGGATAGGGTTTTATATTTTAATAGTGCTCTTAGTCCTCATGCTCATTGTTCCGTGCATCTTTTTATGTGTACAGCGTGTCATGAGTCAAGTTGCCAAAGAGGTATTCTTGGTGCAAACAGAAAGGGGAGATGTGGGAACTCAGCACATCACTCCGGATGTCCAGAGTTACTGAAAGAACCCTTGGGGGGGGGGGGCTCGGAAATCCTGGAATGTTGCCAGGAGTGCCTGGTGGCTTGACTTTGATCTTTCTAGGGATGTGCCACCTGTTTGAGGACATGAGAGTCACTTGGGAATGAATGGTGCAGGAATGATGTATTTACAGGGTGAAATATAGATTTTAGGGTTTTGGTACAGGGGGGTTATGGAGACAAGATGGAGGGATCGGGGTGTGTCTTGTCCTTCTTTCTTCTTGTCATCCATTTTCTGTGGTGATGTTGGCACTTGGGGATTGGTCCATGGTGGAGGTGCACTTGCTAATATGGATGAAAGGTATTGGGAAATAAAGGTAAATATGATGTACGTAGTTTTTAGTATAAAAAGACACGACCGCCTCGTGGGTGATCAGAGTGCCCTTGGCTGCCTTGCAGGTCAGACCTCTGCTGGGCAGAAAGAAAGTTCTGTAGATAAGAAATAATAAACAATCTGAAGACTGAAAAACTGAAGAGTCCAGACTCGTCCTTTGAAGCGCGGGCTGCCCCAGAACCATCCTACGCGTGTCTGGGCAGAGACAGACAGCCAACCGGACAATACGCCTATAATACCAGTTAAAAAATCAAATGGGACATACAGGCTTGTCCAAGACCTGAGAGAGGTAAACAAAAGAACTATAGATTGATATCCAGTGGTACCAAATTCCTATACACTATTAAGTAAAATTCCTCCATCACACTGGTGGTTCAGTGAGATAGATTTTAAAAATGCTTTTTGGGTGAGACAGAGTAGAAATTTTCTAGAGTAGAAATCCATTTTGATTTAGGTGAAATGTACATCTTTGAGTTAAGTCTGTAGTTTGAAAACATAGCTGTTTAGTCTGACTGCCTGTTCTCGTAAAAAGCCTAGGCTCAGAGAAACTGCTTCAGTGAAGGACAGAGATAAGGCGGGGGAGACAGAGAGACAGAGAAACTGCTATGGAGCAGGTCAACGTGACCTAGGAATTCTTTCTGATAATGAAGAACTAGCAGCAAATGTCCAGCAAAATTTGTAAAAATGAATATGTATGAACGTATTGTGAAATTGCATACATATGTATTTGAGAGGGGGATAAAAAGGGATCTGGAGTTCTCAGAGGTACGCATGTCTTGTAAGGAGAGTAATCTCCACATGCATCCAGCGCTGTAATAAACATACCGGCTTTACAACTTTCACAAAGGTGTGGAGTTTTGTTTATCTCCACAAAACATGGGCGTGTCCCCTAGCAGTGGAAAGCAGAGATATGTTTGCTTTCGAATGGGAAGATCTTGATACAGGAAGAAAGCAACAATTCAAATGGACCAAATTACCCCAAAGATTTACTGAATCCCCTAACTTATTTGGACATGCCTTAGAAGAGGTACTGCAACATTTCCCCATAATACCAGAGGTAAAACTTATTCAATACGTTGATGACTTACTTGTCTCAGGGGAGGATGAGGAAAAGTCAGAGAATCCACCATATCATTACTAAATTTTTGGGAAACCAGGGGCTTCAGGTACCAAAAAAAAAGCTCCAATTTGTAGAGAATTGTGAAAAACACGTTCACTCTCCTGTGAAAATTAAAACAGTTTAATAAAGGACAATACAAATCAAAGACAGTAAAGCAAAGATTATGGCTGGGTGCATCTTGGCACTCAGCCAAGACCACACTGTTACCTTCAGGGATACCCCTTAAATACTTTTTCCATTACATCAGCCTGTTGCATATCCATATACTCTTATGCATATCCATATTTTTCCATAAACTAGTTGACATATTCCAGGAACTATTTTACATGGCCCCTCCTTGGGTCTGCCTTTTTAGAGCATGCATGCTTCTTGGCTGTGGTTTTGGCTCCTTCTCGTTATCACTTCCAGTTTGGGCCTTGGTCCATATTTTCTTCAGATGGCAGATACTGATCTTTGGCATATCAATAGCGGGGTCCTCATTACATGTTCACTGGCTGTTATCCTGACCAGACAGACAGTTCACTTATATCAGCTACCACTACTACTATGTCTAAGGTTTTTGTTAATAGCAGAAATAAAAGCAAAGTTATTTTAACATTATACATATAAGATTCATATTGATATTTGCAAAAAGCCAACAATATAATATGTATTTATAACAGAATGATGTACAATACTTAGGGCATATAATAAGCCACGGGAGCTGGCAATAAAATCCTGAAAGGATCACAGGAATAACTTCCCCCCCCCCCCCAGCCAAAAACTAAAATGGAAATTAGAAAATTTTGGGGTTGTTGGGATATTGTAGAACATAGATAGGAGGGTACACCCAAGCTGTTAACCCCTGTATGAAAAATTTGTTAAAGAAGAAATTACATGGGGAAAAAGAAGATGAGCAGAGATTTGAATGTTTAAAATAAAAATTGATTAGGGCTTTAAGTCTTCCTGCTTTAGATAAACCTTTTTACCTATTTGTAGATGTGGAATATAGGGTAGCCCATGAAGTCCTAGCCCAGGAATAGGGGGAATCCAAGAAACCAGTGTCTTTTCTGTCAAAATTGTTAGACCCTGTTAGTAGGGGGTGGCCAACTTGTATCCAGGCGGTAGCCTCCACTGCTCTATTTATAGAAGAAAGCAGAAAATTAACTTTTGGGGGGAAATTAAAAGTGCACACCCCACATGCAGTTAGAAATATTCAGAACCAGAAAGCTGAGAAGTGTCTCACTGATTTTCGAGTGCTAAAATATGAAGCAATTTTAATAGACAAATATAATCTAGAATCAATTACAGATCAGCACCTCAATCCTGCCCAGTATTTGTATGGAGAACCAGTAGAAGAACTAGTGCATGATTGCTTAGAAATCATAAACTACCAGACCAAAGTGAGAGAGGATCTGACGGACCAACCCCTGCAGGGGGTAAAACAATTATACATCGTTAATTCCTCAAGGGTGACTCAGGGGAAGTGATTGTCAGGATATGCTATAGTAGATGAAAAGTTAGTAACCATAAAAAAGAGAAGGTTACTCCCCAGTTGGTCAGCTCAAGCATGTGTATTGTACGCTTTGAAACGAGCCCTCGAAATATTAACAAGAGAGGGGGACTGTGTATACCAACTCTAAGTATGCCTTTGGGGTGGTGCATACATTTGGGAAAATCTGGGAGGAAAGAAGAATGCTAAATTCAAAAGGGAAAGGATTAATTAATGAAAGGCTTATCTCAGAAATTTTAGAAGCCTTACAGTTGCCAGAGGAAATTGCTGTTATGCATATTTGGGAGCATCAGAAAGGGACCACCTTAGAAATAAGAGGGAACAACTTAGCAGTCTTAAAGGCTAAAAATGCAGCTGAGTCTGGTGAAGAGAAAGCGATGATGATCCTGACCCCTACAGGAAAATTCAGGACCTACCACTATTCAGTAAAACAGAGGAAAATAAACTCCTTGTGTTGCAGTCAGGTAGAAAAATTATAAAAAAAAGGCCTCATAAAATTAGGCCAACTCTGTTAGATATATAGCTGGCCTGTCATTTCTTCTAAGCAAAGCTAGAACTTTGCAAGTTCCCATGTGAAAACAATCCTGGTATGAATAGTTCATTAACATAACAATCTATTCCTGGGTGAAAAACAACTAACACCTACATAAACATTAGCTCTATCCCATGAGAATCAGTAAAGAAAATATGTAAACAATTTAAGAATAGAGAGATTTGATGGACAAGTAAAATATCTTTTACTAACCAATAAAGTAATTGGCAGGAAAGCTACTAACCAATTGGAGTCACACATGAGGTCTGTAAAACTGTATAAAAATGAGTTATGTGAATAAAGAATGGGCTTTTCCTGCATGAAGAGAATGGAGTCTCATATGATTCATTCCAATACTCCTTGAAATAGGAGCAAAAAAAGACAATGAAGGGAAGTGGGTGTTATCTGATGGGAGACAGTTATTAAATAAACCATTGGCCAGGAAAATATTAGAAAGCATGCATAGTATACTCACTGAGGTATCCAAGTGCTGAGTGATCAGTTCCTGAGAAATTGGGGTTGTGTAAGAATTTTTGGAATTGCTAAGCAAATAACTGAAAAGTGTGCCATATGCCAAAAAGTGAACAGAAAAGTCATGCGGGGAGCCCACTGAGGAGGGCAAGAATTAGCCTTATGACCCTTTCAGAGTATCCAAGTAGATTTCACTGAACTCCCACAAGTGCAATGGTGGAAATTTTTGTTAGTAATAGTAGATCATTTAACCCATTGGGTAGAGGCAGTACCAGTAGTTAAAGCTACTGCCCATGTAGTATGCAAAACTCTCTTAGAACTAATCATTCCCTGGTGTGGGATAGTAAATAATATCGACTTAGACTGAGGATCCCATTTCACCTCAGAAATACTATAGCAAGTAGTCCAAGCTTTAGGTTTAAAGTGGGAATTACACACTCCATGGCATCCACAGAGTTCAGGGTGGGTTGAAAGGGTGAATCAAACTCTCAAGAGAACCCTAACTAAACTGATGATTGAAACCCAAGTGTCATGGGTCAAGTGCCTACACCTAGCCTTGCTGAGAATCAGAACACAGCCCAGATCAGACTTAGGGGTTTCACCTTATGAAATGATGTTTGGTTTACCTTTTCTGATTTTGCCAAATAGTATGGCCACTTATGAAGAAGGGGAGGGCAGTGCCAAGAAATATGTCCTATCTATAGCACAAACTCTAGAGGAACTATGGAAAAAGAGAAGAATCACTCAGACTGCTACCCTAGATTTTAAAATTCATAATGTCAATCCTGGGAATTGGGTAATGGTTAAATCATGCATTGTTGGCGATGGAGGGAGATGGGGAGACTGACTCTGTGATCAGAATCTGATTTTATTGTGGGATACAAACGCTTATATGCTCTTTTAGGGAGACTATTAATGTGTACTACAATTATTAGATTAAAATCACATTCACAAACTTATGTAAATAACAACATCTCTTGCTTGCAGAGTTTAATTGGATTTTCTTTTTCCGGTAAACCTGTCTGATTAAATCTTCTTGCAATCTAGATCTCATTTTCAAAGTTCTGATTGTTTTTGCCAGGACATCCTGTTATCAAATCTCTTATGTTAACCAGGTCCAAAGTCCATCATCTGTCTTGTGTCCCCCACCATATCCAACATCTCCCCCTTTCCTTTCAACCAAAACCACTCCTTTAATGGCCTTATTAATTAATCTCTGGACACATTGAAAGGTACCATGATTAATACAATTATTATCAAAATCATCACATACATACCTATCCTAAAGAGTCTTTTAGTTAAAAAACTCCAGTCACTAAAAGGCGCATGCATGATCTTTATAAACGAAAAACATTCCTGATGGCAGCCGCATTACTGGATTTAGAAAGACTGCCAGAAGTGCAATTTTACCAAAAAAGTTTGATTCTTTTACACAGGGAGATAGAGAGAAGAATTTTAGACTGATTCCTTCCCATACATTTAAAATGAACACAAAAATCCAATTTCACAGAACCCAGGAACTCTAATTATTGGGGTTCCAAGGGTGTTTAAGGAGGGCAAGGGATCAAATTTGATGTGATTTGATTTACTTTCAAAAAAACTTTTTTAGTGTAAAGTTCTGGAGGAGCTATATTCCCCCCTAAAATTTTGTTTTAATAACATGTGTGTTTCTTGGTATGAACATGAAGGCAATATAAAAGCATAACAATATGTAACAAAACAATAAACTTATACTAAGTAAAAATAAATCAGATAATAGATACAATTAGTAGCACATGAAAAATAGAATGCTGATTTAAAAAAATGCATTATCGATTTTCTAAATATTGTCCTATTACTGAGAGTCTGTAGTTATTGGGAAGCTTAATTTTAAAGTGAGATGTTAGAAAATCATTCCTAGGTAAGATTTCCAAGTTCATCTTAAAAGGAGGTTTAGCTATTATAGCTTTAAATCTGGCAAGTGAAAGTTACTTGGATATAATTTTGGTGCAGAAAAATTTCTCTTCTAGTTAAGGCTAGGACTTGGCCAGGGTCCAGGTGAAACTTGGGTCAGAAACTAGAGCATATATATTATTCACAGAAATTAGGAGGTATTGATTAAGAATAGGCACATAAATGATGGACATTGCTTAATATTTGCTGCATCCTTGGTTGTGTGAGAAAGGTAAAGGACTACGTGCAAAACAGCAAGAAAGAACGCAAGGATGCCTGATAAGGGGAAGCGTGTTTATCAAGAACAGGATACAGTATGCAAGGATACTGAGATAACGAGGCTACTTGGGCCCCTGAAACCAGATGAATCTGGACTCTTGGCTTGGACAGTGGCCAAAAGATCAGTAAGCATGCGCAAGGCAGTAGGGTCAGAAAGTCAGCCCTGAAGAAGACAACTTTACTTCATCCCCTATGACCCCCAAGACCCCTGAGATGACCACCAGAGACAACTGCACAGGCACAAAGGACCGATAAGATGATTAGCATACGAAGTGAAGAGGGAGTGGAGCCAGGGAATGATCTATTGTGAAACTTGATGCATATGTAACATTCTAGGGGATAAAAGGAAATGTGAGTGTACAGGGGGTACACATGTCTTTGAGGAGATATCCCCATGAGTCCAGTCAAATAAAAACGTACCTATTTTAAAATTCATTTTGTCTTTGTCTCTCTCCACGTGTCACAGGCTTCTAACTGGAAGTCTCTTTAATATATTTTAAAAACCTCTTAGTAATAGAAGTTATAAATATGCAACAATATGTGAAGGTTTGTAAAGTAGTTGGTTTTGTAATTTATCTTTAGTTAAATAGTCAATGGTACCATAGACTAATAGCAAATAAATAAAGTAATGCTTGTTGTAAAATCAGTGAATTCACATCATAAGATTACCAACATAATCAGGGTTTTTAATATATTAGTAGAAATTGTCTCTAAGAAATTGAGGTTATATTTTCCTAGACATTTATGCATATATGACATTAAAGTTGAGAGGAATGACGGATTTGTCTTTACAAACAAGCTGTGGGTCTGCTGGTAGATAAAACTAGCACTGAGAGATAAAAGAAACAATGGGAAGGATTCCACTGATTGATGAATGGAAAAAGATATTTGCTTTTACAAATAAGCTTTAGGTTTGCTGATAAATGAAATTAGACATTGAAAGATGAAACAATGGGGGAAAACCCTAAATTCTGTAAGAATTAAAAATTAAAAGGGAGGGTTCTACATTAGAGGGTAATTTTTGGTATCAGGCATATTGGGAAGTCTGTACCTCTCAAGTACCTCAGCTAATGGGGAAAGAGAGAAGAGAAATGTGGCTGGGAAATTAGGATAAAAAGGAGGCTGCATCCACCAAAAATTTGAGAGACCCCAGAGGAATGCCCCATGGCCTCTCCCTTTATTCAAATAAAGTAAAAGGACTCCTCTGTCTCCTTTTTGGACATAAACATCTGATGTTTGTGAATTAATTTTCCTGACAAAGCAAAAAATTAAAAAAGCATTAAATAACCCGTAACAGTCATAATATGGAGACTCATTCTTCAGTACTACTTATAAAAAATAAAATAGCAAAAAATGTTCTTTTTTCTATAGCAAAATAGTTGTATCTTGTAATTTAAATGAGCAAATTTTGTCAAAAAATCATTCAGACTTTATGTCATTCACTTGTATAGCAAAGGAATTATATCTTATAATTTAAACATATATACTTCAACAAAATTTAACTTCACTAAAACTTAACTTTAATAAATATCTCTAAAAGAACTTAACATCACTGAGACTAAATGAAAATCAATCTTAACAAGAATTAACTTATTTAAACTCTATTATTACAGAAAGGTTTCTGAAAATTTGTCATATAACAGTTAAACATCAAGATAATTATGCAAGTAAACAATTGTACTGAAATATTTGCAATAAAATTACCTTGTTGGAACTATGGAGTAAAAAGCAAGCACTTAATAAAGCTGACAGTGGAGTTTATATATTAATTATAGTTATGTGTAAAATAACTACTGCAGATAAAGTTCAAGGTTTGTCTTGAATGTGAGTTAAACAATCTTGAATTTACAACTTATTTAATTACTCTCAGTTTTTAGGAAAATTAATCCACAAACACCAGAGGTTTATGTCCAAAAAGGAAACAGCAGAGTCCTTTTACTTTATTTGAATAAAGGGAGAGGCCATGAGGCATTGCCCTGTGTCCTGGTTTGAAAAGGAAGTGAGTTTTTTGGGATGCTGTGGTCAAACCAATAGGTGCTCTGATTTGAATATTGGCACCTGGTGTGGCCACTGAGGACATGGATACACCTCTGAGAACCTAGGGGGTTAAAAGCAAGGAACTCTCAGGGGAACTTTCTTTTGGTTCTGGTCCGTGAAAGAGGTCAGACTTCTCCTGCCCAGCTTCGGGCTGGGTGAGGGAGGGGAAGCCATGCGGCCAGGGTGAGATAGGCCAGAGCCTTGGACAGAGAAGGGAGGTTGTCCTGGTTCAGGGCAAATTTGGGAGAGAACCCCCAAAGGGGCTCCTCTAGGAAAGCAGATTCAATCGGCCCCTCCCCTCCAACCGGTCCAGGAGAAAAATACCTCCTTGGAGAAAAGTGGAAAAAATCTGTTTATTAAACAATAAAACCTAAGCAATATTAATCGATAAAACCCCTTGCTGCTTCAAAAGAGATGACAAACTCAGAAAGTCCCCTCCCCAGGTTGCAGCTCAGCTCACTCAGTCTCTTATCAGTCCCTCCAGTGCTGGAAATGCCGCGGCCCAGGTGCGGCCTGGTGGGCCTCAGGCGTGAGCTGCCGGTGCTCTTCTGGGTGTTCAGTCCAGAGCAGGTTTAAACAGGTCCAAAGAAAAGGGAAAAAGGAAAAAAACCACAGTCCAGGGAACTTTGCCTCAACTAGCTAAACTAACTAAAAGCAAAGGAGAGCTCTGTCCCGCTGTCTGTCCATCTGATAGTGGAGCCCTGGAAAATGTTAAAAATAGTCTTTGAAAATGTTAGGCTTTGTGTTTTCTCAGATCCCTGCACCTGCGTAAGCAGTATGATAAAAGATATAATTGTTAGATGTGATGATTGTTTAGTAATTAAATGTAATATTATATAACCATAAGAAGAATCGTGAGAAACTATGTTGGAAATTTAAAGGGGGCTATGTTTAGCTGAAATCTGTGTATACAATAGAACGATATAAGTTTAATAATTAACATGAAAGTTATGTAATGATAGAGTATAAAACACGTTCACCTCGAATGTATGGTCGGAATCAGATTTGGGTGGAAACTACCCCGATTCCCAGAGCTCTTAAATAAAAAGCACCTCATATAATCGCTTATGTGATTATGTGTTTTTGAACGCTAACACATCCGCAGACAACACTGTCCAGGAGCAGGAATGTGGAGGAGTGAGTGCAGTGTCTGAAAACCAACTGCACGCTTCTTCAAGAAATTCTTCGCACAGAGATAACAGCAACAGACACCAAGATTCCAAGAGAAGAATTATTGCCTCCTTATTGGGAAGAAGCCGACTTCGAGGAGCCAAAACATTGATTTTCAAGATGAGGGGGGAAGATAACAATAACCAGGAAACACCCTTTGTTTTAAAAGAATTTTTGAATCATGTATGAGATATATGAATATGCAACGGGTTATTGCTTTTAAAGGTTTATCCCTTGTTAGCGAGGTGTGCTTTTGTGTGGCAGAAAGAGCAGAACGTACCCAGACGTCTGGAATTCTTTGCTTTTTATTATCTTTCAGTGTCCTAACTCTGATTGTCCAAATTCTTATTGCTCTAATTTTTATTACTATTTTTATAACTGTTCAATTACTATTAAACCTTTAAAAATTTAAAACAAGTGATTGGCATTTTTCACATATACAAACACCTTTGAATTTTTCTAGTAACAATCCTGTTAAAGATCAAAAATCACAGGTTACTAAAATTAGAAGGTAAATCTCAACACTGGCTGGTGCCAGGCAGGGGTGGCTGCACCCCCTAGCAACAGCTTTAATGATTGATTGTAGGATAGATTTAAGTTTGGCTTAATAAGAGTAATGGCATATAAACATTGAAGGCGAAAACAAAAGAGATTTACCTATAAAGTACTAAATAGCTGTACTGAAAAATTCACAACAAAATTCAATGTTAAAAAAAAGGCAAGTTACTGGAAACTATAACCAGTTTGACCAGGGCTGTGTCCCTCAGGGCTTTAGATCTGTATTAAGTTCTGCTTTGGTAGCCGGGCTGCTCCTTCCAATGCTTGCAAGTGCCTGGGGGACTTCAGCCAGGGACCATTGTGGGGGTGTCCTCAGTGACTCCTGTACAAAATTTGAATGCATAAAAATTCCCCACTGTGTTAACACATCCCTCCCTCAAAAAACCACGGGGACAGGCAGCACAAAATGTTTAACTGGGGTGATCAGCCCATCAGGCCCTGTTTGCACCAAGTATTGGCTTTGCAGGCTTTCGCTATTTCCACCCACACCGGAGAGTCCCTGAGGCACAGTCGTTAATGGCCAGTTGGCCTTTTGAGATAACAGTCACATTGGCTCCTGTGTCAATAAGTCATGTTAGGAGTGTCTTTGCTTTTCATTGTCACTTTGCATTGGCATGTTGGATGCTGAGACCTGTGGAAGCAAAAAATCTGTGGAACCCCTGTAGAAGCAAAAATTCCCCCTCCCTCTGTTCAGTTATCAGGGGTGCAGATAGGTGTGCCGCTGGGAAAAATATAAGTTGGGCTATACGGCTCCCGACCGGGACTATACAGGGCAGCTGGGGGGTCCATGCCATGAGTCAGTCAATAGCTCCAGGGAGACCAAACAAACAATGTATGCATACGCTGTCCAGGTGGTCCGAAAACTCCTGTGGGAATCAAATGAACAGATGAATCAGACAACGTTACTGTGTTGGAGGTTGGCAGGTCCATTCCTGTGCTGCCTGGGGTGGCTACACATAGGTCAGTGACAGTCCGGCCAGGGCTTCTTGTGGCCCAGTGAAGGCTGCTTGGGGTGGCGGCTGGGCTGAGGCTTGGCCCACTCTGAGACATCAGCTGGGGCATCTGTGTCTTTGTGTGCTGCCGCTCCATGCTTTGGCTCTGGTTTCCCAATATCGGATGACCTTCAAAATCATACTTGGAGTGACATTGATTAGCCTTCCCTTATGGCACCGAAGGCAAATACCAGGAGTTTTGCATCTATTGGAATATGATCCCAATATTACCGGATTGAACGTGCCTGGGCTCGTCTGGCCCTTGCTGCTTGACCAGAGGTGGCAACTGAGATGGTTTTCACCTCAGAGACACCTTTGGCTACCTGTATGTTGCAGCTGGCATTTGGAACAAGTCCAGGCAAGCAGGAACTCAGTTTTACCTCTGGTGGAAAGGCTTCAGGCGATGGTGAAGAGAAAAAGGAGACGGATTCTGCTGGAGGGTTTAATCCAGAGTTTTATTCCAGGGTCACAGATCTCTGAATCTTGTAACAGCTCCAACAGAATGCCGACCGCATGGTCCCAGTGTCCTTTTAAGCTCAGGGAGAGGGGGAGGGAAGGGGCACGTATGCCACCAACCAGGTGGGAGGGGGGGAGTCTCAGGGGACAATGACACCTAGACAGGCCAATGACCGCAGGGCTGAGAAGTATCTCTTGAACTTTTGCCAATCACACGACGCCCTTGCTGGCCTACCAAGATTGACCGACAGCTCTCAGCAGGAGGCAAGGGGAGGGGAAGGGAGAAGGTATTGGCACACCTGGGAGGGACTGGGATAGCTAAAACAGGATATTGCATCACATTGCAACATGGATCTAGCCTCCCCCTTTTCAAAACAGTCCTTTTTTAAATGCCGAGATTTCCGTCAAGTTTGGGGGTCCCCCTCCTTAAGGGTCTTTTTTTTAGTTGCATCCATTTATCATGAGGGCCATGAGGGAAGGGATCAGTCTCATAATCTGAATCTATCAGTCCTGGGTCGAAGGGCTCCCCCTCCTCCTCACTGCTTGGGCTAAGGTCAGCGATATAAACTGCTAACGACCGACCAGGGAGAAAGGTTGCTTTCCCCTCCTTTGTCAGGTCAGGGGCGAGGCTAATGGCTGTGGGCTACTCTTCAGTATCAGAGGTGCCAGTTTCAGGTGGACAGGGAGAGTCAGAGTGAGGAGAGACAGAGAGGGGTAAGGGGCCGGCAGCATCTGGCTGCTCTCGCTTTTTCAATATCTTAAAAAGTATTCACCAGGATAGGTAAAAGTGACTTAAGGTCTGCCTTTAGGATGGAGGAGTCATGCCTGCCCAGAAGGACAAGCATGGTTTCATAGATGTCTCTCTCTTTGGACATATCCTTTCCCATATTTTTAGTTTCCCTGGCTCACCTGTCAGTTGCAGCAGACAGGTGATTGTGGGCCCAAACGCTGCTCTCCCACTGTCAGGATCAGTTCCAGGGGCTCGCTGACTGCCACCAGTCAGGCCGGTTTATATCCTCACACATGGCACCAATTGTTGGTGATGGAGAGAGAAGGGGAGACTGACTCGGAGATCAGAATCCAATTTTATTGTGGGATACAAATGCTTATATACTATTTCAGGGAGACTAGTAATGTGTACTACAATGATTAGGTTAAAATCACATACACAAACATATGCATACAGCAACATGTCTTGCTTGCAGAGTTTACTGGGATTTTCTTTTTCTGGTAAACCGGTCTGATTAAATCTTCTTGCAAACTAGATTAATTTTCAAAGTTCCATTTGCTTTTGCCAAGGCATCCTGTTATAAAATCTCATATGTTAACCAGGTCCAAAGTCCATCATCTGTCTTGTGTCCCCCAATATACCTAACAATGTGTCTCGGTTTGAAATAACAGGTGTCTGCTAAGGAAGGCAGGAGCCTCCCCTGAAATGGAAAATGCAAACCGCCTCCCTCCAAATTGTTAAAATTTGGAAATTAAGGGCACTTGTCAAAAATTTTCTTGTGATTCGTGTCAATTGGCAATAAAATAGAGGAAGTTGTGGTAAAGCTAAGGGATATTGCAACAAAGCAACTAAATGCTTATATATAATAAAAAGCTTGATGCACTTGACAAAATAATGTAGCAGACACCAGTGTAAGGCCTCTCTCCAGACAACCACAAGAAGGACAGGAAGCCAACAACCACCTAGAAAGATTATGAAATTGCTGGTCCCAGCTTATTGATATTTGCTGATTTGGACTAACCAAGCACATTGGAAAATGCTTTGTAGGCTTAAAAACAGTATATATACTTTGCTGAACTTGTAAGTGGTGTGTGCTGTAGGTGGAGCAGTGACTCTCTGGCCACCCAGTGCTGCTTGCTTGCTTTCTTTAAAATAAAAGATATAGCAATAAAATTTGGTTTGGCTATTGAAATTTTATATCATTAGCAGACATTATTAATGCTAAAAATGCTTTTTCATCATAATCTATGTCCCATTCCTCAAGAAGAAGTTTCCATACTGGGAAACTGTACTGGGTGGTCCTGCATGGAAATAAAGTTTCGCATATGTTCGGTGGGGTTTTTCTTCTATTTTCGGTTTTTCCGTTTTTTTGTTTCACACAGGCCTTTGGTTGTTATTCTTGTAGCCTTTCCTATAGTATTGGCTCTCCTTGCCTTTTTCTTTCAAGTTTTTGCTTCACACAGCCATTTAGCTGTGACTTTTGCAGCCTTTGCTGCAAGGTAGGCTCTCCTCGCCTCTGTTTCTTTCCAGCTTTTCGCTGTGGGGACAGGCTTTGTAGGCACTGCCCTGTGTCTCTTTCTGCTGTATTCGTGGGTCAATCCTTGGACTGTTCGTCCTCATAAATGAAGGCATCGTGATACATAGAGGTCAAGCGTGTGAGACGGCACACTTGGCAAACCTCGATTGGTCATCAGCAAAACAGTGTGATTTATTGTTCACAGCTTACTTTTATAGGAAATTCAAACCTCCAAGGTATAAACAGTCATTGGTCTGATCTTTATGCCCCTTAGACTCTGAACCCATCAAATGCTTGTACTTTAGGAGAGATGCTATTGGTTGAAACCTCTGTCAGTCAGCCCAGAGGCTGGTTTATGGAACTGAGCTGGGTTTCTTATTTATAACCGGATTAATGCTCAGTACAAATCAGCTTGTACTGTAACAATATTAATTGAATTTATTGCTAATAAAATCAGAGCAGGATAATGAGAAATAAAACAAGCCCTTGAAAACACCTTCCTCCTACTCATCCCTCCTTCCCAGCACTACCTCCTACACCAGCTGTGCAAGGAGGCAGGGAATGGGTATTATGGTGAGTTCATCACCCTTAGCCCCTCCGTCTGGCTGCTCAGGGAGAGGAGTCATTCCCCTGCTGCACCATGGGGTCCCTCCCATGAGAGACAGTTCTCTGTGAATGCCTCTGACATGGCTCCATGTCATGAGCAACAGCTCTCTGAAAACTGCTGCAACTTGAGTCCATCCCATAGGTCTACACCCCTCAAACAGCTGCAGTGTGGGTCACTCTTCCACAGGGTGAAGTCCTTCAAGGACAGGCTGCTCCAGCATGGGAGCAGGGCCCCTCTTTCCACAGGCCTCCCACAGAATTACAGCCTCCTCCAGACATCCACCTGTTCTGGCATGGGTTCCTGAGGGTGGATCTCTGCTTCCCCTGTGGACCTCTATGGGATGCAGGGGGACAGCCTGCTTCACCATGGTCCTCACCACAACCTGCAGAGGAATCTCAGCTCCAGCACCTGGAGCACCTCCTCTCCCTTCTTCTCCACTGACCTTGGTGTCTACATAGTTGTTTCTCTTGACATGCGAAGGCACTCTAAAACTCAAAGATAAAATGAGTTTTAAAGTATGTACATGCTTTTCTTTTCTGCCCTAGAATGTTACATATCCATCAAGTTTCACAATAGATCATTCCCTGGCTCCACTCCCTCTTCACTTCGTATGCTAATCATCTTATCGGTCCTTTGCGCCTGTGCAGTTGTCTCTGGTGGTCATCTCAGGGGTCTTGGGGGTCATAGGGGATGAAGTAAAGTTGTCTTCTTCAGGGCTGACTTTCTGACCCTGCTGCCTTGTGCATGCTTACTGATCTTTTGGCCACTGTCCAAGCCAAGAGTCCAGATTCATCTGGTTTCAGGGGCCCAAGTAGCCTCGTTATCTCAGTATCCTTGCATACTGTATCCTGTTCTTGATAAACACTCTTCCCCTTATCAGGCATCCTTGCGTTCTTTCTTGCTGTTTTGCACGTAGTCCTTTACCTTTCTCACACAACCAAGGATGCAGCAAATATTAAGCAATGTCCATCATTTATGTGCCTATTGTTAAAAATAGGTTAAAAACTGTTGTAAAATAGTTGATAGATCATTAAGCATGTACTGTTAGTTTGGTTATTATATTGAAAAAGGGGTTAAAAGGGTAGTTATAAGAAATACGGTACTCAACGTACCATAATACACCTAAGTAAAGTCCACCACCCCCCAAGTGAAACGAGCCAGCCTGGACAGAACTGTAACGGGCCAATCAAGCACCTTAAACCTTCATGCAAATGAAGGATCCAAAAAGAAAACAATCTAAAGGGACAAAAAACAGGATAAAAAGGGGCTTCTGATCCACTGAATCTGTGCCACTCCATCTGGGACATCGGGGACATCGCTACATTGCTGCTGAAGAAGACCCAGTGCTGGCATTGCAGCATCCTCAATGGGAACACTCCTACTCGGCCCGCGGGCCCCCATGTTTTAGGCCTTTTTTTTTCTTATAATAAATGCTGAAATCACCTTAGTACCAGGAGCCTGCTCTTGCTTTTAACACCTATTCTTAATCAATACCTTCTAATTTCTGTGATTAATATATCCTCTAGTTTCTGACCCCGTGTCATGGTTTGAGAGGAAGTGAGTTTTTTGGGATGCTGTGGTCAAACCAATAGGTGCTCTGATTTGAATATTGGCACCTGGTGTGGCCACTGGGGACGTGGATACGCCTCTGAGAATACGGGGGGTTAAAAGCAGAGCACTCCTAGGAAAATATCCTCTTGGGTTCCGGTGGTGAAAGAGTTCAGACCTCTCCCCTGCCCAGCTGATGCGGTTGGGAGGGAGAGGGGAAGCCATGCGGCTGGGTGAGGTAGGCCTGGGCCTTGGACAGAGGGGAGGTGAAGAGGCCCTTGCAGGATGGAAGGGTGGAGGAACACAGGAGAGTCATCGGGCAACTCCCCCCCCCCACCCCCCCAGGAGAGAGAGAGAGCTGGTGCCTGCATCTGTGCTTGTGCCACCTTGAAATTTGATAGCAGGCCGGCTGAGAAGGAGAAGGGGGGGGGTGCGGCGAGAAGGTGCCCGGCAGGGCAGCCGTGGGAGTTCTGGACAGGCAGAGACTGAGATTTTTAACCCTTTTCTTGGATAATGGAAACCTTACAAATGGTAATCCTCCTGGAGCTGAATGAGAAGAGAGATAGAGATGAGATAAGAGGAAATGGGCTGCAAGAGAAGTTGAGAAGAATCTTAGGTGGGAGGAGATGATGGAGTGGCCTTTGGCTGGACTTTTCTTGTATAGCCATGGACAGAACCGTTTTTTCCTGTGACACAGAGACTGCATTTAGGGGGAGGCAATGGCTTGGAAACAAGGGAGTGCAGCGATGTTATGTGAAAGAGTGCATGAACAGAGACAACGGATGAGGAGGGTGGTTGGTGTCCTCAATCTTCAGTGGAGGAGAAGATCTCTGTTCTTGAGACCCCTCGACCCCAGGGGGTGAATTTGGGGGGGACAGTTGTCCCGAAAGTGAGAGACTGTGGCTTTTTTTTTTTTTTTTTTTTGGAACTGGACAAAGCACCCTTAAAAGGAAAACCCTAGAAGCAGCTCTGGTCCATGTGCAGTGGTGAGAGCACTGAGCATGGAAGGAAGATGTCACAATGGCAAATGATCTCCGGGCGGTGCCACGTGTGACAGGAAACACAGGAGGTCTCAACTGTGTTTCCAGGGGAAGCCTATGGCACAAGAGGGACTCCTTACTCCTTGATGAACTGAGAATTGATTATCTAAAGGGTGGTGATAGACTAAGAGTTGGTGATCTGAGGGATGGATGTATTGGAAATTTGGTGG
Organism: Agelaius phoeniceus; assembly: GCF_051311805.1. Taxonomy (NCBI): domain Eukaryota; kingdom Metazoa; phylum Chordata; class Aves; order Passeriformes; family Icteridae; genus Agelaius; species Agelaius phoeniceus. Next base: position 19,989,091 of record NC_135301.1, read on the forward strand.
GGGGAGGAGAAATGTTTTTGGAAAGTTTTCATTCTTTCTGTGTGTTTCTTTTTACATATAGATGTAGGTTAATAAAGTTTTCTCTATTTCTAAGTGGGAGCCTGTTTTGCTCTATTCCTGGTCACATCTCACAGCAGAAACCAGGGAGAATGTATTTTCATGGGGGCACTGGCATTGTGCCAGCCTCAAACCATAACACCCCATGTTTCAATCTCACATATTCACAGCCCGCTCTTCTCTGACTGCAAGTACATCTGTCAATAACTTTTTTTTCTTCTTAAATCTGTTATCACAGAGGCATTACCACCATTTCTAATCGGCCCAGCCTTGACATCTGTCTTTGGAGCCACCAGGGATTGGCTCTGCCAGACATGGCAGAAGCTTTTAGCAGCTTCTCACAGAAGCCACCTCTGTGCCCCCCCCTCCAACTTACCAAATTAAGGCCATGCAAAATCAATACATAAATCATTAAATCATCCAGGAAAAATACCCACCAAAAATATCCCCAACCACAAAATATTCCATGCAGTTGATAGGTAAGTCTGTGCTTTAGAAAGGCACTGAGGGATGTCTTTGATAAATCCCTGACATACGTGCATTTCTCAAATCACATGGGGGGTTCATTTTTTCAGAGCACAATTTTATTATACTAGCAATTACCCTTTTCATATAGAAACTGAGATGCCTTAATGTGGATTTTATGTATAAAAAAGAGATCTTTAGTCTCAGCTGGTTCTGATATCAATTTGCAAGTGAAATGTGTATTTCAATAAAGACATGTCTGTAATATATATGTCTTATACGAAATAGAACAACATTCAGATTCAGTTCAGATTGTAAACACCTCTTGGAAATGATCTGTAAGAGAACAACATAAGTTGTGTGTGTATCTATTAATAATAGAGGGTCCCTGACATCATTTTACTAACTACTGGTTTTAGTGCCCTCCTGGTTTAAAGGGCAGGTGTCTGCCAAGGAAGGTGGGAATCTCCCTTGGAATGAAAAATGTGATCCCCTTCCCTCCAAATTATTATAACTGTGAAATTATGTGGTTTTCAGGCAAGATATGAGAAAAGGAATGACAGTTCTTTACTAGTATATATATATATATGTATAACAAAACAAACAAACAGCAACCACAAACAAAACCAGAAACCCAATAACAGCTTTCTCTTGGCTATCAAGCACTTTCCCCTGTGGTTATGACCACATCCGGCAGGGCTGCTGTTGGCCAGACAGGGCAGACATAATGATTTCCCACGGCTGCAGGGGGCGCTGTGGCAGGAGCTCAGCCACCTCTCCAAGTGGTTAATTGTGGGTCAGCCAGCGGAGTAGATAGAAAAAGGGGCTTCCTTTACAAACCCATGGGGGGCAGGCAGTCTTAATGCCACTCGGGAAGCTGAATGGACTGCAGTAAGAAACCTCGGAGCAGCAGGCAGGGACAGCAGACACAAACACACCCAGGGTGACAAAGTGTAGCAAAGACTCCGGGGCCATGCCAGAAACAGCGGAGTATCTGGGTGTTGAGTTAAAGAATGGCAAGAAGCCCTGAAGCAGCAGCAGAAAACAGCAGGGCTGGGTGGGGAATTGCTCCCCTGGATAGCTCACCGGCGATGGCTGGTGCAGGGTTCAGACCAAGTGTAGCAAAGACTCCGGATCTGTGTCAGGAGCTGTGGGGTGTCTGGGCAGGCACGGGGTGTCGGGTTAAAGTGTAGCGCAAAAGCCCAAAGCTGCGGAAGAAAACAGCAGGGCTAGGCAGTGGCAGGTGGGCTTCCACAAGCAGCCAGTGAGGTCAGCCGTTGGAAAGGTCCCAGTTCAACAGCTGCTCTTGCAAGCAGAAGGTCACACACCGTAAGGAGAAAGCAGTGCAGGACAAAAACTCCACAGTGGCAGCAAATCTTCTGGGCCGCAACATCCGAAACTACACCAGTCCACTCCAATATGAAAGGAATAGAGGATTTGTCTTTACAAACAAGCTGTGGGTCTGCTGGTAGATAAAACTAGCTCTGGAAGATAAAAGAAACAATGGGAAGGATTCCACTGATTGATGAATGGAAAAAGATATTTGCTTTTAGGAAATAAACTTTAGGTTTGCTGATAAACGAAATTAGACATTGAGACACGAAAGAAACAATGGGGAAGAAAAACCCCTAAATTCTGTAAGAATTAAAAATTAAAAGGGAGAGTTATACATTAGAGGGAAATCTTTGGGAAATCTTCAGGATCGGGTGTATTGGGGAGTCTACCTCTCAAGTACCTCAGCCAATGGGGAAAGAGAGAAGGGAAATGTGGCCAAGAAATTAGGATAAAAAGGAGGCTGCATCCTCCAAAAATTTGAGAAATCCGAGGACAATGCCCCATGGCCTCTCCCTTTATTTGAATAAAGCCAGAAAGGATGACTCTGTCTCCTTTTTGGACATAAACCTCTGGTGTTTGTGGATTAATTTTCCTAACAGATCCTTAGAGCAAGTGTGAGCGAGAGCTGAGTCCAGCCCCTCTCACCCAGCCAAAATCACGTGATCTGCACTTCCCAAGAGAAAGCCCCCCAGCTCAGAGAGTGTTGCAAACTGCCTACTTCCCTCTCCTCCTCCTAGCAGCACATCTTTTGTCTCTTAAGTATCGTCCGTTACAATCTCTTAGGCAACAAATGGGAGAAAATTCCCTGAGAAAAAGAAAAGAAAAGAAAAGAAAAGAAAAGAAAAGAAAAGAAAAGAAAAGAAAAGAAAAGAAAAGAAAAGAAAAGAAAAGAAGAAAAATCCTAACCTCAAACAAGTGCACTCTGTGTAATGGCATTTGTTTTACTTTTTAAAATGTAGTCACTTTTCTCTGAAAAATTGTTCTGGGCTTTACTCTTGTGATGCTTAAAGAGAAGTGAAATGAAAGTGTGTCAATAAAGCGATCATTACATTCATGCATATAACTATTAACTTCTTATCTAGGGAATGTGATAGATGAGTAATGTGATGATTGACTCTCACAATTAATAGACAAATATAATGTATATAGGTTAAGAAAAATTTCATAGATTTATAGTTATGTTTTACCCCCTTGCGTGGTTATCAAGTGACAGCTGGGTTTGGGACATTTGGGAGGGCCAGCTTGTCACTATGACGACATCTGACCTCCACCCAGGATTTGAGGAAGAGATCTCCACCACTGGACAGCGAAGAAGAGGTTAATGGGGAAACGTCCGTTGTGTGAGAGAGAGAACATGGTGGGGAAAATCTTTTGCGCCCAGCGCCGTAACCTTTTTTCTCTATTCAGTCTTCTGTTGCATTTTTGATAAGGTTTAATAAACCTTCCGTAACTATGAAAAGTGAGTAGCTATTTCTCACAGGAATAAAGCAGCTGAGTGGCATTGGAGGGGCTTGGGATCAATCATGTATGTAAAAACCTATTTGTAAAGTAATTTTTGCAAACACAGGTTCATATTACTCAGTTGCGTTGCACATCTGCCTCCCCGGCGTTACTGGGATAGCTGGTCCAAAGTCATTTTGAAGCGATATATGGAATAAATAGACTCCACAATCTGATGTAGTTATGAAGTGGGTATGTATGTCAGTGCCCAGCAAAAGCGAGATAGCTCTCGTGAAAACTTGTGCCCCGAGCCTAGGTCTGACCCACATCTTTATTCACAAAGGTGTTCCATATGCAATACATTGCTCAACCTTTCCATGCATATTCAACCCCTGGCCACACCTGTCCTTGCTTCGCATGGTAATTAGATCCACGCCCTTCTGGGCATGCATTGTTTGCTGTGGTGGTCACACGGGGGTCTTTGGTGGTCTCTGAGGCCGAAGATTGTGGTCTTCCTCATGATTGAACTTTTGAACATTTATCCTTTGTGTGTGCGCTTTTGGTCCCTTGGTGCTTATCTGAGTACGTCTGTCAGTCTTGATTTGATGAGCTTGGAGACAGACGAGCCCCTTTATCTGGGTTCCTTGCATCCCTTGGTCTTCTCCCAGTATTGTTCTTTATGCAAGAAGCTTCAGAAATTTGCATTTTCCTATGCCCTTTGTACCATGGCAGAGGTTTCTTAAGTAAAAGGTTAAAATTCAACACATAATTCTACAAGCTAAAATTTAGATGCTTAATTCATATTGCTAACTCAAGTGAACTCCAAAAATCTCTATTTCACTTTGGCTTGGAAACACACAGAAGTCCTTGTCTGTATTTGGCAGAAAGCAGACTAGAAGATCACCATAGTGGGGTAGGCTTTTCATCCTGAATTTGTAGCACCCCCAGAATCCCATGAGCCCTTGAGAAAACCCAAATCACCTTTCAGAAATGCCCATTTCCACCAAATAAGAAATTACAATAACCTGCTACCTTTTCTGGACCAAAATGTTTTGCATGGTGGTACTGCAATAACTATTATTTCTTCATTCATTTTGTAATTGTGAGTGTACTGATAAATGGATCAGAGAGTTACATAATCTCACATTGGGGCCCATATATATCCTTCCCAGTAATGTTATTTGGCAGCTTTGGCAGCAATATTCAGTCACTGTCAACAGGTGCCTCAAGCCCCTTGTCTGTGTGTCAGAAAGCCCCTGATGCACTAGATGCTCACACTTGAGCAAGATCAACCAGGGAACTCAACTGAGATTTTCTAACTGAAGAGACCTCTTTGCCCATGGAAAATTCAAGCACATCTCCATTATAGTTTGATCAAAACCCCTGTGGGTGTACTTGCTTGTTGCAGTGTGATGCCATTTCCTGTTTCACCTATCCCAACCCCCCAGGTGTGCCAACCTCTCCTTTCCCCTCCCCCTGTCCCCGGGGCTTAAAAGGAGACGAGACCATGCAGTCGGGATTCTGTTGGGAGCTGTTACAAGATTCAGAGGTCTATCATCCTGGAATAAAACTCTGGATTAAAACTCTACGATAGAATCCCCTCCTTTTTCTCTTCACCATCGCCTGAACCTTTTCCACCAGAGGTAAACTGAGTTCCTACTTTGCCTGGATTTGTTCTGAGTGCCTAGCTGCAGCATCCAGCCGGCCAAAGGTATCTCTGAGGTGAAACACCACAGCTGCCGCCTTTGGCCCAGCAGCAAGGGTCAGAAGAGGCCAGGCACGTCCCACCCAGAAATATTTGGATTAATATTCCATATTTGCTGTCACCAAAGAGGATTACATGGAGCAGAACTGGAGGGTTTTTTGCCTTAGCAAGAGAGAAGGTGCACCTGCATGAGACTGACTCACAGCCTTCTTTGGCCGTTTTCTGGTGGTGAGGTTCATTATTGCCATGCTGTAACTTCAGGAGCAAGAGACACCTGAGCAGTTACCATAAATTACCTTTAGTCAAGGGAAGGACAGAGCTTTAGAAGTATGATTCACTCCCTGAAGATGTCCAAGATAAGTCAATCATGCCCTGAGGTGCTCTTTCCACTGACTAAAACGTTGCCTGCCAGCCCAGGGTAGAGAAATTCAGGTGAAGTGAGTCCCAGAAATGAGCCCTTTGAGCCCTGTGATTAATGCTGACAGGTCCAGCCCATTCCTCATTTCAAGATGGGTCCCTTCCTGCACTAGCTGCTCAGGGCTGGGGACATGGTGTAAATTAGACCTCAACTTTGACTTGTGGAGATCCACTACAGTACTAAATTCTGAAGCTATCCAGTGGAAGACCTCTGTCCTTACCATATGGTCACTGAAAATCTTAATGTGGAGGGCTCAAGTGCATTCTCAGCATGCCAGAAAAGGGCAGTGTTAAGCAGATAAGGGCCCATTTCCAGCCAAGTACACATCCTCAGGCATTCCTGAACCTCCACCAATGCTTTTTCATCTTCTCTCAGAGAATGATCACATTTTATGGCTGGAGAAGACCATGTCATTGCCTGCTCTAGCTCCTTGCTTAATGAAAGCCCAATTTTGGTGCACGTAATCCCTTAGTGATTCTCCCCCAGGGGTAACTTGTTAAATTGGGTTCAGCCCATCTGTATAATTTTCCAGTCAAACCCTATTTCTAGTAATTTAGAGTAGCTGGTTAAATTGGGTTCAGCCCATCTGTATAATTTTCCAGTCAAACCCTATTTCTAGTAATTTAGAGTAGCTGCTATCACATTTGTAAACTGACAGTAGATGCAGGAAAGTGGAGTTGATGTGTTTGTTTTTTGACCAGTATGAGCTCCCCCTTTTTTACTGCTTTTTTTTTCCAGAAAACCAACCTAATTAAATAAGCCATCACTTAGATTAGTGTTTGCTCTTCTGCTTTTACCTAGGATGCCAGGTTTGATTTTCCATGGTGCTACAAGTACAAAAATTAATTGCAATATCAGTTTGTTTTTTTCTTTTTTTTTTCTTTTACCATGACTCTTGTTGCAAAGAAAGAAGAGTCAGAATTTCTATTCTTTGAAAAAAAGAGCTGAGATAAAGAGTTAAGTCCCCACAACTCAGTTGTGGGGTGAACATTCCTTAATAACAATTCTGGCCAGCAACTGGTGACAAACAGTTATTTATTCACCAAGAATGACCAATGAAAGAAAGACTCAAAGGTTTATATGCACTATAAAACTTTAGCACCCCTCTTCTGAGTTTGGCCCATGTTTCATCTCAGGCAGGTTTTCCTGGGTTGGCTATATGGTGGTTGTATCCCCAGTCATCAGTTCTGTTTATGCTGGATAATAACTTTTGCACCTTTTAAGACTTGTTCCGACAGTGAACGGGGGGATATTGGTGAAATTTTTGCCCGACATCTGGGAAGAATGATGCATCTGACTCCATGATATCACAAGGCTAATTAATTACTTTATTATACTATATTATTCTATATTATATAACACTATATTACAGCACATCTAAACTGAAACTGCACAAGCACTTGACTGAACAAATCTTGTGACTGTCTGCTGACTGACAGTCTGGACACGCGCTTGGCCCTGATAGGCCAAGGAAACAAAACACCATCACTTTGGGTAAACAATCTCCATATTGCATTCTACTTTGGCACAACACAGGAGCAGCAAATGAGATAAGAATTGCTTTGATTATTCTTTTATCTGCTTCTCTCACTGCTTCTCTCAGGTTCAGAGAATGTGAATCCCACAGGGGAAGAGAAGAAGCACGGAGTTTGTTATCAGACACTGCACTTGCTCCCCCACATTCTGCTCCTGGACTGTGTTGTCTGCGGACAGACAGACAGCAGGACAGAGCTCTTAACCCGGGTGGGGCTCGATAGGGTGAAATCCCCAGGGGGTATTCTCTCATACATGGGAATTAAACAAGGAAGAGAAGAGCCATTTGGGTTGTTTATTGACAGAGTGGCGAATGCTATTCAGACAGCAGGGGTCCCTGAATATATGCACGGAGCACTACTAAAGCAATGTGCCCTACAGAATTGCAATCCCACCACTAGGGGTATACTTGTCACACTCCCTGGTACCTGGACTGTTGAGGAAGCTTTAGAACGAATGGCTCAGGTGCCGGTGGGGCCGCAGGCTATGTTAGTGGAAGCAGTAAGAGATTTGGGAAGTAGTTTCAGGGAGCAGGCGCAGGCGACACAGAGTCAGGTGTTGGCTGCCCTTGCCCCCTTGCAAGCGTCAGTAAACAAGTGGCGGCCCAGAGTCCAAGCGCCTTCCCAGCACAAGCGCCTCCTCCCTCCGCCCCACAACCAGCGGAAGCCTCGGGTTGGACCTGGCAACCTCAATAGACTGCACCTTAATAGACTGCAAACCGCAGCATATCCCAACGGGGATTAAGGGCCCTGTTACAGCCAGCAGACAAACCGTGAGAGCTTTCTTGATTGGGCACTCGTCGGCCACCATGTTGGGACTTACTATTCTTGTTGGACTAATTGATGCTGATTATACAGGTGAAATACAAATAATGGCACAAACACTATTCCCACCATTGTTTATTACGGCCGTATCACGAATTGCTCAATTAATCCCCTTGTCTCAATTAACCAGAAGGACTGTACCACTTGGAAAGCAGTGACATGGTGAAGGTAGTTTTGGTTCCACAGGAACAATTGCATTGTTAACAGTGGACTTAAAGCATAGTCCTAAAATGTCGGGTTCGGCTGTCTGTCTCTGCCCCAACACGGGGAGGGTGGTTATTGGGTGGCACGCGTTTCAAAGGACGAGTCTGGACTCTTCAGCTTTTCGATCTTCAGATTGTTTATTGTTTCTTATCTACAAAATTTTCTGTCTGCCCAACAGAGGTCTGATCTGCATGATAGCTACTTCTGTGGGTTTTTTAATGCTCTCTAAGAGGGCGGGCATTTGTTCAGCATGTTTTATTTGACTACCTTCAGCATTCAGAAATCCTCCTTCCAGATGGCTCCATGGGCATGGACAATACTAAATGCATATTTAGAGTCAGTCCATATATTTACATTCTTTCCTTTGCTCTGGTCTAGGGCTCTCATCAGTGCAATTGGTTCAGCTTTCTGCATTGACACATCTGCTGGCAGGGCCTTTGCCACGATCACCTTGTCCTGCGTGATCACTGCATAGCCCATCATCCTTTTGCCATTTTTCATAAAGCTGCTTCCATCTGTAAAAAGCTCCCAATCTGGATTTTCCAGGGGCACATCTTTCAGGTCTGGTCGGCTGGAATAGACCTCTCTGATTGTCTGTAAACAATCATGTTCAGGCTCACCGTCAATTAAGGTGGAGGACAGAAACATGGTAGGGTTAACAACAGAAGTTTTTTTCATGGTAACCATCCTGTTCTAATAGCAGTGATTGATATTTAAGCATTCAGTTTCTGGACAGCCAATGTCCTCCCTTTTGTTCGAGTACAGCTGCTACAGCATGGGGTACATACACTACAGAGTGTCGCCCAAGGGTGAGTTTTTGGGCTTCCTGGATCAAGATGACAGTGGCTCGCACAGCCCTCAGGCACCCTGACCAGCCTTGAGCAATATTGTCTAGCTGTTTGGAAAAGTAGGCCACAGCCCTCTGTTGGTTCCCTAGGCACTGTGGCTAGCACCCCTAAAGCCACATTCAGTCTCTCATATGTAAAGAGTTCAAAAGGTTTAGTTAAGTCTGGCAGTCCCAGTGCTGTAGCTGACATTAGAAAGTGTTTCAGCTGTTTAGAAGTAGCTTTTGTGTTTTCAGTCCATATGATAATCTCTTTTTCAGCTGCTTTTAGTGATCTATATTGGGGTTTTACCAGCAGTCCATAATTTGCTATCCACAAACAACACCAACCTACCATTCCCAGGCAAGCTTGCATCTCTCTTACAGTATGGGGCTCTGGGAGTCGAGAGATGGCTTCTTTCCATTATTTGCTGAGCTGTCAGTGTCCATGAAAGATCTCAATCCTCAAATAAACTGCTTCTTCTTTAGCAATGTGTGCTTTGTCTTTAGAAACTCTGCACCCACTCAGTCCCAAAAAGTTTAATAAACTTATGGTGAGCTGTATGCAGTCATCTCTGGTTCTAGCCGCAATCAGGATGTCATCCCCATATTGAAGAATAACTCCGTCTGTCTCCTGTCTTTTCCAGTCTTCTAATTCCTTTGCTAGCTGGTTTCCAAATATTGTTGGGCTATTATTGAAACGTTGGGGTAAAACTGTCCAAGTAAGTTGACTCTTCCTCCCTGTCTCGGGATTTTCCCACTCAAAAGAAAAAAGCTCTTGGCTGTTTTTGTGCACAGGAATGCAGAAAAAGGCATCTCTCAGGTCAACTGAGTCAAGGAGTTACATTAGAAATGTAGTTAGCAAAGATCATATACTGTAATTACAGCTTAACAAGGAAATCAATCGATACCAGGTGGGGATAACTGAAACAGGGTTGGGAATGACAGGTGATATATGGAGCATTGTAAGAGTGCAGGAGCCATAAATACCACTGACTTCTAAGAATGAGAGGAGGTTTGGACTGTGACCAGCAAGTCAAGAACCCTGTCAACTTGACATGGGTGAAGAGTTTACCATAAGGAAGACGTCTTACTTCCTCCCCAGAAACCCACCAACCCAATTAAAGAGGACAATTGCACAGACGTTATGGATATTCAGCAAATTATAATACTAGGCAAGAGCCAATGTTTATGTAATAAGCATCATAGAAATCATCCTGGAAACCCTTTGAATATGTAAAATCCTTTTGGATAAATAAAGAGCAGAAATTTGTGACTTTTTTGCACATGTCTTTGGAAATTCTTCCACATGTGTCCAGTGCTGTAATAAATACCCTTCTTTTCAACTTCAATTAGTTGAAGAGTCGTTTGTCTGTGCTTCACAACAACAGTCAACCACCCTAATTCATCTGTCTGTGTGGTCAAAAGTGTATAAGGATTGGCTACTACTGCGTGTATGTCCTCTGTAATTTTGTTAATTGCTCTTAAATCTTGCACTAATTGGTAACTCTTACCATCAACTTTTTAAACTGCAAGTATTGGAGTGTTGTATTTGGACCCACATTGCACTAATAAACCATGTCGGAAGAATTTTCCAGTTACAGATGCCAATCCCTTACGACTTGCTAATTTTAAAAGGGTATATTTTTTTTTTGTCTTACCGGTGTGGCTCCTGGTTTGAGCATAATACTGACTAGTTCTGTTTGTTTGGATATTCCTGGGATGTCACTGGCCCACACTATTGGGTTCACAGCATTTTCAACTTCAATGAGGATTTCACCACATTTGTCCTGTATAAAAAGTGCAGTGACTTTGACAAATTTAGATTCAGGAATTACAATTTGTACACTCTTTTTCTCTTTTTACATTTAATTTTTTCTTCCAATTTTTCTAGCAAATCCCTACCTAGCAATGGTTTGTGGGAGTCAGGCATATAGAGGAATTGATGAGTTATCCAGTGCTTCCCTAGTGTAAATTTTAAAGGTTGGAAGAAAGGCCGTGCTTCACTTACTCTGGTGGCCCCAACAACATGTACAGTATCGTGATTCAGTTTGCCTTCTAAGGTATTTAACACAGGATATGCCGCTCCAGTATCTACCAAAAATTTGACGTCATCTTTCCCCAGCTTAGCTACAACTGAAGTTTCCGCTGTGGGGGGTAGTGTTCAGTCCCCACCACTTGGAACTTGAGCTGCTTGAGCTTTGTACTACTGTGAGTTGGGGAACTGGGGATTATTCTTTCAACATGGGACAGTCATTTTTCCAATGTCCCCACTTTTTACAATATGCACATTGATCTTTCTCCGTAGGGGAAGTTTTCTTGGGTGACTTTTCCTTAGTACACTTCTTACTAGGTTGGGATTTAACTCTTTCAGTTGGGTCCCTGTCTTGCAAAACCTTGCAGGCAACTTCTAGCAGTTTATCTTTGTCTCAAACCCCCTCTATCTTTTGCTGCTTTCTTCTTATATAGTTTGTAGCTTGATCCATAAACAAGAGAACCAGATGTGGTTTACCAACACATGATTCAGGATCTAGATCTGTATATTTGATGGCAGTTTCTCTTAACCTATGTAAAAAAACAGCTTTAGGGACACGATGTTTTAACTCATGTACCACAAGGCTTTGATATAGTTTTAACCTTGCCATATGTTCTGGTACATTTGGATCCCACCCCGGGTTTTCAAGGGGAAATATCTGTGTAACTATGCCTTTAGTCAACCCATTTGCTATGCTAGCCTCTACTGACATGATGGCTTTTTTAACCATTCGTCTCTCAGTGGGATGAAGTAATGTGTCTAACATAGAGTTCAAATCAGCCCAGTCAGGGTTTTGTGAATTAATTGCCCTTTCTACTAATTTTGCCACCTTATCTGGATCCTCTTTATATTTCCCCACAGTAGTTTTCCACTGTTCCAGCTCAATAAGGGAGTATGGAACCTTTACATATATTGGCCCCTGGTTGCCAACTGCTTGTTGTAACAGGGCTTGCAAAACCAGTTCTTAGCCTTTTTCCTTTTTTGACCTAGTACGTTTGGCAATTGGGCTGAATTCTTTGATGGCTTTTTTCACTATCTTTCCCCTCCTTCACCTGTTTAGGGCAGCAACCATCACATCCTCCTCCTCAGAGATACTTGAGCAAGACCTGTCTGACTTTGTTGAGTCTGTTGTAGTACATCTACTTTGATTAGTCTCGATTCTAGAAATCGTCAAGCATGACTTACAATGCTGCTTGACCTGGGCTGGGTGCCTTTGCACTCTGATGACGTCATCTCCTGAGGCAGCTCCCCAGTGCTCAGCGTTGCTATGGAAACTCACAGGCCTGAGAGCAGAATAGGCACCACTTCCTCCATGGGTGGGCCTCTCTCCGCCCTCTCGGCAGAAGGCTCTGCCCCCCGGTTCCTCCTCTAGGGGCGGTGCCGTGGATTGCACACACTGGCTGTTCCCTCTCCCCGCCTTCATTCCTTGCTGTGATGACAGTGGGGGTGGCAGCGGGGGTGGCAGCCCGACCGGCGTGTGTTGAGGAGCCGGCGTGAGCACCACTGGCCCTGCGGTCAAAGCGGGAGTGACTAGATCTAACTCCGCCTCCTCCTTGTTTTAACATTTGCTATTCAATATAGGGTCTTCTTTTTTGCTTTTCCCCTCTTTTGTCTTTAAAACCAATATGTGCTGTTCCTTTTGTTTGCTGATGGGCTTTGCTGACATGCTAAAACCAAAAACCATAAAAAATCTAGCATATTCTAATTCGTCGAAATATTTGCCCTTGCATATGCAGGATATCAAGCTTTATATTAACCTCTTATCGAAGCGACTGAATTTAGCCCATGTCTCATTGTTATCAAGTTCATATGTTGGCCACATTTTTCCTGAAAGCCTGATAATTTTGGATTTAAAAAACAATGACTCTCCACTCATCAGGTCCCCCCAGTTTTTCAATACGAACCTGTGGCAGTGGGGTTTTGAAGTTTATTTTTTTAAGAATTTGTTTAAAATGTTGTAATGGTTTGTTCCTATTCAACCCTGTTCAGCTTTCCTAATAGTCTCTCCCTAAAGTTGTTTACCACCTGTCTTCCCACCTTTCTCCATGTAAGTTATGATATTTCCAGATCCTTCCCTGTCCATCCTCCAAAACCCTGCCCCTGAAGCTTGTCTGTCATAATTTTCTACACCCATTTATCTAGAAACTTCATTGTCAGTTATGATATTTCCCTTCACTCATTGGTATGCACCCTTCCCTTCCTCTTCTCTATTGGTTTTATGTTTACATATATCCCCCCATACCCCTCCTATCTTGCCCTTGATTCATTGTTAGGCAGTCTCCTCCTGGGAGACAGCTCCCCCCTTAAAAGCTGCCGTTTTTCTTTGTTTTGCGCCCTTTTGCCTCTGCCCCCACTTCGAGTTGCAACGCTGTAGCACCTGCGCCGCTCCCTGCACAGGGAGGAATAACAACAGTTCGGAGACGCAAGCAAGGGGTCCTTCCTTCTTTCCTTTACCCTGATCCTTCAACACGGGTCCACATTTATCAGCCGCTTCTGTCGGTGCGGGACCCCAGCCAGTGGCCAAACCGCTATCTCCTGCCTGCTGGTGGCTGAGGCAGGGAGCGGCCACTCCTGATGCACGCTGAGGGAAAGGAGATCAGAGCACGCCAGCGACGGGCACCACCCCCTCCTCCCATGATCGGGGCACAGCGTCACTAACCCTAGGGGACTATCTCTCAGGATTTTGCTCTTACACTCACAGGAAAATACACACCCCATCTTAACACTTATGAGTAAGAAAGCCCATAGAAATCAAAAGGACTGGGGAGAGAGAGCGAGAGAGCAAGCAAGAACAAGTAAGAAACAGAATTAGAACTCATGACCTTTGGAGCCACAGCACGGGACCTAACCCACTTTGCCACTGCTGGCCTCAGAAGAACTCTCTCCTCTGCAATGTTTAAGTTCTGCTTTTTCAGAGGGCGTCCCCTCCTAGCAGACGAGATGGAGAGTCAATGTAAAGCAACTTCACCTTGATTTGCGGAAAAAAACTCGTCGTGAAGTAGGTATGTATCTTTATTCAGCGCTGGGCACATGCAGGATAGCTCCTCAAAGAACATGCTCACCCACTGAGAGTCCAGACCCCACCTTTGTCCCCTAACTTGTTGCATATGTGTTAAGTGTCGCAATAGGTCCATGCATATTCACTTATTAGCCCTGTTTCACATTACAATTACTTCTTATCGGTCCCTGTGCAGAGGGCTGCCCATCTGTCTCCCCGGTATCTTGGCAGCCTCAGTTTTGGTTTGCTTCTTGTTTCAAGGTTCAAGGGGCCCCACTTATCTCCCTCTAGCTTGGAAGTTCCCAGTCCTTTCACCTTGTTTGAGGCAGTTTTGCGAACTACAGGCTTTTTGCAAGCACAGCAAATTAACAGACTAAACAAGTTAAAACAACACACTTTACTATTACGAGCCAGCTACAGACTAAACAATTCAAAACAGTAGACTTCATCTAAATCCAAAATGGATTTCTACCCCAAGTTAATTCCTAACCCCATGTCCCCATGTCTCAGCCTGGACCCCCTAGCATCCGTCCACACTAAACAAAACTATAAGTGGTTTCTTAACATCTAACTCAGCTGCTAAAACTGCTAAAACAAACAGGATACCACCTTTATTCAGTTACTCACATGCCTCTGTGCCAGGTCCAAGGATCATTCAGCTGATACCTTCCGTGAAAAATGTTTTTGTGATTCCTGTCAATTGGCAATGGAATCAGCAAATGCTTGTATCTGCTGTGTCAAAAGCGGACGCATTCCCTGGGATAACTACAAAGTTTTGAAACTTTTTGACCAAATAGACAAATAAAGCATTGAACAAGAAAATAGAAGAAGTAAAGAGATGAGGTGGAAAAAACGACTGATGCTTAGAATAAAATAGAGGAAGCTGTTGTAGAGCTAAGGGATATTGCAACAAAGCGACTAAATGCTTATGTATAATAAAAAGCTTGATGCACTTGTATGAGACTAAAATTATTTAGCAGACACTGGTGAAGGGCCTCCCTCCAGATGACCACGAGCAGGACAGGAAACCAACAACCACCTGGAAAGATGATGAAATTGCTGATCCCAGCTTATTGATATTTGCTGATTCAGACTAACAAAAGCACACTGGAAAATGCTTTGTAGGCTTAAAAGCAGTATATATACTCTGGTGAACTTGTAAGTGGTGTGTGCTGTTAGTAGAGTGGTGACTCCCCAGCCACCCAGCGCTGCTTGCTTGCTTTTATTAAAATAAAAGATGTAAAAATAAATTCAGTTTGGCTATCAAAATTTTATATCACTTCTGGACCGCAGCTGGGGCCCCCTTCAGAGTGCTGACAAGGGGAGGGGGGGCAGGAGTTGTGTGTTCCTCTGGCCCAGGGTGTTTTCCAGATGCCTTGCTGTCCCTTCACAGGGTGCCAGAACTGATACCTAGAGAGGCTGACCCAGAACAGAGACTAGACAGAGTTAAAGGAATAAAGTAAGTATTTATTAAAAAGCCTTCAAAGGATACACCTTCAGCAGTACAAGAGCCTGGCTGGGGCTCTGCCTAAGATGGACCCAAGATGGATGCAAGATGGACAACCAGTCATGAGTTTTCACACTTTTATAAGTTTTGGTCCATTTACATATTTGGGTTAATTGTCCAATTATAGCTTCAGATTATGAAGTCCCATCCTCCTGTTTTGCTTTCTTCAATTTGCCATTGTTTATGCTTTTTGGGCCTGAGGCTGTAATGGTTGTCCTTGGTTCTCAGGCTGGAAAAGGATTGTTTTGTCTAACTAAGCTATGACGTGGTGTAGGGAGACACAGTATGGGTAAATGAAGGTAATGTAGAATGTAATCTTATCCCCCAATGAGTTGCAGCTGGACCCTATTACTAAAGATTAGGAGCAGGCCTAATGTTAACAGGCCACACTGGTACCCAATAAGAACTAGTGGTACAAAAGAGAAGTCAGATGGCTGCTGCAAGGACCAGGAACAGTCAATGCTCGGAGGAGCTGCCTACAAGAAACATTGAGGAGGTATGAAACTCTGAGGATATGGAACCCTTGAACCATAATGATAAAAGAACTCTTGATATATAAGACAACAGAACTCTTAATATATAAGACAACAACATAGCACGGCAGTTTGTGTGGCAGTTCACGCAGGCAGGGCAAGCAGGCAGGGTTGCAGTTTCCCCGTTTGAAAGATTTGCTGTGTGTTGTCTTTGGTGTTTTTGTTGATTGGTTTTAGGGTTTCTGTTAGTAATGGTCTTCACATGATCAAAAACCCTAGTTAGTGGAAATCTGTGTAACCAAATGGAACCCTTCAAAAAGGATGTGTCTGTACAGATTCATTCTTGTGTGGAGTGTTTCAGCTTATCAGTGGTTTCAGGGGGCGTTGCAGAGGGAACTTGCCTTTGGTGTGAATGGGTGAATGATCTCCTCACACTGGTGGCTGAATTTAGAGAGGAAGTTGAAAGACTAAGGAGTATCAGGGAAAGTGAAAAGGAGCTAGATTGGTGGAGCTCAGCCCTTCTGTTGTTGAGGGAGGCTCACCAAGAGATAGAGGACTCCTATACCTCCCACTGTCAGGCAATAGAAGAACGCTTGGTAGATGAAGGGGAGTGGAAATGGGTCCCTGATCAGGGAGGTAATAATAAAAACACCTCCTGACCCCCATCCCCTAATCAGGTGCCACTTCAGAACAGGCATGAGCTCCTGGATCTAGAGAGTCAGGAAGATTTAGAAGAAAATTATCTGCCTCCCAATTATGATTCATCTGTTAGACAGATCACCACTTCTAAGATCAAAAAGAAAAGTAATCATAGTGGGTAACTTCTTTCTGAGGGGGACAGAGGGCCCCATATGTAGACCAGACCCAACCCACAGAGAGATCTGCTGCCTCCCTGGGGCCCCAGTACGGGATATTACTGAGAGACTGCCTGGGCTGATTCAGTGCTCTGATACTCCAGGATGGCAGTGATGGGATTGACAAGAGGACTATCAGGGCAATTAAAATGGACTTTAGGGCATTGGGTCAGGTGGTTAATAGGACAGGGGCACAGGTAGTCGTTTTCTCAGTTCCTTTGGTGGCTAAGAAGAACAGTGAAAGGAATAGGAGAGCTCAAATTATTAACAAGTGGCTTAAGGGTTCGTGTTACCAGCAGAATTTGGGATTCTTTAATGATGGGGCAACTTTTACAGCACCTGGCCTGCTTGGACCAGACAGGCTCCATCTTTCTGTTAAGGGCAGAAGAATTTTAGCTAATGAACTGGCAGAACTTGTAGAGAGGGCTTTAAACTAGGTCTGAAGGGGGAGGGAGATGGAGCTGGGTTGTCTGAAAGCAGGCCCAAGGGTGGTAAGCCTGAGTTAGGGGTGAAATCAGTAGTCCAGCTGAGGTGCATGCATACTAATGCACACAGCATGGGTAATAAACAGGAAGAGCTGGAAGCCATGGTGCAACAGCAGAGCTATGATGTAGTCACCATCACAGAAACATGGTGGGATGACTCACATAGCTGGAGCACTGCATTAGATGGCTACAAACTCTTCAGAAGAGATAGGAAAGGGAGAAGAGGTGGAGGGGTGGCTCTTTATATTAGGGAGGGTTTTGATGCTATGAGTTTTGAAACTAATGATGATGAAATTGCATGTCAATGGGTAAGACTTAAGGGGAAGGCTAACAAGGCTGATATCCTCCTGGGAGTCTGTTATCATCCACCCAACCATGAAGAAGAGGTAGACAACTTATTCTATAAGCTGTTAGAGAATGTTTCAGGATCATCAGTCCTTGTTCTTGTTGGCAATTTCAACCTGATGGACATCTGCTGAGAACTTAATACAGCAGAAAAAGGCAGTCCAGGAAATCTTTAGAGTGTGTGGAGGACAATTTTTTGTTGCAGCTGGTGGGTGAGCCCACCAAGGGAGGGACTGTGTTAGATCTGTTGTTTGCAAGTAGAGATGGACTGGTGGGAGATGTGGTGGTTGGAGGTCACTTGAGGCATAGTGATCATGAAGTTATAGAATTCTCGATATTTGGTGAAGTCAGGAGGAACATTAATGAGACTTTTACACTGGACTTTCAGAGGGCAGACTTTGGCCTATTTAGGAAGCTTATTCAAAGAGTTCCTTGGGAAGCAGTCCTTAAAAGCAAAGGAGTTCAGAAAAAGTGGATGTGCTTCAAAACAGAGATCTTGAGGGCACAGGAACAGACTGTCCCTGTGTGCCGAAAGATGAGGCGACGAGGCAAACATCCACCCTGGATGGGCAAGGAGGTTTTGGAGGAACTTAAGAACAAAAAGAAGATGTATCATCTTTGGAAGGAGAGTCAGGTCTCACAGGAAATATTTAAGGGGGCTATTAGAGCATGTAGAAGATAAATTAGGGAAGCCAAAGCTCAGTTTGAACTTAGAATGGTGACTTTGGTTAAGGATAATAAAAAATGTTTTTAGGAATATATTTACCATTAAAGGAAGGGTAAAATCAGTCTTTGTTCTTTAATAGATGCAGGAGGGAACTTAGTAACTGCAGATGAGGAGAAGGCGGAGGTGCTTAATGCCTTTTCTCCTTCAGTTTTTAGTGAGAAGACGACTTGCCTTCAGGAAAACTGCCCTTTTGGGTTGGTCGATGGTATCAAGGAGCAGAGTGGTCCCCCTGTTATCCAGGAGGAGGCAGTCAGAGAACTGTTGAGCGATGTGAATGTTCATAAATCTATGGGACCAGATGGGATCCATCCTAGGGTGATGAGGGAGCTGGCAGATGAGCTTGCATAGCTGCTCTCCATCACTTACCAACAGTCCTGGCTCACTGGTGAGATTCCAGATGACTGGAAGCTGGCCAATGCGACACCCATTCACAAAAAGGGTAGAAAGGAGGATCCTAGTAATTATAGACCAGTCAGCCTGACCGCAGTACCAGGTAAGACAATGGAGCAATATATATAAAGTGCCATCACGCAGCACTTAGAGGATGGCCAGGGTATCAGACCCAGGCAGCAGGGGTTTAGGAGGGGTAGGTCGTGTTTGACCAACTTGGTCTCTTTTTATGACCAAGTGACCCGCCTGTTGGATGCAGGAAAGGCTGTGGATATTGTCTATTTGGACTTCAGCAAGGCCTTTGACATTGTCTCCCACAGCATACTCCTGGAAAAGCCGACAGTCCATGGCTTGGACAGGAGCACTCTGATGGGTTAAGAAGTGTCTGGATGGCCAGGCCCAGAGAGTGGTGGCATACAGTGCTGCGTCCAGCTGGTGACCAGTCACCAGTGGTGTCCCTCAGGGGTCTGTGCTGGGGCCTGTTTTGTTCAATATCTTCATTGATGACATGGATGAGGGTATTGAGTTCTTCATTAGTAAGTTTGCAGATGACACCAAGTTGGGGGTTGTCCCAGTCTCTCTGAGTACCACTGAGTCCCTCTGAGTGCCACTGAGGGAATCCCGGCCAGCCCTGACATGGCAGACGGGGCGGGGGGGCACTCTCCCGTGCCCTGTGGGTATGGAAGGCAGCTAGGCTGATCGCCTGCAGCAGAGGAGATGCTGGAACAACGGCAGAAGATGAAGAGGCCAACTCTTAGCAGAGGTTAATCCAAGGTTTATTTCAGGAGCTCCGGGGAGCCCTTACAACCTCAGGGGGCCTCCTGCTGAAAGCCCCGGGAGAGGTGCCAAGGTTACATTTAAAGGGAGGTAGAAACCTAAAGTAGATAACATTTTACTAACCAATAAGAAAACTCAAGGTATGGATACTGGGGGAATGGACATTTAGGACAGCATATGGGGTAACACTTGGGGGGTTGACCCCTAGCCTCTGGCTGATCACTCGATGTCCTGGACCAAAAGTTCTAGATGGAGGGGATGGGATGCCGAGTGACTGACAGAGAGCCAGGGTGGGGATTTGGGGATGATCTCAGCAAAGGAGAGGGATTACACAGGTAGAGGGAGGGGATACAATCTGGGGTAAACCATTTGGGGAAAATAAGGGGATACAAAGACAAAACCATTATAAAACATCAACACACACTACAACAGGGGGCATGTGTTGTTCTGTTGGAAGGGAGAAGGGCTCTGCAGAGAGACCTAGAACAGTTGGATGGATGGGCAGAGTCCAATGGGATGGAGTTTAATAAGTCCAAATGCCAAGTCCTGCATTTTGGCCACAATAACCCCCTGCAATGTTATAGGCTGGGGACAGTGTGGCTGGACAGTGCCCAGGCAGAAAAGGACCTGGAGGTACTGGTCAGCAACAGACTGAATATGAGCCAGCAGTGTGCCCTGGTGGCCAAGAAGGCCAATGGCATCCTGGCCTGTATTAGGAACAGTGTGACCAGCAGGAGCACGGAGGTCATTCTTCCCCCGTACTCGGCACACACGAGGCCACACCTTGAGTGCTATGTCCAGTTCTGGGCCCCTCAGTTTAGGAAGGACGTTGAGACCCTTGAGCGCGTCCAGAGAAAAACGACAAGGCTGGTGAGGGGCTTGGAACACAAGCCTTATGAGGAATGACTGAGGGAGCTGGGGTTTTTTAGCCTGGAGAAAAGGAGACTCAAAGGTGACCTTATCGCTCTCTACAACTTCCTGAAAGGTGGTTGTAGTCAGGTGGGGGTTGGTCTCTTTCTCTAGGCAACAACTGTCAGAATGAGAGGACACAGTCTCAAGCTGTGACAGGGGAAATATGGGTTGGATATTAGGAAGAAGTTTTTCACAGAAAGAGTGATAAAATATTGGAATGGCCTGCCTGGGGAGGTGGTGGAGTCACCATCCCTGGATGTGTTCAAAAAAAGACTGGTTATGGCACTTGGTGCCATGGTTTAGTTAAGGTGTTTAGGGCATGGATTGGACTTGATGATCTTGAAGGTCTCTTCCAACCTAGTAATTCTGTGATAACACTCCTATTTTACCCATTAAGAAATCAGATGGTACTTATAGATTGGTACAGGATTTGAGAGAAGTAAATAAAAAGACTACTGACCGATAGTTCCTAATCCATACACCTTTTTAAGTAAGAGGCCACCTGCACATCAGTGGTTCAGCGTAATAGATATTAAGGATGCCTTTTGGGCTTGTGCCTTAGCTGAGGAGAGTCAAGACATCTTTGCCTTTGAGTGGGAGGATCCTAATACGGGAAGAAAACAATAGTTTAGGTGGACGAGATTACCCCAAGGGTTCATGGAATCCCCAAATTTGTTTGAGCAGGCTTTGGAGGAGACCTTACAATCTTTTACACTAAGTCCCAAAATAAAACTCATACAATATGTAGATGATTTGTTACTTTGGGACAGAAGAAAGAGAAGTTAAGAAGGCCACAATAGACCTCCTAATTTTTCTAGGATCCCAGGGATTGAGAGTACCAAAGAAAAAAATCCAGTTTGCAGGACAGAAAGTCCAATATTTGGGTCACATAATTAGTAGAGGCAGCCGATGCTTACACACAGAAAGACTTACAGGAATTGTCTCGATAACTAAACCAAAGACAAAGAAAGAAATCAGAAAAATTTTAGGATTATTAGGATATTGCCGGTTGTAGATCGAGGGATACACCCAAGCTTTAAAGTTTTTGTATGAAAAATTAACTGAAGAAGAGATAATCTGGACTAAGGAAGATAAAGGCAGGTTTGAGAAATTGAAATAAAAATTGATAACTGCCCCCACCCTCAGCCTCCCCACTCTAGAAAAACCGTTTTACCTATTTTCAAATGTGGACAACAGGGTGGCCCATGGGATCCTAACCCACGATTGGGGAGGATCTAAAAAACCTGTGGCGTACATATCTAAATTGTTAGATCCTGTTAATAGGGGATGGCCCATATGCATTCAAGCCGTAGCTGCTACATCACTGTTAGTGAAGGAGAGCAGGAAATTAACCTTTGGGGGAAAGTTAAAAGTGTATACTCCTCACTCAGTAAGAAGTATTTTAAATCAAAAAGCTGAAAAATGGCCCACAGACTCTCAGATACTCAAGTATGAGGCTATCTTAATAGACCGGAATGATCTGGAATTGGTCACAGACAAGCATTTAAACCCAGCTCAATTCTTATATGGGGAGCCAGTCGAAGAATTAGAATGTAACTGCCTAGACATAATTGATTACCAAACCAAAGTAAGGGAGGACTTAACTGACCAACCTCTCCAAGGAGGGAAGACTCTGTGTATAGATGGCTCCTTGAGGTGCATCCAAGGGCGATGGAAATCCGAGTATGCCATCATAAATGGACAAAAGATGATAGAAGCTGAAAAAGGGAAATTGCCCTCAAATTGGTCAGCCCAGGCTTGTGAATTGTATGCTTTAGTCCAGGTTTTAAAGCTGCTAGGGCACGAAAGAGGAACAACCTACACTGAGTCAAAATATGCCTTTGGAGTAGTGCATACCCTTGGAAAAATATGGGAAGAGAGAGAGTTACTTAACTCAAAAGGGAAGGGACTGATTCATGAAGGACTGATCCTGGAGGTCTTGGGTGCCCTGAGATTACCAGAGGAGAGTGCCGTAGTTCATATTAAAGGTCATCAAAAGAGAATGGCCCCAGAGATCAGAGGAAATAATCTGGCTGACAGAGAAGCAAAGGATGCTGCAGAGAATGGGGAAGAGAAAGTGATGATAGTCCCAGCCTCAAAAGATAAAGAATCAGGAGTTCAGTGGTTTAGTAAACAAGAAGAGGAGAGGTTAAAGGAAATAGGGACAGAGATAGATGATGCAGGTAATTGGAAACTCCCAGATGGAAAGCTGTGGCACTGTGATTTCCTGTTTCACCTATCCCAACCTCTCAGGTGTACCAACCTTCCCCCTCCCCCTTTTGCCCTCCTGCCTAAGAGCTGTCCATCAGTCTTAACATTCCAGCAAGGGCGTCATGTGGTTGGCAGAAGTTCAAAAGATGCCCCTCAGGTCCAGGTTCATTGGCCTGTCCAAGCGTCTATATCCCTTGAGCTTTCCCCTCCTCACACCTGGTTGGCCCTTACCTGTCCCTTCCCCTGTCCCTGTCCCTGGGGCTTAAAAGGACACGAGACCATGCGGCCCGGGGTTCTACTGCGAGCTGTTACCACATTCAGAGGTCTACCACCCTAAAATAAAACTCTGGATTAAGACTCTATGATAGAGCCCGCTCCTTTCTCTTCACTGTCGCCTGAACCTTTTCCACCAGAGGTAAACTGAGTTCCTACTTTGCCTGGATTTTTCCAAGTGCCTAGCTGCAGCATCCAGCCGGCCAAAGGTATCTCTGGGGTGAAAATGCCACAGCTGCAGCCTTTGGTCCAGCAGCGAGGGCTAGACGAAGCCAGGCACGACACACCCAGAAACATCGGGATTAATATTCTATATATTGGCGCCCAAACGTGTGGCTGCATGGACCTGCCGCCCCAGAAGGAATCTCAGAACCTTGGAAAAGTGTTAAGGCAGCTTAAGCTTCCACTGGAAGAGCTGTGGTTGCATAGCTCTCCAGAGAGACTTTGGGACTGATCCCACAAGAAGCCTTGAGGAACGCTCAGCGCCTTTGGAAAGTGCAGCTCCTTTCTGGTGAGCGAATTTTCCAGGGGAGAATAGGGGAGCCCCTCCTGCCCAAGGGGTCCTATTCAGTGAAGAGACCAGCCTGCCTGACCTGGCCAGCAGCAGCTTCGATTTTGGTGAGTATTTCTGCTCCTTGGGTGGGTAGAAGCTCAAATTCCGTCTCTGCCGTGAGACTTGTTCTTTTTTTTGCTCTTGCATTTAGGCTGCACAGCCCTGCGGAGTGAAGGCGGTACCCTGTGTAAAGCTTTAACTCTGCGGCGTGTTTTCGCGGCTTTTAGAATTCGTGCTGTCGGTCGTAGGAGCGGGACAGCTCTGCCTGCCCCTTCCCCCGGCTCGGCAGCGCAGCGTGCCCGGCTCCTGGTGCGGGGGGGGGGAGCTCTCTCTGTGCGGGGGCGGGGGGTGCTCCCTACACGCGGTGCGGGGCGGCCCTGGTTTCGGCTTGCCACGTGGCATGGGGGGGCTGCATTCTCGGGCGGGGGAGGCTTTGTCTGTCTCCACGCGGCGGGGCGGGTCCTGATTCCCTGCTGCTGCTGCCGCGGCAGTTTTAAAAGCAGTGTATACAGCTGCATTGTAAAAGCTTTAGGATCGTTATCGCTTTCTAATAGTGGTCTTTTTAGAAATCGGTAGCTGATTTTGGCTTTGCATTCGGTCGGCAGGACTTTGTTCTGTGCCATTTACATCTAAGATGGGCTCGAAGTTAAGCACAGCACAAAAAGGGGTGTATTGTCATATTATTGGAATTTTAGTTAGTGCAAATGTAAAGTTCTCTAAAGGAAAATTGAAACAGTTTATAAGGTGGCTTTTTCTACACTTCCCACAAACTTCTGAAGAAGTCCAAAATATTCAATTTTGGGATAAAGTAGGGCATGAATTGATAACCTTGGGACAGTCTGGGAATACATCCTCAGCTAAATTTGTGTTCTGGAGCTTACAAATTCGAACGGCCTTACTCAAACAAAGGGAATTGGAGAAAAAGCCAAATATCAAGCCATGTACCTCTGCTCTCCCTGTGTCCCCCCCTTCCAGCCCTAAACCTCTTAGCCCAAAACTTGGTATTTTAAAGAGAACAAATCCTGCTCATATGCTGGGAAGTCGACTCCCAGAGAATGTTAAAATGCCTGAGTTCCCTTGTCCACAAGGCCCTGGCGAGGTTGTGTGGAACCCTTCCCAAAACCCTCTTTCCCCTGCTCTGAATCCCAGAGCACCTGTTAATTTTTCGGAGAGCAGTGATCCCCAAAATGGTCCCCAGTCCCTAGGGGCTACCCAAGATGGAGGATGCCACGTGGCACCTTCCCAAACCTGGTCATCTTCTTCCCAAGATCTCCCTAAGTATCCCAAAATTCCTTCCCCATCCCCCTCTCCTCCTGTTCCTCGTGACACCTTCCCTCCCCCTCCCTTACCTGCTGTACCCTCAGCTCCGCCCCTCTACTCCTCCCAGGGGGCATCTGCCGATGTGACGTCACCAGGTGTCCCCGCCCCCTCCCTGGGTTCCCATGGTTGGGGCACACCCACTGCATGTCCCCAAACCTGTATTTGTTATCTCAATTCCAATGCAAGGGATACAGGGCAGGAAGCTGTAGACCCAATACAGGGTCCCACTTTGTCATTTGCTCCTGTTTCGTATCAGCCTACAGCACAAGGAGGAGCAGCCCCAACTGCTAATTGGAGCTCTTTTGGATGAAAATTGATTAAAGAGGTCTGTAAAGCTCACTGGGAGTATGGCCCACACAGTCCATATTTCTGTGGCCTTTTAAATTCTGAATTGAGTAGGACTGTAGTAGTCCCGCATGATTTAAAACAGCTTTTCTCATGTCTCATGACCTCTACAGAATTCAAATTATGGGAATTAGCATGGAAACAACTGTTAAAAGAGGCTCTCCCAGGCTTGCATGCTGATCCAAACACAGCGAAAGATGCTAATGGCATGCCAATTACCATTGAGCATCTCTTCAGTGAAGGCCAGTGGTCTTCACCCTCAATCCAAGCTACTGTAATTCCTGTAGAAACACTCGAGAAAGTAAAGGAAGCAGCTGAAAAAGCATTCTTTTCCCTCCAACCTGAGGGGCCTTTTGAGCCCTACAGTAAGATTAAGCAGCTACCATCAGAGCCTTTTCTGAAATTTGTAGAAAGGTTAACTAGAGCCATTGAAATCCAAGTTAAAAAAGAGAATGCAAGGGAAGAGGTTTTAGAAGAAATGGCATTTACAAATGCAAATGAACAGTGTCAAGCGGCAATTTTGAGTCTCCCTCTAGAATCTCCCCCTACACTAAAAGATATGCTTCTAGTCTGTAACAGGAAAGTGCCTCTGCTGAGTGTTGCTGAAGACACCAGACCAAGGCTGCTGCCATGACCACCACAGCGTGTCGCCGTTGCCAGCCCTGCGCCCATTCCCTCAGCACAGCAGTACCCTGGGCAGCAGCAACAACCACCAATGGTTGACCCCACAAAGCCATGCCTGCTTTGCAATAACCTTGGGCACTGGAGTAGCCAGTGCCCCCTGAAAAAGCAATTTCATGAATTTAGAAATGGCACGGGAGGAAAATTACAAGCACTCCCAGGGGGTCAACAACAACAAAAAAACTGAAAGGGGAGCGCCGGCCTGCCAGGCATGCAGACATAAAAAGAGCAGGCCAAGGGAATAAGGGAAGCAAAACAAACCAAGCGTGTGGTAATGTTACTATTTCTGTAAGTGAAGCAGATGCTTCAAAGACCACGTCTGCTGGTCCACTGTTGAAAGTGAAACAAAATAACCTTTGCTATGATTTAAGTGAACCTATGTTAACCACGTCTTCTGTCAATGACCCTTACAGGTTGCAGCTCACAGAATCACTCCACCTGAAAGACACGGACTGGCATTTTGTCTCTGTCAATCCAGATCAGAAGGGTACTTGGCACTGTATTCGCTGTAAGTACATCGTCATTGGGGCCACCAAACACACACCACATGAGATTGAAATTGCTCCAGGAATGACAGCATCAGATCCTGAGAAATTCGTTCTCAGCCTGCACTGTTTCCACCTACCCCTGTTTCTTCCCAAAGGACAAATTGTTGCACAAGCTATCCCTGTGCCGTTTTTGCCTGAAGGCACTGAAAAACAAGGGCCCACAGTCGCCCAGGTCCAAGTTATTGGGAAAGACAAACCCAAATTATGGTGTAATGTCAGTGGGGGTGGGGAGTCAAAACGCATTGAGATGCTTGTAGACACGGGTGCAGACTGCACAGTGATCCCAGTACAAGACTGGCCAGCACATTGGCCTTTGCAAAACGTTGCTGGTCACGTTCAAGGCGTAGGAGGCCTGCAATTGGCGAGACAATCCAAAAGCATCATCCAAATCGAGGGTCCAAACAGACAATTGGCAAATATCCGTCCATTTGTGTTAGAATATTCAGAACCTTTGTTAGGGAGAGATTTGATGGCCAAGTGGGGTGTCACAATTGATATTCCTGACACTCCACAGGATTTTTGTACAGCGGCCATTGAACAACAGCGCCTCACCCAAAAATTGAAGTGGAAAACAGACAAACCAGTTGAGGTGAAACAGTGGCCGCTCAGTAAACAAAAAATAAAGGTGCTTGAGGAGCTAGTGGAAGAGCAACTGAAAAAGGGTCACACTGTGGAGACCACGTCCTCGTGGAACTCTCCAGTGTTTGTCATTCAGAAAGCTGACAAAAAGACATGGCGGCTCCTCCACGACCTCTGACAAATTAATAATGTCATTGAAGATATGGGCTCTCTCCAACCTGGTATGCCATCCCCAACAATGCTTCCCCAGGATTGGAAATTAGCTGTTATTGATATAAAAAATTGTTTTTTCAATATTCCCCTCCACCCTGATGATGCACCACGTTTCACATTCTCGGTCCCCACCATCAACATGGAAGCCCCTATGAAAAGGTAACATTGGACAGTTCTTCCTCAGGGCCTGAAGGTCTTGCCAGCGATCTGCCAGTGTTATGTCTCTTCCCTGCTTTCCCCAGTGCGTGCAGCCGCAGAAAAGGCCATCATCTATCATTATATGGATGATATCCTTGTGTGTGCCCCCAATGATGTTTTACTCACACATGTGCTTGACCTAACGATCGATGCATTGATTGTTGCAGGGTTCGAGCTCCAGGAAAAGAAAATTCAAAAGATGCCACCTTGGAAATATTTGGGCTTAAAAATTGGAAATAGGACCATTGTTCCTCAAAAATTAGAAATCAATCCAAGGATCAAGACCCTTGTGGATGTCCACAAGTTGTGTGGGTCTTTGAATTGGGTAAGGCCATGGCTTGGTCTGACTAACGAAGACCTTGCCCCACTTTTCAATTTATTGAAAGGGGGAGAGGACCCAGGTGCTCCTAGGTCTATTACCCCAGAGGCACAGAAAGCTCTAGAAAAGGTTCAGATTGCAATGTCCACAAAACAGGCCAACCGATGCTGGCCTGACCTGCCATTCAAATTTATCATCTTAGGTAAGTTGCCACACCTCCATGGAATCATTTTCCAATGGGAGGAAAAACAAACACCTAAGGTTAAGGGCACACCTAAAAAGGGCCAGGACAAGAGGGACTCTCTCTTGATCATAGAATGGGTTTTCCTCAGTCACAAAAGGTCCAAGAGAATGACAAAGCCTCAGGAGCTGGTAGCAGAACTGATCCGGAAGCAAGGACCCGGATCAGGGAGTTAGCAGGATGTGACTTTAAGTGCATTCACATTCCAATTGAGTTAAAATCGGGTCAAAATACTATGCAAATATTGGAACAATTGTTTCGAGAAAATGAAGTGTTGCAGTTTGCTCTGGATTCCTACTCAGGACAAATTTCTGTCCACCGGCCTGCCCACAAAATGTTCAAACAAGATGTTCAATTTATTCTGAAATTAAGAAGTGCTCAGAGTAGGAGACCTTTGAAAAAGGCTCTGACTGTCTTTACAGATGTGTCCGGGAGGTCCCACAAGTCCGTTATGACTTGGAAGGATCCTCAAACCCAGCAGTAGGAGACAGACATTGCTGAGGTGGAAGGTTCACCTCAGGTTGCTGAATTGGCTGCAGTTGTTAGGGCTTTTGAAAGGTTCTCAGAACCATTCAATCAGATTACGGATTCTGCATATGTGGCAGGAGTAGTATCCAGGGCAGATCAAGCAATACTGCAAGAAGTGTCTAACATCGCACTTTTCGAATTGCTCTCAAAACTTGTAAAGTTAGTCACTCGCCGGGAGCAACCATTTTATGTGATGCACATCACGTCACACACCGACTTGCCAGGGTTTATCGCTGAAGGCAACAGAAGGGCAGATGCTCTTGCTGCACCTGCAGTGATGGCCACTCTTCCAAAAGTTTTTGAACAGGCAAAAATCAGCCACCAGCTTTTCCACCAAAATTCACCTGGCCTGGTTTGTCAGTTTCACATCACTCGAGAACAGGCCAAAGCGATTGTGGCCACATGCCCAAATTGCCAACAACATGCACTCCCAACAGTGAGTACGGGAGCAAACCCTAGGGCGTTGAACAGTTGTGAACTGTGGCAAACAGATGTTACACACATACAGTCATTTGGACGGCAGAAATACGTTCATGTTAGTGTAGATACCTTTTCTGGAGCCGTCTATGCCTCTGCCCACACAGGAGAGTCATCTAATGATGCCATTAAGCACCTCTAACAGGCTTTTTCTTTCATGGGCATCCCCAAGGAGTTGAAAACAGATAATGGGCCTGCCTATTAAATCCAAGGAATTTGGGAGCTTCCTGCAGCAATGGGGAGTAGAGCACAAAACTGGCATCCCCTACTCCCCTACAGGTCAATCCATAGTAGAAAGGACTCACTGCAATATTAAAAGAGTCCTGGACCAGCAACAACAGGTTCTGAAGGTGGAACCCCCCCTACATCCGGTTGTCCAGGGCACTGTTTACAATAAATTTTCTGAATTGTTCCTTTGACAGCCTGAACCCCCCCATCCTATGCCACTTTGGGGGGAGCAGTCGTATGTTGATGAAAGAAAAGCCTCCAGTTTTAGTAAAGGACCCTGAGACTTGGAAGCCAGTGGGACCTTACAAATTGGTTACTTGGGGACGTGGCTACGCCTGTGTGTCCACTCCCTCTGGGTTAAAGTGGGTTCCTTCCAAATGGGTAAGGCCCTATGTTCCCAAGGTCTCGGAGAAATCGACAGAAGCACCCCAGGTTGCCAATGCTGCCTGGAGAAGGGAACGCCACACGCGTTCTCTGGAGGAAATTCCATTTAAGCCTCCGATCTGGAATAGCTTGTAATATGTTTGTCTTAAGTTCCTTGTACCAGTTTAGATCCCACGGTTCGTGTGTAGTCTCAAGACGCCATGAGACCAAGCCTGCTCCTCGTCCTACTCATGATCATCCCACCAGCGATCTCCTGGATAGTCCCTCAGCCCAAAGCACGTATGGACTACCTTGGCAAAAGACCTCGGACATCAAGAGAGAAACTGATTACTGGCTGAGTGGACTGTTCAAAGGCTGGGGACTCTCGGGCTAGTTGGGATCTATTCTGAAAACTGTAATTTTAGTATTGTTTCATTTAGTTATTGTTATTGTAGTTGTTAGCATTGTTTTTGGACTAGTCAAACACATGGTTCTCAAGTTGATTTCAAGCTCATCTCCCCCTCCTGAAGTTTACCATTTGGGAGCCGTTAGTGCTCCAGTGGATGACATGGAACCCTCAGTGGAAAGCACTGAACCTCCTGTAGAGGAGGAACCGATTTACCAACCATGGTTTGGTAAGCATTCTGCACCACGAACCCAGTCCTCTTCTCTTTAAACAAAACTAGGGGGAGATGTTGCAGTGTGATTTCCTGTTTCACCTATCCCAACCTCTCAGGTGTGCCAACCTTCCCCCTCCCCCTTTTGCCCTCCTGCCTAAGAGCTTTCCATCAATCTTAACATTCCAGCAAGGGCGTCATGTGGTTGGCAGAAGTTCAAAAGATGCCCCTCAGGTCCGGGTTCATTGGCCTGTCCAAGCATCTATATCCCTTGAGCCTTCCCCTCCTCACACCTGGTTGGCCCTTACCTGTCCCTTCCCCTCCCCCTGTCCCCGGGGCTTAAAAGGACATGAGACCATGTGGCCCGGGGTTCTATTGCGAGCTGTTACCACATTCAGAGGTCTACCACCCTAAAATAAAACTCTGGATTAAGACTCTATGATAGAGCCCGCTCCTTTCTCTTCACTGTCGCCTGAACCTTTTCCACCAGAGGTAAACTGAGTTCCTACTTTGCCTGGATTTTTCCAAGTGCCTAGCTGCAGCATCCAGCCGGCCAAAGGTATCTCTGGGGTGAAAATGCCACAGCTGCAGCCTTTGGTCCAGCAGCGAGGGCTAGACGAAGCCAGGCACGACACACCCAGAAACATCGGGATTAATATTCAATAGAAAGCAAATGTTAAACAAACCCCTCTCCATAGAAATACTAGAAAGAATACACCATAAGACCCATTGGGGTACCTGAGCCCTCTGTGATGATTTTTTTAAAAATTATGGGCGTATGGGAGTTTTTGGAATAGCAAAACAAGTAACTGAAAAATGTGGTTTTTTCAGAAGGTGAACAAAGAGGTAATGAGAAGAGTAACCTTAGGAGGCTGGGACCTAACCTTAAGACCCTTTCAAAGTATACAAGTGGATTTTATTGAACTTCCCCAGATCCAGCAATGGAAATATTTACTGGTGATAGTAGACCATTTAACCCACTGGGTAGAAGCTGTACCTGCTGTGAGGGCCACAGCCAGTGCTGTCTCCAAAATGCTGTTAGAACAAATTATTCCATGGTATGGGAGTGTTAACTGGATTGATTCAAATAGGGGAACACACTTCACTTCCAAAGTTTTACAACAAATACTCCAAGCTCTAGGAATAGAATGAAAGTTACATACCCCATGGCACCCACAAAGTTACGGACAGGTTGAAAGGATGAATCAGACCCTTAAAAGAGCCTTGACTAAATTAATGATTGAGACTCAGACATCTTGGATAAGATGTTTATCCCTTGCATTACTAAGGGTTAGAACACAACCTCAGACCGACCTAAGTGTATCCCCTTATGAAATGATGTTTGAGTTACCCCTTTTAGCCTCGGCCCACAAAGTCATGACCTATGAGGAAGGGGAGATAAACATTATGAAATATGTTAAGATCATAGCCCAAAATCTAGAAGATTTATGAAAATGAGGGATGATTCCAAAAATTGCACTTCTATATTTCAAAATACATTACATAGAGCCCAGGAATCGGGTGTTAATTAAATCCTGGAATGAGCAAGCATTAATATCCCAATGGGAAGGTCCCTTTCAAGTACTGATAACAACCAAGACAGCCATCACAACCACTGAACGAGGGTGGACCCATGTCAACAGAGTCAAAGGACCTGTGGAAGAGCCTAAGAAATGAACCATAACATCTAGACCAGGTGATCCACAACTGAGTCTTAAACAAGGACTGGGAGGTAATGAACTGAGATGACCCAAATGATCCAAGGAGTGTTTCAAGGATCACAGACAACTGGGAATAAGGCCAAGTTCGTATCAGCGGTTTCAAGTAGTCTGGATGAGTTCTGAGAAACCTCTAATATTCCTCTGGGGAGGGACATTTCCCCTCCAAGAAGGAGGACCATGACTGTATTGGTCAGGGGATCCTAATGCACTGGCATTAGCATGTGATTTATACTATAATAATTATCTTTGTGGATGAGAACTACTAGTGCCTGTTGAATGAGAAGGACCTGAGGGACAGTGAAAAGGCCATAAGAGAAGTACCAAAAGGAATTAAATTGGGAAGCAGCAAAAGGGAAAGTGACAAAGAAGGGGAAGGCAAGACCCGGTTGGCCTCTCTACTTACCACCAAGAAGATCATATACACCTGCTATGGGTAGCAACTCCATAGCAACTCCATAGGCATGGTAGGTGAGTGAAACATGGGGTCAGAAACTAGAGAATATATATATATATATATATATATATATATATATATATCTCACAGAAATTAAAAGGTATTGATTAAGAATAGGCACATAAATGATGGATATTGCTTAATATTTGCTGCATCCTTGGTCTGTGAGAAAGGAAAGGACTACGTGCAAAACAGCAAGAAAGAATGCAAGGATGCTTGATAAGGGGAAGGATGTTTATCAAGAACATAATTCAGTATGCAAGGATACTGAGATAACAAGGCTCCTTGGGCCCCTGAAGCCAGATGAATCTGGACTCTTGGCTTGGACAGTAGCCAAAAGATTAGTAAGCATGCACAAGGCAGCGATGTCAGAAAGTCAACCCTGAGGAAGACAACTTTACTTCATCCCCTATGACCCCCAAGACCCCGCCCCCGACCGACCACCAGAGACAAATGAGACAAATGAGCAGGCACAAAAGGACTGATAAGATGATTAGCATATGAAGCGGAGAGAGAGAGGAGTCAGGAAATGATCTATTGTGAAACTTGATGCATATGTAACATTTTAGGGGATAAAAGAAAACCTGAGTGTACCGGGGGTCATGAATGTCTTTGTGGAGATATCCCCACACAATCCGGCCGAATAAAAACATACCTACTTTAAAGCTCATTTTGTCTTTGAATTTTAGAGTCTCTCTCCACGTGTCATTTTGGTGACCGCGGCAGGACGGTTCTCCACCAGCCATTCTCCCTAGAAGGAACTCCGCTTCTCGAATCGCTTACTGCGGGGCAGACAACTATCTCCTAATCAGCAGAGAAATGGTACGTATTTCTTTTAAAAGGGGGCCCCTGTAGAGACCACTGATAAGCCGCTCAGACGTCTGAATGCACAGAACATGGTCCTGGTAGGTTTGGGCTTGCAAGCAGCCATTGGCCGAATGTGTGGCCAGCGGTAAGGACCACTGACCGAGGGAAAGGCAGCGGGGAAGGGTTCACTGACTGTGGACCGGCAACTAGCAATTTCGGGGTAAATAGAGTGAATCCCTGTTGCTATTTGGTTGTGTGTGGGTGCTTGAGAGCTTGTGCTGTCTGTGATTTTGGGAACTGTGGTGCATTTATGAGGCAATACTGCCATCTTGTGTCAAAAGTCATAATTGCGGCCATCTTCCCTTTTTACCGTGTGCACCAGGAACTCTGTGGTTTTTTACTTTGCAAATTCTCTTTCACCGCATGTTGTTTTTAGGGCTTGTCCAGTGTTACTTTCCAGGAGTACTGCTTTAAGAGTCATTGCATTTTGCTTTGCTGAAGTGCTATCCATAGGGATAGTTTGGTGTGTGTATTGTTTTTAGGGTTTGATAAGGGTTGTTTTTTGTTAGTGCTGTTTTTTTAATGCCTTTGCTGTGACTATTTGGTTTGTTTGATAAGTGCTGTTTTCGATTACTGCTGTTTGCTTTGATGTTTTGGCTGTGAGTATTGCTTTTAGGGTTTGTTTAGTGTGCCTTGCCGTGGGTAGTGCATTGGTAACAGTTGTTCTAGCCATGACGAGATAGTTGGAAGGTGTCCCTCTCCCCAGCAGCTTGGACTTGAACCTTGCGAGTCTGTGACTCCTGAAAGTAATTGGGTAATAAGGGGACATCAGCAGGTTTATTTAGAGGGAATATATAGGATGCCTATGGGAGATCTGGCCCCGTTAGACTGACAGCAGCCTGCACCAAAAAATCTGATAAACAGAAGGAGTGGGACCATCAGTTTCTGCAGGCAAGAGCAGCATCTAGCATAGGTGTTGATTAAATGCGGGATCTGTGGGGAATGGTGGTATTGTTCTTCAGAGAGGAGACAGAGTGCCTGGGCTCAGTGCAGGCTGCAGAGTCAGGAGGACCCAGAACCAGAAATTTTAGAGTATTTCTGCAGAAGATCCATCTAGACCCAGAGATTTGGAGTGTAAAGGAAAAAGGATTGGGAAAAGACTGCGCGAAAGTGTAAAAAGGAATTTGGGTGGAAGCAATACAGAAGGAAATAATGGGATCAGGAGAGAGGAAAGAAATCCCTAAGGCAAGCCCTCTGGGCTGTATTTTAGCTAATTGGAAGAAGATTGCAGGCTCAGGAAGTACCGAGTCCAAACGTACCCTTGTGAGGTACCGCACCCAGTGGTGGCCATTATATCGGTTGGAAAGTGGAGCCAGATGGCCCCCTACTTGAAGCTTAGAATCTGACATCTTATTGCAGCTAATGTTATTTCTCAGATGGGAGGATAAATGGCCTGAAGTCTTGTATGCAGAAATGTTTTTCTCCCTCTGAAATCACCCTGAATGGTAAAGGGACTGTGGGATCAGGGCCCCCTCTAGTATTAGCCCTCGAAAAGGAAAGCAAAGCTAATAGAAAGCAGCTTGAATGATGTTGTAGTACCTGCTCAATAAACCAGTGTTGCACACATTGTGACAAGGTTTATCAAGCAGAGATACAAAAGCAAGAGTTGCTAGATTTATTTGAGCCACCCCCTGAGAAGCAAAGGGGTCTAAGGGGAGGAGCAGATTCAGCTCCCTTGGAAGACAGGCAAGCTGGACCATCTGCTCCTCCACCCACTTCTGAATTACAAACAACATTGTATCCTCCATTGCCTGATAGTGATAGTGACGATGAGGAACCTTCCACAAGATGGAGTGGTCCCATAGCATCTCGGACTAGAAAACAAACAAAGGAAGTAATACAAGCCCCTTTAAGGGAGGCAGTAGGACCCAGGAGGAGAAGAGTGTTAATTAAAGACCCTTTTTCTACAATTGACTTAGAAGACTGGGAAAGAGTTGCCAAGAACTATAGGACTGACCTGATAGGAACAGCTAAAAGGTTAAGATATATGATTAAGCAGCAGAACCCAGACTGGTTAGACCTTCAGGTATTGTTGGAGGCATTAACAGAGACGGAAAAAGAGCTAGTTTTAAAAACAGCAGAGGATTTAGCAAAAAACTTTTGTAAAACAACAGAAGAGGATGTTAAGGATGTTTTTCCCCTCCAGGATCCAAGCTGGAATCCAAATAATGAGGAGCAATTAATAAAAATACACAATTATCAAGAATGGGTAGCAAAGGGGATGGAACAAGCCATCCCAAAGACTATAAATTGGTCAGCTTTGTACGCAATTAAGCAAATTCCCTCTGACACTCCTTCTGAGCTTTTAGATCACCTGAGAGACGCAATGTGTCGCCATATACCATTAGATCTTGGATCCGAGATAGGGATACAGCAGCTAATAAATTTATTCTTAAGGCAATCTACGGGAGATAGCAGGAGGAAACTTCAGAAGCTCCAGGGACCAGAGGGAAGGAATTTAGAGGCCTTGCTAGATGAGGCATGGAGGGTTTTCAGCAATCGAGAAGAAGGATATAAGCAAGGGATGAGAAAGTTAATGGCAGTAGTAAAAGAGGAAGGCAAAGGAAGGCAGAGACAAGGACCACCTAGGCAAAGACCACCCCAGCTGGACAAAGATCAGTATGGAAATGGCAGAAAATTTGGACCCTGGAAAAATGAGTGCCCTGAACAAAAAGAAATGGGAAAGGGAACTGGGGAATGGAGGTGGTGGTTGCTCATACAAAAAGAGACTGAAGGGGACCGGGGGACCTTACCCCAGGGGATCCACTGGTTATAAAAATGAAACTGGGGAAGGAGGGAAAAGAGGTGGAACTTATGGTAGACACAGGGGTAAGATTTTCAGTTTTAAATAAAGCTTTGGTGCCAGTAGGGAATTAATATGTTAGGGTAAGGTGAGCAACTGTCCAATCTGAAATAGCATATTTTTGCAAGCCACTCAAATGCAAATATGGAAAACAGTGGGTCATCCACAAATTCTTATACATGCCCAATTCCCCAGATTCGCTCCTAGGGAGAGATTTGTTGGAGAAGTTGGAGGCAACTATTTAGTTTAAAAATGGGGAGGTTACTCTGGAATTGAATAAGCAAAAATATGCAGAAGTGCTGAGTTTAATATTGACAGCCATTAAAGCTAAAGAGGAAATTAGCGAGGTGTGGATGCCATGGGACAGAGAGAGAGAAACGGCAAGCGTTTCTCACAGCGGCTTGTGAGAAGTTTTAGGGAGCTGGAAAGATGTGATAACTTGTTGACTATAAACAATTTGCAGGTGCTGTTTTTCTACTTTATTTTTCTGTTCCTCTCAAGGACAGTGCGTGAGAAAGATGTTTTTGTTAGTTAGCCAATAGAATAGAATCTATCGTACCACTCTATAAAAACCACGCGGTTCTTTTGAATAAAGCCTTCTTTGCCTTTTCTATGATCCTGCCTCTCGCCTGTCCTTGTCCTGACCCTGGCGCACGAGTGACATCTGGTGACCCAACATGTGTCCTGTATCGATTGGCCTTCACAGAGCACGGCAGACGCCCGGGACCCCTGCCGGACCCCTCAGGGGCACTTTGCGCCCGCACGGCTTGGCTGCGTTTGGACACACTTTGTTTCCCCAGAGAGGTAACTGCCTTTCCCCCGTGCCCTTCTCATTGGGCTTTGTCTGTGGGGCTGCCCTGATTGTTGGGACTCGCGGGTGGGGACTGACTCCCCAGGACTTGCACACTTGGCGGATTGCTGGGGTTGGATGCCAGTGTTTTCGAGATGAGGAATCGAGAAGAGGAGGAGAACTGGGTTTTCTCCATCTGGAGGCACCTCCTTTCCTATGGGGGGTTTTTGGTGCCTGATGCCTTGCTGATTGACCTTCTTGTGTGGGCCAGGATTCATGAGATCCCGATGGGCATGGCTGATGCTTTTGACCTGGGCCGGTGTCAGGAACTGTGTAGTCGGCTTGCGGAAGAGTTTTACAGCGGGCATGATGCTATACCCTCGCTCCTGGCCGTGTGCGACTTCCTGTGCATGGCCCTCTGGGACTGGGCCAGAGGAGCGGAGATGGGCAGTTCGAGGGGCAGGGGTGGTGCCGGCGCTTCGGACGCACGATTGTTGGGTCGCGGCTCGCCGTCGGTGCATGGTTCAGCCCCCCTGTCCCCAGTGGCTCGGCCCCATCCCCCTTCAGAGGGACTTGGCTGCGACAGAAGATCCACCTCAGGATTCTCCCATCCGACTGATGTCCTGCCTCTCTCCACCCCTGACGCTGAAGTCGTGGGATTCGCCGGGCCACTGCCAGCCCTGCCTCTCCCCCCCGTGCCTTTTGGGGGTTGGCATTCTTCCGAGCCACGGGGGCCACAGTTTCCAGCCCAACAGCCCCCCCCCCTCCCGAGCGGCCTGAGGGAGCGGGGTCCGCTCCTACCTCGGTGGTTGCCAAGACACCACGGGTCGCTCTGCTGGCTTCTTCGTCGTCAGCCATGGAGCCTGTGCAGCTGTACCAGCTGCGCCCATTGTCGATGCTGGTGGACGGCACCCCGCCCCAGCCGGTGTCGTGTTCCTGGCTGGTGTTCCCCTCCTTCCCCATGGCGCCTGTGCAGATGGCAGCGACAACTGTCCCTGCGGCTTCGGCGCCATCTCTCCAAATGGTAATTCATCCAGAGGGGGCAGTGCTTCTTTCTTCTTCTGGTGCAGCGACCGCTTCGGGTGACTTGATGTCTTTTATGCCTCTGCCGGGGCAGCCTGCGGTGGCGGTGGGGCCGTCGGCTCTGGCTGCGTTGCCTGCTGCCCTGTCTCTGGCCACGGCGGTGCTGGTGGCTGGTTCACCAGTGTCCCAGCCTGGGACTGTTTCTTCGGGTTCGCAGCCCACAGGTGGTTTCTCGGATCCGGACCCCTTTGCTAGTGTGCCACCCCTGGTCCCCCGCTGGGGGCCCTTTTCGTTCTGGGGGGGGGCTCGGACAGCGATGATGACCGGCGGCCGGTCCCCCGGCAGGGACATGTCGCGATGGGGGAGGGCCAGCAGTGGTGGGCGGAGTCAGCATCTACTCGTCACCTTTGGACGCTGCCTCCCTGTAGGGTGACTGTCCACCCCAACAATCCTGCCAGCTTTTGGGACGCAGTTAAAGTACGGGTCTCCGAGGCTGAGGATGAGGATCTGTTGGGGGGGGGGCGGGACGGTCACGGTCGGCGGCCGGTAACAGCATGCCCACCTCGGGGGGGAGACTCCGGGGGTTTGGGGGGGCCAAGTTTCACCCCCTGGTGCCATGGAGGCTCATCCTGTGTTCAAGGTTCTCCCAAATTTGGGGCAGGCCGACAAGCACGGAGTGATTGCCTGGCGGGTGATTCAGGAGCTGCGGGGTGAGGTTTCAAGGCATGGCCTTGGTTTGGAGGAAGTCATGCAGTCTCTCTGGATCATAGCCACTGACCTGCTCTGTCCCTTTGATATTAGGCATCTTGCTCAGGTGCTTTTTCGACCTCTGCAGTTTGTGATGTTTTTGACATTCTGGGTAGAGGGGGCTGCAAAGGTTGCAGTGAGCAACAGGCTTCTGCCCCCAGAGGATCCTAGGCATGGCATGGGGGTTGATGCTCTGCTTGGAGAGGACACCTAATCCCATCCTGATTTCTAGGCTACCTGGGATACTGCTGTTCTCCAGCAGTGTAAGTCTCTGGGGTTTGCTGCATTGGTGAAAACCATCAAGGTGGCCTCCCCAAGGCCCGACTTTACTGACATATGGCAGAAGCTGGGTGAGCCTTTTGTGCCGTTTGTCAAGAGGCTGACTGCTGCTTTGGAGAGGCAGGTTGAGGAGCCTGGCCTCAGAGAGCCCCTTCTGAAACACTTGGCCAGGAACCATTCGAACCCTGAATGCCGGAAGATGATAAATTCTCTTCAGGGGGATCCTTCAGTGGTAGAAATGGCCAAGGCTTGTACAATGGTGAGCGGTGGCAGTCCTGAAGTGTCTGCTCTGGCAGTTGTTCTGCAGTCAGGCCAGGTGCCCTTAGGGGGTGGACGCAAGAAGAATAAGAATAAGGGCAGGAAGCAGCAGGGCGTGCCAAAAGCGGCAGGTGTGGGTGCCAAGTTTTTGTGCGCCAGGTGCCATAAGGCAGGTCACCTTGCCAGCCAGTGCAGGTTGACCTTCGGGGTGGATGGCCGGCCTTTGGCGGGTCCAGGAAACGGGAAGAAGAACACAAAGAGGAATTGCACCTCAACAAAAGTGATTCCTCAGAGCTCGGCGCCAGTTAAGGTCTGCCCAGCCAGCTCACAGGCAGCGCCCACGGCTCTGCCGGAGTGGATGTATGTACCACCAGCACAGTCATCTTAGACTCTGATGGTGAGCATAGGGTTCCCTTGGACATCCTTGGTCCTCTAGAACGCGGTCTGGGTGCACTGTTAGTGGGGACATCTAATGTCACCCACCAAGGGATCTTTGTTCACCCTGGAGTTGTTGACTCTGCTTTGACGGGTCTGATCTTTACTACTGTTTTCACGCCCTCTCCCCCGTCACCATCCCGGCGGGGACTCAAATTGCTCACCTTGTGTTTTTTCAGTCATTTGTCCCCAGGACTGCCTCGCAGACTCATGGGACTGGTAGCTGCGGATCTGACTGGACCGCCACGAGCCCTCTGGTCTGTGACCATTTCCGCACAGCGACCCCAGATGATGTGTACCTTGACACTCCTGGGTGCCCGCCCGTGGATGATCAGGCTGCAAGGTTTGACTGACACGGGGGCAGACGTGACTGTCATCTCCCACTCTGTGTGGCCATCTACGTGGCCTTTGGACCCCATAGGGACACCCATGGTAGGGGTGGGGGGTCCAACGCGTACCATGGTGAGTCCCAGCCCAGTTCTCTTTAGGAACGCGAGTGGGCAGGTGGCTGCTGTTCGACCCTATTTCGTTTCAACCCCACTCACTCTGTGGGGTGCGGATCCGGGCAGATTTTTGGTAGGGGCCACTGCATTGGAGGGCGACAGGTACCCAGTGCTGCCTTTACAGCGGCTAGTGGACAAACCCATTTGGGTTCATCAGTGGCCCCTGGCAGAGGAGAAGTTGTTTGTCCTTTGTCAACTGGTACAAGAACAATTGCAGCAGGGACACATTGAGCCTTCAATGAGTTCCTGGAATATTCCCGTCTTCGTGATAAAAAAGAAGTCTGGGAAGTGGAGGCTGTTACAAGACCTCTGGAGAGTCAATGAGATGATGGAAGGCATGGGGGCACTGCAGCCTGGTATGCCCTCACCCACCATGATCCCTGCGGGGTGGGAGATCTTGGTCATTGATTTGAAAGATTGTTTCTTTACCATCCCTTTGCATCCAGATGACAAGCCAAAGTTTGCTTTCACAGTGCCTTCAGTCAACAATGCCGAGCCTGCTCAGGGGTATCAATGGAAGGTTTTGCCACAGGGCTATCGCAACAGCCCATTTATTTGCCAATGGTATGTGGCTCAGGCCTTGTACGAGGTGCGCGATCAGTTTCCTGACGCGTGTTGTTACCATTATATGGATGACATCCTGGTGGCGGCACCCAACCAGGATGAGTTGCTGAGGATACGGCCTCGCCTGTTTGCTGCCCTGCATGCTTACGGGCTGCCGGTGGCCCTGGAGAAGGTCCAACAGCACCCTCCTTGGAAATACTTGGGGGTCAAGATTCTTGACCGTACCATTCAGCATCAGGAGGTGCAGTTTTCGGATTCTATTCGGACTTTGAATGATGCCCAGAAGTTGATGGGTGTCATCAGCTGGTTGTGTCCTTACTTAGGACTGACCAGAGAACAGTTGTCCCCATTGTATGATACTCTGATAGGGGACCCTGACCTGAGATTGCCTCGAGAGTTGACCCCTGCAGCGCGACAGGCGCTGGAGGAGGTCCAGAGGGCTGTTTCTGCTTGTCAGGTTCACCTAATAGATCCATCCATTGATATCACTGTTTTTGTCACCAATCCTGGTCTTCATCCTATGGGCATCATTGGCCAGTGGAGTGATAGGTGGTCTGATCCCCTGCATGTTCTGGAATGGGTCTTTTTGCCCCACCAGCCAAAGAAGACAGCGCCCTCATTGTACGAGCTGCTTGATCGTTTGATAATCAAATGCCGTCAGCGGTGTTTGCAATTGATGGCTGCCGATCCAGCAACGATCATTCTTCCTGTGGAGCGGGAGGATTTTGAATGGAGTCTTGCTGTTAGTGCTCCTTTGCAAAGCACGCTGGAGAACTTCTCTGGGCAGATCGCTTATCATATGCCCAGTCATAAATTGCTGAAGCTGGCAAAGAAAACGAGTTTTTCGTTGCGGCCAAAGAGCAGCTGGGTGCCAGTCGAAGGGCCCACTGTCTTCACTGACAGTTCGGGGAAAACAGGCAAGGCCATTGTTACCTGGAAGGACGGGTCCGGGTGGCAGATACTGGAGGCCCGTGTGTCGGGTTAGGCTCAACTGGTCGAGTTGAAAGCTGTTTCCATGGCATTCCAGGAATTTTCCCAGGTGCCTCTGAATGTGGCGACTGATTCCGCCTATGTGGCGGACATGGCCAGGCGTTTGGACTGTTCACTCCTAAAGGAAGTCGACAACACAGCTTTGTTTCGGTTGTTGAAAGCCTTGTGGAGTGCAATTCAGGCCTGGGTCCATCCCTATTATGTCTTACACATTCGGAGTCACACCAGCTTGCCAGGTTTCATAGCGGAGGGTAATGCCAGGGCTGACAGGTTGGCTAACCCTGCGTGGGTAGCACCTCAGCCTGATGTGATTGCGCAAGCCAGAGTGTCACATGACTTTTTCCACCAAAGTGTGCATACGCTGCAAAAACAGTTTCATCTGACACCGACTGAAGCTCGTGACATTGTCAGCTCTTGTGCTGACTGCCATGGCTTTGCTGCACCTTTGCCGGTGGGGGTGAACCCCAGGGGCTTGAAGGCTTTGCAGCTTTGGCAGACAGATGTCACTCACATTGCTGAATTTGGCCGACTTAAGTATGTACATGTGTCTATTGACACATTTTCCTCTGCCATGGGGGCCTCTGCTCACACTGGGGAAAAGAGTTGTGACGTGATTGCCCATTGGAAGACGGCTTTTGCAGTCTTGGGGATACCTTCCTCCATGAAAACAGACAATGGCCCTGCCTATGTCTCACAGAAGATGAGGCAATTCTTACGCCAGTGGGGAGTGTCACATAAGTTTGGTATTGCACACTCCCCAATGGGCCAGGCCATTGTTGAATGTGCTCATGGTACCTTGAAGCGTGTACTGGGCAGGCAGAAGAGGGGAATGCCTGGATAAACACCCCACAGTAGGTTGGAAAAGGCATTGTACACAATCAACCATTTGACAGTGCCTCAGAATTCAGAAAATCCTGTTATTCTGAATCACTTTCTTTCAGTGCGGTCATTGGATGAGGCGCACTTGCCTCGAGTGAAGGTCCAGATACGGGATCTTCCCACCAATAGGTGGTAGGGCCCGTATGATCTTATCACTTGGGGTCGTGGGTATGCATGTATCTCCACAGATACTGGAGTGCGATGGGTACCTGCGAAGTGTGTCCGCCCTGACTTGGG
Source organism: Agelaius phoeniceus (assembly GCF_051311805.1). NCBI lineage: Eukaryota > Metazoa > Chordata > Aves > Passeriformes > Icteridae > Agelaius > Agelaius phoeniceus. The sequence continues at coordinate 20,031,642 of NC_135301.1, forward strand.
ACATCAGAACCAAAATGTGGCCAACAGGCAACCTTTGAATGATGACCAAGATGGCAACCAAGATGATGACCAAGATGGAAGCCAAGATGACGACCATCCATCAGATGGCCCTTCCACGAGCAGGGACTGAATTCCATCCTGCTTTTTGAAAAGGACTGTTCTGAGGACTGGTTTTGGACTGATGGTGTGTTTTATAAGAGACGATCACAAGACCCAATCTCTCTGGCCATTTTAATCAGCATCCGATGAAGGGACCTCTGGAGCTGTGTTTGTTCCCCTTTCTGCAAGGGGCCCCACAGAGGACTACAAACATCGCCTCCATTTTTTTTTTAAAAAACAAAAAAGGGGGACCTGTGGATGCCATGGGACAGAGAGAGAGAAACGGCAAGTGTTTCTCACAGTGGCTTGTGAGAAGTTTTAGGGAGCTGGAAAGATGTGAAAACCTGTTGACTATAAACAATTTGCAGGTGCTGTTTTTCTACTTTATTTTTCTGTTCCTCTCAAGGACAGTGCATGAGAAAGATATTTCTGTTAATTAGCCAATAGAATAGAATCTATCGTATCACTCTATAAAAACTGTGCGGTTGTTTTGAATAAAGCTTTCTTTGCCTTTTCTACGATCCTGCCTCTCGCCTGTTTCTGCCCCAACCCTGGTGCACGAGTGACACCCCTAAATCTGGTAACTCTCAACCTGGTGTCCCCACGTGCTCTTGAGTCTCCCTAAGTCCTGTAACTCCCAATCTGAAGTCCCCAGATGATCCTGAGTCCCCCTAAATCCTGTAACTCTCAACCTGAAGTCCCCAGGTGCTCTTAAGTCCTCCTAAAACCAGTAACTCTCAACCTGGCATCCCCAGGTGCTCGAGTTGCCTTTAATCTGGCAACTCTTTCAAGTCTCACACACACTCCAAGCACACTCGGACTCTTACCATACACATGCAAATACTCACAGTCTTCCAGATCGTCTGCAGATTTTCCCCTAGGGGGCTTTTTCTCTTCCCCCTTGTCCTGATTTGAAAAGGAAGTGAGTTTTTTGGGAGGCTGTGGTCAAACCAATGGGTGCTCAGATTTGAATATTGGCACCTGATGTGGCCACTGAGGACATGGATATGCCTCTGAGAACATGGGGTTAAAAGCAGAGAACTCCCAGGGGAACTCTCTCTTGGTTCCAGTGGATGAAAGAGGCCAGATCTACCCCGCCCAGCCACAAGCTGGGTGGGGGAGGGGAAGCCATGTGGCCGGGGTGAGGTAGGCTGGAGCCTTGGACAGAGAAGGGCGGTGAAGGGCCCTGCAGGATGGAAGGGTGGAGGACCACTGAGAGGCATCAGGCAGCCCCCCCCCCCCCCATCCTCCCATCCCCCAGGAGAGAGAGAGAGCGAGCCTGTGCCTGTCCTTGTGCCACCTTGAAATTTGATATCATGTGCTGGTAATATGCCTGAAGGAGAAGGGAGCGGGGGGGGGGGGGGGGGGGTTCGGCGAGAAGGTGCCCAGCAGGACAGCCGTGGGAGTTCTAGGCAGGCAGAGCCCGAGATTTTAACCCTTTTCTTGGATGATGGAAACCTTACAAATATTGATCCTCCTGGATCTGAATGAGAAGAGAGATTGAGATGAAATAGGAGGAAATGGGCAAGTGTGATGAAAGTCCATGCAAATGAAAGATGTCAGAAGAAGTTGAGAAGAATCCTAGGTGGGAGGAGATGATGGAGTGGCCTTTGGCTGGACTTTTCTTATAGAGCCATGGACAGAACCAATTTTTTTTCCTGTGACACAAAGACTGCATTTTGGGGGAGTCAATGGCTTGGAGCCAAGAGAGTGCAGTGATGTTATGTGAAGGAGTGGCGTGAACAGAGACGACGGGTGAGGAGAGTGGTGCCCCCTGTCTTCAGTGAAGAAGAAGATCACTGTTCTCAAGACCCCTTGGCCCCAGGGGGTGAATTTGGGGCGGACTGGTGTCCTGAAAGTGAGAGACTGTTGCTTTTTTGGAACTGGGCAAAGCATCCTTAAAAGGGGAACCCTAGAAGCAGCTCTGGTCCATGCGCAGTGGTGAGAGCATGGACATGGAAGGAAGAGGTCACGATGGCAAATGTTCTTTGGGCGGTGCCACGTGTGACATGGAAACACAAGAGGTTTCAACTGTGTTTCCTGGGGAAGCCTATGGTACAAGAAGGACTCCTCTCTTCTTGATGGACTGAGAATTGATTATCTGAAGGGTGGTGATGAACTGAGAGTCGATTATCTGCGGGGTGGTAACTGGATTGAGAATACAAGGTTTTTTCACACTGTGTTGTGTTGGAAATTGGGGAGAGGAGGAGGAATGTTTTTGGAAGGTTTTCATTCTGAGTTCTGTGTGTGTTCCTTTTTACATATTATAAGTTAATAAAGTTCCTTCCTTTATTCCTAACCTGGAGCCTGCTTTTCTCTATTTCTGATCACATCTCACAGCAGACATTAAGGAGAATATATTTTCACGGGGGCACTGGCATTGCGCCAGCATCAAACCATGACAACCCTGTTCTTTTTCCTGATTCAGTCTTCCGCTGTCCCCAGGGTTCGACCTGCAATCACCAGTGGTCCCAGGAGAAGTGAATTGAGCCACCAAACCCATGGCAGGGCGCACCTCCCTTTCAAAATCTCCTAGGGCCAGGGAGACCAGGTTTTTATCCCGGACGGAGACCTCATTTGTAGGAAATGATGCTTACTTTTAACAATTTCAAAGGCTTATTGAAAACCTTAACAAAATACAACAAAGGGCTGAATAAGGAGAAAGAGCAGCACTGGGAGTCCCCACGACTAACAGCCACGTGCTTGACTACAAAATGGATGCTCTGCCTTTTATATCCCTATCCCCTCCCAAAGTCTTGTCAGTCAACTCCTTCTTTTCTGTCCATTGGTGGAGATCACCTTCTTACATTTTGATTAGATGTCAAGTGTTGCCATAGTAATGAGCCTGCCCTCTCCCAAATGCCCCTGCTATTAAGGCTGTCCAGTGGCAACAATACGAGGGGGAGGGGAAAGAGGACTATGGGAAGAACATGTCACAATAACATAACTTTAGATCAATAAAACTTCTCTTAACATACACATAATATTAATCCTTTAATTATGAGAGCCAACCATCGCATTGCTCATCTATAACACTATCACTATGTAAATGATGCAAAGTACATCTAAAGTGAAGGCAGTCTAGACCCTTTAAAATTATGGGAGGTAGAAAAAAAGGCAAATTTAATGCACAGGACTTCATATGGAATATGCCCTACTCCATGCAGTTCCTCTGAAACTGAGGTGCTAATTTCCATCTATTTTGGGATCTCCAAAATCTCAATTAGCTTGGTTTTGGTACCAGGTGTAGAAATTCTACTCTTTCTGTTTGTTTGGAAAAAAAAAATAAAGCTTACCTTTGTCATTAGCATCCAATATTTCAATCTGAAAATGAGGGACAGGGAATAGGAATGTTATAGATAACTATGTAGTTGTTGGCTTTCAAAAACTATTTTTAATCACAACTATTTTGATTTAATACACTTTTGTCCTGGGGTGACTTTATGATGCTCATTTCCCCATTCATCTGTTTAGCCCATAAATAAGTTTTGCACCTTTAAGACTGGTTTTAAGAGTGAAAGGGGGAGGAGAGAAGAAGAAGCGCACAGTTTGTTTTCAGAAACTGCACTCAGTCCTACACGTTCCTGCTCCTGTGTTGTCTGTGGATGGACAGGCGGCAGGAGAGAGCTCTCCTTTGCTTTTAGTTAGTTTCTAGCTAGCTGAGGCAGAGAAGTTCCCTGGACTGTGTTTTTTCTTTTTCTTTGGACCTGTTTAAACCTGCTCTGGACTGAAAACTCAGAAGAGCACAGGAAGCTCACACCTGTGGCCCACTGGGTTGGGCCTGGGCCGCAGCATTTCCAGCGCAGGAGGGACTGATAAGAGACTGAGTGAGCCGAGCTACAGCCCACGAAGGAAACTTTCTGAGTTTGTAATCTCTTTTGGAGCAGCAAGAGGTTTTATTGTTTAATATTGTTCATTTTTTTTTGTGCTGATGAATGCTTTGCCTGTTAAATTAGCAGGTTTTTTCCACTTTTCTCCAAGGAAATCTTTTTCCTGAACCAGTTAGGGGAGGGGTGGCTTGAATTTGCTTTCTAGAAGAAACCCCTTTAGAGGTTTTTCTCCCAAAATTGCCCCAAACCAGGACAGTTTGTAATCACTTTTGACTGCTTTAATATAGTATAATTTTTCAGCTTTTGTGGCAAATGCCCTGGCCCTGTGTAGCTTATATATTAGTGTGATAAACATACATTATAGTTTAGACTTTTGCAAAATAATAAAATAAACACTGTATGTTGTGCATTGTAATGATAACTTTTGCAAAAGTAGCTAATGCCTTTATTTGTGTAACTAACTGATAATGTTGATAATACCTCAGATTTTTTTTTAATGGCTCATGTTGATTTAATGTACTTGTGGGGTATCTTATCTGTATGATAGGATAACATTGAAAAGGAGCAGGTAAATAAACATTGAAAGAAAGAATGCAAGGAGGAATTTACTACTGATCCTTCAGTTATCAAGAACTGTCAAAACACAGAACAGGGGGCCTTGTGGGGAAAGAAAATATATACATTTCATCTGCAGTATGGCATGTACTTTAAGAACAAGGGACAATGGTCAAACCAAGCAAAAGAATTCCTGGAAAATGTAAACTCAAAGGAATTTTTGAATATGTATAATCTTCATGAATATGCATTTGACCAATGTAATAAAAAAGTATATAAGAAAATTGTTTTAAGGTAACTGCCATGCCTCTAGCTATGGCTGTGCACCCAGCACTGTAAAAGTGCCTTTTATCCCTTATTAAACTTTTAAAAATTTTAAAGACTAAGCCTTGTTTCTCACAGGAATGAATAATTTTTTAATCCATTTTATAAAATTATAAGTTATAATTTATAACTAGCCTTAAGATAGATATCTGTAGAAAGCTTTGAAACAGCCCCTCTGCATGATAAATACTTTTTCCCCCTTAATAACAGGCTATAAGGAATGGAAATAAAGGAGTTTTAAAGAAAGTGTTGCGAAAAATAAATAATACCCTTGCAGATTATTTCCATGCACGATCTAACTCATCTTTTTAAATTCCTAAAATACTCTGTTCCTTTCTCCACTGACTGAAATACTTGGTGGCTGATGGAGTGCAGGATCAGGCTCAAAATCATGGGTAAGTGGACTCCATGTGTAATTGAACTCCACTTTTTCTGTGTGTTTGAACTGGAAACCAATGCCTTATATTGTTGACAGAATGATTTTTGCCTTTATATAATCTCTATATTCTTTACACATATTTGTAGGTCTGTAGCTTACTATTATATTCATAAGCTAGTCCCAGTACTTTTCCCTACCTTCTCCCTAGGCAGAAAGACAAAACACATTCCAGAGCTCCAAGTCCCAGGGGGTACAAAGCTCCTATCTTATCTTGGTTCTTCCTACAAACCAAGGTTGAAAACAGCTCTTCAAGACACATTTTTATAAACAATGTTTAGTCCCTATCAAAAGGGGAAGGGGGGGGGGGGGGGGGGCAGAATTCAGAGAGGGTTGAACTGGAGGGGGATTGCTTCATCACTCGTGCTCCTAATTGGGGTTTTTTGTCAAATATGCTAATTTGCTAAATTTATGAAACTGTATTCACTGCACATGGGGGAAGGCATTTTGGATATTTTCCATATTTGCCCTTTGCAGGTCTCAAATAAAGACCAGCCTTTATATTACCTCCTATACTAATACTATGTTGAAAGTGTGTTGTTTCAATTCTAGGTTCTTTAAGGCATCAGTATCAACCTCATTTTTAGCAAACTGCTGCCTCTTTAGGACATTAGTGTATTTTATTTTTTTCACTTTTGCACAGGGTTTATTATCTCAATTTTTAATTCAAAACCGAAACTTTGAATTTGTTCAGGGATTCATTAATTTCTGCCTAGTTAACTTTTTACAGAGGGTTTCATATCCATATGACAGACAGGTATAGACTTCATTTTGCTTGGTGATCTAAGCAGATATTTAATATGCCAATACTAAACAACATAAAGATATTTTATTTCCAGCTCCTATAACTGGAAGAGATTCAGAATAAAATTCTGTTCTTCAGGTTTTCCAATGAATGGCCTTATCCCTCAAAACTGTTATAAATTGAATAAGATCTTATGAGATTGGTAAGAGTACAAAAGGGTGATGATAAATTAATTATTAATTATTATAAAAGTATTTCAAAAGACTTTTCAAGGAATTCTCCTATAAGGGAATTTCCCAGCCACTGGAGGCATATTGCTGAAGAGACCTGCAAGATAAAACCCCAGCACAAAGACTTTGCAGGCTTTGGAGAAATTTTGACTAATGCTTATGTTTATCCTTGATCCTACAAGTCAAAATCTTCACTAGTCCAGGAGCAGTTGGCTATTACGTGGGTCTTTGGTTGAAGACAGAGACGACATAGACTCACCGAGGGTCATCAACAAACAGCAAAGATTTATTATGGCCACCTCCTTTTATAGGGGGTTCAAATCTCCTGGGCTTGAACAGCTGTTTGATTGGGATCTCTGCACCCCCCAGATCTCTGGCCATTGATGTGTCTGTATCAAGCATTTAACAGGGTTGGCTAAGATCTCTGTTTGGGTTTGAATCCAATCTATCCTTGCCTTATCTGGGGACTTGTTTTACTTCTAAGCTGGTCAAGTTTGGGTGTCTAATATGGCCAAATTTATCTGGCAGCTACAGACCAGCTGTGCTGTGAAAGTTGGCAAGTGGAGAGGGACTACATCTCCCCTCCATGTGGTATCACTGAAGGGATATGGGGGACAGCTAAATGTGATACAGAGACTCCATAATCGGAAGGCATGAAAAGGCACTTTATTATTAGAAATCTACAGTTCTTATAGCAACAATGGTGGACCTAAGACCTGATTGGCCTTTAGGAATCTTGTCTCACACTATTGGTGAACTATGTATAGCACACTGGAGAACCATATCTATAAACAATGGTTACAGAAAGAGAGATAATTGTTTGAATTCTTTCCTCTGAGTTTCCCACAGCTTCTAAACAGCTTCCCAGGATTTTCCTGGGAGAACCATTGTAGTAAACCCCATAGATTTAGGAAAAGCACCATGGAGAATATGAACAAGAGGAATGCTGAAACAGCAAAAGAAAATTGCTGTTTCCCTGTCCTCCACCCTTAACCTATCTGTGTAACCCTATAAGGCAATGTTATGTTAACCCCTTACCATTGGTCAAGCTTGGATCCTTTCCAACCCTATAAAAGAAGCATACTGTACCCCATTAGTTGAGAAAGAAGAAGAGCAGAGACCCTTCACAGACCTCCCCAAATAAAGCCATCTCCGTGGAACAGCCTGCGCCTTCTCCTTCTCCTCTCTCTCTGTCTGCTGCAGCCTCAAGCCCGGGGCACCACTACCTAGCAAGCAAAGCTGAAATCCTGAGAGCTTGCAAATCACTATAGAGCTGATAATCACCATGCTTGCTAGATGGTAGCCCCGCGGCATTGGCATGAGTGAGCTAGCTTCGGGCACCCAGTCCCTACTCAGGGACTGAGCTCCTGAGCCCTATTGCTCTGCTTTATGATAAGGTCGATCAGAGGCTTTATTAAAGTGGCGGCCCAATGACTACGGACCCCCCCAGAGGCGATATCCGTCGGTTGAGCAATGAAGCCCCTCCAGGGTTTTCTGTGATTGCCTGTTCGTGAAGCCGCTCCTTCTGTGAAGGGACTTTTTGTTTCAGAAAATCCTATCCCCAGGAGGGTCAGTTCGACACTCAAAACTTACATCTGAACTGAGAGAAAGTTCCGAGGAGAACTGACGTCAGCAGACCCCTTCCACAGATCTTGGACCGCAGGAACTGTAAGTATTAGCTAATATTGTGCGCATAACTTCGGGGCTCTAAAACTTATTTTTGTTTTTTTTTCCTTTTTTTTTCGCGTTTTTTCTGATGGAAGGGCTAACCATTAACATGGGTACAATTTTTAGTACGTTAAAACTAAGTAAAACCGAGAGAGAGATATATTCAACTATTTTAGAAATCTTATCTGCTAACAACTTCTCCTTTTCTAAAGGCAAGCTCTCAAAAACTAACCTTAAAAAATTTGTAACTTGGATTATTTCGCAATACCCTGATACTGATAAGAAAGCAGTCATTGAAAATTCATTTTGGGATATGATCGGGAACACAATATATATCTCCCAAACAAACCAGGATTTCTCTGTAACTAATTATTTGCCTTTATTCCATATAATAACTAAAACCATTGAAAGATTTAACAGAGAAAAAATCTTGCAGGTAACAGACACTTCCTCTTCAAATACTAACGAGATTGATAAGGACTCAGAGGAAGGTCACTTGCATACCTCACATCACCCCTTAGGTCCTAAAGTCCGTCTCGCCTCCGTTACTCCTAAAGCAGAGGTTACGCTGCCCACCATGGTTCCCCCCCCCACATCCTCCACCCCTGCGGGACCTGCGCTGCCCAACTCCACGGATCCTGTCTTATCTGTAACTCCACACATCCCCCCTACCCCTGGCTCGGCTTCCTCCTTGCTTCCGGTCCCGGGGGTCCCTTTTCCTGCCTCTGCCGCCCCCTCCACCCCTGCATCGGCTCTTCCCCCCTCCGCTGCATATCCCCCCACCCCCACGCTGGTGTCCCCCATGACTCCTCCCGTCGCCGCGCCCGCCGCCTCCGCTCCCCTCGCCCCGGCTCCGACCGGTCCGGCCCCTCCCGACAGCTCCCCGAGCCTCACCCCCGCCGCTCCCGAGCCTGTGTCCATCCCGGCCAGCTCCCCCTGCTCCCTGCCTGCCACAGCAGGGAGACCTCACACAAGTGTAGTCCCATCACACCACCCCGTAACCACGGCACCCCAGACCGGTACCACGGCCTGCTCACCCCCACTCCCCCCACGCTCGCACCCCCACCCCGCCCAACCCCCCTGCCCCCACCGCGCATTCCCCCAACCTCCCACCCACCCTCAATGCCACCCGAATGGAATCCCAGAGCCCCCCCAAAGTGCTACCCCCCCCACCCAGTCCTGTGCGTGCTGTGCTGCGATCCCAGCTCCATTGGCGCCTCCCCCTAGCCAGGTCATGCCATGTCTCCCCCCCCAGCCATTGAAACCTTTGAAAAACGCTTCTAAACGAAAAAAGCATAAGTCACGGATAGCAACCCCCCCCCCAGTCCTCCTCAGAGGACCAGAGCTCTTGCAGTGAATCTGATTCTGATACGATCCACATGGATCCATGGGCTCTTATTAAGATAGAGGTGACCAAGGCTGGGGATTGGGAGCTGGCACAGAAAATTAATGCTTTCCCGGTAGAATATAAGCAAGGACGGAATGGTGGCGAGTCCACTATAAAGACGTGGAAGGCTAACTCAAATAAGGAACTAGTGCAATTAAGAAATATAGCCAAAGAACATGGGCGAAGCTCACATATTTTTAGAAATTTCTTAGAAGCCATGTTCTCAGCACATCTTACTTCCCCACGATATAAAACATATTTCACATTGTCTCCTGTCCCCAGCAGAATATATGTTATGGGACAGGCATTGGAAAAGACATTTAAAAACATTATCAGATTCATATTCTGCAGATGCTAATAAGACGAATTTTACGGTAGTCCAACTAGCTGGTGAAGGTGACTTACAGAAACCAGCAGACCAATTAGAAACCTTGAATAAAGAGGCACTGCAGGACGTCGCTCTCGCAGCAAAAACCTCTCTACTTCTCGTGCATGATGAGTCAATGCCAACAATGCATTTTTCTACTATTAAACAAGGGATAGATGAAAGTTTTATCAAATTTGTGGACAGACTTAGAGATGCTCTGGAGAAACAGATAGAGAGCACAGAGGCAAGGAAGGAACTCTTATGTAAACTTGCCTTGAGTAAATCAAATGAAAAATGCAAAACCATTTTGAGGTCTCTACCCATGGACACAGACCCCACCATAGAGCAAATGCTGGAATGCTGTACACGTCACATGTGCACTGAAAATACAGTGGCCCAAGCAGTTGCTAAGGGTATTGCTGAAGGAGTTTCTGGTGCATATGCAGTAATAGCTTCTAAAGATGAAGCTAAATGCTATCATTGTGGGGATCTTGGACATTACATAAAGGATTGCCCAGAGAGATCACCCCCCCCGATACCACCATAACAATAACCAAAACCCCAGAATCAGCAGCGTTACCAGCAGCGTCCGTTAAACTCCTTGCGCTGCCCGGTCGAGCCCCGGGTGCTGACAACAAATCAAAGGCCACCCAGACCCAACCCCGCACCATCCCAGGAGGTTCCGGACAACAAGAAGAGAATCCAACCCATGGGGCAACCTAGATGGGAACCCGCCGGCAATTGGTAACTGCTTTGTCCATTGACTTTAATAATGAGAATATTCACCATGTTCCCACAGGCAAATATGGGCCAAAAGGTGGTCCTTTGCACATTTTAATTATAGGTGACTCTCTTAATAGCCCAAAGGAGATCTTCGTTGTTCCAGAAGTGCTGACAGTGCAGCCAGGACAAGAGATTCTCGTCCAGGTATACTGCATAGATTCACCATTTTTTCTTTCAAAGGGAACTCCAATAGCACAAGCCTTTTTACTCCCAAAGGATCACAGGGAACAGATTCCTCTCAACCCTACAGCTATGTGGGCACAAGTCATGGGACCATCCAAGCCTACCATCGAGTGCGGCCTCACCTGCAAAGGCAAGAAGACCCACCTACCAGGGATGCTGGACACCGGTGCTGATGTGACCATCATCGCCCGCTCAGAATGGCCAGCACACTGGGATCTACAACCTGTTGCAGGCATGATTTCAGGGATTGGTGGACCTACAGTGTCCATGAGAAGCAAGAACAACATCCTCGTGGAAGGGCCTGAAGGCAAGCTGGCAACCATTCGTCCATTCGTGGTAAGGGCCCCCATCACCCTTTGGGGCAGAGACGTGCTATCCCAGTGGGGAGCTTCCCTATGTATTCCCACTCAGGATTTCTAATCGGGGCCACTGAGCTAAGCACGCTGCCAGAAACACCTGGTCTCACCTGGAAAAGTCACAAGCCAATCTGGATTGAACAGTGGCCCCTCAATAAAGCCAAACTGCGCGCCCTAAACACCCTCGTGGAAGAACAGCTCGCAAAAGGCCACATAGAGTCCGACAGCCCTTGGAACTCTCCAGTCTTTGTTCTACCAAAGCCTGGGACAAACAGGTGGAGGCTTCTCCACGACCTTCGCAGAATCAACGAGGTCATCGAGGACATGGGCCCCCTCCAGCCTGGCCTGCCGTCCCCATCGATGCTGCCTAGAGACTGGACACTTGCTATCATAGATATTAAGGACTGTTTCTTCAGCATTCCTCTGCACCCTGAGGATGCTCCATGGTTTGCTTTTTCCGTTCCCTCTCTTAACAAGGAGGCCCCGCTCAAAAGATATCATTGGCATTATCTTCCTCAAGGCCTGAAAAACTCGCCCACTATTTGCCAGTGGTACATGGCTCACATCCTGTCTCCCGTTCGGAAATCATTCCCCAATGCTATCATCCACCATTATATGGATGACATCCTGGTGTGTGCTTCAGATAAAGCTTACTTGGACAATACAGTTAAAAAGACTATTGAAACCATAGAAAAGGCAGGAATGGAGATTCGTGAGGACAAAATCCAGTACACCAAGCCATGGACTTACCTTGGAGTCCAGATCCGGGAAAGGACCATCGTACCCCAGCAGATCACCATAAATGACGACCCAAAAACCCTCAGGGACTCACACAGCCTTTGCGGATCCATCAACTGGGTACGTCCACTGCTAGGAATTACAACAAAGGACCTCGCTCCCCTGTTCAACCTTCTTCGTGGACCTAAGGACCTGGACTCTCCCTGCACTCTCACAGAAGAAGCCAGAGGTGCCATCACCAAAGTCCAGGAAGCCCTGTCTTCACGCAAAGCCCATCGCTTCGAGCCCAGCCGGCCTTTCCAGTTCATCATCCTGGGAAAAGCACCTCGATTCCATTGACTGATTTTCCAATGGGACTCCCCGCTTTGAGACCCTTTGTTGATACTGGAATGGGTCTTTACAAATAGCCAGCCCACAAAGACACTTACCACCTACCAGGAGGTCATAGCACATTTAATAAAAAAGGCTAGGACTCGCCTTCGATCTCTTTCAGGTTGTGAGTTCGAATGCATATACTTACCAATAACTCTTACAGACTTTGAGGATTTGATCCAGACCAATGAAAGCCTCCAGTTTGCCCTGGATAGCTACACGGGCCAAACTTCAGTTAAGATCCCAAAACATAAACTTTTTAACCCTGATGTAACCTTCCATTTGATTCCAAAATGAATCCAAAGTAGAAAACCTCTCAAGGCTCTAACCCTCTTTACAGATGGCTCAGGGTCTATCCCACAATTCGGTGGTTACATGGAGAGACCCCCAAACACAAGATTGGCATTCTGACATACAAATAGTGGAGGGATCTCCACAGATCGCAGAATTAGCAGCTGTTGTCAGAGCCTTTGAAAAATTTAAAAATGAGCCTTTCAATCTGGTTACAGATTCAGCTTATGTCGCTGGAATAGGGATGAGAGCAGAACATGTGTGGGATCTCAGCACATCGTTCCCGATGTCCAGAGATGCCAGGAGAACCCTTGGAGGGTCTCGAAAATCCTGGAATGTTGCCAGGAGTGTTTGGTGGCTTGATTTTGATCCATCCACAGAAGTAACAGGAGTTTGAGGACATGAGAATCACTTTAGAGTTAAGGGTGTAAAAGGGACACATTTAGAGGGTGAAATATAAACTTTAAGGTTTTTGGTACAGGGGGGTGATGGAGACAAGATGGAGGGATCAGGGCGTGTCTCGTCCTTCTTCTTTCTTCTTCTTGTCCTCCATCTCCTGTGGTGATGTTGGCACTTGGGGATTGGTTTATGGTGAAGGTGCACTTGCTAACATGGGTGAAAAGTATTGGAAAATAAAGGTAAATATCATGTACGTAGATTTTAGTATGAAAAGATATGACCGCCCCGTGGGTGGTCAGAGTGCCTGTGGCTGCCTTGCAGATCAGACGTCTGTTGGGCAGACAGAAAATTTTGTAGATAAGAAACAATAAACAATCTGAAGATCGAAAAGCTGAAGAGTCCAGACTTGTCCTTTGAAACGCGTGCCACCCAAGAACCACTCTACCCGTGTCGGGGCAGAGACAGACAGCCGAACCCGACATTTGGCGTCCCTGGGTGGGCACCCGGTGGGCGACCTGGGGGGCTACCTGGCAGCGATCGGCGATCCAGCAGCATCCGGAAGCACTCGCTGAGCCATGGTGAGCTCTGGTGTGCACCTCTTGCACAGGGTCAGCCTTGAAGCACCGAGTGGGCAGCTCCCGAGCTGGACTCATTCCCAGGAGAGCACTGATAACTCCTTGGGAAAGCAGCCAGAAAGCAGCCAGGAGAGTTTGGAGACGCAGCAGCCACAGAGAACATCGCACTCCACTTCGGCCGAAGAAAGTTCGTAGCAGGACAGCCCGGATCGGAATCGGAAAGGCGCCTCCGAATCCATCTCCTGTGACCTGCAGGCAGAGACCAGGAGCCTTCGGACTGCTCTGACGACAGAAATTCGGTGAGAAGGTCAAGAATTAAGAACATGGGGGGTACACTCTCCCAGGAACAAATAGAGATTCTGTCCGACCTACAGGGCGTGGCAGACACACACACTAAGGGGATCCCAAAGAAAAAACTTAGAGAATTATTGTTGTGGGTGCGGTGTAATTACCCGTACTCAGAGACACGGTTGTTATTTGAAGTAGGCTTTTGGCAAGAAGTTAATAGACACCTATATTTTCTAGCCATCACTGAGGATAAGACAGCCTTGAAATTGCTGTCTTCAGCAAGAATTATGTTAGAGGCGACCTTGACTGAATTTAGAGGGTCAGCCAGGCAACAACTTGTTGCGAGTCCCACAGGGGCAGAGGGAGCAGAGCAAGGCTCAAAGCAGAGATTGGCTCTGATCTTGATTGGCCCGGGGGAAAAGGTGCCCGAGAAAAGGGGACAAGGAAAAATGTCATTGCCTTCAGTCCCACCATCCCGAAGACCCAAGGGAACCCTAAAGCACCCTGAGAGCCCAGAGAGTGCAGGGGCTTCAGACTCCGACTCAGACACAGATGATACTATTCCACTCCCTGATGAAATGAGGTTTTCTCCCAGCGATATCGAAGAGGCAGGTCACTCTTTAAGAGCATACCGTCCCGATTCGCAGGAGTCAGAGGGAGAGGAGGTGGAAAAAGTGGCGGAGTCGGGGAGGGGGGTTCAAAGGGAACAAGAGGGAAGGGGGGATGCGCTCTCTCGCGGCAGGCGCGGCGACGCGGCAGCGGTGGCGGCTGGCGGGGGGCGCGGAGGTGATGGGAGACACGGGTTCTGGTGCGGCTTTTGTGAGCGCAACGCCGAAAGCGGCGGCAGCCTCATCTGGCGCGGTGCCAAAAGTGCGCGTGACGGGCAAGGCTTGCAGGACAGCCGGGGAGGGCTCTCAAACCAACGCGGCAGCGTCAGACATGGGCAGCAAGGGCGGAGCAGCTGCAGGGCTCCGGCAGGCTACTGTGGGGGGACTCAGGAGACGCCCGGTGGTGACGTCAGACCCGGAAATCTGGACCCAGAGATCGGCTCGAATCGCGGCGTGAAAGGGGACACCCGTGGGGGGAGGGCTGCGCGCTTCAGCGGGGGGTGTGGATACAGAGTCAGAGGAGGAGGAGAGAGGGACAGGAACAGACAATAGGGAGGAGACTTCGGAGGTGGAGCGGGACGGAGACAGTGACGTCAGTACAGGGGAGGCAGGGGGCATCCCCGAAGGCACGCATGCGCGGGAAGTGCCGGCGGAGCGAGAACGGGGGCAGGTCCGATACCCTGTGACGTCTCGGGCGAAGAGGAGGGGCCACGCTCGGGGTTCGACATCCCGGGGCTCCACCCCCTCTCCGGTCTCGATGCCTTCAGCCTCAATCCCTATGGTTCAAACCTCTTCCACTCAAAAGAAACATTCAAGTATTCAACCCTCAATGCCAGCTCAGTTAACAGCCATGCAAACTCGGTCTCAAACACGATTGCGAGCGTTGCAGTCTGCTGAGCAGGAACCGATCGAGTTTGTGTCGTCATCACGGTCGTCCAGGCAGGCGACAGCGCCACCTCGTGGAGGGACGACCACATTGCAGGACATGTCGGACCTGCTCGACAGCGCCACCACATCACCTGCTGGCCAAACTGCAACAATGCAACAGTTTTTTCCAACGATTTATAAAAAGAAAGCTACATTAAAGAAAATAAAAACAACAACAACAACACAACAACAGGATAATTTTCCATCAACTACAGGATTATATGAAGTTGAAGACAGCTCAGATGAAACACAGCCTCAAGGAGAAGAAATGATACACATTACAGCAAGAGAGGGAATTCCAGCATGGATGCTTTCAGCAGCGGAAGCAGCAAGAAATCTTCTGCAGTCTTTTGATGCAGCAAAAAGAATGCGTTCAAGAGAGCCTCAAGTTTCTTTTTCAGATTTAGGAGCAAGACCGAAGACCTCAAGTTCAAAGAACATGGAGCGAAGGATCACCAAGAGCCTCCACGATTCCATTGTGCAGGCAATGGCAAATGGAGTTTCCAGAGGAGGAAGAAGAACAACCAATAGAACCAATAGACTGGAAGGAAATTAGAAATGAATTATCAAAAGAAAAGGGTTTGATCAGAGGATCAGGAGACATAATAATGACAGTGACATATGATGCACAAGGTCAAAATCCAAGGTGGGAAAGATTGGGTCACGAAGTGATCAAAGACTTATCAAAGGCCATTCAGAACAGTGGTCTGAATTCACAGTTCTTCAAACAGCTCCTGAAGGGGACATTCAATACATATGATTTCACGCCATTTGACATTTGATGTCTTGTGTCGATGATTCTCACTGACACACAAAGTCTTATCTGGGACAGAAGATGGTGAAGATATCTCACAGAGTTGAGAGCCAGCTATCAAGGTGGGCCAAACGCAAACCTCACAGAAGCACAGTTGGCAGGAGATCCGCCAGATGACAATCCAGTGGAGCAAGCAGCACGGCTTCCACGACGGGTGTTGAATGACATCAAAGAAGCAGCACGCAAAGCGATCTTGCAGATTGCTCCAGCGGGAGTTCCAGACGTCCCATTCTCATGCGTCAGGCAAGGTCCCACAGAACCATTCTCATCTTTCATAGATCGACTCTCGCAAGCTGTGGATCGACAGGTGACAATTGACGAGGCGAAGCAACCTCTCTTGGAAAGTCTAGCTTTCGGCAATGCCAACCCGGATTGTCAACGGGTCATCAGCGCAATGTCAGGACGGCCATCCTTGGCAGAGATGGTGGAGGCATGCAGCAGAGTGGGAACACCTCAGCACGTCGCGTCGATCGTGAGGGATGAGCTGAGAGGAGAATGGGGAGAACAGATAAGAATAAACCCGGAGAGGCAGTCAGAAGATCAGGACAAGGTTGAAAAGATGCTGGAAAAGGTACTCCAACAACAGAATGAAAACATAAATAAAGTTCTTGCAACCATCCAGAAGAAGAACAATCCATCAGGAGGACAATGCTACAAATGTGGAGCGTTTGGACACTTGAAGAAGAATTGTCCACATGCACACGCACAAGTGCAGACACAAAAACCTGCAAAGCCACTCTGTGTGCGGTGCGGAAGAGGAAGACACTCTGTGAAGGAATGTTATTCCCAGTCAGACGTGGAAGGGAATCCTTTACCACTTCTGGGAAACAGAAGAAGGAGCGCGCCCACAAACCATCAGCGCGCGTCGACACAAGTGATGGCGGTGACACAACAACCAACAGGACAATCATCGGGGATCGTCAAGCAGACGCCCTCAGCAAACTCCTCAGTCGATTCTCAAGCGACCCAGAGCTCCTTCCACCAGGAGCACAGTGCACACTGGCAACTTCCAAATTAATTTGCTTTCTGGATGAAAGTCATGCGGAGGTTCCAACAGGGATCCACGGAGATTCATACAAAAAACAAGATTTCTTAATAATAGGACAGGACAGAAGCAGAATCCTTGGACTTATTGTTTATCCATCAGGTGTTTCCGCAGACAAAAATACGGAACTGACAGTTCTAGCAAAAGCACTTCGTCCACCATTGACTGTGGCGGAAAACAGATCGCGAGAGCTTTTGCTCTGCCACTGCACGCCATTGAAGTCATGTCAATCTTCGATGAAGAAGGGCTTCCTTTGAGGGAACATGTCGAAATACATACCACATGGATAAAACACATAGGTCGAGATCGACCCACGCTCACATGCCAATTAACTTGTGGAGACAGAACAATAGAGGTCAGAGGCATGCTCGACACAGGGGCAGATGTCACAGTAATATCCTACATCTTTTGGCCTCGCAACTGGAGCTTGATTGCGCCCTTGGGATCTCTCTCAGGCATAGGGGGAGTTTCTCTGTGTCTGCAGAGTGAGAATGCCATCGTTGTCACGGGACCAGGAAACAAGACGGCGATCATTTGTCCTTTCGTTGTGCAGAAGCCAATCACAGTTTGGGGACGAGATCTCTTGGCACAAGGGGGCACGAAGATCGAGGTGGATTTTTAGTCGGGGTCACTGCGGCACTCGCCACATTGAAGTTGACTTGGAGAACGGATGATCCAGTCTGGGTGGATCAGTGGCCCCTGGAGCGAAAAAAGTTGAGTGCTTTGAAAACCCTGGTCCAAGAACAGTTGCAGAAGGGACACATCAAGCCAACAAACAGCCCTTGGAACTCTCCAGTGTTCGTCATCAAAAAGAAGCTGTCAGGCAAATGGAGGCTGTTGCATGATCTCAGGAAGATCAATGAAGTCCTCGAAGACATGGGACCGCTTCAGCTGGGCCTTCCATCTGTTTCGATGATTCCCAGAGATTGGCCGCTTGTGGTCATTGACCTCAAGGACTTTCTTCAGCATTCAACTTCATCCGGATGATGCTCCGAGGCTTGCCTTTTCAGTTCCAAATATCAACAAGGAAACGCCTCTGCAGCGGTTCCATTGGGTTGTCCTTCCTCAGGGCCATAAAAACTCGCCGACAATCTGCCAATGGTACGTGGCACGAGCTTTGTCACCAGCGCAGAAGAAATTCCCAAAGGTGAGAATCATTCATTATATGGATGATTTGCTCATTGCGGCATCGACACAACAAGAGCTGCAAAAGGCTCGTGACTGTGTGATTGCAGAAGTGCAAAAGGCAGGTCTGGAAATCAGTGTTTCAAAGATTCAGGAGGTCGCGCCTTGGAAATATCTAGGGTGGAAAATCTCGGAGAAAACAACAAGGCCTCAAAAGATGGAAATCAGCACAAAAGTCAACAATCTGCATGATTTACAACAACTTCTAGGGGAAATCAATTGGATGAGGTCGATTTTGGGAATCACAAACAGTGACATTCCAGCGTTGCTTGATCTCTTGAGAGGAGATGCAGACATTCGATCTCCCAGGACGCTCACAAAGGAAGCAAAGAAGGAGTTGGAAAAAGTTACAGATGCCATTCAGAAGAGACAGGCACATCGATTTGTTGAGTCATTGCCTTTTCAGCTGGCAGTGTTGGGAAAGAAAGCACAATTCCATGGTTTAATCTTCCAATGGGATGCGTCTCAGAGAGATCCTTTGATAATCATAGAGTGGATTTTCTTACCGTATAGGCCTTCAAAGACAATTCTGACAGATTTGGAGATGGCAGCACAGATCATCATAAAGGGGAGAACAAGATTGCTTACAATGGCGGGACGAGAATTTTCAAAGATTTATCTGCCTTTGAAGAAAGATTATTTCGATTGGGCGATGCAGAAATCAAAAGATTTGTTAATTGCGTTGTTAGCTTTTCCAGGAGCTTGCACCATCAACTTTCCACAACATAGAATGTTGCAGTCGCAAATATGCTACAGAGCAAAGCCAAAAATAAGCGAAGAACCTCTGGACGGGATCACAGTGCTCACTGATGGCTCAGGAAAGACACACAAGTCAGTGATCACATGGATGAACTCAAGGACAGGGGAATGGGAATCAAACGTGAAGACGGTTGAAGGCTCTCCACAAATTGTGGAATTGGCAGCTGTTGTCCGAGCATTTCAGTTGTTCCAACAACCGCTCAATTTGGTCACAGACTCTGCATATGTTGCAGGTGTGGTCAAATGATTGGAAGGTGCGCTCTTGAAAGAAGTCAGCAACGAAGTTTTATATTCCTATCTAGTGAGCATGAAAACAGTGCTAGAAAGCAGGGAAGAAGAATATTTCATCACTCACATCAGAGCGCACACAACACTTCCAGGATTTCTAGCGGAAGGGAATGCTCAGGCAGACAGATTGACAATGCCCATTTCACAAACACTTCCGGACATTTTTGAGCAAGCACGACTGAGTCATGCATTTTTCATCAGAATGCGCAGGCACTGATGGAATCCTTTCGTCTCACAAAAACTCAGGCATTAGTGCTTGTCCAGATTGTCAACTCGTGCAACCACCTGCTTTGACAGGAGCAGTCAATCCACGAGGACTGCAAAGTCTTCAGCTGTGGCAAACAGATGTCACAAAATAGCCATCATTTGGGAGACTCAAAAATGTTCATGTTTCAGTAGATACATTCTCAGGGGCAGTCTTTGCTTCAGCACATGCAGGGGAAACAGCAGAACACGCTTGTCGACATTTTTTACAAGCGTTTGCATCATTAGGTGTACCTCAAGAAATAAAAACAGATAATGGTCCAACATATACAGGCAGGGTGCTTGACAGATTCCTGTAAAGATGGGGTGTCAGACACACATTTGGCATTCCACATTCACCCACAGGTCAGGCAATCATTGAAAGAACACATCACACCCTGAAATCCCTTTTGGACAGGGAGAAAAGGGGGGAGCCAGAGGCGACACCACACATGAAGTTAAACAAAGCATTGTATGTGTTGAATTTTCTTAACAGTTCGTCTTCTGAACCTAATCCACCAATCGTGAGGCATTTTTCAAACAGCTCTCAGGCAAAACTAAGGGAGAATCCTTTGGTTTTGATCAGAAACCCAGAGACAGGACAAATAGAGGGTCCTTTCAAACTAATCACTTGGGGCAAGGGTTTCGCTTGTGTTTCCACAGGGCGAGGGCTGAAGTGGGTGTCAGCGCGGCACGTGAAGCCATTTCGGACAAGAGAGCAAGAGAGCACAGATCCCAGAAGCAGAGAAACGAGCACGCAGACGGAGGAAGAAACTCAAGTTGTGAGCAACGACTCAGAAGAAGGACAAAAAGAATAAAAACTTTGTGGCTTCCTTTGTGGCTTTGAGTGGGAGCATGACAATGATTTTTTATAAGGGTGAAGTCATGAGCTTCATGATGCTCATGCTTTCATCTGTTGCTTTAAGCAATGGAGCAAATCGACCCATCAGTCAACCAAAACAAAATGTTTGGGAAACGTTAGCCCAAGCAGCAAATTTAGAAAGTATCTGCCTGACACATTGGAAACCAGGGAAACCATTCACAGCATGCATGGTTGGGTTGCCAGTGGACGAATGGCCAATTCCAGGGCATTCTCCAATGGAGATTTCGCAGGTCATCAAAGATCCTGTGAATGAATGGTGTGCTTGGACACATCTTTTACCTGTGGCTTCTACCGAACCGCAGGAATTGGAAATTTTCGGGTCCACAACAATGGAACTATGCATGAAATTCGAAATTTCGAATGTGTCAAGGACAAACAACAGCGTTGATGTCACACCAAATCACAAATATTATAGAAACGCGTCAGCTTGGTGTAATCACACTGAGACGACAGCCAAAGGATCAATCCAGGTCCCAGTGCAATTGCCACGTGGGTTGTTTTTAATTTGTGGGGACAGAATTTGGCACGGCATTCCTGCAAATGACAAGGGAGGTCCATGCAGCATTGGGAGGATTTCGATGTTATCACCAGATTTGAAGGTATTGAGAGAGCAAAAACACAAAGAGAAAAGGTCCTTGAAACATTACAGTGCAGACTGTGATGATGAAGTGTACACCTGGGACAAGGCAAGGAGAATTGCGGCAGCAATTTTCTCACCTCAGACAGCGTCGGGGGTGGCCTTGACTCAACTGGACCACATGGGTTGTTGGTTGAGCAAGCATGCTCAATCAGTCTCTCTCGCTTTGAGTGATATGTTAAAAGACATAAGTAGTGTGAGAGAGGCAACTCTTCAAAATAGGGCAGCAATCGATTATCTATTGCTTGCTCATGGACATGGATGTGAAGAGTTTGAGGGAATGTGCTGCATGAATCTCTCAGATCATTCAAGATCAATTCATGAAAGTATTCAAAATATAGAAGACAGTATAAATAAACTAGGCGAGATCACTGGGTCATGGATTGATGATGTGGCGGGATTTTTTGATCTTTCTCCCTTATGGAGAGGGTTTTTAAAAATGGGATTTTATATTTTAATAATACTCTTAGTCCTCATGCTCATCGTCCCATGCATCTTTTTATGTGTGCGACGTGTCATGAGTCAAGTTGCCAAAGAAGTCTTCTTGGTGCAAACAGAAGGGGGAGATGTGGGATCTCAGCACATCGTTCCCGATGTCCAGAGATGCCAGGAGAACCCTTGGAGGGTCTCGAAAATCCTGGAATGTTGCCAGGAGTGTTTGGTGGCTTGATTTTGATCCATCCACAGAAGTAACAGGAGTTTGAGGACATGAGAATCACTTTAGAGTGAAGGGTGTAAAAGGGACACATTTAGAGGGTGAAATATAAACTTTAAGGTTTTTGGTACAGGGGGGTGATGGAGACAAGATGGAGGGATCAGGGCGTGTCTCGTCCTTCTTCTTGTCCTCCATCTCCTGTGGTGATGTTGGCACTTGGGGATTGGTTTATGGTGAAGGTGCACTTGCTAACATGGGTGAAAAGTATTGGAAAATAAAGGTAAATATCATGTACGTAGATTTTAGTATAAAAAGATATGACCGCCCCGTGGGTGGTCAGAGTGCCTGTGGCTGCCTTGCAGATCAGACGTCTGTTGGGCAGACAGAAAATTTTGTAGATAAGAAACAATAAACAATCTGAAGATCGAAAAGCTGAAGAGTCCAGACTCATCCTTTGAAACGCGTGCCACCCAAGAACCACTCTACCCGTGTCGAGGCAGAGACAGACAGCCGAACCCGACAAACATGCTCTTCTCAAAGAGGTTTCCAATCCAAAGTTGTACCAACTGCTCTCTAAATTAATATACCTAATCTCCCTCAGAAAGCAACCTTACCATATAATGCATGTGAGGTCACACACTGACCTCCCAGGTTTTGTTGCAGAAGGCAACAGGAAAGCGGATGCATTAGCAATGGCAGCAGAAACTGCTAATGTTCCTAACATCTTTGCCCAGGCAAAGTTGTCACATGCATTTTTTCATCAAAATATACCTGCCCTTATGAGAATGTTTAAGCTCTCAAAGGATCAGGCAAAGGCTATTGTGGCTATGTGTCCGAACTGTGAGAACTATCAGATACCATCCATGGGGATGGGAGTCAATCCCCAAGGTCTGAATAGCTGCCAGCTGTGGCAGACAGA
The DNA here is from genome assembly GCF_051311805.1 of Agelaius phoeniceus. Classification (NCBI taxonomy): domain Eukaryota; kingdom Metazoa; phylum Chordata; class Aves; order Passeriformes; family Icteridae; genus Agelaius; species Agelaius phoeniceus. Next base: position 20,054,231 of record NC_135301.1, read on the forward strand.
TGTAACTCACTTCGCACCTTTTGGAAGGTCAAAATACGTGCATGTATCAGTCGACACGTTTTCAGGAGCAGTATTTGCATCATCACATGCAGGAGAAAATACCATGCACACAATAAAACACTTTCTCCTCGCTTTTGCCGCCCTGGGTGTACCAAAAATAGATTAAAACAGATAATGGACCAGTCTACACTTCCCGCAAGTTAAAGGAGTTCTTCAATGAATAGGGAATAGAACACAAGACCGGCATACCCGTAAACCCCACAGGACAATCCATCGTGGAAAGGACACATCAAACCCTCAAAAGAGTCCTCGATCAACAGAACAGAGACACGAGAATCACATCTCCAGTGGAAAGACTTTGCAAGGCTCTCTACGTCATCAACTTCCTGAACTGTACAGCATCAGAGCCTGACCCACCAATACTTCGCCACTTTGCAAATACCACCCAAGCAAAGCTCACTGAGAAACCACCTGTGCTCGTGAAGGACCCTGAAACACACCAAATTTCTGGGCCTCACCAGTTGATTACCTGGGGTAGAGGATATGCGTGCGTGCTACTACCATCCAGTCCGAGGTGGTACCCAGGAAAAAACATAAAGCCATACTTAGGCACTGCGAACACTACTCCTGCAAACGGGGACAAGAACTCTCCTGAGGCAAACACAAGACCACCTCAAAACCAAACCAGCTCTGCCTGGAGACGAAGACATCGCCGAATACCCATTACAAGACAGCAGACAAAACTGAAAGCTAAACAACAGTCTGCTGCATCAGGCCATAGATAGCCTTAACACAAAAGTGTTCTCTGAACTATATGTTGTTACACTGTTTTTTTGTATTTAAAGAAAAAAAAACCAAAAAAAAACCCAAAAAACCACCCTGTTATTCCCTCTCCCTAACCTTTTAAAACCCCTTAACCTTCTACCCACTCCTCCTCCCTTAGTGTAGCTTAGAAATTAAAAGAAAAAGGGGGGGGAGGAGGGGAACACGAAAAGAACAAGGCTGAAAACCCTCTCATCATAAAGATAACAAATTCTGCTTATATTCCTTATCAGAAGCCCTATTCCTGCCCAAAGATGAAAAATATCTCCGTTGCTGCTGTCCTCACTGCTGCCTGGATGTTCTTCACCGTACCGTGTGCTTTCGGCTGTATTAGCCCACAGCCTAGCCATAATGTTTGGGTAACCTTAGCAAAAACATTAAAACAAGACAACATGTGTTTGTCCATGGGAAGCATTGATAATCCACTTTCCAGATGTCTAGTAGGAATTCCCTTTGTAGCAGATGACTGGCCTGTCTATAACTCAGAGATCCTCCGCACCACAGGTAAGTGACCCAATGTGGCTGATACTTGGGACGAGTGGACAAAAATTCTGCCAGATGCTCGAGAGGAACCCCAAGAATTAGATCTGTTGGGGTCCTCTAAGGCCACATACTGTGTCAAATTTTACTTTAGACGTCCAAGAAACAATTGGCCAGAAATTGACCAGAACAAAAACACATACCGAAAAGAGATATCACCAATTAACAAAGCCTATAACTACCCTGATTGGTGCAATTACACGGCTCGCGTGATTTCTGTGTCCTCTCTCCATCCCAAAGTATTACCCAAGGGAATGTTTCTCATCTGTGGTGACAGAGTATGGGCTGGGATCCCCTCCCAACTCCAGGGAGGTCCCTGTACCCTTGGAAAACTTTCTACCCTTACTCCAAACATCACCCTGTTACATAATTGGAAAAAAGAAAGCGAATCTAAACAACAAAAAAGGTCCTACACTGAATTTGATGAAAATTGTGATCCTAAATTATACGATTGGAACAAACCAAAAAAGATTGCTGTCTCCCTGTTCTTACCCTGGGTAGCTGCAGCTAAAGCCCTCGGTGAAATCAATCAACTTGGGTGCTGGCTCAGTAAACAAGCTAACGCTACATCTGCAGCCTTGAGTGATCTCTTAAAGGAAGAAGAAACCACAAGACAGGCTTCGCTCCAAAATCGAGCAGCAATCGACTTCCTGCTGCTTGCCCATGGACACGGCTGTGAAGACTTTGAAGGGATGTGCTGCTTCAACCTCTCTTCACGCTCGGAATCCATCCATGCTAACATCCATAAACTGAAAGAACTCGTGAAGGACTGGAAAGTAGAAAGAATCCCAGACTGGGTCAATGAACTTTGCGGGCAATGGGGATTAACAGGATGGGCTGCATCTTTGGTTAAGGGAATGTTGTTGATTCTCCTTGTAGTTGTTATTGTATTAGCTATATTCTCATGCCTTGTTCACTGTTTCAAAAGAACTATAGTGAACGCCTTTTCTGTAAAAACAGAAAATGGAGTTGTAGTAAACCCTATAGATTTAGGAAAAGATCCATGGAGAATATGAACAATAGGAATGCTGAAACAGCAAAAGAAAATTGCTGTTTCCCTGTCCTTCGCCCTTAACCTATCTCTGTAACACTATAAGGCAATGTCATGTTAACCCCTTACCATTGGTCAAGCTTGGATCCTTTCCAACCCTATAAAAGAAGCATACTGTACCCCATTAGTTGAGAAAGAAGAAGAGCAGAGACCCTTCACAGACCTCCCCAAATAAAGCCATCTCCGTGGAACAGCCTGCGCCTTCTCCTCTCTCTCTGTCTGCTGCAGCCTCAAGCCCGGGGCACCACTACCTAGCAAGCAAAGCTGAAATCCTGAGAGCTTGCAAATCACTATAGAGCTGATAATCACCATGCTTGCTAGATGGTAGCCCCGCGGCATTGGCATGAGCGAGCTAGCTTCGGGCACCCGGTCCCTACTCAGGGACTGAGCTCCTGAGCCCTATTGCTCTGCTTTATAAGGCCGATCAGAGGCTTTATTGAACCATGTCTCTGTCTGTTCAGAGGATACGCAATTACTACAGTGTGGAACTTGGGTAGCGCAGGACTATGTGTGTGCCTGAAGCAATATGCAGTGTCCATTCTGTTATAGATGAGTAATTTAATAGAATTAAGAGATAGATATTATGTAGATGTATAGTAATGTTATTGTATTACGTCATTCCATAGTCCTCTTTCCCCTCCCCCCCTGTAATAGCCTTAGTAGTCTAGACATTTAGAGGAGGCTGGCTTGTTACCAGGAAGCACAGCATAACAACACCTGACCTCCAATCAAGATGTAAGAAAATAATCTCCTCCAACAGACGGCAGGGAAAGACTTGACTGACAAAACTTTGGGAGGGGCTAAGGATATAAAAGGCAGAGCATCCATTTTTGTAGATGAGCACATGGCTGGTAGTCACGGAGACTCCCAGCGCTGAAAACTTTTTTCCTTATTAGGTACTTTGTTGTAATTTTTATTAAGGTTTAATAAACTTTTAAAATTTTAAAAGTGAGCAGTCGTTTCTCACACATCCCACAAGCTCCTGACTGCTGTCTTGTCCCTTGGTTTGCCAGTTTTCATGGTGGGTCTTTACTTGAGCTTTGCTATAGACACATGGCTTTCATACCCCTTCTTTCTCAGGCTAAATCCTAAATGTAGTGTCCATCCAATGCCTACTGCACACAGCAGGAGTTGGGGTTTGACTTACCTTGGGATTCTGCCCCTAAAAGCTTAAAGTTCTTAGATTTCAGTAGAAATCAAAAAACTCCAGTTTTTACATGATTAAAAACAGAACTCACTGCACAGATGCCACAGATTTTGGACAGGACACAAATGTGAACCTCTGTGCCAAACTCCAAAGCAAATCCTAGTTTCAGTAAATGTGCATTTTAATCACAGCAGTGTTATCAGGTCAGGTTGACCATAACTCCATAACTTTGATATGTTTTTTCCTCTTCATGCCCAGGGAAGTGTGCTGAGCTCAATGCGACCCAAGCACCACCCTGCCCTATCCCCATGCACATGTGTGCTCCTGCTTGACATTGTTTGGTTACTAATGTGATTAGCTAAGGGATCGGAACAAAGCAATTATTTATTTAGAGATAAGCTTATTTATTACATGGATGATATGCAAATAACAGACATAAGGTACATGGATAATAAGCAGATAATAGAAATAAGCATAGAAAGGCAATGCATCAAATCATTATTACAGATTGCAGCTCATGATTAAGAAAAGATTAATCTCCAATTACCCTAATATGTTACTGTGTCTTGGTTTGAAAGACAGGTGTCTGCCAAGGAAGGCAGAAACCTCCCTTGGAATGAAAAATGTGACTCCCTTCCCTCCAAATTATTATAACTTTGAAATTACATGGCTTTCAGACAAAGATATGGGAAAAGGAATAACAGTTCTTTATTAGTATATATATGCATAACATGGCAAACAAGCAACAATGATGGCAGCAACAACAAACAAAACCAGAAACCCAACAACAACCTTCTCTCAGCTGTCAAGCACCTTCCCCTTTGGTGTAGTTATGGTCACAGCCAGCAGGGGCATTGTTGGCTCCTGGCCAGGTAGGGCAGGTGCAATATTTCCCCCGTGGTTGCAGGGGGCACTGTGGCACGAGCTCAGCCACCCCTCTCCACACGGTAATGATGGGTGCACTGGTTGGAGACTTTCCTTTGGAAATGTGTGGGAAGTACCTGATTTCAGTGCCACTCAGAAAACTGAATGGACTGTAGCAGGAAACCTTGGAGCAGCAGCTGGAACAGCAGAGGTGGGCACACCCCAGGGTGGCAAACAAAATGTCACAGAAAACTCTGCAGACATATCAGGAGCCATGGGGTTCGGGCAGACACGGGGTGTTGAGTTATAGTGTAGCGAGAAACCTGAGGCAGCAGCAGAAAACAACTAGGCTGGGCAGCAGCAGCCGGGCTTCTCCACAGCAGTTGCCACATGCAGCTGGGGAGATGTACCCTCCAGGAAGGGAGAGGGGTTTGGGGTCCCAGGTTTTTCCCCTGAGGCACCTAAGTAGATGGCGAGGGTCCTTCCCAGTCAGATTGGGTGTTACTAAGGTCCCAGTGATGCCATGATGATTTTTTGCCTTTTTATATACCTTTTATGTATTCTCAGTATTCTTAGCATACATAATTGAAATTTTTTAGCCTGATTAGCTTAGCTTAGTCACAGTATTCTGCTAGGCAAGAAGACCAAATATCCTAAAGGCCTCACAGATTGCTATCTTGAGAAATCAAGGCTATCTTGAGAAACTAAGGCTCTCTCTGGAACATATTTCGTAAACTAAGTTCAAGCCCCATCTGGGGGGGAATACTTTAGAATAGGGAGATGTCACACAATTGTTTTAAGCTTCTCATTAGGGAATCTTTGTCAGATATGCTAATTTGCAAGGTCTATAAAATTGTATGCAATGTCATCCTGGGTATGTGCATTTCAGTGTATTCCACCTTGATGAATTGTTGCACCGTAAGGATCCTTATTAATAATAACAAGGTAAAAACCCTTTTATCACTTAACTCAGTCTGGGTCTTAATTCTAGGACCAGGAAAAAGGCATCACTTGTTCACTGGAAGCTCTTATGAGCAGAGGCTCATCCACGGTAAAGAAGAAGCAGTGCTGGGCTGGACTCCATGGTGACAGCAAATTCTCCCCTGGTAGTAGCAGCTCGACCATTCCCTTCCGATCCCAAGAGGGAAAGAGAGAGGACCTGAGCCCAGGCCCTCACACCTGTACCCCCCCCCCCCTTCTCTGATTTGGCCACTTCTTTTCTCTTAAGTACTGCTTCTTATTGTCTCTTAACAACAAATGGGACAAAATTCCCTGAGAAAAAGAAAAAAAAAAAAGGAAAAATCCTAATCTCTAACATACTGTCATCCTGGGCCTGTGCTTCATCTGGGGAGCCCCGTTGCAGAGAAGGCCTGGAGAAACCCTGTTGGTAACTGGAAAATTCTATACAGCATGTCCACTCATAGGTGAGGTCCTCGACCTTGCTGTAATTTGGTGTCACTTTTATATTGTTACTTGTATAGGGGTACATGACTGGATGTTTCTTTTGGAACTTTGTGGTCTGGCACCCCTGTCTGCTGGCCAGGCGCTTGGGTATGTCTGAACATGTAGCCCTTGTTTTCCTAAAATTGCATATGTTGTTTTGAAAAGATACATATGTTTGATAGTTCAGACAGTGGTCAACTTTGGTTCAGGCTGAACATAGGGCCTACCCTGTCAGCCATGGTCCTTCCTCTCCTTGTGCCAAAGGGTGGTCTTCATGTCCACTTTGGAGGTCCTGCAAACAAACAGATCTTGACTGGGGTTTGAGTTCAATCCTGGATGCCACCAAGGAGGAAACTGTTGCACAGGGATAGGACATGGGGTAATGGTTTTAAATGGAAGGAGGATTAATTTGGATTAGATAAAAAGAATAAGATTTTTACAATGAGCATGGTAAAACCCTGGCACAGGTTGCCCAGAGAGGTGGTGGATGCCTGTACTGGGTTTGCATGGCCTGCTTTTTGATAGCAGGGGGGCTACAGGGATGGCTTATGTGAGAAGCTGCTGGAAGCTTTTTTCACATCCAGCAGAGCCAATCCCTGGTGGCTACTAAGATGGATGTGCCACTGGCCAAGGCTGGGCCAATTAGAAATGGTAGTAACACCTCTGTGATAACTGATTTAAGAAGAAAGAAAAAAAAAGTTGTGCAGTTGTAATTGCAGACAGAGAAGAGGGGGGTGAGATCATGTGCGAAGAACAACTATGCAAGATACCAAGGTCAGGGAAGGAGGGGGAGGAGCTGCTCCAAGCACAGGAGCCGAGATTCCTCTGCAGCCCATGGTGAAGACCATGGTGAAGCAGGCTGTGATAGATGAATAATGTGATGATTGACTCTCACAATTAACAGACAAATATAATGTATATAGGTTAATGCGGTAACCGTGACTTTAAAGTTCCCGCCTGCGCCGCCGTCCCCGCCTGCCAGCAGACGGAGCGGGAGGAATTCGCGGTTTCTCGGTTCGGCGCGCGGGAGCCGCTCTGCTGACAGTGGCGCGCTGGATCGGCTGTCAGCTCTGCCAGAGGCGGACAAAAAGGCACGGGACCACAGACAGGGAATGGGAGAGCGTCCCTCCGACCGGGGCAAGTCCAGGTTTTATTCCAGAACGCGGAGTAACACCCAGGGGAAGCCGCCGGACCGAAGGGCCCGCGGGGGGAGGGAATACACGTGTTATATAGGAGAAACGGGAGGGGGAGAGCTCAGACAGGCAGCGAATGGGGGCCCACGGTGAGCGCGGGCTTTATCAGAGTGACAGAACGGGTAGCCAACCGAGAGAGCTCAAAGGTGGGACCCCGGTCCCCGGCCCAATAATTCCATGTATAACACCGAAGTTTCTGGATAAAAGGGGGGCATTTGGGGATGACAGAAAGGGTGTGGGTTTCCAGGGTAACTGGTGATTGACAGATAACTGGGAAAGAGGGGGAATTCCAGACAGAACTATTATACAGAAAAAGGGGGTAACAGAACATTCCAGCTTAAACCGGGGGAGCATAATAACACAACACAACAGGTTAAGAAAAGTTTTATAGATTTATAGTTATGTTTTACCCCCTACGTTGTTATCAAGGGACAGCTGGGGTTGGGATATTTGGGAGGGTTGGCTTGTCACTATGTGACATCTGACCTCCAAACAAGATTTGAGGAAGTAAACGCCACCACTGTACAGTGAAGAAGGAGTCAATGGACAGAATTTTGGGAGGGGCTAAAGGGCTAAAAGGCAAAACCTCAGTTGTGTGGGTGAGCACATGGTGGGGAAAATCCTTTGCTCCTGGTCCTGTGACATTTTCTCTATTCAGTCTTCTGTTGTATTTTTGATAAGGTTTAATAAACCTTTCTAAATTTATGAAAATTGAGTGGCTATTTTTCAGAAGGCTGTCCACCTGCAGCCCAAGGAGATCCACAAGGGGTGCAGAGATCCAACTGCAGCTGATGGAGGAGCCCCATGCCAGAGCAGGTAGATGCCTAGAATAGGCTGCGAGTCTGGGGAGACCCATGAAGAGAGAGGCCCTGTTCCCATGCTGGAGCAGTCTGTCCTTGAAGGACTGCAACCTGTGGGAGAGTGACCCACACTGCAGCAGCTGGATGGGTACTATTGCCTGTGGGATGGATTGATGGACTCATGTTGAAGCAGTTTGCAGAGAGCTGTTGCTCATGAGATAGACTCATATCGGTGATGGTGAGATGGGGACATCCGAGCTTGGATCAGAAGCCAATTTTATTGAGAATACAAGGCGTTTATATATGATTTTACTGCTATGGCACTTATATAGGTTTCTATTTTTGGTAACAATTTCCTATTGGTTATACATTCTTCATGATGTCATGTCACCTGGTAATATTACCTTACCACAAAAGTTTCACAACATGTCTCTTGGTCACTTCTTGCCCAGGGAGAGTTTATCTTTGTTTGTCTCTCCCAAGGTTTCTGCTGGATCAGGCCTAAGATATTAGGCTCCTTTATCAGTTCCATTGTACTCTCTGTTTTATTGCCACACTCTTAAGTGACTTGGCTATTAATTTTTGCACACATTGTAAAATACAAGGAATAACTATAACAATACCTATTAAAATGCCTAATACATATAAGCCTATTTTAACTAAATTTCTTATCTGTGAAAAATGTGTATTTTATGATTGGATTTTTGCAAATATTAAAATGAATATTATATGTGTTATGTTAGAAAGTGATGCTGTAATAATTTTCTTAAGTAGTGTGTTAGATATAGTTTTAGGTTATAACATAATGTTACAATGGAAACTATGCTATGTAAGATACTTTTTTAAAGAGAGGAATGAGGTACTCACACCAAGATAGCAGCCACAGGACACCTAAATCTTTCAGAGAAAAATAATTTATGGCTCCATTATCAGAAGAAACTAACTTCTTCCCTCCTCGCTCAGCCCTGAAGATGCCGTCAGGATCAAGAGGAAGAAGTTGATACTGACCAGACAGACTCCTGTGTTTGAATGGAATTTATACATCATGTATGAGATGTATGAATATGCAACAGGCTATTGCTTTTAAGGGTTAATCCTCTGTTAATGTGTGTCCTTTTTAGGGCTTATTTTGCCCAGAAAGATGTACCTGGACCTTCTGTAACTCTTTGTTTTTATTGTCTCGTATTGTCCTAATCCTAATTGTCCAATTTTTTATTACTCTAATTATATTACTATTTTTATAACCATTTTATTACTATTAAACTTTTAAAAATTTTAAAAACAAGTGATTGGCATTTTTCACATTATCCATCCACTAAGTCCCCACTCCCCCAGAAGTTGACCTAGCCAATCAAATTCATCATCTACTTGCAGTTTGTTTACACCCTCTTTCAGGGCTTGAATGCTTGCATGGATTGATTGGGAGTAATCAGACAGGTTCATACAACACATTCCATCAAATTCTTCACATCCACAGCCTTGTGCTAAAAGCAAGAAATGTATTGCTGCCCTATTTTGCAAAGTAGCGTGTCTAATAGAATCAACATCAGTTAAAAGTCCTGTGTCATGGTTTGACACTGGCACAATGCCAGTGCCCCCATGAAGATACCTTCTCCCTGGTTTCTGCTGTGAGATGTGACCAGGAATAAGCAAAGCAGGCTCCTACTTAGGAAAGAAAGAAAACAAAACTTTATTAACTACACTACAACTATATATAAAAAGGAACACACACAGGAAAAATGAAAACCTTACAAATACATTTCCTCCTCCCCCCACCAAATTTCCAATACAATGCATCTATTCCCCAAATCACCAACTCTTGGTCCAGCACCACCCTTTAGACAATCAATCCTCAGTTCATCAAGAGGAGAGGAGTCCTTCTTGTACCATGGGCTTCCCCTGGAAACACAGTCGAAGCCTCGTGTGTTTCCATGTCACTCGTGGCACTGCCCGGAGTACATCTGCCGTCGTGACCTCTTCCTTTCATGTCCAGTGCTCTCACCACTGAACACGGACCAGAGCTGCTTCTAGGGTTGTCTTTTTAAGGATGCTTTGTCCCGATCCAAAAAAGGCACAGTCTCTCCTTTGGGACACCTGTCCCCACTATCTCTCCTTTGGGACACCTGTCCCCCCCATATTTTTTCACCCCCTGGGGCCGAGGGGCACCAACACTGAACCCTCTTGGTTCTGTGGCCATTGCCTCCCCCTAGAATGCAGTCTCTGTATCACAAGGAACATGGTTCTGTCCATGGCTGTACAAAAAGAGTCCAGCAAAAGCCACTCCATCATCTCTTCCCACTAGGATTCTTCTCTACTCTTCCACTATTTCTCACTCACCCAGACCTCTCTCACACTTGCACATTTCCTTCCTCATCTTCCACTCTATCTTCTAGGAGAGGTCAATGATCTGTAAAGTTCTCATTCTCCGAAAAGGGGTTAAAAGCTCCTACAAGCGGCTGGCTGCACCTGCCCCCCCCCCCCCCCCCCCCCCTTCATCTCCTTCCCAGCCGTGCTGCCAGCACAGGCCCATGTTTATCAAATTTCAAGGTTACAGTCTCAGGCAGCGGCTTTCTTTCTCTCTCTCTCTGTGTCTCTCAGGGGGGGCTGCCCGATGGCTCCCGGTGTCTCTCTCTCTCTTCCACCCTTCCACCCCTGGGGTCAGGCCTACCTCTCCCGGCCACATGGCTTTTCCCCTCCCCCTGCCCAGCCAGCAGCTGGGCCGGGGGAGAGACCCGAACTCTTTCCCGCCGGAAACCCAAAAGGACCCTCCCAGGGGAGAGCTCTGCTTTTAACCCCGTGTTCTCAGAGGCGGATCCATGTCCTAATGGCCAGGTTAAATGCCAATATTAAAGTCTGAATATCCATTGGCCCAAAACACAGCATCCCAAAAAACACATTTCTTGTCAAACCACCACATCCTGTTAATCCTGGAGATGTAACATTAGTTTGTTTAGGTAGCCAACAACCCAATCTGTTAAGTAATCCTAAAGCTTTTCCTGCTGCTACACCAGGGGTAAAAAACAATGCTGCCCATCGCTGTCCTTTATACCAAAAATCATACTGGTCATCACAATCTTTGTCAAAAGCATGTAAAGTTCATTTAATTCTAGAGGGATATTTCTGTTGAAAAATCATGGACGTGTTTGGGGTTAAAAAGGATAATCGCCTAAGGCTACATGGTCCTTCTTTAATATGCGATGGAATTGAAACATGGGGTCAGAAATTAGAGGATATATATATTAATCACAGAAAATAGAAGGTATTGATTAAGAATAGGCACATAAATGATGGACATTGCTTAATATTTTCTGCGTCCTTAGTTGCGTGAGAAAGGACTACGTGCAAAACAGCACGAAAAAAATGCAAGGATGCCTGATAAGGGGATGGATGTTTATCGAGAACAGGATACAGTATGCAAGGATACTGAGATAACAAGGGTCCTTGGGCCCCTGAAACCAGATGAATCTGGACTCTTGGCTTGGACAGTGGCCAAAAGATCAGTAAGCATGCCAAGGCAGCAGGGTCAGAAAGTCAACCCTGAGGAAGACTACTTCATCCCCTACAAGGCCTGAGACCACCAGAGACAACTGCACAGGCACAAAGGACTGATAAGATGATTAGCTGTCTCAGTTTGGAAAGACAGGAGTCTACTAAGGAAGGCAGGAGCCTCCCCTGAAATAGAGAATGTAAACCCTCCCCACCCCTCCCAATTACTATAAATTTTAAATTAAGGGGCTCTCAGGCAAAAAATATGGGAGCAGGAAATAACAGTTCTTTAATAGGGAAGAAAATAAAAAGATAAAAATAAACAATGCAGTACACTAGAACAACACTGACAGAGTCAGAACTCAACCTGACACCCTGTTGGTCAGGGTGTTGGTAGCAGTCCAATTGGAAATGTGGCTGTAGTCCTCCTGAAGTGTCAGGTGTAGTTCTGCTGAAGCAGTGATGCTGTAGAAAAAGGGTGTAGTCTTGCTCTGAAGATCCAGTGGAAGAAGAGGCAGCTGCTGCTCCTCTGGGAAATCCAGTGGAGAAGCTGTGCTGGTATTACAGAATCTCCAGATTATATCTGGGTAGCAATGTTTAGCTCCTCCTTCTGGGCAGAGCATCTCACAGTGGGCTGCTATAGTTCTTATCAGTCATGCAGTGACATTCAATAGCCTGTTATCAGCAGATGTCCCCTCCTGTGGGAGGAGTGATTGTGGAAGAGATAAGGAAAACTGCCCACTTGATAAAAGACAACTGCCATACAGATGGTAATAGAATACATCTTGCCTTGCAATCTGGAACATTAGTATAAGAAGAGGAGAGAGATGGGAGCCAGGAAATGATCTATTGTGAAACTTGATTCATATGTAACATTCTAGGGGTTAAAAGAAAACCTGAGTGTACAGGGGGTTGTCACGATCCATCCTTACGAATGGGTTTTGTGATGGTTCGTGGATTGATCTCAGGGTGCAAAAGAACCGAGACGGTACAAGGGGGTTTGCAGTGATAATCAAAACAAACGCACCTTTATTGAAATAACTACAGCAAAAATGTGTTGGGGAAGAATCGAGGAAACAGGGAGAAAATAAGGGAAAAGAGGGAGGAAAAAAGAATGGCTATATAGCTACCAAACGTAGAATGGCGGAGTCCTTTGGTATCCAGCCAATGGAGTTCGCCAGGTCACATCCGGGGAGATCTCAGAGGTGCAGTTCATCTGGACTTCAATTATCCTCTTTTTCGATGGGGGAAGGGGGGGATGGATTTTGCAACCAAATCAAAGGTAGTTTATTGTATCTTCGGGGGGAAAGAATGGTGTTTGGAAAAGGGGTACACACAGTCCATGTTCAGCAGTGGATGAGAGCCATTGTTTTCGTGGTCCACTGCCTGCACCTGCAACATCCATCTTGCTTTGGGCAGCTTTCCTTTCCCCCCTGAACACCTCCCCCGGGTTGGGGGTTTCAGTCCCAGTCCCTGGAAGAAGATGAGAGGGGGCCTTCTCACATAGGGATTTCATGTTTCGGTCTCTTGATGAAGAGGCTTCTTACATCTCAGTTGTCTGTCATGGTGGTTACAGGGTCTTCTTTGCGGGGGACCACCCTAAAGCCTAGGAGAAGTTCAGCCAGGCCGAGAGGTGGGGAGAATTCCAGAGCTATTGTGCAAAAGGGCAAAATGCCCTTTGAGCTCAGTATAGCATATAGCAAATGCATCTAGGAAAACAATAACTTAGCAATGCTCTCAGGTCTCAGGCATATGACTTTCCCCTACAGGATCAGAAACCTCAGACAGGAGGGGTCTGTTTTTCAGCAGCCCCCCCAATGACAATCTTGAGGCAGATGAGGGATATTTCGGACAGAATCTCACAGGGGTACGCATGTCTTTGTGGAGATATCCCCTTGCATCCAGCCAAATAAAAACATACCTACTTTAGAAGTCATTTTGTCTTTGAGTTTTAGAGTCTGTCTCTGTGTGTCAGGATGACAGGCCAAGCCCTATCCTCACAAAATAAAAATACCTGAGGAGGTAAAAGTAATGGAGCATTGGTTGAGCAAGAAATAATCACGGATGTATAATTACACCAAGGGCTCACATTTTTATACACAGGGTGATGAGGGGAAACATCCCAAGCCTTAGACTGATTTTTCCCAGAATAATTAAACTTTACACAGATATCCATTTTCAACAAGCCCAGTAGTTCTAACTCCTGAGGCTCAAGGGACAGCAGGGAAAGATAAGGGGTCCATTGATCCTAGGTGTCAGCATTGTGGAAGGGGCTCACAGCTGGTCTGTGAGTCAGAAAGGATTAGTGAAAGAGAAGGAGCTGATAAGAGTCGCCTTTGCTCCTGAAAGGAGCTTTACCAAGGTTGTCAGTATATAAATGAAGGAGAAAGAGAGAGATAAACGAGGGGCAGGCTGCCTTGCTCCAATGAATACTGTGTTGATTTATTCTGACCAATGTATAAGTATAAACTTTGTGAAAAAGTATAAAAAGACAGCATGGTGTAAAATAAATAGAGAGACGCCTTCTTAAATACAGTGTGTTCTCCAGTTTTTTATGACCATCTCGACAACAACATGCATGATTGCTGTTTTGTAACATTGTATTCGCCTGAGTCAGGCAAGGCCAATTGTCTAAAGGCAGAGCAATAAGGAACATTGAAAAAGGATTATCAGGGGATGCAGTGGCCAAACACAACGTATCCTGTCCTGTAACATTCACTAAGGTTACCCAAGCATTTGTTTTTGGTTGGTTAACAGGCCATGTCTGAGCACTAGAAACAATTCCCAGTAAATACCATAGTATTCAGGAAGTCATAATTTATCTTTATTCTCTGTAGCAGCAAGCCACTGCTCTGGAGTAATTTTCAACTGTTCAGATAGACCAAACTTATACCCACACACTAATTTTTGCATTTGTGCATTATTTCTGCTGCATCTCGTTGGATGACATTGACAGCAAGCAACTCGTCTTTTATGAGATGTACAGTACCACAGTATCCCACATTCAACACATTTGCATTCAAACAGGTGTTGATGTGGTGAGGAGGTCCTGTTAACAAGGGTTCTTCTCCAATGTTGGTGTTAAAGGTGAATCTTCAGGTGATGCAGTCAAAGGTTCTCAAAATGGCATCACATATTTTGCGGAAATCCATTCTCTGTGGAGACACAAGCAAAACCTCTACCCCAGGTGACCAAAGGATAAGGCCCCAATATCTTACCAGATTTTGGATCCTTTACTAAAACAGGGTTTTTTCCTTTCGTTGCAATTGTGAATTGCAATTAAAATGACGAACAATCGGTGGGTTGGGATCCATGAAAGAACAATTCAAAAAGTTGAAAACATAAAGGGCTTTCTGCAGTCTCTCAGGAGTGCCATGTCTGGCTCTCCCTTTCTGTTGAACTAAGAGACGCGTGATGGAGCCATGAGCCCGTTCAATGATTGATTGTCTTGTTGGGGAATGAGAAATACCAGTTTTGTGTGTAATTCCCCATAAGGCAAAAAAGGTAGCAACTCAACAGGAAGTATAAGCTGGGCCATTGTCTGTCTTTACTTCAGATGGTATACCAAGAGTTACAAAAGCAGCAGTGAAGTGTCTACAGACATCTTTAGCTGTTTCCCCTGAATGGGCTGATGCAAAAAGAGCACCAGAAAAGATATCAATAGATAAATGAATGTATTTTAAACGGCCAAATTCAGAAAAATGGGTGATGTCTTGTCACCCTGGGTTTTTAAGATTTTCTAAGCCTTCTGATGTTGACATTCTTGTAGTGAATTTTCTCACACACTTTCTGTAAATAACTCATTGTTTTGCATTCCTTTATGGAGGAGGAGAGAGTTGATGGACTGTTGGTTTAACCAGTGTCATTGGAGAGGTGTCACTGTCACCCTCCAATCCACTGTCGCTTTTGGAAAACTATAAATGTTGGAGTCAGAAAATAAACGGCCCTTTTTTTCTCTTTCACCTTGAGAACGGTGTGAGCGTGTGTTCTTTTGTGTCCTGTAGCGACAATGTCTGACTGCCAGACTTGAAGGCTCTGAAGCCCTCCAGGATTAACACTTCCTGCAACAGAGGAAAAAGAACACTTCCTGCAACAGAGGAAAAAGAACACTTTGGGCAATCAGGACAAACAGCAATAATTCCTGAAGCTTGGGCTTTAGTAATGCCAAAGTGTCAAATCAAAGTGGCAGCATTTTGGTGAAAAAAAGAATGGCTCAATGTAGCCTGTTCTATCTTATTAGGTAGAACAGGTTGCTGTACAGGCAACATACCACTGGCAAATAGTAGGGGAGTTTTTTATATCTTGAGGTAAAACAACCCAGTGATATCGCTGTAAGGGCACCTGCATGTTTGTGATTGGAACTGAAAAAGTAAATTTAGGAGCATCATCAGGATGTAAAGGACTGTAAAAAAAAACTATCTCTTAAATCAATAACAGTCAAGTGCCAATTTTGGGGGATCGTGGTAGGAGATGGGAGATCAAGTTGTAAGGGTCCCATGTCCTCCATAGCTGTGTTAATTTTTTGAAGATCATGGAGTAAACACCACTTGCCAGTTTGTTTTTTGATAACAAACCACAGGAGAATTCCAAGGACTGGTAAAAGGGACAACATGCCCTTTCTGGTGTTGTTGTTGGACTAACTCAATTAATGTGCACAGTTTTTCCAATGGTAGGGGCCAGTGACCCACCCAAACTGGATTTTTTCTTTTCAGGTTAGTTTTAAAGTGCTGCGTGCTTCAGTGGCCCTCATTAAAAATCTGATTGAATTCTAAAGCCCCATTGGGAGAGAACATCCCTCCCCCATAGTACCATTGGCACTGGTAATACAAACAGTTTGATGGGGGCGAGGTGTCCCTCAGGGCCTTTGATCTGTATAAAGTGGCGGCTTTGATAGCTGCAGCTGCCCCCTCCAATGCCTCAAAGTGCCTGAGGCACTTCAGCAAGGGACCATGGTGAGGGCCATTTAGCTTGAGAGATAATGTAACATCAGCCCCTGTGTCTATGAGACTGACAAGTGTTATCTTTTGTCCTTTTAATGTCAGGGTGCATTGGCATGTTGGGCATTGTTCTAATATAGGTTGTACCCAGCATACTTGGGGTGTTCCAGTAGACCCAAATTCCCCTTTCCGCGTTACGTCTGTGAAAGATACGCTCTTGGTTGGGGAAGTAAAATCAATTGACCTATTCAAGCTCCTTGGGGAACGGTGCAAGGTGGTTGAGGTGTCCAGGCCATTATCATAATTTCATTGTCAGAGTCATAGTCTATAATTCCAGGGAGAACAAACAGCCCCATCCAAGAGGTGGATGACCAACCTAAAATCAATGCATGGTTACGCTGCCCTGGTGGTCCGAAAACTCCTGTGGGAAGCAAATGAACAAATGAATCAAGTAATGTTACTGTGATGGAAGTTGCCAGGTCCAGTCCAGTGCTTCCTGGTGTGGCAGGTTGTAAATCAGCAATGGTCCGGCAAAGGCTGCTTGCAGCAGCTGGGCTGCGGCCTGTTGTGTTCTGCTCTGAGGCATCGGCTGGGGCATTTGTGTCTGTGCGCAGTACCATGCCACGCTCTGGCTCTGGTTTTCTGATATCAGATGCCCTTCAAAATCATACTTGGACCAACATGGATTAGCATAATTCCTTCCCTTACGGCACTGAGGGCAAATAGCGGGAGCTTTGGATCTGGCTTCCCCCTTTCCCAAACAGTCGTTTTATAAATGCCCAGATTTCCCGCACCCAAAGCACATTCAGGGGACCCCTGGCGTAATCTCCAAAGCTGCAAAGGCATTAGCTATATCAGCCCCCATAGCCTCATAAGCAACTGTTGCCATATGCTGAAGTGTACTGAGGCAATTACATGCTTCAGTCATTTCAAGCAAGGTAGGTTCCTCCTTAGGCAAAGACTTAAGCAGTTTCTTACAGTCCTCATTAGCATTTTCAACAGCTAATTTTAAAAGCAACACCTCTCTGTCAATGTATATAATATTAGTCCCGATGTTTCCGGGAGTGTCCTGCCTGGCTTTGTCTAGCCCTCGCTGCTGGACCAAAGGCTGCAGCTGTGGTGTTTTCACTGCAGAGATACCTTTGGCCGGCTGGGTGCTGTAGCTGGGCACTTGGAACAAATCCAGGCAGAGTAGGAACTCAGTTTACCTTTGGTGGAAAAGGTTCAGGCGACGGTGAAGAGAAAAGGAGCGGGTTCTATCGTAGAGTCTTAATCCAGAGTTTTATTTCAGCATGGTAGACCTCTGAATGTGGTAACAGCTCACCAATAGACGACCCGGCCGCATGGTCTCGTGTCCTTTTAAGCCCCGGGGACAGGGGGAGGGGAGGGACAGGTGAGGGCCAACCAGGTGTGAGGAGGGGAAGGCTCAAGGGAGATAGACACTAGGACAGGCCAATGAACCCAGACCAGAGGAGCATCTGCCAACCACACGATGCCCTGCTGGAATGTTAAGATTGATGGACAGCTCTTAGGCAGGAGGGCAAAAGGGGGAGGGGGAAGGTTGGCACACCTGAGAGGTTGGGATAGGTGAAACAGGAAATCACACTATCACACTGCAACATCAATGTCATTCTCAATTTGTCTTTTAAGACCTTGTTTTAAGCAGTCAATAAATTGCATATAAGTTTCAGATGGTCCTTGTTTTACATTAGTAAATACTTTTTGGGGGGTTGCAGCGTCGGGAACCTTTAAAAATGCAGTATGCGCAGCTTCAGTAATGCCCTCAAGGGCCTCTCTAGGAATGCAGGCTTGCCCAATAGGATCTGAGTGGACACCTTCTCCAGCTAGGTGGCCAGTCATGAGGGCTGCAATATTCTGGTTTGCATGCCCTACAAATCTTACAAGCAAAGCTTCTAACCCCTTTTTCCACTGAGCATCAAAAATGGCATAATGAGTTGGGGTTAATAATAAGTTCGCCAGCCCCTTTAAATCATGAGAGGTCATAGGATGAGTTGACAACGTAGACCGTAAAAGATAAGAAAAATAAGGAGACCCCAGCCCATATTCTGTAGGCGTGAAGCGTAGTTCCTTAATTTCCAAATAACCGAGGGGTTCCCACTGTGGGTTTTTTCCCCTGGTGCTGCGAAGCCTGACTGGCACAACTATTTTCACTGTGATATCAAAATCCCCTTCCCTGAGGGCCTTTTTCTTTAATCTCATCCAGTTATCATGAGGGTCAGGAGGGAATAGATCAGTCTCATGATCTGAATCTATAGGTCCTGGATCAAAGGGGTTGTCCTCCTCCTCACTGCTAGAGCTGCAGTCAGCGATATAAGCTGCCAATGACTGTGAGACAGGATGCCTTCCCCTCCTTTCTCTGGGCAGGGGCGAGGTTGATGTCTGTGGCCGCTCTTCAGTATCAGAGGCACCAGTTTCAGGTGGGCAGGGAGAGGCAGAGTGGGATGGGGGCCCGGCGGTATCTGCAGACGATACAGCTTAAGACTGCTCTTGCTTTTTCAATGTCTCAAAAATTATTCTTCAGGACGGGAGCATATGCATTACCCGCTCATGTACCGTAGTAGCTAAATCATAGAGCTTAACCACCACATCATCCCAAACAGCAGTTGTAAAAGTAGAGGAGGCAGTGGCATCTCGACATTTAACAGTCACTCATTTTAAAATGAGCTTCATATCCAGCTTTGGCAAGGTTTTGACATGTTTTGCAAGCAAAGCAAGCATTAGTTCACAAATGCCTCTCTCTTCTCTAGACATATTTTGTCCCATGTTCCCCTGGCTTACCTCCTTCTCGTGGAGAGATTATTTCAGGCCCACTCCTGGTTCTTGCATCAGCACTTCCAGTTCCAGGGGGCTTTGCCAATTGCAGCCAGATAGGCTGTTCCTTGCTCCTCACACGAGGTAACAATTATCGGCGATGGAAAGATAGGGACAACTGGGCTGGATCAGAAGCCAATTTTTATTGAGAATACAAAGGGTTTATATAGGATATACTAGGGTATACTTGTACAATTCTTATCTATAGAATTCTATTTTTGGTAACAATTTCCCATTGGTTATACATTCTTCATTACATCAGTTACTTGGTAATCATTACAAAATTTCACAACATGTTTCTTGGTCACTTCTACCCCAGAGATCAGTTATCTGTGTGTGTGTCTCCCATGGTTTCTGCTCAATCAGGTCTAAGATATCAGGCTGCTTTATCAGTTCCGTTGTACTCCCTGTCTTATCTCCCATAGACAGCTTATTCTATAAGCAGCTGGAGAATGTTTCAGGATCACCAGTCCTGGTTCTTGTAAGTGACTTTAACCTACCAGACATCTGCTGGGAACTTAATACAGCAGAAAAGAGGCAGTCCAGGAAATTTTTTGTCCCAGCTGATGAGTGAGCCCACCAGGGGAGGGACTGTGTTAGATCTGTTGTTTGCAAGTAGAGTTGGGCTGGTGGGAGATGTAGTGGTTGGAGGCTGCTTGGGGCACGGTGATCAGGAAATTATAGAGTTCGGAATATTTGGTGAAATCAAGAGGAACTTGATTTTGTAAGATGTTTACTGTCTAGTTGGCTGTCTGTCTCTGCCCAGACACGTGTAGGGTGGTTCTGGGGCAGCCCACGCTTCAAAGGACGAGTCTGGACTCTTCAGTTTTTCAGTCTTCAGATTGTTTATTATTTCTTATCTACAGAACTTTCTTTCTGCCCAGCAGAGGTCTGACCTGCAAGGCAGCCAAGGGCACTCTGACCACCCACAGGGCGGTCGTGTCTTTTTATACTAAAAATTACGTACATCATATTTACCTTTATTTCCCAATACCTTTCACCCATATTAGCAAGTGCACTTTCACCATGAACCAATCCCCAAGTGCCAACATCACCACAGAAAATGGATGACAAGAAGAAGAAAGAAGAAGGACGAGACACGCCCTGATCCCTCCATCTTGTCTCCATAACCCCCCTGTACCAAAAACCCTAAAATCTATATTTGACCCTGTAAATATATCCTTCTGGCACCATTCACTCCCAAGTGACTCTCATGTCCTCAAACAGGTGTCACATCCCTAGAGGGATCGAAATCAAGCCACCAGGCACTCCTGGACACATTCCAGGATTTCTGAGCCCCCCAAGGGTTCTCTCAGTAACTCTGGACATCTGGAGTGATGTGCTGAGTTCCTACATTTTACATTAGATATCTGGAGGGCAGACTTTGGCCTATTTAGGACACTTATTCAGAGAGTTCCTTGAGAAGCAGTCCTTAAAAAAAAAGGAGTGCAGGAAAGGTGGGCATGCTTCAAAACAGAGATCTTGAGGGCACAGGAACAGACTGTCCCTGTGTACTGAAAGATGAGTCAATGAGGCAAACGTCCAGCCTGGATGGGCAAGGAGGTTTTGTAAGAACTTAGGAATAAAAAGAGGATGTATCACCTTTGGAAGGAGGGTCAGGTTCCTCAGGAAGTATTAAGGGGGTTGTTAGGGCATGTAGGAAGAAAAATTGGGAGGCCAGAGCTCAGTTCAAGCTTTATTTGGCAACTTTTGTAAAGGATAATAAAGAATTTTTTTACAGATATATTAATGGTAAAAGGAAGGGTAAGAACAACCTTTGTTCTCTATTGGATATGGGAGGGAACTTAGTAACTGCTGATGAGAAGGCGGAAGTGCTCAACGCCTCCTTTGCCTCAGTCTTTAGTGGGAAGATGGCTTATCCTCAGGACAACTGTCCTCCTGGGTTGGTAGATGGTGTCAGGGAGCAGAATGGTCCCCCCTTTATTCAGGAGGAGGAAGTCAGAGAACTGTTGAGCCACTTGAATGTTCATAAATCTATGGGACCAGATGGGATCCATCCCAGGGTGATGAGGGAGCTGGCAGATGAGCTTGCATAGCTGCTCTCCATCATTTATCAACAGTCCTGGCTCACTGGTGAGGTTCCAGATGAATGGAAGCTGGCCAATGTGACACTCATTCACAAAAAGTGTGGGAAGGAGGATCCTGGTAATTATAGGCCAGTTAGCCTGACCTCCGTACCTGGTAAGGTTATGGAGCAGTTTATACTGAGTGTTATCATGCAGCACTTACCAGATGGCCAGGGTATCAGACTCAGCCAGCATGTGTTTAGGAGGGGTAGGTCGTGTTTGACCAACCTGGTCTCCTTTTATGACCAGGTGACCCACCTGGTGGATGCAGGAAAGGCTGTGGATGTTGTCTATTTGGACTTCAGCAAAGCCTTTGACACTGTGTCCCACAGCATACTCCTGGAAAAGCTGGCAGCCCATGGCTTCGACAGGAGCACTCTGATGGGTTAAGAAGTGTCTGGATGGCCGGGCCCAGAGAGTGGTGGCATACAGTGCTGCATCCAGCTGGTGACCAGTCACCAGTGGTGTCCCTCAGGGGTCTGTGATGGGGCCAGTTCTCTTCAATATTTTTATTGTCAACATGGATGAGGGTACTGAGTCTTCCACTAGTAAATCTGCAGACGACACTAAGCTGGGAGCCTGTGTCGATATGTTGGAAGGTAGGAAGGCTCTGCAAAGAGACCTAGTGTCGCAGACATCTTTCATGAAAAATCCTTTCTTAGGATTTTTCCTTGTGAGAAGCTGCAGTTTCAACAACCAAAAGTAAACAATGGAGTAAACAATGGTTATCTGCTGCTGTGGAATGCAACAGGTAGACCCGTGATTGGTCTCCTGTGGATGTTTGGATTTCCTGACCACTCATGGCAGAGCTGGCTCTTGCTCTCTGTCTGAGACACAGATCTTTGTTATTCATTCTTGTCTATTCTTAGCTTAGCTAGCTTCTGAAGAAACCTTTTCCTTTCTATTTCTTTTTAGTATAGTCTTAATGTAACATATATCATAAAATAATAAATCAAGCCTTCTGATCATGGAGTCAACATTCTTGTCTCTTCTTCATCCTGAAAACCCTTGTGACCACGGTCACAACCTAGAACAGTTTGTTATAGATAGATAATGAGATGATTGGCTCTCACAATTAAGGGATGAATATTGTGTGAAAATTATGTTCTGGTTTGAAAGCAAAACCAGAGAGAGAATCCAAATCAGAAATACAATTTATTAGGAAAAGGGGAAAAAAATACATGCAATAATACAAAATAAATACCACTGACAAAGTCAGAATACAACCTGACACCCTGCTAGTTAGTGTGGTGGTAGCAGTACAGATGAAATGGTCTTGTTGAAGTGATGATCCCCTAAAAAATTCTGGTAGCTCTTGTCCTCTGGAAATCAATGGGTAAGGGCAGCTTACTCTGTCCCAAACCCCAGATTGTATCCACATGGGGATGCTTAGCTCCTCCCCCCTGGGCGAAGCACCTCACAATGGGCTGATATCCTTCTATGAGTCCTGTGGTGGGTCCTTGATTGCCCATTAAATAGAAATGGCTCCCAGAGGGAGTTATCTCTGCATCATGCAGCAAGGCATTGATGGGTCCATTAACAGGAGGTAAGGAAAAACAATGCCCGTCCTGGTTTCAACAGCTCTTGAAGATGGGAATAGAATACATCTTTACATTGTAACCTAGGACATAATCTACCCCTTATTCTATTACCATCTACATCATACCCAAACCAATACCCTCTTTCAGATATATATATAAAAAACAGAATGAAACTTTACACACAGTTCTCACTTAAAATTAGGTCTCCTTGTGGTACACAACAGGTTTCCCTGTCCTTCTGCATTATCCACCAAGTGTAACAAGGTCCTTGAGCAAAAACAATGCCAATGTCTTTGCCTGAGGTGGGATTAATCCAAACAGTCTTTCCTAAAATACCTTTCATGTGTATCACAGGAACTTTGTCTCCATCCACTGTGTGCAAGGGTTCAGACTGGGCAGGACCAGCTCCATTTATGGACACTCGGGTGTTGACCATCCAGGTGGCTTTTGCTAAGTTCAATTCCCAATTTCTGAAGGTTCCCCTGCCAAGTGCCTTCAGGGTAGTCTTAAGTAGTCCGTTGCATCGTTCAACTTTCCCAGCAGCTGGTGCATGATAGGGGATATGATATATCCATTCAATACCATGTTCTCTGGCCCAGGTGTTTATAAGGCCGGTTTTGAAATGGGTTCCGTTGTCCAACTCAATTCTCTCAGGGGTGCCATGTCTCCACAGGACTTGCTTTTCTAGGCCCAAGATGGTATTCCAGGCAGTAGCATGAGGCATGGGGTAGGTTTCCAACCATCCCGTCGTTGCTTCCACCATGGTCAGCACCTAGTGCTTGCCCTTGTGGGTTTGGGGCAGTGTGATGTAATCAATTTTCCAGGCTTCCCCATACCTGTACTTCAACCATCGCCCACCGTACCACAGAGGCTTCACCCGCTTGGCCTGTTTGATTGCAGCATGGGTCTGGCAGTTGAGGATGACCTGTGAGATGTTGTCCATAGTAAGGTCCACCCCATTGGTATGTTGCATCTCTTCCCTGATGACCAGAGGCATCATGGGCCCAACAAGCTAGGAATGATTCTCCCTTGTGCTGCCAGTCTAGACCCACCTGCGATACTTTCACCTTGGAAGCTCTGTCCACCTGCTTGTTGTTGTGATGCTCTTCATTAGCCCAACTCTTGGGTACGTGCACATCCATGTGTCGAATCTTCACGGTCAGCTTCTTTACTCGGATGGCAATGTCCTGCCAAATCTTGGCGGCCCAGATGGGTTTCCCTTTGCACTGCCAGTTGGCCTTTTTCCAGCGATCCAGCCATCCCCACAGAGCATTAGCTACCATCCATGAGTCGGTATAGAGATAGAGCCTCCGCCACTTCTTTCGTTTGGCAATATCCAAAGCCAGCTGGATGGCTTTAAGCTCTGCAACCTGACTCGATCCACCTTGTCCCTAGGTCGCTGGTGCAACTCGTCGTGTGGGGCTCCAGACTATAGCTTTCCATTTCCAGTTAGTGCGTACAATTCGGCAGGAACCATCAGTGAAGAGGGCATATCGTCTTTCAGTCTCCAGTAGCTCATTTTATGGTGGGGCTTCCTCGGCACGTGCCACTTGCTCCTCTTCTTCTTCAGAAGATAATCCAAAAGTCTCCCCTTCAGGCCAGTTTGTTATAATTTCTAGAATCCCTGGGCAATTTGGATTTCCAATACAGGCGCGCTGGGGATGAAGGCAATCCATTTGCCCCATGTGGTGTTGGTGGTGTCATATGTGGAAGGAACCTTTCCTCTAAACATCCACCCCAGCACTGGTAGCTGGGGTGCCAGAGGCAGATGCATTTCAGTGCAAATTACTTCTGAGGCAGCTTGAACTCCTTCATAGGCGGCCAAGATTTTCTTCTCTGTGGGAGTGTAGTTTGCTTCAGAGCCTTTGTAGCTCCGGCTCCAGAATCCCAGTGGTTGATCCTGAGTCTCCCCAGATACCATCTGCAAAAGGCTCTAGGACAGGCTATGGTTCCTGGCTGCAGAGTAGACCATATTCTTCACCTCTGGTCCTGTCCTGACTGGGCCAAGGGCTACTGCATGAGCGATTTCCTTCTTGATCTGGTTGTAGGCTTGTTGCTGTTCAGGGCTCCAGTGGAAATCATTCTTCTTGCGGGTGACCAGGTAAAGAGGGCTCACAATTTGGCTGTACTCGGGAATGTGCATTCTCCAAAAGCCTATGGCACCTCGGAAAGCTTGTGTCTCCTTCTTGTTGGTTGGTGGAGACATTGCTGTGATCTTGTTGATTACCTCTGTCGGGATCTGACGACGTCTATCTTGCCACTTGACTCCTAGGAACTGAATTTCGTGAGCTGCTCCCTTAACCTTAATTTGCTTAATGGCAAAACCAGCTTTCAGCAAAATTTGGATAATCTTCTCTCCTTTTTCGAAGACTTCCCCTGCTGTGCTCCCCCATACAATGATGTCATTGATATACTGTAGATGTTCAGGAGCCTCACCCTTTTCCAGTGTGGTCTGAATCAGTCCATGGCAGATGGTAGGACTGTGCTTCCACCCCTGGGGCAGTCGGTTACAGGTGTACTGCACTCCCCTCCAGGTGAAGGCAAACTGAGGCCTAAATTCTGCTGCCAAAGGAATGGAAAAGAAGGTGTTGGCAATATTGTTGGTCACATACCACTCTGCTGCCTTGGACTCCAGCTTGTTCTGAAGTTCCAACATGTCTGGCACAGCAGTGCTCAGTGGTGGTGTGACCTCATTCAGGCCATGGTAATCCACCGTCAGTCTCCATTCTCCACTGGAATTACGCACTGGCCATATAGGGCTGTTGAAAGGTGAACAAGCCTTTCTGAGCACCCCTTGGCTTTCCAGTTTACAAATCATCTCATGGATGGGAATCACAGAGTCTCTGTTGGTATGATATTGCCGACGGTGTACCGTTGCTGTGGGGATTGGTACCTGCTGTTCTTCAACTCTCAGCTGTCCCACAGCAGAGGGGTCGTCTGAGAGACCAGGCAAGGGATTCAGTCTTCTGATGTCTTCTGTCTCTACAGCAGCTATACTGAAAGCCCAACAATGTCCTTTTGGGTCTTTGAAATATCCATTTCTGAGATAGTCTATGCCAAGGATGCATGGGGCCTCTGGGCCAGTCTCGATGGGGTGTTTCTGCCACCCGTTCCCGGTTAAACTCCCTTCGGTCTCCAATACAGTCAGCTGCTGGGATCCTCCTGTTACCCCAGAAATAGAAATCGATTCTGCTCCTATGTACCTTTGTTAGCGTTCAGGAACACATAATCACAGAATGATTATATGCAGGTGCTTTTATTGAAGAGCTCTGGGTGTCAGGGGTACAGACCCAGATCTGACTCCAACATGGTTTTGAGTTGAACATGCTTTTATATTCTATCATTATATAACTTACATATTAATTATTAAACTTACATTGTTCTATTGTATACATTGATTTCATCCAAGCATGGATTTCTCGTGATTCCCCTCAAACCCTTGAACATGGTTTCTCATGATTCTTCTTGCGATTAAACAATAATTATATCTTATGATTGAACAATAATTATATCTAATTACTAAGCAATCATCACATCTAACAATTATATCATTTATCATATACTGATTGCACAGGTGCAGTTTCACATGATCTTGCAAATACAAGGCCTAACATTTCCCAGGGCCTACTAAGCCTAACTTTCTTTCTAACTCCCCGAATTTTCTATGGTTTTAAAAACATTTTATCCCTATACTATCACCTTGATGGCATCAGGGTACATTGGGCACCAGCGTCAACCAAAGCCGTATATTTTTGTGGGTCAGATGTGCCAGGCCATCGCATCCACACAGTCAAATATATCCAATTGTCCCTGTCCTCTACCGGGCTAGAGGCAGGCCCCCTCTATTCCTGGTCATGGCACATGTTGCTCTCTTCCTGTAAATAGGTTCCTGAGGTTCCTTCAAGAGGATAAGTCATATCATCATTCCTAGATTGTCTGGAATTCTATGTGGGAGAGACTGGAGCAGCATTGACTCTAGATGAGCTCCTTGTGTTAGGTGTTCCTCTTTTCAGTTCATGTACCCTGGCTGCTAAGAAGGAGGTGGGTTTTCCATCCCACTTCCTCATGTCTTCTCCATGCTCCTGAAGAAAAAAACAGAGGTTACCTCGTGGAGTGTATCCTCTCTCCTTGGCTGGGGGACACCAGTTCCTAATGGCAGAGACTCTTGTTGGTTCTGGTGAGATGTGGTAGACTTCTTCCTTAAGTTCCTTTTTTAGTTTCTGATGGCCCTCTTCAATCAAGCTCTGGACTTGCTCAGCCAGCCTTGTTTCCACAGACAAGACATGGGTACAAAATGGGGCAGTAACAGGGTCCTCATAAATTCTTAGTTTATTGACCAAGACACCCACCCGGTCCTCGCCTTCCCTCCATTGTAGTGTTGCCAGGTAACTAGAGTACATGTCTGGTCCAAAGCAGTGCAAATCTCAACCACATTTGCAATGTGCACTGGACACAATCTGGGCTTTTAGGAAATCTCTTGTTTTCTGAGAAAATTATCTCCAGCACAGACAATTCCCTCTGGCATCGGATACCTTGTTCCATTGTGCTCCATTTTCCTTGGTGCACCTGGAGGTTTTCTTTACAAAGGTATCTGTCCCTCACACTTGTCAGCAGTTGCCACCAGAGGCTGAGAGTTTCTTGGGTTCTCCCCATCCCCTGGTCAATGACCACATCCTGGGACAGCGATCCCAGTTGTCTAGCCTCACTTCCATCCAGAATGGTGTCATTGGCTGCAGCATCCCAGATGCGGAGCAGCCAGGTCAGGACGGACTCGTTCATTTGGCGGGTGAATGCATCTTTATATTGTAACCTAGGACAATATTAAGAGACGCTTTAGTGATGTATAGTTATGTTATTGTAGTTTAAATGTCCTCTGTTCTCCCCATAGTTCCCTTTTCCACCCCCCTCTGTATTGTTGCTATCAGACAGCCTGGGTTGTCTAGGATAGGTAGAAAGAAGGCATGCACATGTGCCCCTTACATGGGGCACTTGGGAATGGAAAAACTTGTTGCTAAGGGGGGCATGGCATGGCAAACCTGACCCTCCAATCAAGTTACAATAAAGCAGTCTCCACCAATAAACAGCAAAGAAGAGCTGACTGACAGACTTTGGGAGGGGCCAGGGTTGGCTGATGCAACCCCCAAGAGTATAAAAGACTGAGCATCCATCCTGAAGACGAACCGGCCATGTGGTAGGCACAGCTACGAAGGCAGTTCCCAGAGCTGTAACTTTTTCCTTATTTAGTCCTTTTGTTATATTTTTGTTAAGGTGTAATAAAACTCTAAAAGATTTTAAAGTGAGCATTGTTTCTCACATGTTGGATGGATGGGCGGAATCCAATAAGATGATGTTTAATAAGTCCAAGTGACGAGTTCTACATTTTGGCTATAATCACCCCCTGCAGTGCTAAAGGCTGGGAACGGTGTGGCTGGACAGTGCCCAGGCAGAAAGGGATCTGGGGGTGTGGAGACAGATAGGCATGCCAACCCTCTCCCTTGGAGAGATGTCCCTTGAATGGGCTAGGATAAGACATTCCCAAAACCTCCTGGACTGAGAAACCCTCCTTGGTCATGGTGAGTTACCAGCATGCTTTGGAGTCCCATGTAGATTTGTTGTGATGGATTGTTTTTTCCCCCTTTGTTCCACCCCCGCTTTTCCCCATAAAAAAAACAGTTTCTGCCCTGTTCAGCAGGGAGCTGTCGTCCCTGGCGTCCTTTGCAGGGTGCTGGAATAAGGGCTACCTCTGTGGAATAGCTATACAGCGCTCCTGTCGCTTTGTCCCTGTGTCAAGCTGGGCATACCTTGCAAGGCAGAGCTGAAATCACTGCTAAGAGCTGAGCTGTCTGCCCCTTGCTGAGGTTACTCGGTGCCTGAAGGACTGCCTGAGATCCCTAGAAAGTTGTCTTTTGCAGAACCTCTCTCTGGGAAGGTTGCAGCATCCAGGTTGAGCCATCAGACCCCCGATCGACTGTCCAACATGGGGATACTGGTCAACAGATGGTTGAACATGAGCCAGCAGTGTGCCCTGGTGGCCAAGAAGGCCAATGGCATCCTGGCCTGTATCAGGAATAGGGTGGCCAGCAGGACCAGGGAGGTCATTCTTCCCTTGGACTTGGCACTGATGAGGCTGCACCTTGAGTACTGTGTCTAGTTCTGGGCCCCTCAGTTTAGGAAGGATGTTGAGACACTTGAGTGCATCCAGAGGAGGGCAACAAGGCTGGTGAGGGGTTTGGAACACATGCCCTATGAAGAACGACTGAGGGAGGAGAGGTTGTTTAACCTGGAGAAAAGGAGACTCAGAGGTGACCTTTTCACTCTCTACAACTACCTGAAAGATGGTTGTAGTCAGGTGGCGGTTGGTCACTTTTTCCAGGCAGCAACTGACAGAACGAGAGGACACAGTCCTAAGCTGGGTCAAAGGAAATATAGGTTGGATATTAGGAAAAAGTTTTTTACAGAATGGGTGATAAAGTTCTGGAATGGTCTGCCCGGGGAGGTGGTGGAGTCACCATCCCTGGATGCGTTTAAAGAAAGACTGGATGTGGCCCTTGGTGCCATGGTTTAGTTGAGGTGTTAGGACTGGCTTGGATTCAATATTCTTGAATGTCTCTTCCAAATTAGTGATTCTGTGTGATACTTATACAGTACAGAATCTGGAAAATATGAAAGCTAAAACTTAAGACATCACTGCTACTTCCACTTCTGCTTCAATGTTGACACCAACTGCTCTGTACTTCCATTTGCCATCAATGTGTTTAGCTGAGGCATCAGTGAACCAGTGTCCTGGATTGAAAGATAACGTGTGTATTCTATTTGCCATCTGTCAGAGGTAGGGCAGTTATCTTTTGTTAATCGAGCAGTTTTCTTTATCTCTTCCACAAATCAATCCTCCCCCCAGGGAGACATCTCCTGTTAATGGGCCATTGAGTGTCACTGCATGACTGATAAAATTACATCATTCCATTGAGAGATGCTCCACCCAGGGGGAGGAGCTAAGCATTCCTTCCTGGATATAATCTGAGATTCTGCAATACCAGAGCAGCCTTTTCCCCCTGGATTCCCAGAGAAGCAGCTGTCTTTTCCACTGGATTCTCAGAGGAAGACCAGGCCCATCTACACCACTACCAGACCTTCAGAGGAAAACTACACCCTTCTACAGGATTACTGCTCCATCAGAACCACATCTATCACTCCAGGAGGACTGCAGCCACCATTCAGTCAGACTGCTACCAACATCCTGACCCACAGGGTGTCAGGTCATATTCTGACTCTGCCAGTTGTTTGGGGTTTTTTTTGTTTGTACTATTACATTTATGGTTTTAGTTTTCCTAGTAAAGAACTGCTATTCCTATTCCCAAATCTTTGCCTGAGAGCCTTTTAATTTCAAAATTATAATAATTCAGAGGGAGGGGATTTACATTTTCCATTTCAGGGGAGGCTTCTGCCTTCCTTAGCAGACACCTGTCTTTTCAAACCAAGATAACCAGACATCTCTAACTTCAGAGTCCGAAGTGAATAAAGGACCATCCGGTATAGGATTAGGTTTAAATGGCTGTTGTAGAGCTAACACGTCTGGAGTCACTGTTATCTGTAGCTTTGTAGGTTTTGTTGGTCCTTCAGTAACATTCATCTGATCTGTGACCCCTGAGATATATGCATACCATTGTGCACTCTTGGTCTTTGTGCAATTCCCTCTGGCAGAGCACTGCCTTTCATAATGCTGGCTAGGAGATTGAAAGGTCCTTGGATTTTTACAGGCTGCTGCTGTTGGAGTTTTTCTACTTGTTTAAGAGCTGGGGCCAGATATAATCCCTTTTCCCAATGAGTGTATCTCTTTTCAGTATCTTTTAATGCTCTGGAACTGAATTTTAATGGTTGTTTTTGTCCATGTGGCCCTTTCTGAAACATATTACAATAAGTTCCATGTTCAGCAAAACCCCATTCAGCTATTGTAAGATCACTGGGGTGAACTGGCCCAAGTGATTAATATGTTTTCAGTTCTTCTATCAGCATTTGCAAAGCCAGTTTGTGACTGTCAAGCCATTCCAAATTTTGGTTTTTTTCTCATTAGTGTGTACAAGGGTCTTGCTGTTATAGAAAATCCAAGAACGTGACTTCTCCAGTATCTCAAAGTACCCATGATCTTTTGAAGTTCTGCCATGATCCAGTTATTAAAGTTCTTAGAAATGCCTCTGCCCAAATTAAGGTGCAAATGAAACGGTATGCCAGTGATAATAGTATGGGTTTTATTTGATAGTGAATATGAGAGCGCGAGAAAGAAAGAAATAGAAAATAGGTGGGGGGGACAGAAAGAGAGTGACAGGGGCTGAATAAGGAAAATATCACCACTCTGTGGATCCCAACAATGTTCTGTTTATCTTCTCCATCTGATCTTCTTGGTGGTGAAGGTTCCCTGAAAAGCATAGAATCCACTGGGTTAATATATGCTCAGACTAGGTAGGAAAACCCAGGCACATCCCTGGGAGGGGAGGCGGGGAGAGTTTGCCATTGTTTCTTACAACAGACTCCAGGTCACATGCAGTCTTGTGGTGCAAGGCTTCAGGAATGACTGATGGGGGAAAGGCACTTCAGGGGGTCTTTGATAGATTGCGACACCCCCTCAGCTGCCTCTCACGTGAATGTTCCGTGGATGTGGCCTATGGAGTTGGAGGTTCCACAGTGTCTTGGTTTGAGACAAATTGGGAGGAAATGTCATGAAATTAACATGTCCTCTAATAGGAGGCAGGTTTCAGCAACCCCTCCCCAACATGTTCAAAAGGAATTTTCCTCGGAGGAAAATGGAAAAAGACTTTATTTAACAAGCAGGGTGCTCATAGGCATGAAAAAAAAAGAATAATGTTAAATAATAAAACCTCTCACTGCGGAGAAGAGCTGGTCAGTTCAGTCCTTTATGTAGGCGGGGCTTGGCTTCCTCTGAAATCTGGAGCTGGCCTCCAGGCCTCAGTGTGGGGGAGGACCTGGCAATGTTCTGGTGTTTCGGATGAGAGAAAATCTGAACAGCTCCAGAAGAAGAAGAAGAAGCCACAGTCCCAGGAAAAACTTCTTGCCTCAGCTAACTAAAAAAAAAACCTAAAAAGCAAAGAAAAACTCTTTCTCTCTCTCCAGAGAAAAGAGCCGAGAGCTCAAAAAAAAAAAAAAAAAAAAAAAAAAAAAGAGCAAGTTATCTGTGTTTTTGAACACAGCCATTGAAAGAATTTCACTGCTTCACCCCTTTGAGCTTAAAGCTACAGGACTCATGTCTGGGCATAGAACAGACGATAGGGGATACAGGACCATACAGTCACCCCAGGAAACACAGCATGTTCAGTTTGTGTAAGGGAGGATGGGTTTTCACTGCCTCTAACCAGAGGTTACACCTGAAACCTCCTCCCCCCTGCCTCATTTCCGCTGGAGGGGAGTCTGTGTAAACTTGTCTTCTCTGGGCTGTGGTCTCCCCCACCCCAAACTCAGCCAGGGAACAATCTCTGCTGTGTTTGGCTTTCTTGTGGATACATTCCTCTCCTTCAGCCTTGTTTGATTTTCCTAGGCCTGAGATGATTAAAGAATGGGTTTTCCGTTTATCTAATCTCAGCGGTTTAATTTACAGTCCAAAATCCCAATCAGGTATCTTCAGGGAGGCTTCTTTGGTTGTACCTTCTTTATACAGCTTTTGTTAAAATGAGCAAAACTTTATACCAGTGTTTGAGGAATGAACTATTTCAGTCTCTGACAAGTTCCTTTTTAGAGTGGGGGTAGATATAGCATCTAATTTTGTAATGGTTTCATCTGGAAATTCAGCTTGGCCTGCTACCCACCATGTTCCCAGGAATTTTACCTCTGAAACATGGGGTCAGAAACTCGAGGATATATATATTAATCACAGAAAATAGAAGGTATTGATTAAGAATAGGCACACAAATGAAGGATATTGCTTAATATTTGCTGCATCCTTGGTCCGTGAGAAAGGAAAGGACTATGTGCAAAACAGCAAGAAAGAATGCAAGGATGCTTGATAAGGGGAAGGATGTTTATTAAGAACAGGATACAGTATGCAAGGATACTGAGATAACGAGGGTCCTTGGGCCCCTGAAACCAGATGAATCTGGACTCCTGGCTTGGACAGTGGCCAAAAGTTCAGTAAGCATGCCAAGGCAGCAGTGTCAAAAAGTCAACCCTGAGGAAGACAACTTTACTTCATCCCCTAGGACCCCCAAGACCACCAGAGACAATTGAGCAGGCACAAAAGGACTGATAAGATGATTAGCATATGAAGCCGAGGGGAGCCAAGAAATGATCTATTGTGAAACTAGATGCATATGTAACATTCTAGGGGATAAAAGAAAACCTGAGTGTACAGGGGGTACACGTCTTTGTGGAGACATTCCCATGCGTCCAGCTGAATAAAAACATATCTAATTAAAAACTCATTTTGTCTTTTAGTTTTACAGTCTCTCTCCGTGTGTCACTTCCTTAGAGGAACCTTGGCACTGAGCTGAAGGCACTTCTATCCCCTCTTAATTTTATCTATTCCATATGTCTCGTACTGTTGTTCTTACTGCAGTTTCCTCCTCATGTCTTACCACACATCATCAATGTATTGATAAATCTGTACTCTTTCTTGGACTTTTATTTGCTGAAAGAGTTCAGCTAAAGCATTATGTGCTATCGTGGATGCAGGAGGTTGTTTGGGTTTTGGAGATAAATTTCAGGAGA
The DNA here is from genome assembly GCF_051311805.1 of Agelaius phoeniceus. Taxonomy (NCBI): domain Eukaryota; kingdom Metazoa; phylum Chordata; class Aves; order Passeriformes; family Icteridae; genus Agelaius; species Agelaius phoeniceus. The sequence continues at coordinate 20,087,687 of NC_135301.1, forward strand.
AAATATTTTGGAATGAGCATTTTTTCTAAAAGGGAAAGGGCTTCAAAAACTCCTTTTTCTCCTACCAATGAGAGAAATTGATATTAGCATGTGAAAGTGAAAAAAAGAGAACGGTTTATTAACAAAAAAAAAGGGGGGGGGTGCCTGCAAGGCACAGAAAATGTGAAAAACGTCAATCACTTGTTTATAAAATTTTAAAAGTTTAATAGCAATAAAATGGTTATAAAAATAGTAAAATAATTAGAGTAATAAAAATTTGGACAATTAGGATTTAGGACAATACAAGACAATAAAAACAAAGAATTATGGACGGTCTGGGTACATTTTTCTGGGCAAAATAAGCCCGAAAAAGGACACACATTAACAGAGGATTAACCCTTAAAAGCAATAGCCCGTTGTATATTCATATATCTCACACATGATGCGTAAATTCCATTCAAACAAAGGAGTCTGTCTGGTCAGTGTCAACTTCTTCCTCTTAATCCTGACGGTGTCTTCAGGGCTGAGCAAGGCAGGAAGAAGTTAGTTTCTTCTGATAAGGGAGCCATAAATTATTTTTTTCTGAAAGATTTAGGTGTCCTGCGGCTGCTATCTCAGTGTGAGTCCTTTCTTTAAAAAAAGTATCTTACATAGAATAGTTTATATTTTAACATTATGTTATAACCTAAAACTATATTTAACACACTACTTAAGGAAATTCATGCAGCATAACTTTCTAACGTAACACATATAATATTCATTTTAATATTTGCAAAAAGCCAATCATAAAATTTGCATTTTTGACAATCCCCCCCTCTTATTCTCTGTAAATCATTTGGCTTGAGCAATATTTCATGTTTACTTGCATCTTCTGGGCTATGCTGGCAAAATAAAACAGGGGATTACACAGGGATGAAATATCAAAACAGTTGTAACACATAAAAGGAAAAATCTTAATTTCTTCTATCATCTTATCTCTAATACATTACCCCACCATCTAGGTTTTAACATTGCTTTCTAATTTTTGGACTGGTACCTGGGTTATTTTTTTTTTTTTTCTCTGATACTTTTTGCTTTTTCTAGAATGACTTCTCCGTGGTCATCAATTTTCTACAATCTGATATATTAAACTTTCCACAAACACCTCCTTCTTTAGCCAATAAATAGTCCAAAGGTAACCTATTCTGATACACTACAGTTTTTGTTTGGCTTTGCTGACTCAATATCAATTCTAATGACTGAGCAGCTTTATTTGTTATCATTTCTATAACTGCTTGGAGTCTTATACTATGATTCAGCATATAATTTGGGGTCAATACAGAGTTAGATTGCTGTGCTGGTTTTACCTTTTCGTTTACTATTTGTTTTTTTACCAAATCTTGAACCGTATCTTCAAGATTAAATGTAAAACAAATCCATCTCTCTCCTTTTGGACATTCAATTCCAAATCTATTACCACTTTTTCCTAAGTTTCTTGTAATCCAATAATTTACTCTGTTTTGCCTACAGGTTCTTAATTTGGATGGGTTATAACAGTGGCTGTTGACACAGGTGTGTGTAATAAAAGAGGAACTTTGGTTTCTTTTCATGTGATGCTTTCTGTAGCATTTGTGACACAATCTTGCTGGTATCCCGAAAGGGAAAAGACAACAAATGAGTGACAGGAACAGAAATAACAGAGGTCCAGTATGGCTTATACTCCCACCTCCCATGCCTGTGAGGTTGCAACCCACAGCAGGTGTATTTGATCTTCTTGGTGGTGAATATAGAGGCCAATATGGTCTTGCCCTCTATTTCCTTGTCACTTTCTCTTAGCTAATTTCTAGGTTAATAGTTTTTGGGGTTTTTTTAACACCCATTAACTGTGGTTTCCTACCGTTCTTCAGGTATCTCTCATTCAACAGGCACTAATAATTCCCATCCACAAAACAAAGTTATTACTTTAACACTTCTTGCAACAAGAGCATAAATTTTGTGAAATACAATACTAATTATTCCCACAATTCAAGCATTTACTTATAACCCAGATAGCATGTCCAGTAACAGGATGAATTAAATAAAGTTTACAGTATGGTACTGATAGAAATGGTAATTCCTCTTCTTCCCTGTACAATTCACAGGCTAATGTCGGAATATAAGAACTCTTTGACCAAAACAGTCTTGATTCTTCTGTCTGAAGTATTCCTCCCTAAGGAGGTGTTTTATTCAGGCAGTGCTTGAAAACAGTGATGTAACCTTTGCCTTATTTCTTAATTAGGTATCATTCTTTGTACATTTCTTGGATCATTTGGGTTTTCCCAAACCATTACCACCCAGTCCCTGTTTGAAAGTCAATTTGGTATCACCTGGTTTAGATGTGATAGTCCACTCCTCATGTTCTTTCACAAGTCCTTGGATTTTGCTGGCATGAATTCACTCTTTCCGTGGTTCAGATTGCTGTTCCAGTAGTACCTGGAAAGGACTTCTTAATAGCACAGTGATAAAACAAAGAAAATACTGCATTAACTTTTACTATTAGCTTTCTTCAGAACTTTCTGGGTTTAACTAAAAGCTTTCTCTAGAGCTGCCTCTTCTTGTATCCAGGTGTGCTAATAGATGCAGAGGCAAATTTTTCTTTCTGTGAGCTACAATTAGTTACACAAGAAAGTCCAGGCCAATTTTAACATGAGATGAATCATATCTATTGCTTTTTACTTTTTGGGCAACATTTAACTGTTTTAGTCTTACAGACCCATTCTGCAGAACAAAAGCCTCCTCTTTCATTTTGTCACTGCATTTCTTTCAATGTTGTTCCTCGCCCTTCCTCTGTTGTTGCCACTTTACTGCAGGGCCCTGGCTAAGGCAGATCCTGCCCTAGCGGGAGTGGGGGAGAACTTGCAGACAGCCACGGGCATGGGGACCCTGGGTGCATGCCTTGAGTCCCTTTCGCCCCCTCCCCCTCCCTCTCTCTCTCTCTTTCTCTCTCTCACGACCCACTTACCAGGGCTGACACTGCTATCCTGGACTCGGGACCCCAATAGTCTGGGAGCCACCCTGGCAGTCCTGCCACTGAGTCAGCCCACTCCTGGCCGGCAAACCCGTGTAATCTGCTCCCAGCACCGTCACTGGGTCACGTCTATGAACTGATCCTTGCTGCAGCCCCTGAGACACCACTGCTCATATGGGAGCAGTCAACTACCTCCCAAACTTGAGAACCCCAAACTTGGCATCCCCAGTGCTCCTGACGTTTGTTTTTGTTCTTAGTCAACATATCCCTTTTCCCTGTAAGGAGGGCCTGTTCTGCTAAACCTTTTCCAGGCCCCAGTTCGGCATTGAATAACGTCTTAACAACCATGTGTTAAGACACTTCTCTGCTCTTCATGCAGAAACTGCACTTACACTTTTGTTTTCTTCTAGCATCAAGACATCATGACTCCACATTCCAACATCCCAAAGTCAGCTAACTACCCCTCCCCTGCCACAGACACGTTTTATGAAAAATCCTTTCCTTAGGATTTTTTCTCCTGAGAAGCTGAGAGGCCTCAGGAACAAAATGTAAACAATAATTATCTGCTGCTGTGGAATGCAACAGGTGCATCTTTGATTGGTCTCATGTGGTTTTTTCTAATTAATGGCCAATCACAGTCCAGCTGTTTCGGACTCGCTGGTCAGTCACAAGATTTTATTTGATTCCTTTTCTTTTCCTTTGCTTGCTAGCCTTCTGATGAAATCTTTTCTTCTATTCTTTTAGTATAGTTTTAATATATCTTTTAATGTAATACATATCATAAAATAATAAATCAGCCTTCAGAAACATGGAGTCATATTCTCGTCTCTTCTCTCGTCCTGGGACCCCTGCGAACACCACCACACTCCCCCTTCAACTTCTCTCTTTCTTCTCTTCCTACTTTCTTTTCTTTTCCCTATCTTTTTCTCTTTTCTTTGATCCAACACACCCCGGACTGTACGGGGTGTACACACAACTAGTTTACTTCCAAAAGTAAGCTTACAACTTTTTTATTACTAGGATTGAAGTAGCTGTTATAGCTTGAATACATACTGGCCAGCTGTGGCTTACTGGGTCTAACATCTTTGATAAATAAGCTACTAGTCTCTTTACTCTTCCCTACTCCTGAATTAAAATTTTATGAGCTACTCCATTTTCTACATTTATGTACAAATGAAAAGGATTTTTCTAATGAGGGTAAGCTTAAAGCTGGTACTTAGGCTAGTTTTAACTTCAATTCTTCTAATTTAACATCATTTTCCTTTGTTAATTTTCTATATAAAAATTTTATTGCTTGTGTGTACCTGTCAATCTATAATTTGCAATATCCCAATAATCTGAGTAGTTCTCCGATTTCCTTCTTTGACACCTTTAATCCTTTTTCTTTTGCCAAGAAAATTTAAAAGTTATATAGTAGCCTTTTTTAACCTTAACTTCAGTTTCTCCAGATAATAAAAGATAGTTTCTATTGGGCTTCTTTACTGGGAGAATAGGGGAATTATGAGGAGACATACAAGGTTCTAATGTTCTATTATTTTAAAGTTCTTCTATTACTGGCTTTAAACCTTCCTGTCCTTTTAAAAATATGAGGTACTGACGTACACGTATGGGACAATTATTTTTCAATTGTGACACTTATGGGGTCAATATTTAATCCTCCTCTATTTCTTTCCCAGCCTAAACTTCCTTTTTAATTCTTCTTTATTTTCTTGGCTAAGTTTTAAAACTCTAGTTGTCATTTTTCCTTCTTGTGGTATAACTTCTATTTTTTTCTCGTAAGTCTTTTCTTAATAAGTTATAATCTGCCCCAGGCACTAATAAAACATCCTCCATCTAAATTTTAGTTTTTCCTTCAATTACTACATCTTTAATGTCAGGAACTGTGAAACTCTTTCCTTTTGCTTTTGTTACTTTTACAGTGTCTTTGCTTACACTATAACCTTTTGGAGTATTTAACAGGCATGTTGTTTCTGTCCTTGTCTGCCACAAATTCTAATTTTTTTTCTTGGGGACTCTAAAGTTATTACAGGCTCCAAATAGTATTTGTTCCTAAAAAATAGAGCTTATAACCTCTCTATTTCCTTTCTGTGCCCATCTCTCGGAAGATTTTAAAATCTTTTATCTGATTAGTGCAATTTCTTTTATCATGTCCCAAGTCTGTCTAACCATTCAGTTGGAGTTTCTTCTTTCTCTCATAAAAGCTGTCCCTTAAAAACTCTTTTTTTTTATTTTGTCTTCGATATGCTGCCTTATTTATTCCCTTGATTATGAAATTACGATAATTATTCATGTGTTTCCTCCCCTCCTCACCATTTGGACCCCAATCAGTAGGTGCCATTGGCATTTCCTAATCTCTGCGGAGACCTGCTGGTTTTCCTTTAGTGTCGGAGGAAGGGAGGTGAGGGGAGGGATCCGCGTCGAGTCTTAGCCCTCCAAGGATCAGGCGGGGTCCGCTCCCGGAACCGCCAGAGGGGGATCTCCCGGTGGAGACTAAGCCGGAGCGAGGGTAGCCCCCACATGGCTCCTGGTGGCTGAGCCAGCAGCTTCCGGCAGAGACAAAGCAGGTGGGAGACCCCAGCAGCAGCGGTGGCGCCCAGCGCCGCCAGCACGGGCAGGGCAGCCAGGGATTGGGCAGTGGGGGAAGTGGTCGGGGATGGGATGGCTGGGACCGATGGGACCCCTGGCGCGGTCGGGGCGGTGGTCATAGACCATGCAGCAGGAGGGACCCCAGGCATGGCCATTAGGGCTGCCACAGACCAGGCGGCCGGGACCAGGGCAGTCAAATTCAATGGCGGGGCCGGGGCTGGGGTGTGGGCGGGGACCGGTGGAGCTGCCAGGGGCAGCGAGCCTGCACTTGGGACGGGAACCCGGGCAGGTGGAGCTGAAGCAGGCAGCGAGCCGAGACCCGAGACAGGCGCCTCAGCCGCAAAAAGAGGGGGCAAGACCTGCAAAGGATCCCACTCTTTTTCTGTTTTTTTCTCTTGTTCCCCTCCCTTTTCTTTCACCCATTTTTTCTTTTATTGCTTTGTCTTGGGGTTTTTGATATTTTAAAGATGTGATTTTCTTACGATCTCCCCCTTAGCATGCGGCATTTCTTCTGGATTAAATGGGTCTTTTGAATTTATAAATAAATCCAGAGCCTGACAAATCTAAACTTCTACTTGAATACTTTGAAATGGTCGATAAGCTAAGTCACGATGTCCTAATCCTGTTTTTCTCATCACCTTTTTATTTATCTTTTGGCAAATTGTACATCTTTCAGTTACTTGCTTTGCTACTCCAAAAATCCCAATGCATCCATAGTTCCTTAAAAAACTGATCACACAAAGCCTGAGTACCCCAGTGGGTTTTCTGATGCATGTCTTCTAATAGTTTCCTAGTAAGCATTTTATTTAATTGTCTTCCATCAGGAAGTTTCTATTTCCCTGATTCATCTTGTTCACCTCCTATCTTATTTATTTCTTTTTTCTTTGCTTCCCTAAACTTTGGAATTTCCAATTTTTCCTCATTTGGAGCTAACATTAACATAACTCTTTCAGCTCAATTTTTTGCTGCACTTTTAGCTTCTTGATTTGCAAAATTGTTTCGTCTTCTTTCTGGGGTCTTTCTTTTTTGGTGTTTCTTAATATGTACTGTAGCTATTTCTTTTAGGTAATTTTAATGTCTCTAAAACTTTTAAAATAAGTTTTTCATGTACTAATTCTTTTCTTCTCAAATTAAGTAATCTTCTTCCTTTCCAAAATTTTTAAAGGTATGTACTATTTTAAAGGTATACTTTGAATTAGTATATATAGTTTTTTTATTTTGTGCTAAATATTTTAGTGCTCTTTTTAAAGTATATAATTTATAAGTTTGAGTTTACTAGTATAAGGTTAATTTTTTTCTATAGTTTGCATGTTTTTTTCATTAACTATTGCATACTTTGTATTTTCTCCTTTTGCAAGGAGTTGTATCTTTGTTATCTAACATAACTCCCAAAGGGCTATTTTGGGGTATCTCTGCTAGTATGTTTTTATTCCTCTTTTTTTTTTTTTTTTTTTTCTTGTTTCTAACTGTCCTGGTTTGAAAAGGAAGTGAGTTTTTGGGAGTCTGGTGGTGAAACCAATAGGTGCTCAGATTTGAATATTGGCACCTGGTGTGGCCACTGAGGACATAGATATGCCTCTGAGAACACAGGGGGTTAAAAGCAGAGAACTCCCAGGGGGAAGTTCTCCTGGTTCTGGTGGGTGAAAGAGATCAGACCTCCTCTGCTCCCCTGCCCAGCTGTGGGCTGGGAGGGGGAGGGAAAGCCATGGAGCCAGGTGAGGTAGTCCGGGCCTTGGACAGAGAAGGGAGATGAAGGCCTCAGCAGGATGGAAGGGTGGAGGAACACTAAGAAGCATCGGGCACCCCCCCCCCCCCCCCCCCCCTCCCCGCCCGGGAGAGAGAGTGAGAGAGAGCCTGTGCCTGTGCTTGTGCCACCTTGAAATTTGATATCATGGCCTGGCCAAGGAGAAGGAGGGGGGTGCAGCGAGGGCGTGGCGAGGAGAAGATGCCCGGCAGGGCCATTGTGGGAGTGGGAGTTCTGGGCAGGCAGAGCCTGAGATTTTAACCCTTTTCTTGGATGATGGAAACCTTACAAATGCTGATCCTCCTAGATCTGAATGAGAAGAGAAGAGATAGAGACGGACTAGCAGGAAATGGGCAAGTGTGATGAAAGTCCGTGCAAGTGAAAGATGTCAGAAGTGTTGAGAAGAATCCTAGGTGGGAGGAGATGATGGAGTGGCCTTTGGCTGGACTTTTCTTATAGAGCCATGGACAGAACCAATTTTTTTCCTGTGACACAGAGACTGCATTTAGGGGGAGGCAATGGCTTGGAGCCAAGACAGTGCATTGATGTTATGTGAAGGAGTGGTGTGAACAGAGATGACGGGTGAGGAGGGTGGTGGTGCCCTCAATCTTCAGTGAAGAAGGTCTCTGTTCTCAAGACCCCTTGGCCCCAGGGGGTAAATGTGGGGGGGACTGGTGTCCCGAAAGTGAGAGACTGTTGCTTTTTTTGGAACTGGGCAAAGCATCCTTAAAAGGGGAACCCTAGAAGCAGCTCTGGTCCATGTGGAGTGGTGAGAGCACTGGACATGAAAGGAAGATGTCGCGATGGCAAATGTTCTCCAGGCGGTGCCATGTGTGACATGGAAACACAAGAGGTTTCAACTGTGTTTCCTGGGGAAGCCCATGGTACAAGAGGGACTCCTCTCTCCTTGATGAACTGAGAATTGATTATCTGAAGGGTGGTGATGAACTGAGAGTTGGTGATCTGAGGGGTGGTAACTGGATTGAGAATCCAAGGTTTTGTCCTACTGTGATGTATTGGAAATTTGGTGGGGGGAGGAGGAATGTTTTGGAAGGTTTTCATTCTATGTGTTTCTTTTATACAGTGTAAGTTAATAAAGGGCTTTTTCCCTTTATTCCTAAGATGGATCCTGCTTTTCTCTATTTCTGATCACATCTCACAGTAAACACCAGGGAGAATATATTTTCATGGGGGCACTGGCATTGTGCCAGCGTCAAACCGTGGCACTAACTTATTGGTTTTCTGTTCCATTTTTCAAGATCATTTCTATTTATCGCTTGCTTTTGTTGTTCACTTTCACTAACAACTTAAATACTCTTTTTCTTTCAACTAGACACACAAAAATAAAAAAAAAACTTTTTATCTCACTACTTTTCAGTACAATACACTTCTCTCCAAGGAGATAAAGCTTAAAATATACAATCTACATTACATAAACTTTCATTCATTTACATTTATTCACTTTTATTTCTCATTCACTTCCACACATTCTTTCACACCCTCAGGACTCAAAGTGGATCCCTGTCGCCAGAGAATCGTGGGTCCCTTTGGCCCCCCCCTCGCCTTGGGGTTGGCCTCCGGGTTTCAGTATCACCGAGCCTCCTGGAAGGGCCCTGACTCTGGTCTCCTCTGGTGCCAGTTCACCTGTGAGGCTGTCTTCGTGTCACTCACACTCTTTAGCCACGGCCAGCTCTACATGCTTGGGAGAACAATGGCCTGTTTGCAGGTCACATACACCTCTTTCCACAGCTCCCCCCTTCCTACATGCCAGGGAAGCTGAGGCTGATTTTGTGTTTGACTCACTCTCACACAAACAACAAGACAACAATAAGGTACCTTTTACTTTCAAATCACCTATTACAATTTTAGGTGTTACCGGCCAGTCCTGGTGCTCTTGGATATCCCTCAACCCAGCTGTGTTGTCCAACCCCGGATGCTCTTGGGTGTATCCTCAATCTGGCAGAATTTTGCTCAACCCTGGATGTTCTTGGAGTGTTAATCTCTCAACCCAGCAGGTTTTAATTCTGGATGCTCTTGGGCACTTATCCCTCAATCCAGCAGAATTTTTAAGGGCCCCTTCCTTTTGTCCCGTTTCCTAGTGGATTGTTCTAGGAAACTCCTCTGCTCCCTTCCTCCGAGGGGTCCAACCCCTTCCCTGAGACCCAGTCCCAGTTACCCCGGGGAATTTTCTCACTCCTTTTATCTCTCACTTAGTCTCTTTACTGGCTGTTTTTCTCACGAAAAGACAGAAACGCATCACAGGAGACTCCTCACACATGTAGAAGGTCTGGGATAACCAGCCCACCTCTCGTTCACACACACATTCATCCCCCCGTACCTGCCCCCCCCCAAAAAAGTACTTATCAATCCTTTTTTCCTTTCTGGGTTCTTTGTGTGCACTACTAGTCGTAGGGGGCCAATTACTGCGGTTGTAGGGAGCCTTTTTCCCTTTTCTTTGTTTTATTGCTTCCTTTTGTCCACCGATCATAACCTGCGTCTGTCGGTCACACTAGGGGAAACAGAGCAGGGCTGTCAAATAGGGCAGGGGGCACCTTCCTCACTCTGAGTCTCCTAAAGCACTGGCAGTGAGGTGTTAGGAACCATCCTCTGCTACCATAATTGTGAAAAACGCCAATCACTTGGTTTTAAAATTTTAAAAGTTAAAAAATGTAATAAAATGGTTATAAAAATAGTAATATAATTAGAGTAATAAAAATTTGGACAATTAGGATTTAGGACAATACGAGACAATAAAAACAAAGAGTTACGGACAGTCCGGGTACCTCATTAACAGGACACACATTAACAGAGGATTAACCCTTAAAAGCAATAGCCCATTGCATATTCATACACCTCATACATGATGCATAAATTCCATTCAAACAAAGGATTCTGTCTGGTCAGTGTCAACTTCTTCCTCTTAATCCTGATGGCGTCTTCAGGACTGAGCGAGGAGGGAAGAAGTTTGTTTCTTCTGATAATGGAGCCATAAATTATTTTTCTCTGAAAGATTTAGGTGTCCTGTGGCTGCTATCTCGGTGTGAGTCCTTTCTTTAAAAAAAGTATCTTACATAGAATAGTTTATATTTTAACATTATGTTATAACCTAAAACTATATTTAATACACTACCTAAGAAAATTAATACCGCATAATTTTCTAACATAACACATGTAATATTCATTTTAATATTTACGAAAAACCAATCATAAAATACGCATTTTTCACAGAAAAGGGTTGAATAAATGCTAGATATGAACTCCCAGAAACTTACCTTCCACCCAGACACACACCCCCACACACCTACCCAGAGCAGAACAAAAAGAAACTCAAAAAATGCCCAGGGAAGAAAAAAAAAATACCGACTGACTGCATGGCCTGGAAAACAAAATGTCAGCTGGTCCCTTTTGTCTCCAGGAAGGGGAAGAGGAGTTCCCACACAGCAGCCCGGAGCAAAGCAGATGGGAAGCCTGTTGATCTTCTGGCATTGGCTTTCCTCCTCACAACAGGCGAAACTGGTGGATTTTGATGTTCCTTCTTTCGCTGGCTTGGTCTTTCCTGGGGTTCGGACCAACTACGGCCACCCCGCAGGCTCCCCAAGCTGGAGAGAAAAAAACCCTAAAATCTGCTGAAAAGTATTAGCCAGTGAAAAAAGCATCTAGGCCAGGGGGAGGGGAAAAAACATCTAGAAGCTTCTTGTCTAAGTTGGCGATAATTAATCCAGCAAAAGGCAATGAAGATGCAATCCATGTAGCCGCGGACCACACCAAAGAGAGAGCAATTGAACAGAGCCTGCGCCTGGGGCTCCCAGGCTCTGGCCCCACCCCCGGTTCATCTTAAAGATATCGCAGACATTTCTGGACATAAAGCAGATGATCAGGGAATAAAGTACCATCATAAAATCACCCCAAGACAGGGCATAAGGTATTGTTTGAAATAAATTACAATAGAAGCAGGCGGTAACAGAGACATTTTTAAGAGATTGTTTTTCTTATCCTTCCCAAAAAGATTACTGTGGGGGCTTTTTTGTGGGTCCAAAGGACCAAATATCCCCATTTGGTAATTGCCAAATTTTCCCTTGAAGGATGTCATATACTAAAATATTTTCTTCATGAACTGCAATTGCAAATATATGTGAAGTCATTCACCTTTCCACAGGTAACCATAAACAGACTTCGGCAGCGTAACTGACAATATTTTTCCCATTAAAGCTGGTTAAACAAACCTTTTTACTTTTAAAATTTAAATTCAGTTTATTGGCTTCTGTGGGAGTAATTAAAGAGATTTGGGCTCCAGTATCAATTAAAAATTTCAAAGGTTGTCTCCTTGTTCCTACAGCCAAATAAACATATGGGCCGTTCTTATCAGAAATTCATTTGACATTCAGGAATGCTCTGAGGGAGCTGGCCCAAAGGTCGGTCAGAGCTTAAGGGTTTCTTTCCTGCTGTGTTGCAAAAGGATTGGGAACTATCCTTTTTCCCTGTGTGATGCTTGGGTTTAAATTCATCACTTTTCCCCTCCTACTCTCCATAGCTTGGATTAACTCTACTATTACAGTGTTAGGTTGTTTTCTTAGGGAAGCTTTGGGCATTCCCAAGGCCAAAGCAGTTCTCCATAATTCATTTCTCTTGATTCGCCAAAAGACTCCACAACTCATAAAAGTTCTAAAGTAGGTATGTATTTATTCAGAGCCGGGTACATGCGGGATCTTTACACAAAGGCATGTGTGCCTCCTGAGAAGCCTCTTTTTATCCTCTAAAATGTTACACATGCATCAAATTTTGCAATAGATCCATGCATATTCATTTCCTAGCCCCTCCCAGCCCCACTTCATCAATCCTTCTACACTTGCACAGTGCTCTCTGGTGGTCATTCAGTGATCGCATGGGAGGAAGTAAATGAGCTTACTAAGGTCTTCATCAAGACAAACATTTCACCTTTTGATCCCTGCACATGCGCTTTAGTCTCTTGACTGCAGTTCAAACCATAGTGCTGGTTTGAGCTAGCTTCAGGGTCTGAGGAGCCTCTCTTATCTCCCACAGTCTGACAGGCCTCGCATTCCTTCCACCTTGTTTGGGGTAATAAGCTCCTCTTATCATGATTCCTGCATTTTTTTGTCCATCTTTGCAGGCCTTTGCAAGCAAAGCAAGTTACAAGCTAAGCAGGTTAAACAACATGCATCATCTAAAACAGCTATCCTAACTCTGAAATTAATTTCTACCCTAAATTAATTTCTAACCCCCATGTCTCACTCTGCTCTCAGAGAGGGTTAAGTTGGCTAAGTTCTTCTTTTCTCTCAGATGGGGTATGTTTAAAAGTTCTCACACGTCTCTCAGGGGGTTTTCTCATTTCAGTACTTGGGTTCTTTTCCTGGGTTTCCCAGCCTATTTGTCTCTCGTGGTTTACTGTATCATGCAAGAGATCTACCTATGTAGGAATCAGTTTCCTCTGGACTTGTGGGTCATGTAAAGCTTTATTATGCATTCCCTCTTGTCCCAGACATCTTTTTATGAAAAATCCTTTCTTAGGATTTTTCCTTCTGAGAAGCTAAGAGGCCTCAGAAACAAAATGTAAACAATGGTTATCTGCTGCTGTGGAATGCAACAGGTGGATCCGTGATTGGTCTCGGGTAGATGTTTGGAATTAGTGACCAGTCACAGCAGAGCTGGCTCTCTCTCTTTGTCCGAGCCAGCTGCCTTTGTTTTCATTCTTTTCTATTCTATTCTTAGCTTAGCTAGCCTTCTGAGATGAAACTTTTTCTTCTATTCTTTTTACTATATTTATAATGTAATATATATATCATAAAATAATAAATAAAGCCTTCTGAACATGGAGTCAACATTTTCGTCTCTTCCTTCACCTGAAAACCCCTGCGAACACCATCACAGCCTCTCTTTTGATTTAGTGTCATCTCCCCACCAAATAACCTTTTAGTATAGTTGGAACTGAGACACGGGGTTAGGAATTAGAGGGGTATTGATTAGAAATAGATATTTAAATTTTATATATATATATATATATATATATATATATATTTGCTGCATTTTACTGTGCTACCTGTAAAGGGAAGACAGGGTGTACATGGGAGATAGGGTGTACATGTGAGAGCAATATGAAAGAATGCAAGGATGTGTGATAAGGGAAAGATGATGTTCATCAAAACAGGACAAAGTTACAAGGCTACCAAGATAACAAGGCTCTTCAGACCCCCAACCAGATTATACTAGCCTCATGGTTTGGACTGTGACCAAAGGATCAGTAAGCATGCGCAAGAAGATGGGGTGAGAAGGTCAACTTTGATGAAGACCATTTGCTTCATCCCATGCAACCCCCAAGATGACCACTAGAGACAAGTATGCAGGTGCTAGGAACTGATAAGCTAATTAGCATACAAAGTGGGACAAGGTGGAGCCAGGAAATGAATATACATAAATGTATTGCAAAACCTAATGTATATGTAGCATTTTAGAGGATAAAAAAGAATGCTGAGAGCAAGTAGATGTGCATGCCTTTGCAGAGGTATCCCGCATGTGTCCGGCCAAAAAAAATACATACCTACTTTATAACTCACTTTGAGTTTTAGAGACTTTCTGTGTATTAGAGCTACTCTTATCAGAGGTCTTAGCTTATCAGGATCCACCTCTGCAGAGATTGGAATATGTCTGTCTGCACATCTGTGCATTGCCTGCAGACAGGCAGCTTTTGTAACAGCAGCAGAGATGTCATTAACTGACCGCATAGGGATTGAGGCTGGTTGCCCTCTTTCCATAATATTTATTCCTCCTACCCAATATGCAATTCTGACGGTTATTTAATGGGGTTCATCTGGAGGGTCTGGTCCAAGGTGCAAAAGAACACCTGTACCTCAGAACCCAAAATTGTCCATCCCATCCAATAATATTCAATCTCCCCCAGTGAGACAATCTCTGCACAGACATTCAGTCTCTGCCCCCTGCTTTTCGTCCATATTTTTCTTGAAGGTTTGCCAATTACAGGGGATCCCAAGGAGTAGCTTTGACTGTATTCCTCCTCTGACCTCCTTGAGGTCCTTTTGAAAGTTTTGTCTTCATTATGGGTTTCATTTTAAATTCTGGAATGTCTTCCCCTTTAAAAGGTGGAAGTTCTGAGCTTTCATCACATCCCATTCAACACTTTCATCACCAATTTATTCAGAGCTTTCCCAAATATCACCATCCCAATCCTTGGGTGAAGTTATTAATTTTTGAATTTTTCTAACATCCAAATATTTGGGGTTTTTTAATAATGCAAATTCTAATTTTTCTTTCAAGGTTTTTGTTTTTTCCTTGGATTCTTTTATCTCATTTCAATTTGTCATTTTAATATTGTAGAGAAAATTCTTCAAGTTTTCTCTCCTTTATTTCATTTCTCAAATTATCATTTTCTTTAATCATTTGTTCCCTCCATTGCCAAGCAGATTTTAAACATAATGCAAGTGCATGACAATTAATACCTTTTCCTTTTTTATCTTTTGGAGATCCCCAATTTTCGTTTATTTTCTCTTTTATTTCTCCCCTCTCAAACCAGTTAGCTACTGGTCAAGGGTCATTGGTTTCTGTATGAACACTGTGCCTCCATAGGCAATTGGCTAAGCCTTTGGTCTGCCATCCTGCCTTTCGACTATGACAATAATCTTAAGGATAGAGTGGGAGCTTCAGACAAGCCCTGCCTTAGGCTAAGATTTTTGGCAACACCTTGAATTAGGTGGCCTGCACCTAAACTGCTCTGGCTCGCAAGTTCTAAGAATGGCAGATCAGGTCTATTATAAAATGAGTTGTTTATTGAGTAAACAGAAGGTAACAGATAAAAGGTCTTAAACAGAGTTACTTACTACACAGTATAAACCAGAAAGAAATACTAGTAGATAACAGAAAAACAGTGCATGACATTAAGATACCTATATAAAGCTAGAAAAGAAATAGTATAGATTAGGAGTCACTGTAACTTGCCACTGAACTGATGGTAGTGTACACAGAGTCCTTTCACTCAAGCCTCAAGAGAGTAATCACAAAGTCTGGCATCCCAAAACAGTGGGGAGAAAGCTCCACATGTTTCCAGGGAATGTGCAGAAGATTTCTGATATATGAAAGTTTCGTGTAGCTTTTACAGTTTGTAAAGTGGAGTGTCTGTCATTGAGAAATTCCAGCCTATCTTTCCACATCTCACTTTCACAGCAAGATGTTTATTGTCAGCTAGAAGTGTCACTTCCATGGTGCCTGAGTAACTCACTATGAGACAAGCAGTCATTAGTGAGTTATTTCACCAAGTAGCAAGCTCTTGTGAAAGGTGAGATGCTCTGAATTATTTCTCCAGCTAACAAGCAACAGATAAGCTCTCCTGTGGTGGGGGAGATACCCTGCTACATTGTGGTGATGCCTTTTTCTCTGGTCATAAAAATACGAGCCAGACACAGTTAGGGTGATAAAAAGGGGTACCTTTATACAGAGTTCCTCAGGTGCTGTTTGTTAGGTGGAAAACGCCAAAGATGCTCACCCTGCATGATGCATGTACAATTTTTATAGATTCTTCAAATTAGCATATCTGAAAAGAGCCCTCCAGTTAGCAGCATGCCCAGTGAAGTAATCACCCCAGTTCTAGTACCTTCTAAATTCTCCCCCCCTCAGGGGGGACCAGGGCCTGTTTGCAAAAATATGTCTCAAAAAGCTGGTTTCAACCTTGGTTTCTAATGAGAACCAAGATAGCACAGGGGTCCTGAAATTCATTTTGTCTTTCTGCCTAGGAAAATACTGAAGCTAAGCTACAATAATAAGCTACAAAGCTACAAATATGTGTAAAGAATACAGAGAATATCTAAAAGAAAAAAGGTAAAAACTAAAACAGCATCAGTGGTAAAATCAGTACCTGTGTTTCTTTGATCCTCAGCAGTCCCACAGCAGAAGGGTCCTCTGAGAGACCAAGAAAGGTATTTAGCTGTCTAATTTCCTCTGTCTCCAAAACAGCTATCCAAAAAGGCCAGTAATGCCTTTTCGGGTCCTTGACATACCCTCTCCTGAGGTAATCTATGCCAAGGATGCACAGGGTCTATGGGCAAGTCAAAATGAGGTGGTTTTGCCATTTGTTCCCAGTCAGGCTCACTTCAGCTTCCAGTACAGTCAGCTGTTAGGATTGCCCTGTCACCCCAGAAATAGAGATGGATTCAGTCCCTACATATCTCGATGGCATCGGGGTACATTGTGCACCAGTGTCAACTAATGCCTTGTACTCTTGTGGGTCTGATGTACCAGGCCATTGGATCCACACAGTCCAATAGATACAGTTGTCCGTTTCCTCCACCTGGCCAGAGGTCTTTAGTCCTGGTCATAGTATTTGTTGCTCATTTTTTGTACATATGACCTGGATGTCCCTTCCAGAGAATTGGAAGCAACATCAGCCCTGCTATTCTGTCTGAGGACTTGCGCACTGGAAACTGGAGTGGCATTTATCCTTGAAGAATTTTCTGTGGTGGTTGTTGTGATAAACGAATTCACTAGATTTAAGGATCATACAATTATTTTTTTTATTATTATTATTATGCAAGCAAGAATAAGCAAAGTTCAGCGCTGGGCAGCCGGGAGTCTCCGCTCCTCTAGGCTCGCGCCGTTCCTATCCCCAAAGTTCACCTTTTATTGCCTTCTTCTCCCGGGTCCAGGGATGACGTGGTCTGTCTTTTGCGCTTGCTCGTTCAGTTGCTAGGGGGTCTTTTTCTGCCTTCTGGTGGTCGTGGGATGAAGGCTCCAAGTCTTCCTCTTTAACCGCTGAGTGAACTTTTCCTTATAAGGCATACCTATACAGTGGAATTTTCAGAACACTATACGGTTCCTGCAAGCCTAAGCAATTCTTGCGAGTTTAGGGATTGTTGTTACAGCCTTCCTCTGTGACCTCTGGGTGAACTTTTCCTTATAAGGTATATCTTTACCATGGAATTCCCAAAGCACTATACGATTCCTGCAAGCCAAGCAACCATATGTGGCTGCACATTTAAGAATCAAGCGGTTTTAGCTATTTAGTTATTGCTTTTATATTGTATAATTATTTAGCTATTGATTTAACTAATGAACAAACTTATTGCTACTTATTAAAATCCCCCATTTTTTTTTACCAATTTTGTTCATTAAATCTTTTTAGTTCCTTCCTAGCAAGCGTTAACTGAGTTTCCTCATCAGTTAAGCTATGTGCACTAATTATAGATGCTAATTTCCTTAGCTTTTTCATCATATTCCAATTCATAATGAATAGAACTGCTGACAAAATAAAACCAAGCACAATCAGCATCAAAAGAACAACAATGGGATGGCATATACTGTTTAGGACACCTGTGGTAGTAGGAGACCACCCGAACAGGGTATCCCACCACCTATGCTCGCCATCTTGCTTTACCCTCTCTATAAGCCGGTGTATTTTTCCTACGTCATGATGAACAGTTACTAGGGTTTTCTGTCCACTTTCCTTGATTTTCTCGAGGATTTGGATCAGGTCTTGATGGAACATCAGTTGTCTCACTAGAGTGAAGTTCATCCCAATCGGGGTGGGCATTAGCTTGTGAAGCAGTGTGTAGTTGGATTGTAATAGGTGGTGAGAGGTGACTTTAGCTTCATAAGTGATATCACACCCTGTAATCTTAGTGAAGTTACAAGCACAGAAGTTTGAGTGATTCTTTGTATCCACCACAATATCATCTACAAGCACAGAATCACAAATAGTTCTAAAACACGCACATCCATTGCCTATGTATATAAGAACTGTTTTAGAAGTCTCGTTAGGACGAATCTCAAAATGACAAATGTTTTGCTCCATGTCTAAACAGATATCTTGAGCTATAATTACATTGCCTTCACAGATGAACCCCAGTTGTTCTCGGATAATACAAGATTCCAAATCAACAGTTTGCCATTTGTCATCAAACTGACAGGCCCATCCCCTATGTTCTATAGGATAGAGAACAGCTCCGTCATGGTTTATTCCTAATGCAATAACAGGAAAAACTAGATGTACAGAGGCATTGCGTATGGTCAAGACAAAAGCAGTAGCTGTATTTGAAATAGCATTATAGGTAAAATTTACCAGTTTCTACCAGGATTGGAATTCTCTTTCAAAATCGTTGGCATTGTCCCAGATTATTTCCCGAATTTCTGTGGGGAAAGTGCCTTCCTCGCCTTCTCTTATAATCGAGGCAGAAACTGACTGCATCCACAATTGTGCTTGGATACAGCTGAGGGCTAAGGAAACATTATTTTGTGCAGCACTGAGTGCATCAATCACCAATTTGTGATCGTTCACATTTACTCTTTCCCAATTTGGCAAAATGTTTGACAGCATCCACTGGTGTGTCCCCAAGGCTAACAGAGATGACTTCAGTGGTTGCTGTAATTTGGACAGATCTCTAGTCGTAGCAGCCAATTTGTTCATTAGTACTTCCAAATCAATGCTATTCAGAATTCCCAATCCTGTACCTAGAACACCGGTCACATCTCTAAGTTTCCTTGTTTTAAAAGAGCTGCGTTTCCGGACCCAAATGGTCCAGCCTTCAAAGGATGTTTGCAAAAACGGAGAACAAGCTGGCTGGATGTCTGAAACATTGGTCTGCATCAGCAGTTCGACCTGTTTGAGAGACCATGCTGGATTGAATAATATTTGTTGTTGACCAGTTTTCCTGATTATATAAGGTCCAATTTTGAAAATTTTTGGGGTGAGTATAACTGGTGGTGCTGGTGGAGTGGTGATATTGTGAGGTTCAGCAGTGGTAGAGTGCGTTTTAGTATCTATTATAAATTTAAAAGAAAGGCCCTGTGTATCTTTCGACCAGCGACAGACTACCTCTGCAGTGTGAGTTAATGTGAAGTTTTGCCAGCAGTCTTGTGTTATTGGGTATGCACAATCTGCTATTTGTTTATCCTCCTGACCCATGGAAACACTGATTGCAATTGCGTTAGTATAGTCAGACCCATTAACCATTCGACATCCAATATTAATTTGTTCTCCCACTACTCCTTGAAGCTGCCAGGTTTTCTGCTTCTTCCATTCGTGTCTAGCGTATGGCAGCCTGTCATGCAGTACCAATGTTAGTAAACTTAAACCTGTGGTATTACCCATAGATCCGGTAGATTGCAAAAAGGCCTGAGACCAGTCAGGGGTCAGGGTCCATTTATTTAGGGGGATCATGTTCTCTTTATAAGGCTGATGAGGGTTTCCCCAGGCAGCCGGGAGGCTCAGTGTTATAATAATTAAGGTAGCTTGCCAAGCAGGGCAGGGTCCTAGCAACAAATTTCTTTCTCCTTTCGTACTCATATCTCTTTTACCTGGGGCTTTCCTGTGCTCCGTTCCTGTTCCTGTGGTCCGTTGCTCTCCCCCACTACTCCTTATCTCTCTGCCTCGCCTGCCAGCCCGGGTGCGTCGGTCTGCAGGGATCATTATCTTCTCGGCAGCAGGGGTAGTCTTCAGGGGGTGCATTATTTGGGCTATCTCCTTAACTCCTGCCCCCACTCCTAAGGGCAGGCTGTCAGGCCTCCAGGCAAAGGGTCTCTTGCAAAGGATTTCTTTGATTTTACAATGGACTCTCTGCTGTCCCTAGCGAGCTTTACAGGGCCTGAGTCCCACACCTACTTAGGGTCCACCCTCTGCCTTTTATTCCCTTTCTCCTGTCTTCCTAGAGTTACGTCGTTCTTCCCTACGTTCTCTGTTTTTGTTGTTTATAGACTCGGGAGTAGCGGCGAATTGTGCTATTCCACTCATCAGGCCTCACTTGCCACCCCAGAGGAACGTGGATTCCCTTCTTACACAAGGTAGTTAATATGACTGTCTGGTTTTGGCATGTGATCCTATGCAATTGGTGTTGGAATTCCCATGCCAGGGCCCAATCTCTTCTCTGTTCTAGATTTTCAACTAGTGACGCTGCTTCTCTGTCAGGGATCTCCCGCTCTCCAGGGATCCTTATAAATTCTCTTAAGGCTCTTAATGGATTTGCTCTTCTCCAATCCCAATCACAAGTAAGACACCATGCACTTCCCACCAAATGTGGCTGGAGAATCCACCATTTGTCTTTACAGCCCCCACAAAAGATTTTTACCCACGCCCAACAAGAAGATTCCCGACATTTAAGACACTCAGTGTAATTAAATAATTCTCGCTTCACTTCAGCCACTACTGAAAGAGCAAGCGTCAGTTCATTCCAGGTTTTCCATGGCAGAGGGCACTTTAACTCCTGTTCCAGTTCCTGTAGGGGTTTTCTTACCAAGAGTCTCAATCAGTATAGTTCTCTGTCCCTTAATTCAGTCATTCACGTTACCAGCTGGCGCAGGTTCCTGTGCCTTCCGCAGGGTTGGCCGTAGATCTCCAGGGCGACTGGTCACCTCCCAAGGGGTGTCTGCAGTGATGGGTCCTTTCACTCGACTGGCATGTGTCCAGCCTTTTTCAGCAGTTCGGATGGCTGTTTCTGTGGTAAACAGGACAACATAGGGACCTTCCCATTGGGGTGTTAGGGATGTCTCTTTCCAAGTCTTAATTAGGACCCTATCTCCGGGTTTAAGCTTATGCATTATTATATCCAAAGGGGGTCTTTCTACCAATAGCCCTTTTCATTTTAATTCCTCCCTCCGTTTCATTACTGTTGTATGTAACCCTGAATTTGACTATCTTGGATGCAAGGATGGTTCCCCGGAAGTTCTAAGTCGTAAGGCATTCTATAAAGCATTTCAAAGGGAGAGATTCCCACATCCATCCTAGGTTGGGTTCTAATGTTTAGCAATGCCATGGGTAAACATCTGACCCAAGACATTTTAGTTTCTACCATGAGCTTGGTGAGTTGCTTCTTGATTTCTCCATTTGCCCTTTCCACTCTCCCTGAGCTTTGAGGGTGCCAAGGGGTGTGATATTGCCATTTAGTGCCTAAGGCCCTGGTTACCTCTCTCAGTACTTTGTTTGAAAAATGGGGACCTCTATCAGAGTCTAATATTTCTACTAGTCCATACCTAGGGATTATTTCTTCCAGCAGGGTTTTAATCACCACATTTGCAGTAGCCCGTGATGTAGGATATGCTTCTACAAAGTGGGTTAGATGATCTACCAGTACCACTAAGTACTTATATCTCCCTACTTTCGGTAGCTCGGTGAAATCTATTTGTACATGTGAAAAAGGTCGGTGTGGTAATTCTCTTCCTCCTGGAATCCTTTCTCGAGCCTGATGTCTGTTAACTCTTTGGCTTGTTATACATCCCCTAACTACTTGTTTTGCTATATCGTAAATTCCTATACACATATGCTTAATAGTAAACTGATCTACTAAGGCTTGGGTTCCCCAATGAGTCTGGTCATGCAGCTGCTGCACTATTCTTCGGGCCATAGATTTTGGCAGTATCTCCCTATCATCTGGCAATTTTCGAATACCCCCATTCTCTTTTATTCCCATTTTGTCTAATTTCTCCTTTTCCTGGGCTGTAAAGCTCAGGACTCGAACTTTCTCATCATCTCGCATTCTCCTTATCCCCTGATCCTGGAATTTTCTGAGAGCAGCTTCCTTTGCCTCTCTGTCTGCTGTGTTGTTTCCTCTGATCAAATGGGAGAGACACTTTTGATGTCCTTTAACATGTACTATTGCTGTTTTCTTTGGGCCTCTTAAAGCTTGTAGTACCTGAGTAATTAGTTCCTGATGTATGAATTCTCTTCCTCAGGAGTTTATTAACCCTCTTTCTTCCCAAATTTTCCCAAAAGTATGTACCACTCCAAAGGCGTATTTTGAGTCCGTGTAGATGGTCCCAACCTTAGCTTCCAAGAATTTTAGAGCCCGCAATACTGCATACAGCTCACAGGCCTGGGCTGACCAACTAGGACTCAAAGGTCCAGATTCTATTATTTCCAGATTTTCACCTCCTACAATCGCATATCCAGAAATTCTCTTTCCCTCAACAACTCTAGAGGACCCATCCACAAATAACATTTCTCCCTCTTCCAGTTCTTCCTCTTTGAGGTCTGGCCTAATATTTCTTTGTTTTTCTATGCTATGCAGGCAGTCATGAGTTAAATTCTCCTGTGGATCTCCAAACAAGAATTCAGCGAAGTTTTGCAGAGAGGTGGTTTCAAGTATCAACCGAGGGGATGACAGTAAAATGCCCTCATATTTCAAAAGTCTTGAGTCTGTTATCCATTTTTCTGCCTTTTGTTGCAATACTGCCCATATGTTATGGGGGGTAAAGACTTTCAGTTCTCCTCCATAGGTAATTTTGAGAGCTTCTTCCACTAAGAGGGCTGTTGCCACTATAATCTGCAAACATGTTGGCCATCCTCTACTTACGGGATCTAGTATTTTAGAAATAAATGCTACTGGTTTTCGACTGCCGGCCCAGTCCTGAGCCAGTACCCCAAATGCTACTCCTGCCTCAGTGTTAACGAACAAATAAAAGGGTCTCCTAACATCCAGGAGGCTTAGCACCAGGGCATTAGCCAATTCCTCTTTTAATTGTTTTAATGATTCATCATCCTTCTCAGTCCATTTCATCAAACCTTCAGCAGTTAGTTTTTCATACAAAAATTTTACTTTACCACTAAAGTTTTCAATCCATTGTCTACAGTATCCTACAAGACCCAATAGCTGCCTGATTTGTCTCTAATTTCTTGGGGGAAGGAAGGGAGAGGATTCCCTTAACTCTCCCTGGGTCTAGTGTTTTAGTTCCTTTACTAAGTCGGTGTCCTAGGTACTTCACTTCTTCTTCTACGAATTGCAATTTACTTTTGGACACCTTCAGCCCCTGGATGCTTAAAAAGTTCAGAAGCTTAATGCTTTCTTCTCTAACTGATTCCTCACTTTTTCCAGCAATTAAAAGGTCATCTACATATTGAACAATGGTTATTCCTTGGTTTGGGGTATAGGATTTCATTATTTGCTCTAGTGCCTGCCCAAACAAATTTAGGGATTCTGTGAATCCCTGTGGGAGCACTGTCCACCTTAGTTGATGCTTTTGGTGGGTATCGGGATCTTCCCATTCAAATGCAAAATAATCTCTACATTCTTCTTTCAAGGGGCACGCCCAAAAGGCGTCTTTCAAATCTATAACACTATACCAGTGACCATCTGGTTTCAATTGACTGAGCAATGTATGGGGGTTTGCTACTACAGGGAACCGGGCAATGGTTCTCTTATTTATTTCCCTTAGATCATGTACTAATCGGTATTTTCCGTCTGGTTTCTTTACAGGTAAGATGGGGGTGTTGAAGGGAGACATGCAAGGTTCCAAGAGCCCTTGTTGTATTAACTGTTCTACCTCTGGTTTTAGTCCCCTTCGCCCCTCATCTGACATAGGATATTGTTTTATCCTTACTGGGATTTCTGGGTTTTGAATGTTGACTGTGAAGGGCTCTATATTCAATCTTCCTGCTGTATCAGGGGTATACCAGACTTCTGGGTTGATTTTCTCTTCGTCAGTGACCCGTAAGGGGCACAACCTGACTTTCAGCTGTTTTTCTTCAATATTTATATTTATCCCTAATTCCACCATTAAATCTCTTCCTAATAAATTGTAATCAGCTTCAGGGACCAGTAGCAGTGATCCTACCCCTATTTTCTTCTCTGATTCTATTAAAACATCTTTAATTACAGGAACCTTGAAGGGTTCTCCTTTTGCCCCAATAACCTGTACTGTGGAAGGTGAAATCTTACATCCCGGGGGCAAAGATTGAACTGTTGATCTCTCAGCCCCTGTATCTACAAGGAAGGTTATGGGGGTTTGCTGGGGACCCACCTTAAGTTTTACCAAGGGCTCCAATAACATTTGGGTCCCCAATAGATAGAGCCCTTGACCCCCCTAATCCTCTTTGAACATTTTCTCATCCCTAAGCCTCTTTCGGCATTCCCTCTTCATGTGTCCTTTTCCACCACAATAGTAGCACACTGTTCCTTCTCTCCCTCCAGTTGGAGGTCCTCCTAAATCCTGGGGACCTCTCCTCATGCCATTTCTTTCTCATGGTGGAGGGTTGTTTTGCTATCCCTCCCTGACTGCCGCCACCATCATCCGAACTTGTCTTTTGTGTGCCTCATCCTCCTGTCTAACATATACCTTCTGAGCCTCCCTGAGCAATTCATCAAGTCCTCTGTCCTGCCAATCCTCTAACTTTTCTAATTTCTTTCGAACATCCTCCCATGATTTGGCTACAAACTGTGTTTTAAGGAGTGCTTGCCCCATTGGCGTCTCTGGGTCCACCCCTGAGTATAACTGAAAACTCTTCCTTAATCTTTCCAACCATTCAGTGGGGGTGTCATCTTTTCCTTGGCACTCTTTGAATGCCTTGCTTATATTTTGTCCCTGGGGCACAGCCTCTCGTATGCCCTGGATTATGATGGTTCTTAAATCCTGCATATGACCATGATGGTTGGGGTCCTGATTGTTCCAGTTGGGATTTTGCAAGGGCCATTTCACATCAGCCGCGGGACCTTGAACATGTTGGGTGTCCCAAATCCTCATTCCTGCCCTTCTAATCATCCGTCTCTCCTCTGTTGTAAATAGGATGCCTAGAATGGATTGCATCTCTACCCAAGTATATATGTTTGGCCCTAGGAACTGATCCACTCTTTCTGCTACTCCTATAGGGTCTTCTAATAATTTTCCCATCTCTTTCTTAAACTTGCGGGCATCTCCCAAGTTCAAGGGGACAGTGACAAACCCCATCCCAGCTTGAGGTCCTCCTAATGCTATTTCCCTGAGAGGGAACAACCCACTGCTCTCTCCTTCCTCAATTACTGTCCTCATCTGACTCCGAGTATGCCTCCTGCAATCTGGGGAGTCCGTGACCTGCTGTCTATTAGGGGCCAATGCCGGGAATGCATTTGGGGGGGTTCAGGGGGAGCTGGTGGTATATATGGGGGAGGATAAATAAGAACATATTCCTCCGGTCGAGACTTTTTTTCCTCCTCCCCTTGACTTCCCTTAAGGGGGAACAGCCTAGCTGTTTGCTCATTACTTTCTACCAACCATAATTTAGCATATGCACTCTCCTTCAGGTTCACCGGCTCTTTAGAATTCACATAAATGTTCAGGGCTTGACAGACCCAATCCTCGAAGGATCCGAAAACGGGCCAGTATATACTTCCTGAATCCAGATTCTTACCTCCCCACACTACCATGCAATAATTTATCATTTTTGCCTTATCCTTCCCCTTTCTGGAGGGAAAGTCATCCCAATACTTGATCATTAATCCTAACGGACTGTCCTTAGGTATTGGGGGTAACTGGGGACCCTCCCCCATGGGATCAGAAGGCTTGCTTTTCTTCTGCCCCATCTTCCAAGGCACCTCCACACACACACACACACACAAAACCCCTCGGTCGTGGCTCGCTCCCTTGCGGGCTACAAGAACCTCACTACTAGAGGGTCCCTCTCACGTCGTCCGCAGGTGGACGTCTCATTCACCGTGCCCTGGGATCCCAACCCCAACCGAGCGGTTCACCTCGTATACTCACGCGTCCTGTGTCGTCGCTCGGATGTTCGTGCACAAAGTTTACAGGGTTACTGGTGTTTTCCTTGCTTATTCCCGAATTTAGGTTCATCAGTCCAGATGAGGGGTCGGGTGAGAAGGCCAGGGCCACCAGGTGGTGGGGTGCCCTTCCAGGATTCTCGAACCAACCCCGTTTTCTGGATCCGAGTCACGGCACCAAATTGTGATAAACGAATTCACTAGATTTAAGGATCATACAATTATTTTTTTATTATTATTATTATGCAAGCAAGAATAAGCAAAGTTCAGCGCTGGGCAGCCGGGAGTCTCCGCTCCTCTAGGCTCGCGCCGTTCCTATCCCCAAAGTTCACCTTTTATTGCCTTCTTCTCCCGGGTCCAGGGATGACGTGGTCTGTCTTTTGCGCTTGCTCATTCAGTTGCTAGGGGGTCTTTTTCTGCCTTCTGGTGGTCGTGGGATGAAGGCTCCAAGTCTTCCTCTTTAACCGCTGAGTGAACTTTTCCTTATAAGGCATACCTATACAGTGGAATTTTCAGAACACTATATGGTTCCTGCAAGCCTAAGCAATTCTTGCGAGTTTAGGGATTAATAGCCATTATTTGTGAATTCATAATGGCCCTTGGGGTGAAGGCTTGCATGCATTTCTGGTCCCTAGGTCTTTTTGAGATCTTAATACCTCTATGGTCCCTAGGTTTATTTTCTTATCCAGAAATAGCTCTAGTATTGTCCCTAATATGTAGTTTTTACAGCAGTAGAGGGGCAGTGGCCAGAATAGCTATCCTGCTGGGCTTGGTGGTAGTGATTTTCAAGAAGTTTATAAACATCCTGGGGTCTGTTCCAGGTATGAATGGTTCATGGCTATGTTTATGCACCCAGTTTGTTAGAGGAGGAGCAGGGGATGAGGCTTTTCAGCCTTTGCTTTCCTTCTTCTCCTCTGAATCTGTTATATCATTATTGGAGAATGTTCAGTTTCCCCTGAATGTTAAAGAGACCATCTTTCTGGTATTCAGTCTGGTAAGCTTCCTCTATATAGTCTGCAGCTTCTCTAGAATGAGGGCTGAAATTTCTAGATGGGCTGATGAGACCCCTGACCCAGGAGTAGACCAAGGTGTGGAAAATCCTGAGTGGTGTGGGAAATGGGAGGATATGGGCCAAATCCTGAAGGAATTCTCTGACCCTATAGTCTAGGACTTTCCCCATGAACAAATTCAGAACCCAGCTGAGGTGGGGAAATACCTGAAAGAGAAGTACCAGGATGACCCCAAGGAGAAAAAGATCATTGCAGTGAGCTGGGCCTTGGCATATGCTTATCGCACTCTGTTGGAGACCGTAGGATAGCAGACAGAGGCAGGGGGGCAGGGAGATAAATCAGCAGCTATCCCAGTCACTCAGGCTACAGCCAACACCCCAGGCTCAAAGCCAGCAGCCAAACTAGATAGTGAGCCTATGCCAGAAGCTAAACCAGACAATAAGCCTCAACCAATGGCTGTTGCTACCAGCACTTGAAGTGGGAAGTGCACAGGTGACACCGATCAACCAGTGGATGATGATGATGATGATGATGATGATACAGGAGAAGGACCCTCAATGCTTCCTGACATAAAATCAGGAGTCAAAGCAGCAGGCACAAGATCAGAAGCCAATATTGAGTCCTTTTCCCTGAAGGACCTTTGTGGCCTAAGGAAGGATTACACTCAATGACCTGATGAATCCATAATTAGTTGGTTAGTCCATCTTTGGGATGCTGCAGGCAAGGCTACAATTCTGGACGGCACTGAAACGAGGCATTTGGGATCCCTGTCACATGATCCTGTCATCGACCAAGGAATGATGAGGGGGGCTAACCCTCACAGCCTCTGGGCACAGGTCTTGGAAAGTGTAGCACAAAGATACCTGTGTGCAGATGATCTTTATATGCAGCAAACCCAGTGGAAGACCATAGAACAAGGGATCCAACATCTGAGAGAAATGGCAGTGGCAGAGATTAACTTCTCAGATGACGTAACAACTAGGAACCCAGACTTGGTACCATGCATGTCTGTGATATGGCGAAAACTTGTACAACTTGGGCCACACTAATATGCTTCTGCTTTAGCCATAATGAAGAGGGATGAGAGGGATGAGACTGTGCTTGATATCGCAAAGAAGCTCCGAGCATATGCAGATGCTGTACATGGCCCAACACATGCCAGAATCACAGCGGAGTAAACACATCTGCAGAAATTAGAGGACTATTGGAATATGATCCCAATATTACCGGGTGGAACGTGCCTGGGCTCTTCTGGCCCTTGATGCTTGACCAGAGGCGGCAACTGTGGTGTTTCACCTCAGAGACACCTTTGGCTGGCTGTATGTTGCAGCTGGCACTTGGAACAAGTCCAGGCAGGCAGGAACTCAGGTTTACCTCTGGTGGAAAGGCTTTAGGCAAGGTGAAGAGGAAAAGGAGACGGATTCTGCCAGAGGGTTAATTCATAGTTTTATTCCATGGTCACAGATCTCCGAATCTTGGTAACAGCTCCAACAGAATACCGACCGCATGGTCTCGTGTCTTTTTAAGCCCGGGGAAAGGGGGAGGGGAAGGGGTAGGTGTGCCACCAACCAGGTGGGAGGGGGGCAGTCTCAGAGGACAATGACACCTAGACTGGCCAATGATCCCAGGGCTGAGAAGCATCTTTTGAACTTCACCAACCAGACGACGCCCTTGCTGGAATGTTAAGATTGACGGACAGCACTTAGCAAGGGGGCAAGGGGGAGGGGAAGGGAGAGGTTGGCACACCTGAGGGACTGAGAAAGGTGAAACAGGATATTGCTTCACACCGCAACAGAGGACCAGATAGAGGACAATCATAAGAAGTTCAGAGAGGAGATTAAAGAAAATCTCCAAATCTCAGTACAGATCAGAGGTTCTGGTATCCAACGCAGATGTTCCCCAGATGGAGAGAGAAGGTACACCCCATGAGCGGAGCTGTGGTTCTTCCTGCGTGATTGTGGAGAAAACATGAGGAGATGGGATGGAAAATCTACTGCTGCTCTGGCACAACGGGTGCGTGAACTGAAGGAAGACAGGGCTGAGAGAGGAAGTTCCACCAAAAGGAAAGCAACTCCAGTTGCCCGCAGCCAAACTGCCAGGTATGATGATGATGATGACGTGGCCGATCCCCTTGAAGGAACATCCAAGACATATGTCCAGGGGAAGAAGGACAACCAGGCTTAGAGGGGCCCTGCCTCTAGCCAGGTAGAGGCTAGGGAAAACAGTGTTTTTTGGACTGTGTGGATTCGTTGGCCTGGCACATCGGAACCACAAGAGTATAAAGCTTTGGTAGATACTGGTGTGCAATTCACATTAATCCCATCAAGACATGTGGGGACAGAGTCTGTTTATATTGCTGGTGTGACAGGGGTATAACAGGATTTCACTTTGGTGGAAGCTGATGTGAGCCTGACTGGAAATGAGTGGAAGAAACACCCTATTGTGACTGGCCCAGAAGCCCCATGTATTTTGGGCATAGATTACCTCTGAAGTGGGTATTTCAAAGACCCAAAAGGACTCAGGTGAGCATTTGGGATAGCGGCTGTAGTGACAGAGGGCGTTCAGCAACTGAACACCTTGCCTGGACTGTCTGAGAATCCATCTACAGTAGGACTTCTGAAGGGAGAAGAGCAACAGGTACCAATTGCGACTTGCACAGTGCATCGTCGACAGTATAGAACCACTCGAGATGCTGTGATTCCCATCCATAAGATGATCCAAGAGCCGGAGAGCCAAGGGGTGGTCAGCAAAACCCACTCACCCTTCAACAGCCCCATTTGGCCTGTGCGTAAATCTGAAGGAGAATGGAGATTGACTGTGGACTACTATGCATTGAATGAAGTGACTTCACCACTGAGCACTGCTGTGCCAGACATATTAGAGCTCCAGTATGAGCTGGAGTCCAAGGCAGCAAAGTGGTATGCCACTATTGATATTGCCAATGCATTTTTTCTCCATTCCTCTGGCAGCAGAATGCAGGCCTCAGATTGCCTTCACGTGGAGGGGCATGCAGTATACCTGGAACCGACTGCCCCAGGGGTGGAACCACAGTCCTACCATCTGCCATGGACTGATCCAGACTGCACTGGAAAAGGGTGAGGCTCCAGAACACCTGCGATATATTGATGACATCATTGTGTGGGAGAACACAGCTGCGGAAGTGTTTGAGAAAGGAGAGAAAATTATCCAAATCCTCCTGGGAGCTGGTTTCGCCATTAAAAGGAGCAAAGTAAAGGTACCAGCTCATGAGATTCAGTTCCTAGGAGTAAAGTGGCAAGATGGACGGCGTCGTATTGCTACAGATGTCATCAACAAGATCACAGCTATGTCTCCACCAACCAATAAGGAGACACAAGCTTTCTAAAGTGCCAAAGGCTTTTGGAGGATGCACATTCCTGAGTACAGTCAGATCGTGAGCCCTCTTTACCTGATCACCCTCAAGAAAAACACTTTCCACTGGGGCCCTGAGCAGCAACAAGCCTTTGTCCAGATCAAGCAGGAGATCGCTCATGCAGTACCCCTTGGCCCTGTCAGGACGGGACCAGATGTACAGAACATACTCTACTCTGCAGCCGAGAGCCATGGTTTGTCCTGCAGCCTTTGGCAGAAGGTGCCTGGGGAGACTCGAGGCCGACAATTAGGATTTTGGAGTCAAAGCTACAGACGCGCTGAAGCCAACTACACTCCAACAGAGAAAGAAATCTTGGCTGCCTATGAAGGAGTCCAAACCGCCCTAGAGGTGATTGGTACAGAAGCACAACTACTCCTGGCACCCCGATTACTGGTGCTGGGGTGGATGTTCAAAGGCAAGGTTCCTTCCACTCACCATGCCACTCGTGCTACATGGAGCAAGTGGATTGCTCTTATCACACAGAAAGCCCATATAGGTAAACTGAATTGCCCTGGGATTTTGGAGGTAATTACAAATTGGCTGGAAGGGAAGAATTTTGGTGTCACAGATGAAGAACAAGAACCACTGACACAGGCTGAAAAGGCTCCTCCATATAAACAATGGCCACCAGAGGAAACACGCTATGCTCTTTTCACTGACGGTTCCTGTCGCATCGTAGGGATGAACCGGAAGTGGAAAGCAGCTGTATGGAGCCCCACATGACAGGTCACAGAGGCCACTGAAGGAGAAGGTGGATCAAGCCAACTTGTAGAATTCAAAGTCGTTCAACTGGCCCTGGACATTGCAGAAAGAGAGAAGTGGCCAAAGCTCTACCTCTACACTGATTCATGGATGGTAGCCAATGCTCTGTGGGGATGGCTGGAGAGGTGGAAAGAGGCTAACTGGCAGCGTAGACAAAAACCAATTTGGGCTGCTGATGAGTGGAAAGACATCGCTACCAGGGTAGGGAGGCTACTTGTGAAGGTCCGCCATGTAGATGCCCATGTCCCCAAGAGTAGAGCTAACGAGAAGCACCAAAACAATGAGCAGGTAGACCAGGCTTCAAAGATAGGGGTGTCCAAGATAGACCTAGGTTGGGAACACAAGGGAGAGTAATTCCTAGCTCGATGGGCCCATGATGCCTCAGGCTATCAGGGCAGACATGCCACCTATAAGTGGGCACGAGACCGAGGGGTGGATTTAACCATGGACAGTATTTCACAGGTTATCCATGACTGTGAGACGTGTGCTGCCATCAAGCAGGCCAAGCGAGTGAAGCCCCTCGGTGTGGTGGGCGGTGGTCCAAGAACAAGTATGGGGAGGCCTGGCAGATTGACTACATCACACTGCCCCAGACACACCAAGGCAAGCACTACGTGCTCACAATGGTAGAAGCCACCACAGGATGGTTGGAAACCTACCCTGTGTCTCATGCTACTGCCCAGAACACCATCCTGGGCCTTGAAAAGCCGGTCCTTTGGAGGCATGGTACCCCTGAGAGGATTGAGTCAGACAATGGGACTCATTTCAAGAACAGCCTTATCAACACCTGGGCTAGGGAACATGGCATTGAGTGGGTGTACCATATTCCCTACCATGCACCAGCTGCAGGAAAAGTAGAGAGGTACAATGGACTACTAAAAACCCAGTTGAAAGCCTTGGGTGGAGGATCTTTCAAAAATTTGGAGCAGCATTTAGCAAAGGCCACCTGGTTAGTTAACATCTGAGGTTCCACCAACCGAACAGGTCCTGCCCAGTCTGAGTCCCTGAATATAATAGATGGAGATGAAGTCCCAGTGGTAAATGTCAGAGGTTTGTTAGGGAAGACTGTGTGGATCAATTCTGCCTCAAGTACAGACAAACCCATTCGTGGGGTTGTTTTTGCTCAGGGACCAGGTTGCACGTGGTGGATAATGTAAAGAGATGGAACAACACGATGTGTACCTCAGGGAGATCTGATTGTAGGGTGACAACGATATGCAAATACCACTGTTGCTTGGATGTTACTGCCATTGTCTGTACATTAAACCATACAAACATGAGATAGAATGAAATGTCTAAGTGTCGAAGGTCTGAGCAAGTGAAAGATGGAGTTTTGAGTGAGTAAAATGAAAGTGGGGAATCCTGCAGCTCTGTAGTATGGGGCCTGGATTCAGTGGTCTGGTATGGGGATGTGATGAGGGCATGATGGGTATTGCTTGCAATTTTTGGGGGAACAGATGGAAGTTTAATGTGAATAAAATGCATGATGTGTGATAGTATGTTGCCGATATGGGGATAAGGGTTGGAATGTCCTAGGGTGACGTTATGATTCTTGTATCCCCGTGTGTTCTGTTTATGCTGGATATTATGTTCTGTGCCTTCAAGACTGGCTCTGAAGAGTGAATGTTTTGTTTTGGTTTTGTAATCAGCCGCTCCCCCACAGCTGGCGGGACACAGAGACGGGGCAGTACATAGTGCTGCTTTTACTTTTTGCTTTGCTTTTCACTTTGCTCTTGCTTCTGCTTTGCTCTTGCTTTTTTGCTTCTGCTGATTAGTTAGTTTAGCTAAGCAGTCCAAATTTTTCCTGGACTGTTTCTCCTTTCCATTTTTTGGACCTACTCAAACCTGCTCCCAACTGGGACCTGGAAACACCAAAAGTTTGCACCCTGTGTCCTGCAGCAGCTACCCCAGCACCAGAGGGACTGATAACAGAGAGACCACCCCTAAGAGAGACTTTCTGAGTTTGTCATCTTTTTCAGAGCAGTGAAAGAGTGGTGTCATACGGTGTTGTTCATTTTGTGTGCTGGGGGTGCTTTGCCTGTTAAATAAGCAGGTTCTTTCCACTTCTCTCTGAGGAATCCTTCCCTAACTGGTTGGGGGGAGGGGCTCTGTGGGTTTGCTTTCTGGGGGGGCCCCCTTTTGGAGGTTTTCTCCCAAATTTGCCTTAAACCAGGAGATGCTGCCCTAGTAGTTTGGACTTGATCCCTGGAATTTTACTGTGTGCTGTTGTTTTGTTTGTGTTCAGAGTGTGTGAGGACCAGAGAAAGCTGATGTGGATAAATGCTGAAGTATTGTATGCTGTGTTGTGTTGAGAAAAGTGGGCACTTTGAGAGATACCCCGTTTCCTTGTGAGTTTTTGTGATTCCTCCCCTGCATTGTAGTAATTTGATTCTCAGGATTGTAGGGTTGTGTTTGCGGAGATTTTAGGATTTTGTTTGCAACAAGTGTAGCATTTTATGCAGAAGAACTACAATATGGTGATTTAGGTTTAACTGTGGTAAAATGAATTAAAGGAATTCCAGGAATTCCCCTCCCACAGCAATTTAAGCCCTGGTTCTTGTGAATTTGAGATGGGGGGGGGGTGTCTATGTTTGTGGGCATATCAGAGTTTTTGCTGTAACAGGCACAGCCTTTTGCAAGGCAGTAAAGTGAGTGCCAGTAGAAAGAATGCTTTAATTATATTGTGCAGGAAGAGAACTGGAAAAGACTGAGATTTTGTAAAACAGAGTTTAGATAGAAGAGACTAATGGGTTTATATGAAGGGGCTTTATTGGACTTCAGCCACTAATTAGTAAGTCTGGACTGAAAACAACCCACCATGGAGGTTAAGTGATAAACGCCAAAGTGATAAACAGAATAGCCTGCAGGCAATTCCCAGGAGTTTTTGGTGCATTGAGAGGCTGGCACCTTGCATGCAATGCAGAGTTTGTGAGAGGCGCTGGTATTGCTGTTCTATGCCCCAAGTGTATATTGAAGGTTCCTGATCAAGCCAATTCAGAACCTGAGATCTTGAAGCTTATGTGTGGAGGATCACATCTGATACCTGCCACCTGGAGGTCTGTGTGTGAGGAAAAACTGAGAAAAGACACTGTGAGGCTTGGGTGGAAACAAGATAGTTTAAAAAGAAGGAGATAATGAGAACTAACCAGAGTAAAGAGGTTCCTGAACTAGCCCCTTTGGGAGGGGCTCACTGAGAGAAAGCTGCCAGTAGGGGCAGCTCAGAAAATAAAAAGATTTATAATACCTTATTGCAGTTAATGCTGTTTTAAAATGGGAAAGTAAATAGGATAAAGTCCCATATGCTGATGTGTTTTTTTGCTTTAAGAAATCACCCAGAATGGCAGAGAAACTGTGGGTTCAGAGCTCCCTCTGACCTACTAGTGTTAGCTCTTAAAAAAGAAAACAAAGCAAAGAGAAGGCAAATCAAACGTGTTGTTCAGCATACAGTGTAAGACAGCAACATATGAAATCAGACAAAGTTTATCATGCTGAAACGCAAAACAAAGTACATATGATTTGTTAAAGGCTCCTCCTAAGGTAAGGGAGGATGACCTCCCCAAAAGGGAAGAAGACTCAGGCTCCAAAGGTATACCCACTCGAACCCATCTCCCTCCTGGCAGTCCAATTTCATCCAGAACTAGGAGGTAACAGACCCCTCTGCAAGAGGCAGTGAGACCAGAAGAAAGGAAAGGAGTGGAATTTTAGTTGATACAGGAGCCATATATTCAGCTTTAAATAAAGGTTTAGTACCTGTGGAGAATGTTTATGTTGTAGTGTGGGGAACAACTGGCCAGTCTGAGAAGGCATACTTTTGCAAACCTTTAAAGTAACGATGGGGTATTTAAAGTTTTTGTATATGCCCAATTCGCTAAACATTCTAAAATGGGGAGGTTACTCTGGAGGTAAATGATCAAAAGTATATAAAGGTGTTAGGCTTAACATTAACAGCCATTGAAATTAGGAAGGACATTAGTAAAGAGATATTAGAATAAGTAAATAAGTCTTTTCGGGGGCATGGGCCTCTGGTGTACCAGGGAGAGCGAAGAATGCCCCCCCATAGTAATCAAGCTTAAGGAAGGGACACAACCAGTGAGAATTAAGCAGTACCCTCTGAAAAAGAAGATAGGGAAGAAATCAGCCCAATAATTGATAGTACAGGATTGAGGGCTGTCAATAAGATAACAAAGAATTTATATCCTGTGGTAGCAAATCCATATACTTTACTAACTTGTTTAACACCTGAACTAACCTGGTTTACTGTTTTAGATCTGAAAGATGCCTTCTTTTGCCTCCCTATCCATGAAGCCAGCAGGAAAATTTTTGCATTCAAATGGGAAAGCCCTAAAAGCAGGCGCAAAACCCAGCTCACATGGTCCATGTGCCTCAAGGCTTCTAAAATTCCCCCACTCTGTTTGGGGAGCAACTTGCAAAGACCCAGAGTCCTGAGAAACTCCACAGGAAAAAGGAAGAAGCCTTTCAAATTTCCTAGGACTCCAAGGACACAGAGTATTAAAGAAGAAGGCACAGGTAGGGAAACAGAAGGTAATCTACCTGGGATACAAGGTTTCTGCTGGGCAACAGACTTTAGGGCAGGCTCACAAGGAAACAATATAAAGGAACTCCGAACCTTCTTAGGCATGGCAGGGTGGTGCCGGCTGTGGGTTTATAATTACGGACTGTTCGTCAGATAGAGATCTCCAGTGGACAAAGAAAGCCACATGGGCCTTTCTCCAGCTAAAGAGTGCCCTCATGTCAGCTCCAGCTTTGGGACTTCCAGATGTAAGTAAACCATTCTTTCTATCGTCCCATGAAAGACAGAGAATTGCCCTGGAAATATTGGCTCAGGACTTGGGTCCATACCAGAGGGCAGTCGCTTACTTCTCCAAGCAACTAGATGCAACAGCCAAGGGATGGCCAGGTTGCCTCAGAGCTGTAGCAGCAATCGTGCTGAATATACAAGAAGCACGCAAGTTTACCGTGGGACGAAAATAACTGTGCTAGTGTCCCACACAGTGTCCACAGTACTGGCAGTAAGGGGTGGCCACTGGGTCTCACCACAGAGGTTCCTGAAATACCAGGCCATCATGGTAGAGCAAGATGTTATAGAGATAGTGGTGACTAATATTGTCAACCCAGCTTCTTTTCTCAGTGGAAATCAAGGAGAAGCAGTATACCATGATTGCCTGGAGACCATGGAAGCTACCTACTCCAGCCGCCCAGACTTAAAGGACACTCCTTTGGATGATGCAGAGACCTGGTTCACTGACGGGAGTAGCTATGTTGCCAATGGAAAGCGACATGCTGGGTACACAGTGACTACATACAGAGAGGTAACAGAATCCGGAGCCTTACCAACATGCACCTCTGCGCAGAAGGCCGAGATAATTGCACTGACCCGTGCCTTGTAAATGGCAAAAGGAAAGAGAATAAACATCTATACAGACTCCAGGTATGCATTTGGAGTTGTGCATGCACATGGAGCTATCTGGAGAGAGAGGGGACTGCTGACCTCACAAGGAAAGAACATCAAACATGCACGAGAGATAATCCAGCTGCTGGAAAGAGTTCAGCTGCCTGAAAAGGTAGCAATTATGCATATTAAGGCATACCAGAGAGTGAGCTCAGAATTGGAAGAAGGAAATAAGCTGGCGGATGGAGAGGCAAAGAAAGCAGCAAAAGGTGAGGTAATTATGGACAGATTTCCCTTGAAGGTAAGCCAAAATACAATAATAATACTAATCAAAAGGGACATACAACCAAGAGGGGTGGGCTACCATTGAAAGGGAGCTGGTAATCCCTACCCATTTGTGTGGTCACTAGTAAGGGAGGAGCACCAGAAAACACACTGGGGCCTAACTACTTAAAAGCTTTTATAAAGTGTGGCTCCTTTCCCAGAATGACCAAGGCTGCCAGTGATACAGAGTGCATCGAAATGAAGTGTTGACTTTTAAGTAGTAGTTTCCACAGGCTTTCTAGAACACATATCTGATGGAAAGAATCGTTGCCAGGAATTTATATGCCACTATTACTCAGGTAAACCGACAGTGTGATCCTTTCCTCCAGACTAACCCCAAGAATATCCCCAGACCAAAACTAGGTCAGACTGGGAAGGGTCATGGACCTGGACAGCAGTGGTAAATTGACTTTTCAGAACTCCCATGGAAAGGGGGGTGTCAGTATTTATGAGTATTGACAAACACATTTTCAGGGTAGCCAGAAGCGTTCCCCACCAGAACTGTCAAGACTTGAGAGGTGAC
Source organism: Agelaius phoeniceus (assembly GCF_051311805.1). Taxonomy (NCBI): domain Eukaryota; kingdom Metazoa; phylum Chordata; class Aves; order Passeriformes; family Icteridae; genus Agelaius; species Agelaius phoeniceus. The sequence goes on from NC_135301.1 coordinate 20,124,875, forward strand.
CAGAGTAAACAATACTGCTTTCAGAGTTCCAGCCATAATACCTATATGGTGGCTTTAAGTAGACAGCTCAGAGAAAATGAAAAACATGTGGCTGGAACTCAGAGCAGGGAGCTAAGTGAACCAGTACATAACATACAGACTGGGAATTATGTATACGTTAAGTCTCTTAAAGAAAAGACTTTGAAAACAGTGGGAGGGACCATTCCAGGTGCTTCTCACCACCTTCACCGCAATCAAGATCAAGGAGCAGAATGCCTGGATCCACCACTCTCAAATGAAGCAGGCCCCAGAACCCCCTTGGAAACTGACACCAAGAGACAATGAACTGAGTTTAAAATTGTTGGGGCAAAATGACTGTATTGGGGGGGGTTGGGGGGGGTAGTTTGTAATTTTATTTATAGAATTGTTTTGTGTATAATTGTAATTGAAGTCCTGGACTACCTCTATCCAAAACAATGCTGAATGGCCTTGGTCCCAGGCTTTTAATCAGTAGACTGGATCTATGAGAGAGCTGGCCACTGCAGCAGGTGGCCCAGCAAAATTGAAACAGCCTTTACAGTCATATCTATTGGCATTAGGAACTAGCCAGTGGCAGATTTCAAAAGTACTGCCAAAGTGGGAAAAGGCCAGGGACCAAGACCACAAGTTAATAGTAGAAGCGCTTAGTACGGTTCAAGATTATGTGTCTTTAGCTTTCAGTTGTATACAAGCACAGTTATGGATGCAGGCAACAGCAGCTTTGATCATACAGGAAGGGGGTGAAGGCAATTTTCCAGCTGAAATTCAGAAGATTGTCTGGCATAATGGGATTGATTTTGAAAGGAAGTTTCAGTCCTGGTGGACTATGGTAAATTTCACCTATGATCCTGCTTCTAATGTGGCCACTGCCTTTGTGCTTACTATACATAATGCCACTGTTTACGTTATCCACCCCATCATTGCACTAGGATTAAATAATGAAAAAATGGTGCTCTACCCTTCAGAACATAGGGTGTGGCACAAAAAGTAAATGAAAAGCGGCAAACAGTAAACTTAGAATCCTGTGTTACTAGGAAACAACTAGGAAGCAATGTTTGTCTTGACACTGAACAAAATATTTGCCACTTCATGATTCATCCAGGCACTAATCAGAAAACTGTGCTTGTATATAGTGGTAAAGGTTGTGTATGCTTGAGAAACATCCTTATCAAATGTACAGGGTAAAGCATTAAAGCACGCTTATTGTCGTAGGGATTTGCATTAAGTAAAAGAATCTACTTGTTCCTTTTCGGAACGGGGGGAATGAGACAGTGGAAATTATCCAGAGTAGAGATCTGTGACTGTTTTCACAGGGGTCCTTGGATGAGGGAAGAGACGAGAATGTTGACTCTATGTTCAGAAGGTTTGATTTATTATTTTATGATATATATATATTACATTATAACTATACTAAAAAGTAAAAGAAGCACAGGGTTTTCTCAGATGCTAACTAAGCTAAGAATAGAAAAGAAGACAATCATAACAAAGGCAGCTCTCTCGGACTCTGTCCGAGATAGCCTGGTCTTTGGCCATTAATTATACACATCCAAAATGGGCCAATCACAGGTGGACCTATTGCATTCCACAGCAGCAGATAACTATTGTTTACATTCTGTCTCTGAGGCCTCTTAGCTTCTCAGAAGGAAAAATCCTAAAGAAAGGATTTTTAGTGAAAAGATGTCTGCAACAGAAATCCATTCCGATTTAGCTAAAAGGTACATCTTGGAATTAAATTTGTAGCTTGTGAACATAGCTGTTTAGTCTGACTGCCTAAAAACCCCTATGTTCGAAGAAAGTGCTTCAGCTGAAAGACAGAGATAAGGGGAGACAGACAGAGAGGCTGCAGGAGGCAGGGCAGGGTGACCCGGTGTGGGGGCTGAGGAATCAGCCAGCAAAGGAGTGGTTGCTCTCCCCTGGAGAGCCAACCCTTGAACGAGACACACTTCACTTTGGGTGAGGAGACCCTCCCGCCCATGATCCTTTGCAGTTCTATGTTAATGTGTTGTACCCCATTGGTTTTTCCCTTGTCACTCTTCCAAGTTACATGTATCCTATTCGTTACTTGTTTCTCCCCACCCTTCTAGTTTCCTATATAAACCCCTGTTTTTCCCTGTGAAACACAAGCTGCTGTCCCTGGCTCCCTGTCACTATAGGTCACAAAAGAACACAAGTGCACACTGCTGCTCTCAAGGTGAAGAAGAAAAAGGAAGTTTATTTTCTGACTCCAACATTTATAGTTTTCCAAAAGTGACAGTGGATTGGAGGGTGACAGTGCCACCTCTCCAATGACACTGGACAAACCAACAGTCCATCAAATTTCTCCTCCTCCATAAAAGAATGCAAAACAATGAGTTATTTACAGAAAGTGCGTGAGAAAGTTTGCTACAAGAATGTCAATATCAGAAGGCTTAGAAAATCTTAAAAAATCAGGGTGACAGCTCCCTTCACAGAGGGTCCTGCTCTAATAAAGGCCTCCACTCTGTGGAACCTGCCACACAGTGCTCGAGTCTCTTTTCTCCATGTCGCTGGCACTGCCACCGAGCCAAGAGCTGAGAATCACTCTGCTGCCAGGATTGTGCCTGTGTGCCTGGGATGTCCTTATAAAGGCGCTTCTTCAGGGAGGTTGCAGCACTCCTGCCATCAACACCACCGTGGCAACCCGGGAGTTCTTTCTGTATTTTCTGATAAAAAACTAGCTTCAAGCATACGTGAAATCAGTGAATGGATATGTATGAACCTGTTGTGAAATTCCATGCATATGGATTAGTAAGGAAGATTAAAAGAGATCTGGAGTTCCCAGAGGATCACATGTCCTTTTAAAGGGAGCAATCCTCACATGCATCCAGCACTGTAATAAATATACCAGCTTTACAATTTTCACAAAAGTTGTGGAGTTTGTTTCCTTTTCTGCAATTCAACTGCAACAATCAAAATTCACCCTTGGCTACCTTGCACTATGTAAACCTTTAGGAGACCAGCTTTGCTCACTATGTGTGTACATGGATTAGCCTGTTTATTTTTCAGTTCTACTTATCCCCAGGAATTTACACTAAAAGCTGGATTTTTCGAGACCCCTACATTTGATGCATCTTCACAGTGTTGTTGTTCTATTTCTCTAGAGTCCCATAATGATATTCTCAGACTTCTAAAGTCCATACCTCTTTGGTGTATTCTCATGGCTGCAGATCTTCACTGACTCCTTCTTCTGCATGCTGTTCTCTCTCAGGTCAGGGCTCCTGCAAGGCTCTCCCCGACTGGCTAACCCGCCCCCTTTTATCCCAGTTATCTTCATTGGTCACAGCTGCAGCCCAATTAAGGACATCACAGCTGCAGCCCATCAAGGGCAACTGGGACTTCTGGGGCAAAGCCTCTATACAGATATTCAAATACAATACATTTCCTCTACTATATTTCCCCCTTTTCTTTTACTTGAGTTAACAGTTGTACAGATGTTCAAGTACAATACATACATTTCCCTATGACTCACAGGCCATGTACAACACACATAGCTCCTTGCTCAAAGGCCATACTCTTTCACAGCTCCTTGACCCAAAGGCTATGTTCTGTCACAGCTCTTGGCTGTCTTATCTTCTGCTAACTATCACCACAGCTCTTGGCTGTTCTGTCGCAGCTCTTGGCTGCCTTATCGTCTGTTAACTATCACATCGGGGTCACCAATTGTTGTTGTTCTATTATTTCTAGAGCCTCATATTGTTGTTGTTATCAGATTTCTAAAGTCCATACCTCTTTGGTGTATTCTCACAGCTGCAGATCTTCACAGCACAGACTCTTTCTTCCACATGCTGTTCTCTCTCAGGTCAGGGCTCCTCCAAGACTCTCCCTGACTGGCTAACCTGCCCCCTTTTATCCCAGTTATCTTCATTGGTCACAGCTGCAGCCCAATTAAGGACATCACAGCTGCAGCCCATCAAGGGCAACTGGGACTTCTGGGGCAAAGCCTCTATACAGATATTTAAATACATTTCCTCTACTATAACAGAGTGCATGGCTACACTTTGCAATTCAGCGATGCTGGCTGCCACATGGCACCAAGGAACAGCCAACTGGCAGTGAGTGTCTGCTCACCTTAGTGCTTAGGAAAGAAAGAAACTTTCTGGGAATACAGGATGCAGACTAAGGCAGGTGTTTTGGTTTTTAGGCTTCAGTCTAAACCAGAAGCCTTTATTTGAATTTGTAACTTTGAGAAATTTTTGTTAGATATGCAAAATCTAGTTGATTCCACATATTTATTTTCCTTTAATAAATATTTTAATTGTTTAAAGTTTAACCCATACACACACTTTTTAATGGATGAAATGGAGCTGCAGGGTTCTTGATTTTTTCCGGCTGAACGTAATTTTTCTGTCCCCTTTTCTCCCCACAGAACCCTCTTTGGACTTGCAGCAAGATAAAATCAGAGAATCCTAAGATGGTTTGGATTGGAAGGAACCTTCAAGATCATCTGGTTCCAACCCCTCTTCCATGGGCAGGGACACTTTCCACTAGACCAGGTTGCTCAAAGCCCCATCCAACTTGGCCTTGAACACTTCCAGGGATGGAGTATCTACAACTTCTCTAGTCAACCTGTACCAGTGCCTCACTACTTCCAAATTAAATAATTTCTTCCCAGTATCTAATCCAAACCTGCCCTCTGTCAGTTTGAAGCCATTCCCCCTTGTCCTATCACTTTATTCCCTTGTAAAAAGCCCCTCTCTGTTTTTCTTGTAGGATGAGATAAAAGACTTCAGTGAAATAAAAATCAATGGGAAAACCACTAAATTCAAAGCCTTGAATCTGTGGGTGGCTCTACAAGCTGCCAGGGGCAAAGCAGGGTGGACAGCACTGCAGGCTGTCGCACAGGTGGCTCCCTTGGGCCAAGTAGAACCCGGTCCTCATATATGCAACAGCAGCGGAAAAGCTGAAGCCATTTGCATGACAAAGTGCCCAGAATTACTTTTCAAATTGTTATTCACCTAACTGAATGCAAACCATTAAAAAAAATCTTTATTAAAAATGGCAATGACTGTCTTTTCACAGAATGACAAACTCATCCCCAAATGAAGTTTGTGTTTTCCCCTATCCAAAAAAAAACTCTGAAAAGACCTAAATAACATTGAGAAGAGAGAGAAAATTGACAACTAGCTTTCCACAGTCAAAACCACTCCAGTTTTAAATAAAAATCTCATTGTTTCAGGGAACCTCAGCTACCTATTTTTTAAATGCCAAACCTGGAGGAATCCTCCAAGTATGATGTAACCCAGCTTGTACACCAGAAAAATCCATATTTAAACCAAGACAGAGAACAACAGGGCAGTAAAACACCTTTTCCACAGATGCTGGTGCAGAGCAGAGCCATCCCAGTGCCCATCATTCCCAGAGCACCCAACATCCTTCCCACCAACCATCTCCTGTCCCATAGATTGAGTTGAAAAGTTCTCCCTTATTTTCTATCCCCTACAAAATTCGAAAGAAAAACAGCTTGTTCAAGCCATAAGCAAAGGGTTTTTTAGAAATTTTTCTCTTAAAATTAAAAATATTTATTCTAGATTAAAGGAATGTTTAGTTTAACCTTAATTGTTCTACTTAAATTCATTCTTTTCTAAGACAGCAGTGGGGGCAAGGGCTTCACATTTTCAAATTAATTTTAGGTAGTTTCAAAATACTATTTATTCTGTTAATACTAATGTATAATTTCCAGGCTGAAGGCAATGATGGTATGACAAAGACCTTGGCAGGTCAGCTGAAACAGTCACTAAGTTCTCCTTTGGAGCTTGAATCTACAGATGTCAGACACACAAGGACAACTCCAAAATGTTCTCCAAAACTGGCCCTAAGTGGTGTGATATCTTAATTCACTTCACTTCCCGCAATTCCCATGGCTATAGAAAGATGGTGGAGTTTTTTATTTTCCTAATTAAATTTCATTGCTCTTGATGGAACCATTAGTGAGGAAATTATTCCAGTAACAAAGTAAAAATGTCAGTCTGTCCCCAAATTTTCTTTTTAAGCAGGAAAGAAATGCAGAAACCTAAAGCAGTGCCTTGGAGAATCAAACCCCTCTTAAGCTCAGTTTAATCCCCTCACTTCAATGATGCTAGTTATGCTGCACTGCAGCCTCAGAAAGCAGTCATACTCCATGTTTCCCTGTGTAATTACATTTAAATCTTCATTGTTTCCATGCATGCTTCAGTGTTATTTATATTGATTTAATCATCTATTGGACAAATAGATGTTCAGCTGATCACCAAGGAGCTCCTTTCATTGCTGGCTATAGAACAGGTCAACCTTTGCGAACAGTTGGGAAGCATTTCTTGTAACGGGACAAAGCACAACAAAATCCCAAAAACTGCATAAAGTCTATCTGTTGTGTATTACGAGGGAACAAGGATATAAACTCCAACCCCAAAACCTCTGTCCTAGATTGCAAGGCAATGTGTATTCTATTTGCCATCTTTTAGAGGTGTGGCAGTTATCTTCTGTTAATTGGGCAGTTTTCTTTATCTTTTCCACAAACCAATCCTCCCTCCAGGGAGACATCTGCTGTTAATGGGCCATTGAATGTCACTGCATGACTGATAAAAATTGCAGCATCCCATTGAGACATGCTCCGCCCAGAGGGAGGAGCCAAGCAGTCCTAACTGGATATAATCTGAGATTTTTGGGACACCAGCACAGCCTTTCCATTGGATTCCCAGAGGAGCAGATGCCTCTTCCACTGGGTTCACAGAGGAAGACTACACCCTTCTACAGGATCACTGCTTCAACAGAACCACATCTGTCACTCCAGGAGGACTGCAGCCACCATTCCAATTGGACTGCTACCAACACCCTGACCCACAGGGTGTCAGGTCATATTCTGACTCAGTGTTGTTTTGTTTGTTTTACTACATTGTTTAGTCTATCTTTTTATTTTCTTCCCTAATGAAGACCTGTTATTCCTGCTCCCATATCTTTGCCTGAGAGCCCCTCTTAATGTCAAATTTATAACAATTCAGAGGGAGGGGGTTTACATTTTTCATTTTAGGGGAGGCTCCTTGTGGGAACCCACAACATTCCTCTGTCCAGGATGACCAAGACCCCTGCCAGGGGGCTCAGAGACCCTGGCACAGAGCCCCAAACACCTGTGGTTTTGATTATGACCGTGGAGCAAATTACCAACCTTAGATGAAGATCAGCAAGCCACAACAGTTTAAGTAGAATATTAGTGAAGTTATCATGGGGTGGAAAAGTAGATTTTAGGGTTTTTGGTATGGGGGTTGAGGAGGCAAGTTGGAGGGAACTGGACTTGTCCAGCCTTTCTCCTTCTTCTTCTTGGCCTCCATCTTCTGCTGTGATGTTGGCACTTACAGATTGGTTTAGAGTAGAAGCTCACTGTCTAACATAGGTGATAGGTATTGAAAAGTAATTGTAAACATTGTATACATAGTTTTTAGTATAAAGACATAACACCGCCCCGGGGGCAGGCAGAGTGCCTGGAACTGTCTTGCTGAGCTGACCTCAGCAGGGCAGGAGAAAGAATTTTATAGATAAGATACAATAAACAACCTTGAGACCAAGAAATGAAGAGCTCTGACTCCTTCTTCAAGCGCCGGGCTGGGAAAAGAGACTTTCTAACTCTTCTCGGGGTCACTCTGACCAGCTAGAGATCCTGACAGCTCCTGCCTTCCTTAGCACACACCTGTCTTTTCAAACCAAGACAGCCTCATACAGCTACTTTTATCAGTCAGAAAATTTTGTCTCTGGCAAAAGGTCGGTGAATGTTTACAGACCTGCCAAATTTCTCATCACGATGTCCACCCTGATGATGTTATTTCTTGGTGTGTGATATATTCGGCTTTGCAAAAATTTAGGGCCTCAGATGGCATCCTTGTGGATGCTCCACCTGCATCGCTGTCAGATATTGTTGTTTTTGTTAATGAAACATCACCTGAGGAAAATGATCCAGAGAAAAAGGAGCTGTTTGGTCCCAGTCCAATTGACTCTGGACAAGGACCAGATTTATATTCTCCTCTAGCCCCAGTATGTGCTATGGCAGCAGCTGCTCATAGTGTGGAAGAAATACTACAAGCAGTATGCAAAAAGGCTTCAGCAAATATTTCACATATTCCCCCACCAGCTTATACCACATCCTATTCTTCTAGTGACTATGATGAAGAAACAATACCACCTATAGGACCTGAGCCAGAAAGGTTTATACAGAAATGCCAGAGACAAGCACTGGAGGAGGGTGATATTAAATTTTTTCAAGCAATGCCTGTTGTATATTATAATCAAAACCCACATTACAAACAATTGTCATATGAGATAATAATGGAACCGAGGAGATCGGTGAAAGAAAATGGTTTATATTTCTTCTTTACTATGAATTTATTGGATGCAATTGCAGAAGCACATACACTGTTACCAGTGGATTGGAAATCTCTTTTTAAGACAATTTTGACAGGAGGGCAATGCTCTGGTGGACAGAATTTGTAGATTTGGCTCAAACTCAGGCATTGAATAATGATAACCAACAACCACCCATTAATATAACTGCATCACAGCTTTCTGGCACAGAAATGCACACTACTGTTAAGGCACAGTTAAGACTCCCACCACAAGCGTGGGATCAATCTACTGTTATGGCTATGTATGCACTATGAAAAGTACCTGATACAAAAAAAAATAGAGTCTGGTTTTGCTGCTGTGACGCAGGGGCCTCAGAAACCACATATTACCTTTATTGATCAGTTACAATCCATTGTTTGGCGGCAAATTGATATGCTGTCTTAAAATCTCTTGCTTATGAAAATGCTAACAGTGACTGTAAATAAGCCCTGAACCTGATTTGTAACCATGCTGATGCTGAACTTTCTGATTATATCAAGGCATGCCCTAATATCAACTCAGAACAATTTAAAGCAGAGCAAATTGCTACTGCGATAGCCCACAAGTGGCCAGAGCACCTATTAAGTGCTTTGAATGCAGGGAGCTTGGACATATTAGAAAGCAATGTCCAATGGGACAAAGAGGCAATAAAAAGCCCAGTAAACCTTGTCCTCACTGCCAAAAAGGGTTTCATTGGAGCAATCAATGTCAGTCTAAATATGACAAACATGGCAACCTTCTCCCAAGGCAGGGAAACTCGAAGGCAAGTGTGGAGTCCAGTGCCCCCCCAATCCAACGGGACCACACTCAATCAGACACCAATACAAGCACAATCCTTGCAAGGGGCGCCCCTGGGAGTGCTGGCCTGGACCTGGCCATCAGCGTTACCACAACCCTGAATGATACCTCACTTCACCTGCTGCCCACCTCTGTGCATGGACCACTGTCTTTTCAAACACATGCTTTACTCCTGGGACACTCCTCTACTACCCACACAGGACTATTTATATTACCAGGAATCACTGATGCCGACACTATAAAGGGAAAATTTAAATCATTGCTTGGACACCTAATCTTCCCTGTACTGTGGCACAGGGGAGCTGACTGGCACAATTAATACTGCTGTCAGCAATTCCCTGTTCAGCACCAATCTTACAGCAACAACAAGATGCAGGAGGATTTGGGACCACAGGAACCCCACAAATATTTTGGTCAATAGGGGTCCAACAACCATTGCTCACTTGTCAAATAGAATCCAAGTCTTTTACAGGTTTAGTCAACACTGGTGCAGATGTTTCCATCATATCTTGAAAGGAGTGGCCTCCTGAGTGGCCTCTGGCACCCTCAACTGCCATCGTAGCAGGCATCGGAGGTCAGCAGATTCCCTAGTACTGTACAAAAGAACTGCAAATCATTGGACCAGAAGGCAAGACTGCCACCTTGCAGCCATATGTACTCCCTATCCCATGCAGTTGGTGGGGGCGAGACCTGATGATGCAATGGGGTTTGATCGTTTCAGCATGTTTTTGATAGGGGCCATTGATGAAAAGCTGCTTCTTAAGTTGACTTGGCTTTCAAACAGGCCAATCTGGATAAACCAGATCACTGCCATTTAAAATTGCCCTTGTAGACTATAATGGACAATTTTTTCACACAATGCCTTGACATGCCCTGCTACAATCCTTCAAAGAACTTCACTTCCAACCACGACGATTACAGTCAAACATGCCTATCCCTGATGCAAATATGGTTTTCACTGATGGATCAGGAAAGACACACAAAGCTGTCACCCTGTGGAAAAATGATAAGGGACAGTGGGAAAAATTATACAGGATAATGGGAACACTCAATAACTAGCAGCTGTGGTAGAAGCATTTCTCCATTTTTCACAGGAATCTTGCAAAAACAAATCATGGTTACCTTAGCTTTATCTATGACCCCCAATAAGAACAAAAAAGGGGGAGATGTGGAATTACAGGAAGTCACCACTGCAGAAGGCTGCAGGAGCAAGCATGCTCAGAAATGGAAACAAAGCTGATCACATGCAATCCAAAACCAGGAAAGGCATCCTGTTTTGTAAAACCTGTAAACCTAAAGAGAAAAAAAAAATGCCAGGGTGATGGATTTATTACAGGTCTGCAACCAGTTTCGAGTGAACTGCTGAACATAGTTTCTCACTGCCAAGTGTGTAAGTACTGTCTTAACTCTGCAATAAACAGATTCACTTGCTTTCAGCTTGTGTCTCTCACATTCATATGCCACATGGATCTGCCAGAAATGTGTTCTGGCTCTCTCATGTGCTCAGTCAGCCTTTACTTCTTTCCAAAGTGGTCTCTTGTGTCATAAGACCTATCTTTTTGTGCTTAGTTTGGCAGAGTGGAAAATTTAATCTTAACCTAATTAGTTTCTAAGTTGCCAAATATCCTCAAACTACCAGTCATCAACTTTCCCAAAGTGAGAGAACGATATAACTCTCCTGTATCCAACAGCTGACACTAGTGGAGTCAAGAGCAGGGAAACAAAGGATCACACATTGCTTATTGTCTTGGTTCAAGGGTCAAGATTCAATTATGACAAGACTCTAATTAGTAGTTTATTATCTGTAACTGACCATAGTCTCTTTTGTTGTAATTTAATACTATTAGCTAAAGGTTTTGAATGCAGAATGTGGTTATCTTTGAAATCAACTTGTTCAGCTTTCCTTGGTTTTCAAACAAGGCTGCCCTCTAGCCTGTCACTGCTGTGTTCCCTGAGCATAGGCTTGATGGTGTCGGTGGCTTTTCACTTGACATCAAATCACTGCCATGCTGTTGCTCTGATTACTTGTTCACTGAAAGGTTATATGGATATAAATAAATACTATTTTCCAATTCTCATAAATGGGTCATTAATAATGTAAAGATCAGCAAGCTCTTTAAAGCTAGCAATTACCATCCAAATTTACTTTTTCAAGTTTATACATCGGTGTTACTCTGCCAGCATAGAATCATAGAACCATTTAGGTTGGGAAAACCATCTAAGACTGAGTTAACCCAACACTGCCAAGGCCACCACTAAACCATGTGCTCAAGTGCCACTTCTACACATCTTTTAAATACCTCTGTTTTGGTTTGAAAGACAGGTGTCTGCCAAGGAAGGCAGGAACCTCCCTTGGAATGGAAAGTATGTGGGTTGGCTGTTCCCCCTCTGCTCTCCTGTGGGTTGGCTGCCCCCACCTGCTCTCCTGTGGATCGGCTGCTCCTCCCCCGCCCTCCCGTGGTTCGGTTGTTCCCCCCCCTGCTTTTTCTTGAGCTGTCCCCCTCCTCTCCACTTTCCCTTGAGCCATCTGCCTCTCCTTTGCCCCCCTTCGAGTAGTCTGCCTCCACTCCACCCCCTGCTGAGCCGTCTGCCCCCCCCCTCCCTTCTAAACTGGCTAAAAAAAAATGCAGTCTTTAACATTGTGTCCTTCTTTGACTAGCGATAGTTTCAACAATTAACTGCCGGTGATAAGTACATCTAAAATGACACAGGGATATGTTTCTGTTAGACCTCGTAGCAGATCCAGGCCTGCTGTTTCTTGGACTTTACCTCCCTGCCAGGTGGCTGTTACTCCTTGCCGCCCTTTGCAATTTTGGGAGCATGTGAGAATGAAAGCAGCTGAAGTGGGGGATTTGAATTTATTAGAGAAAATAGGTCCACCTAAAAGGATGGAGATGGCTGCTGCTGGTTCTGGGAGGCCTGTGTCTTTTCCTGTTTTCAAAGCTGCTCCTAATTCGGGACAACAAGATAGACATCAGGTTTTTGCATGGAGGGTTGTACAGGATCTCCAGGCAAAAGCAGATCAGTATGGTGTTAATTCTTCGCAGGTCATGCAACTGATTAGCGTTCTTAATGCTGATGTGCTTGCTCCTTATGATATTGTTCACCTTGCTACAATTCTGTTTCATCCAGTGCAGTATGGTGTATTTCAAGCTACCTGGAAATAATTGGTTGAAAGAACAGCATTGGACAATATGCAGTTACCTCAGCACAATCCACATCATGCTGTGGGAGTTGATGCCTTGCTAGACAATGGACCTTTCTTTAACCCGGACTTACAGGCGAGATGAGACCCCCTGGTTCTGGCACAGGCCCAGTAGCTGGGTACGAGTGCTTTACTCAAAACAATGGAAATGGCAGCTCCTAAACTGAGGTCTATTACCATCCAGCAAGAGGTGAAGGAACCTTTTTTGCAGTTTGTGGAAAGGGTTGCTGCAGCCCTAGAGAAGTAAGTAGAGGATGACAAGTTGAGGCAAATTTTATGCCGACAGTTAGTCCGGGACAATGCAAATTAAGATTGCAGGCGAATTATTGATTCTTTACTGGGAGATTCCTTGCTGTCTGATACTGTAGTTGCTTGCTCAAAGGTTGGTTTAGTTGAGCATAAAATGGCTGCTCTGGCAACAGTCATGAAGTCTTCGCCCAGATGTTCTGCTTGTGGAGAATCAGGGCATGTGAAGCCACAATGCCCTCAAACTGCTGGATGACTTGCATACTCTAGGGTAATTTGGACCAATAAAGTGCCTTGTTATCATTGTGGTGACTTTGGCCATATTGCTAAAGTTTGTAAGTCATTATCTTTTTCAGGTGCTATGCTATGGTGTCTGTTAGTTAACCTCCTGTTGTTATTCAAAAAGGCACTTGTATTGCTCAACTTGTTCCTTTTATGACTTCTGTTCCAACTGTAGTGGACTGGAGTTGTGGCACTGGAGGTTTTGGATTTACAGGACCACCTCAGGTTTTTTGGACTCAAAAGGTGACAGACGGGCAGTGTATGTGCTTGTTAAGTAAATGTAAACATCTTGTAAAACTATAAAAGCAACATGCTGCTTTAATAAATAAGTCTAAACAGCCTTCTGACTGAGCCCTGGTGCTTTGCACAGTGTGGGGCTCTATAGCAACAGAGATGCTGATAGTTGCCATATCAATAGCAGGGTCCACATTACACGTTTGCTGGATGTTATCCCGACCAAAGAGACAGTTCACTCATAACTATATCAGCTACCACTACTACTATGTCTAAGTTTTTGTTAATAAAAGCAGAGTTATTTTAACATTATGCATATAACATTCATCCTAATATTTGCAAAAAGCCAACAACATAATATGTATTTATAACAATACCTCTTCTTCCCTTTTTACATATCATTTGGCTTGAGCAGTATTTCTTGTTTTCCATCCGCCATTATTTGCTTATTTTTTTCATAAATCATTTTTGCTTCCTCCAAGGGGTCTTGCATATTATTTTGTTTCTTTAACACCATAATCTTTTGTGCAGTCCCAGATGTAGTCAATTTTGGGTCTGTAGGCATTGTTACCACTTGCATGCCCTGGACTACGCTGGTGATTAGCCGAATAAAGCAGCGGATCAAGCAGAGAAAAAATATCAAACCAGCTGTAGCACATAAAAGGAAGAAGACTAGTTTCTTCCACCATTCTATTCCCAATGCGTTATCCCATCAGCTAGTTTTTAGCATTGATTCCCACTTTTGGATGAGTACAAGAGCTATCTTTCTGATATCATTGACTATATCTAGGACAGCATCTCCATTGTCATCTATTTTCAAACAACAATCTGATGTATTAAATTTTCCACAAACACCCCATTCTTCAGCTAATATATAGTCTAAGGCCAACCTATATTGATACAGTGCAGCTCTTGTTTGGGTTTGTTGACTTGATATTAATTCTATTGCTCAACCAGTTCTGTTTGTTATTATCTCTACAACTGCTTTGAGCATTATAATACGATTCAGCATATAAATTGGGATCCGATATCTCCAACTCACATCTTGTGCCCAGGTGGCTGGCCCATATGTTTCTAATATGTGTTCAGGGAGCCACTCCTCATCTCCCCATTTTTGGGATCCCCCAATCAAGTCCCTTTTATATTTTTTTTAGGTCATCATAAACTGGTACTCCTGATTGATCTCTATTTGGTCCTGGTAGAAGAAAGAATCCTGGTTGTATAATTCCCAAAGTGCAATTCCCTCTTCAACTAGAGGGGAGTCTTGGGTATGCTCTCTTTCCACATATCCAAAATAAGCCATCTGGTGCTTTCCAATAATAATTTTTCTGTTGATTTATATTTTCCCAAAATGTGGATACTTCTGGGATCTCAGAATAAGGATTTTTACCTGTATAATTACATTGAAAAAGTCCAATTTCATTATTATATTTACAGTTTATCTTTTTCATTTCTCCTCGAGTCCAACAATGAGTTGGTTCCTCTGGGATCCACCATGTAAAAGTTCCACTGCTAACTTTCTATCTCTTACAGAGAGTATTTCCTACTTTGTTATGAAATTTTTTTCCCAGTGCGCCAGAGACATTCTTCTTCTATCACTGTTGAGCTTAAAATCCATCCTTCTGGTCGGTTCCCCCCCCCTTGTATTTTTCTGGTTCCACTTAAGGAGTTCAACCAGGCCTAGGCTACTGCCATGGCCATTCTTCCGACATCAAAGCTCCCCCCCCCAGACCCAACAGTTGGTTATGTTAAGTTCCTTACTTATTCTTTCCCCTAATTCCACAAACGGATTTTTCCCCAGTCTTGAGATATCTATTTGCTTTTCTAACTGCTGTTCAAGTTTTGTATATAAATCTTGGAGTGGAATTGGCACAGATTTTGATTGCTGTACTGGCTTTGCTTTTCTGCTTACCAGTTGTTCTTTAACCAAATCTTGGACTTTACTCCCAGTAGCAAAAGTGAAATAAACCCGTCTCTCTCCTTTAAGACATTTACTTCCCAGCCTGTTACCACTTGTTCCTAAATTTTCCGCAATCCAGTACTTTTTCCCATTTTGCATACAATTGCCTAATTTGGATGGGTTATAACAGTGACTGTTGATATGGGTGTGAGTAATAAAAAAGGAACCTTGGTGTCTTTCCATATACAGCTTTCGGTAACACCTGTGACATGACTTTGCTGGTATCCCAAAAGGGAAAAGACAAAAGATGAGTGACAGAAAAAGGAATAACAGAGGTCCAGTATGGCTTACACTGCCACCTCCCATGCCTATGGGGTTGCTACCCATAGCAGGTGTATATGATCTTCTCGGTGGCAAGTACAGAGGCGAATGTAGTCTTGTCCTCTTTTTCCTTGTCACTTCCTTTTTGCTAAATTCCAGGCAAATAGTTTTTTACACTCCTTAACTGTAGTTTCCCACGGTTCCTCAGGTATTTCCCATTCAACAGGCACTAATAATTCCCATCCATAAAACAGTTATTTCAGTTGTTTTGAGTTCTATCTGGATAGAGGATAGATTTGGCACTCAACACTTCCTGCAATGAGGGTGTCAATTGTATGAACTACAATACCAATTTTCCCCACAATTTAAACATTTACATTTAACCCAGCTAGCATGCCCGGTATTTGGGTGAATCAAACAGGATATACTATATGGCACTGATGGAAGTTGTAACTCTGTTGCCGTTACGGCGTGGCGACCTGGTTCGGGAGGTCCGGCACGGTGACCCAAAGCCCAGGGTCACTCGGTCCAATGCTACATACACCAATGTGGTGGACAGCAAATAGCGTTTATTGAGGGGTCTCAGGGGTATTTATGGCTTGGGCAGTCTGTGTCACTTTCCTCTGCTCACGTCCAGCTGGGTGTGGCGGGGTACGGAGCAACGGTCAGACTGCAGGGTGGGGGGGGGGCTTCTTATCTACCCGTACAGCCCGAGATCTTCCGCACGCAGATCCCTAGCTCTCCACATTTCCCCCCCCTCATGATTAGTAAAAATCTTATAAAGTTATAAAATGTAAAGGTTACAAAATTTCATGGGTTAGTAGAATTAGTGTAAAATTGTAAGTGTGTTAGTAAGTGGCACACCTTAAAGTAATTGTCGGTGCTCGAGAAACAAAATGTTAGCCGTTTCCAAACGCCTTTTAACAAATAGCACCAGTTTGTTTAATATGCAAGGCCCGAAGATTAGGGTTAGTAAGATTATAGTGACTGGGCCTATTAGGGTAGAAATTAGGGAGGTGAGCCATGGAGACCGGTTGAACCACGACTCAAACCAGCCCTGTTGAGCTTCTCTATCTGCTTTCCTTAGGTTTAGCCAATTTCTCAGTTCGGCCATGGAGTCTCTGACGACTCCGGTGTGGTCTGCATAAAAGCAGCATTCCTCTTTCAAGGCAGCACACAGGCCCCCTTGCTGCATGAACAAGAGGTCCAGTCCTCTCCTGTTTTGGAGGACAACCTCTGAGAGTGAGGAAAGGGATTTTTCCAGGGAAGAGATGGATTTCTCGATCCTTTGCAAGTCTTCGTCGACTGTCATCTGCAGTTGTGCCAGTCCTTGATGTTGTGTTGCAAGGGCCGAGATGCCTGTGGCAGCGCCAGTAGCTCTTAAACCGAGGAGCATTGCGATGGTGACGCCTGTTATCACTTCTCGTTTGTAGAGCCGGTTGGGTTCCTCGAACAAGTGGTACATCTCTTCTTCCTGGCGATACAGGACTCTGGGGACAATTAGAACTTGGACACAAAAGTCAGTAGAATGGTCGAATTTGTCAAGGAGTACACATGGGCTTACCCCGGATCCGTGACAGACCCACATTCCCGATGCAGCTGGGATCACCCACTGGAACTTCCCTCCCTTAAGTTTGACGAATTCCTTGCAGACGTTGCCCATCTGCTTTGCCAAGGTTGCATTGCCAAAGCATTTGCCTTGGCCCGTAACCTGACTTAGGGTGATACCTCTCCGGGGGGTGTCCCATCTGCATTGGTGTGGATTGTTTGACTTTGAGAAGATGAATGGGAGATCGAAGGCAACACCGTCATAAAAAGGGGGTTGTGCATCATAGCATAACCAGCATGATTCTGTGAAGTTTGGGTTGGATTGGTTTAACGATAAGAAGGTAGCATTTAACACACTTAAGAATGGATTGGAGAGGGTTGGTTCGGTTAAGAGATCGGATGGGGAGGCTAGTTTCGACCTCTGTGTTTCGCAGCTAGAACTACCATTAGCTGCAATCCCCTCCCTGGGTCTACTCATTACTAGAACCGGATTGGGTCCGACTGATTGGGATATTGAAGCTGGGAGTCTGATAATTTGTATGTTCGCCCAGATGCCGCGGCCAGAGAGATGAGCATACGCTGTCCACACTTTACTTGTGGCTCAGGCATCATGGGTCGGCTGCAGGATTGTCATTTTATAACCTGTGCAAGTGTGCTGTCTCAAGCCTCCGGGCATAAGCGCATACCCATCTCCGTCATATTTTGGTTCAATACAGCCATGTGGAGTGCACTTAATTTGCAGGAACTTATCCGGCTGTTGAGGTGTCCATCTATTGCCTATCACAATAGTTTCACACCCCCAATATCCACAATATCCATACCCGGGGTAATTACAATAACTTTTTCCTGGGTTGGAAGCAGGGCACCAGTACATCCCAAATACTGTTGTCTCCTGAAATCTGGGGCGCCCTGTATGCATGGGAAAAATGTCTTTTAACCTGAACTCGAAAGATGGGGTGTCGGCTGTAACAATTTCTTTGATGACCCCCTCACCTGAGAGATGGCGTAGAACCCACCTGAATGGCTGGTGAGGGTAATGTTTTGTGTCTGCTTGTCCTCCGCCTACTAACCCTAGAAACAAGATTACACAGAGATACCATTGCTGCTTTAATTTTGATGGCGCGAGCTTCTCAGGTGATGTTGGGTTGCTCGATGGCCTCTCTCTCTTTCTTGGTAGTGGGGCATATGAGTTTCGGGGACGTCCAATGATCTAGTCCTGCAAACAAAGTCTCACAATTCTCATGAGTTTCCCTTTGAAGGTCTGGTTTAATAGATTTGAGTGGACACCATTTAATGTCCCCGTCTTTTTTAACGGCCACATATCCCCGCCCCGTGAGCACTAATCTCCAACCCTGTTCCCACTCCCCTAGTTCATTTTTGATCACCACCCGTGGGCCTTCTTCTAGTGCCCGAGTGGCCCAGTGTCTCCGAGCAGGACTGTTTGTTTTGTCCCCCCTAGGGAATTGATTTAACGCTAGCAGTGCAGTTGCCAGCATGCGCGCCTGGTCACCTGGGGGAATGGCATTGGTGAAGCCTTCTGCCTTTGCTAGCACTTCCAGCTTAGTTTTCAGAGTCTGGTTTGCTCTTTCAACGATGGCTTGCCCGGTGCTGTTGTATGGGATGCCATGCACCAAGGCGATGTTCCATTTCGAGGCGAATGCTTGGACTACCTTTGAGATGAAGTTTGGGCCGTTATCTGTTTTGATCTGTTTTGGAACTCCAAGCCATGCCATGGCTGTTAGCCAATGTTGGATGGTCGCTTTGGAATCGGTCTTGAGATGCTGTGTGGCCACAATCATGCCGCTGTACGTATCTACGGTAACCGCGAGCCACGCTCGGGGTTTCAACAGCTGGCATTGTGTAAAGTCTGTTTGCCATATTTCTGAGGCTTTGAGGCCTCTGGGGTTGACGCCACTCGACCACAGTGGCGACTTCTGGCAGTGGGGGCACGTAGCGACGACGTGCTTTGCGTCCACGGTAGAAATCCCGCACCTTTTCGCAAGCGCTTTAGCTCCGATGTGAAGGGATTCGTGCAACTGACGAGCTTCTTTCAGTGTCCATACCGCCCTTTGCGGCGGCGTCAGCCTTGTCGTTGCCTATTTGGTAGAATCCTTTGATCGGGTCATGGCTGTTGACGTGGATGACTGATATGGTGCCTCTCCGTGAATAGAGTGATTCCTCCAGCATCGTTGCCACTGTGGAGACTGAAACACCTGGTCCGGACATGGCTAGGCAGAGCTTGGCCACAAATATGGAATCAGTCACAATGTTAAGGTGTTCTTCTGGGAACAGTCTGCACGCTAGCACTACAGCTGCTGCTTCAAGCTGTTGGACTGAAAGTGTGGGGTCGGTTGCCTTGACACATTGCCACTGTTCTCCTGACTGCCATACTGCCGCCGCAGTGGAGGTCTGCGATGATGCATCCGTGAAGATGGTTGGTCCTGCCCGCGGTCGGTCAAGTACTTTTGGTGGGAGGTCGATATCGATGACCGTGAGCAGCCGAGTCCAAGGGGGTTTTTCCGTGTAGCGAATCTCTCCTCCAAAGCCTGTAAGGGCCATGGCTAGATATTCCGATATTGTTGTTGACTGCGCAGAGAGCTGTTTGCAGAGAGGCAAGCTTATCTTGGAAGGTTCGATGCCCAGATGTCTTAGGGCGAGTTTCCTGCCTTTCATGATGAGGCTGCAGAAGCACTCGACTCCCGGGCAAAAGGCACGCGACGGGACGGTTTCCCCAAGACCACCCATAGTATCGGTTGGGCCTTGTCAGGGGGTCCTTGGGCTAAGGCTCCCACTCCCCCCTTTTTTGTAAAGTGGACATACAGATCGACTGGAGCACTTGAGTCCCATCTGGTGAGCATGCTCTCTGACATCTGACGTTCGATGAAGTTGAGCGAGCTTACCGCTTCCGGTGTCACAGTTTTTTGCTCCCATGGGTTCTTCCCTTTCAAGAGGTCATTTAGAGGGTCCATGACCTCAGGAGGAATCAGGACGATGTTGCGGAGCCACTGTAAGGACCCTACTAGCTGTTGCACGTCGTGGAGCGACTTGATGTCTCGGCAGATTTTATTGCCACTGGTTGGGTGCTCTTGTGGGCTCGGGACAGCCCTCCAACTCCGCCCACCATGGGGGCTACTTCTAGCTTCCATGGTCGTAGGCCAATGTATGTCTGGGATGACGGTGACATCTGACCCTGTGTCCACCCAAAAGGGAAGGCAGATGGCCGAGTTGTCGGAGCTGTTGTGGAGACGACACACTGCCCACACTATCAGTGGGTGTTTCCCCACCTTCACGGCGAAGGCCACCCATGGGTCCCGTTCCCATGCTTTCATGGCCAAAGCCACCCAGGGTCCTCAACCCCAGGGAGCTGTTCTTGGTATTCCTGAGGTGCAGATGGGTTCGATTGAGCCATTGGCTGGGCGACAAAGTTGGTCATTCCCTGAGGGGGTGGTGGTGGTGGGCATGAGAGCCCTGTGCCCCATTGGAGGTTGCTGTAGCTGGGCCGCTGCATGTTCCAGGTGGGAGGGGGCTGGATACAGCCCGGCTGCCCCCTCCCTCTCCCGTTTCCCTGATGCCTGGATCTGCATTCCTTAGCTAAATGCCCCTTCCTTCCACATGCCCAGCATGGTCCCCTAGGTCTCCCCTGGCGTGGTGGAGCAGCTGCTGGTGGGCGTCCTGACTGGGGGCAGTTTATTGCCACGTGCCCAGCCTGGCCACACTTAAAGCATGCCATGACACTCGTTATTGCAGTGTGAACTGCTGCTTGAATGGGAGCTAGGTGTTCTTCTTTTGCAACGTGTCTGATCATGGCAGCTATATTAGACCCCTGCAGCAGTGATCTTAAAATGTCCTTGGTGGCTGAGTTGCATTGCTGGCGTAGGCACTCTGCCAGCACAGGACCCTTTGCCTCTGAAGGTAATGTTGAGGAGTCCAAGGCAGCCTGTAAACGATCCACAAACTGAGTGAAGCTTTCACTCTCACTCTGCTTTATTGTGGACCAAGGCGACGGTTTGGCTATTACTTTGGAAGCAACACGGATGGCTTCTCAGGCAGCACGGGTTGTTGTCATAACCTCATGTGCCCGCAAGCCCTCAGCCTGTGCCTGAGGGGTGA
The DNA here is from genome assembly GCF_051311805.1 of Agelaius phoeniceus. Lineage (NCBI taxonomy): Eukaryota > Metazoa > Chordata > Aves > Passeriformes > Icteridae > Agelaius > Agelaius phoeniceus. The sequence continues at coordinate 20,145,904 of NC_135301.1, forward strand.
TCATTGTAGGGTCTGTGCCCATTAGCCTCTGTATGCTGGAGCCGTGCAGTGGATGGTCTGCCCCTGTTACCAGGGCCAGCTGCTTAATACAGTTATCCTCCCATTCCTGTTTAAAAACGATCATCCCTGCCCCATCAAAAATCATTCTGCAAGTCTGCTTAATATCAAAACGTAACATGTCATCCCCTCCAAAAACGCTGTCAATGAGTGTGCAAACCATGGCAGAATTAATTCCCCTATCTGCAATTGCTTTAATAATTGCCTGCACGTCTTTCGGGTTTACCGGGGAATAGGTCCTTTGATTCCCGCCGGCTCTCCCCACCCGAACCGGAAACACCAGTTTCGCCGACGGAGTCTATTCAGCACATGCTATTTTTATTTTCCGCCAGTCTGTAAGCGGAGTTCGATCTTTCTCCGATATCCCCTTCACCCATGCAGGAGCGCTGTGGCTAGTGACCTTGTATGCCGCTGCTCTCCTTCTGTTAAAACCCGAATCCGAGTCGGAACTCCCCGATCCCCTCTCGAGCTCGGAGCTCGGAGCTCGAGTCCGAGTCCGAGTCCGAGCCGGAAGTCGACTGGTCGGACATTTCCGGGCTGCTCTGCCTTTTTCTCAGGCTCCGACCCCGCCCCTTCCTGCGGGAGTTGGACCGTTCCCTCCCCCTGGGGTCCCCCCGCCTCCTGCTGGGGGAGGTCCTTGCCCTATAAGGACCTAATGTGAACTGAGCGCTCTGATTGGTCTTACGCTCCTCCCCGGGGGCCACCCTGTCCCCCCGCTTGCCCGCGCATGAGTTGTTAAGCAGGCTGACTGCATTTCCGCCCCCCGTGTTTTCCTTTCCGCCCTGAACACGCGGTTCGGCGCCATTTTCAAACGCATATGGAGGGGGTGCGCTTTTATCCACCCCTTTGAGGTCCGGCAATTTCGCCGCCTCCCGCGCTTCCTCCGTTAACCCCCGCCAAAATGCCCACGCGTGTTCCCCCCCCTCTGATAGTAAAGCGGTCTGCTCGGGGGAATCCAGCATTCGCGGTTCCGCTGTGCAGATCTGATCGAAGCCCTCCGCAGTCTGCGTTGCCGCGCCCACCCCCAACTGCGGCGTGGCTAATAACCAAGCCTGTGCGGCTTTCCAGGTCTCCTGCTCTTCTCTAGCTTTCTGCAGAGCCTGCACGACTCTGCCCCATGACTTTAGAGCTTTCCCTGAGCCTGAGGACATAGTCTCCTCAGCTAAAACCTTTGTACAAGTATCCCATATCTCCGAATGGAGAATATCCACTGGGCTGTCTATCGCCCCCAGCTTAATAAGTCTCGGTATAGCAAGACATAAATCTTTTAGCTTACAATCAATCCCCCATTGAGCATGCATCTGAGTTACGACCTTCGCTATGGCTTCCATGGTCCACGCTGGTCCGGGGGCGTCCCCCGCGCTGCACTAGGCCTGCTGTGCAGCCGCCGGTCCCCTGTCCAGGCGAAATCCCGAACTCCGGGCGCTGCAATTTCCCGGGTTTCGGCACCAGATGTTGCCGTTATGGCGTAGCGACCTGGTTCGGGAGGTCTGGCACGGTGACCCAAAGCCCAGGGTCACTCGGTCCAATGCTACATACACCAATATGGTGGACAGCAAATGGCATTTACTGAGGGGTCTCCGGGGTATTTATGGCTTGGGCAGTCTGTGTCACTTCCCTCTGCTCACGTCCGGCTGGGCGTGGCCGGGTACGGAGCAATGGTCAGACTGCAGGGTGGGGGGGGGGCTTCTTATCTACCCGTACAGCCCGAGATCTTCCGCACGCAGATCCCTAGCTCTCCACATAACTCCTCCTCCTCTTTGTATAAGTCACAGGCTAAGGCCAGAATACAAGAGCTCTCTGTCCGAAACAGTCCTGATCCTCCTGTTTGAAGTGGGGTATTGGAGGTGTCTCAGGACTTTCCAAGCGATACTTGAAACCACTGATATTAGCTTGGTCTTATTTCCCAGTTAGGTGTAATTCTTTGTACATTCCTTGGATCATTTCGGTCCTCCCAGTCCATTACCACCTGGTCCCTGCTTAAGAGTCAAATTGGTATCACCCGATTTAGATGTTATACTCCACTCCTTAGGTTCTTCCACAGCTCCTTTGATTCTGTTCGCATGGATTCACCCTTGTTCCCCGGTCAGGATCGCTGCCTCAGTCATCAGTAGTACCTGAAAAGGACCTTCCCATTGTGGACTTAAAGATTGTTCTTTCCACGTTTTCACTAGTATCCATTCCCCTGGATGAACATTATGGATTTTAAATTCTAAAGGTGTGGTTTGAGGAATTATCCCTTTCAACTGCAAATTTTCAAGAGTTTTTGCTATTGTAGTGACATATTTTCTAACACTCATTTCCCCTACTTCATAAGTAGCATTTTCATGTTGGGTGGTCAGAAAGGGTAATCTGAACATCATCTCATAAGGTGACACTCCCAGGTCTGACCTGGGTTGTGTTCAGATCCTCAGTAAGGCTAAAGGTAGGCATTTTACCCATGACATTTGGGTTTCGGTCATTAATTTTGTTCAAGTTCTCTTTAAAGTCTGGTCCATCCTCTCTACCCGGCCTGAACTCTGTAGATGCCATGGGGTATGTAATTCCCATTTTATTCCCAAGACTTGAGTTATTTGCTGTAAGACTTTTGACATAAAATGTGTTCCTCTATCCAAGTCTATCCTATTAACCATTCCATACCTGTGAATAATTTGTTCCAAAAGTGTTTTACATACTACATTGGCTGTGGCTCTGACTGTGGGAATAGCTTCCACCCAATGAGTTGGATGGTCTATTATTACTACTGCAAATTTCCATCTCTGTACTTGGGGAATTTAAGTAAAGTCCACTTGAATACTTTGAAATGGTCAAAGAGCTAATTCAAGGCCTCCAAATGTTGTTTTCCTCATTTCATTTTTATTTAATTTTTGACAAATTATACACCTTTCAGTTACTTGTTTTGCCAATCCAAAAATCCCAATACACCCATAATTCCTTAGAAAGTCATCACACAGAGCTTGAGTACCCCAATGAGTTTTTTGATGCATGTCTTCTAATATTTTCCTAGTAGGTGGCTTATTAAGTGTCTCCCATCAGAAAGTTTCTATTTTCCTAACTGATCTTTCTCTCCCTCTATCCTACTTAGTTCCTTCTCTTCCATGTCACTAAACTTTGGAACTTCCAATTCTTCCTTATCTGGGGTCAAAATTAACATAACCCTTTTTGTCTCATTTTCTGCTGCATCTCCAGCCTCTTGATCTGCCAAATTATTCCCTCTTATTTCTGAAGTCATTCCCATTTGATGTCCTTTAACATGTACTACAGCTATTTCTTATGGCAATTTTAATGCCTCTAAAACCTCCAAAATGAGTCCCTCATGTATCAGTCCCTTTCCTTTTGAATTTAGTAACCCCCTTTCTTCCCAAATTTGTCCAAAGGTATGTACTACCCCAAAAGCATACTTTGAGTCAGTATGTATAGTTCCTTTCTTGTGTGCCAAATATTCCAGTGCTCTTTTTAGAGCATATAATTCACAAGATTGAGCAGACCAATTTGAAGGTAATTTTCCTTTTTTGATGGTCTGCATCTTTTGCCCATCAACCAAGGCATATCCTGGCATTCTTTTTCCTTGTATGCATCTGGATGAACCATCAACATATATTCTTTCCCCTTCTGGGTGGGCTTGCTCTGCTAGACCATCCCAAACTTTAGTTCGGTATTGCATAATTTCTAAACAATTAAGTGTTAAATTACTTTTTGATTCCCCATATAAAAATTGTGCTGGATTCAAACTTTTGTTTACTTCTAGTGTAAAGTCATCACTGTCTATCAAAATAGCTTCATATTTTAATATCCTAGAATGTAGCAGGCTCCAAGCTGGCTAGGGCCCCATGGAGGGCCGAAGCTTAACGATAGGAATTGCTAAGTCATGATGAAATAGCAAAAGAAGCTCCTGTCTTCTGCTTTTCGGACCCCAGCTTATCTCTGTAACCCCATAGGTCACTTTCCCTTAACCCCTACTATTGGACAAGTTTGGATCCACTTATACCCTATAAAAAGGAGCTGGAAGAGCCGTCGCTGGAACCCTTCACAGACCCCTCAATAAAACCATCACTGTGGAACGCCAGGACGTTTTTCTTCTCCTCTCTCGCGTCTGCTTCCCTACTAGCCTGCAAGGCGCCTTAGCAAGCAAAGAGCTGGAATCCTAAGAGAGCTGATAATCACTAAAGAGCTGATATCCACTAAGCTTGCTAAGGTTAGCCATTGGCTGAGAGCTGCCTGGGTACTCGGACACTCTGTCCCCATGAAGGACTGAGCTATCTGGCCAGTACTGCCTGCTCAGGGGCAAATTAGCCCAGCAGGGAGTAGGGATTACTAGAATCTGTTAACCATTTTTCATTTGTTTGATTTAACACATTTTGGACTGCAAGAGGTGTATACACAATTAGTTTACTTCCAAAAGTAAGTTTACGGCTTTCCTGCACCATAATAGCAGTAGCTGCTATAGCCTGAATACAAACTGGCCAGCCATGGCTCACTGGATCCAACAATTTTGATAAATAAGCTATTGATCTTTTTATTCCCTGCCATTCTTGGACTAAAATTCCATGAGCTACTCCACCTTCCACATTCACATACAGAAGAAAATGCTTTTCTAATGAAGGTAAACTCAAAGCTAGTACCGAAGCCAGCTTCAACTGCAATTCTTCTAATTTATTGTCATCTTCCTTAGTCCAATTTATATCATCTCCCTCTGTCAATTTTTCATATAAAAATTTTACTGCCTGTGTATACCTTTCTATCCATAATCTACAATATCCCAATAATCCGAGCAGCCTTCTAACTTCCTTCTTTGTAGAGGGAGGGGGAAGAGATAAAATCCCTGCAATCCTCTAAGGATTTAGCTTTTGGCTACCCTTGCTTATTAAGTGGCTGAGATATTTTACTTCTGATTCCACGAATTGTAGCTTCCCTTTTGATACTCTTAATCGTTTTTCCCAAAAAAAATTCAAAAGTTTTATAGTAGCCTCCCTTACTTCAACTTCTCCTGATAGTAAAGATCATCCACATATTGGGTAACTTGTATTCCAGGAGGAGTGAAGAAAGTCTGTAATATTTCTTTTAAAAGTTCTCCAAATAAGTTTGGAGAGTCTGTGAATCCCTGTGGTAACTTTGTCCATCTTAGTTGCTGTTTTCTCCCAGTATTTGGATCCTCCCATTCAAAGGCAAAAATATTTCGACTTTCCCCTGCTAATGGGTAAGTCCAAAAAGCATCTTTAAGATCCACCACACTAAACCACTGATGCTGGGGTGGGATTTTACTTAAAAGAGTACAGGGATTGGGTACCACTGGGTAATGGGTCTGAGTTCTCTTGTTAACATCTCTTAGGTCTTGTACTAATCTATAGCTCCCATCAGATTTTTTTACTGGGAGAATAGGAGTATTATGAGGAGACATACAAGGTTCCAATGTCCCATCCTTTATTGCCAGCTTTAAGCCTTCTCTTCCTTCTAAGAATTTAGGGTACTGACGAACATGCATAGGACATTCTTCTCTCTCAGTTGTGACCCTTATGGGGGCAATATTCAGGCCCTCCCCCCATTTTCTTCCCCAGCCCAAACCTCTTTGTTTATATTTTCCTCATCTTCTTGGCCCAGCTTTAGTACTTTAACTGTCATCTTCCCCTCTTCTGGTATGACCCCTATTCCTAGTTTCACCTGTCTCTCCCCAGTAAGTCGCTACCTGCTCCAGGAACTAATAAGACATCTCCCATCCCTATTCTGGTTTCCCCTTCAATTACTACATTTTTAATAACAGGGACTTAAAACCCCTCTCCTTTTGCTCCTGTTACCTTCACAGTGTCATTACTGACATCACATCCCTTAGGGATATTTACCACACAAGTTCTCTCTGCCCCAGTATCAACTATCAATTCTAATTCCTCCTCTTGAGGGACTACTTTTAAAGTTATCAAAGGCCCTAGATGGTATTTGTCCCCCAGAAAATAGAGCCCATGACCTCCCTATTCCTCTTCTGGGTGTATGTCTTGGAAAAATTTCAGATCCTTTTTTAAGTGAGGGCATTCCCTCCTGTAGTGCCCTTCTTCCCCACAGTAATAGCAGGCAGTTTTAGATTGTTCCTGGAATTTTGATTGGGCCAGGATTCTCTATCTTCCCTTTTCCCTTTCTCTAAATATTGGTTTCTGGGTCTCACCCTGAGCCCCTCCCTGGGGGTTCCCTCTGTCAAGGGAAACTCTCTTGTAGTGGTTTTGTGTTAGGAAAAGGACACCCACAGGACTTTTTTGGTCTTCAGTTTCTTCTTTATTATTATCTTATCTAAAGTTTTGCACGCTGTCTGTATTAGACTCTGCACATTGGAAAAGCACTGCAAAAATGGCACCCCAAAATCTCTTGTTATGAGGTCTTTTAAGACTAAATGATGTAATTAAGAAATGATGCCTAGATTATTTTCCCATTTAACCCAATAACTGATCCCTCGAAGCCCACAATGTGGACTTTTCTGTCCAATTATAAAACATCACCTAAACCTATGAAGAAGAAGAAGGAAGAAGAAGGAGCTCAGGACAACACTCAATGTCCTCCATTTTGTTCCCATCTACAACATACTAAAAATCCTAAAACTTAAATTTCTCACCCAAGTGACATACTACACTACTCTCTATAATCTATTTCACACTTTTGTGGACTCTAGTCTATCTTCAAGTCTTGGAAGTTTTCTCCATGAATGAGGGTCAAAGTCAGTGTTTCTCTGGGGGTCAGGACCCCCTCAGAGCAGACAGAGAAATATTCCCTGTGCCCTGGGTTCCCACATCTAAAACCTGAATGTTTGGGAGTGGTACTTGGGGGATTTAGATTCCTCTGGAAATTACTTTGTCACATTGTGGCTATCATAATCTTTGCATCCACTTTGGCTTTTTCTTAATCTCTCTGTACATAAACCCTTTGCGCTTCTTTTAATAGATCATTTAAGGATTTATCATGCCAGTCCTCCATCTTTTCCATCTTTTTTCTAATATCCTGCCAGGCATGAATGAAAAAATTAACTCGCAATGGGGCTTGCCCTGCTATGGTTTCAGGGTCTATTTCAGAGTATTGTTTCATATTCTTTCAGGTCCTCTCTAACCACTCAGTTGGGGTCTATTCTTTTCCCTGTTGTCCCTCAAAGGCCCTTTTAACATTTAACCCCATTTAACCTTGGGCTGCTGCTTCTTTTATTCCTCTGATTATCAAATTACGATAATCATTCATATGTCCTCGCCCAGCCTCTTCATTTTGGTTCCAATTAGGACACACTATTGGCATTTTCTGGTCCCCTGGTAGACCTTGTTGATTCTCCCTTTCCCAAATTCTCATTCCAGCAGCTCTAATCATCTGCCTCTCTTCATGGTAAAATAATATTTTCGTTATTGACTGCATTTCTTCCCAAGTAAAAATATTGGGACCTAAGAATTGATCTAATTGTTCAGCTGTACCTATGGGATTTCAAATAATCCCATAATCTCTTTAAAATTTCTGACTATCTTAGGTTGGAAATGGGTGTGTGTATTCTATTCCTATCTGTGGAGCAGTTTTCTTCTCTTAATTGGGCAGTTTTCTTTATCTCTTCCACAAACAATCCTCCCTCAGGGAGATATCTTCTGTTAATGGGCCATTGAGTCTCACTGCATGACTGATAAAATTACATCATCCCATTGTGAGAAGCTCCGCCCAGAGGGAGGAGCCAAGCATTCCTTCCTGGATATAATCTGAGATTTGGAACATGACAGCCAGCCTTTTCCACTGGATTCCCAGAGGAAGACCAGGCCCATCTACATCACCACCAGACCTTCAGAGGAAACCTACAGCCTTCTACAGGATCACTGCTCCATCAGAACCACATCTGCTACTCCAGGAGGACTGCAGCCACCATTCCATTTTAGTATGGTGGCCCTTCTTTAAGGAGAAAGTTCCCTTGAACATCAGGAGCCATCGTTACCAAGGGAACAGCGGCCTGGGCGGGGATTGATGGGGATGCCAAAGAAAGGGGCTTGGGGGCAGGGGTCAGCACCCAGGCTGAGTCCTCCAAAAGGAGGGGGGAGGGGGGGGTGGAGGTGGAGACCATCACCAGAACTACTAAAGAGGTGGAGCCTTCCAGCAGAAACCAAACCAGGGTGTGGACAGTTTATACGAGGTCCATGGTGGCCAGAGCGGTGGTGCCCAGCGTGGCTGGTGTCAGCACAGATGGAGCGGCCGGGGTTGGGATGGCCAAAGCAGCCAGGGCTGGCGCAGGCAGGAATGCTAGACAGGCATGGGGGGCTGGAAAAACCGGGTCAACCTGAGCTGCTGGAAAAAGCGGCATGGCTGGCACATGCGTGAGTCCTGGCGCAGCCAGAGGGGCTGGAGGAACCGGAGCAGTCTGGGTGACCGAGGCAGCCGGGGCTGGGGCAGACAGAGCTGCCACAAGTGAGGCGGCAAGAGCTGGCATGGGCAGGAACCCTGGCGCAGCGGGGGCAGAAAATCCTGAGCTGGCGGGGAAACTAGTGGGAGCGGGAGAGGCAACATTTCGAGGGGATCCCAGCCCTTTTCTTCCTTTTTTTTCTCCTTGCTCTGTTTTTGGGGTTTCTGCTATTTTAAAAACTTTTATCCCCAGGGGTTCCATGTCTCCTGTCCAGCACACAGCATATTATCCCTCTTCTGGATTAAATGGTTCTTTAGAATTTACAAACGTGTTAAGGGCTTGGCAAATCCAACACTCAAAAGAACCATATCTAGGCCAATAAAAATGGTTGGGTGTTATTTCCTTTTTTGTACATTCTATCATACAATACTGAATCATTTTTACTTGATCCTTTTTTCTTGTACAAGGATCAATATCCCAGTTAGCTAACATCATTCCCAGGGGACTATCTTGGGGTATATTTGCTGGCACCCTTTTACTCCCTCCTTTCCCGGAACCTAACTTACTGGTTCTTTGTCCCATTTTTCAGGATTTTATCTATTTGTCCCTGGCCCATGTTTCCTACTTTCCAACCACTCAAATTTCACCTTCTCCCCACAACACAGAAAATCACCCATGCCCCACAACACAGAAAACCACCTACTCCCCGTAACACAGAAAATCCCTTCTCTCAACAACACAATATAGAACACCTCCTTCCATAAAATAAAGTTAAACCCAAAATCAACAATATACATCGCATATACTTTGCTCCATTCACACTCACTCACTTTTATTTCTCACTTTCTTCTCACAACAGGACAACACAAAAATAGGGTACCTTTGTTCTCAAGTCACTTGTTCCACCCATGGGTATTATAAATTCAAATATGGATGCTCTTGGGCATCTTATCCCTCAATCCAGCAGAATTTTTTAGAGGCCCCCTCTACTTTTTATCCTGATTTCCCAGTGGATTGTGCCAGGAAAACCCTTGGCTCCCTCTCTCCAAGGGGTCCTACTCCTTCCCTGAGACCCAGTCCCAGTTACCCCAGGGGATTCTCTCACTCCTTTTATCTTTCACTTCATCTCTTTACTGGCCATTTTTCTTGCGAAAAGATGGAACCATAGTGTGAGAGATTCCTCACTCACTTAGCAGGTCCAGCCCACCTCTCATCACACACATTCATCCCCTGTATTTTCCCCCCCTAAAGAATACTTAGTAATCCTCTTTTCTTCTTCATGTCTTCGTGCACAAGAATTTGTGGAGCTACCACGGTTTAGGGAGCCTTTTCACTTTTCTTTGCTTTATGTGTTTCCTTTTGTCCACCAGGTGGCGACCTGCAACTGCCAAGCCACACCAGAAGAAGCAAGTGAGGCCACCAAACTTGGGCGGGGCGCGCCCCCCGCTCTGCGTCCCCTGGGGTCTTGGAGGTGGTGTTAATCCTGGGCAAGATCCACAAATTGTGAAAAACAAGTTCACTCTCCTGTGGAAATTTAAACAGTTTAATAAAGGACAATAAGAGACAAAGACAGTAAAGCAAAGATTATGGCTGGGTGCGTCTTGGCACTCAGCCGAGACCATACTGTCACCTTCGGGGATACCCCTTAAATACCTTTTCCATTACATCAGACTGTTGCATATTCATAGACCCTTGTGCATATCCATAAACTAGTTTACATATTCCAGGAACTATTTTACATGGCCCCTCCTTGGGTCCGCCTTTTTAGAGCATGCGTGTTTCTTGGCTGTGGTTTTGGCTCCTTCTCCTTATCACTTCCAGTTTGGGCCTTGGTCCATACTTTCTTCAGACGGCAGATGCTGATATTTGGCATATCAATAGCAGGGTCCACAGTACACATTTGCTGGATGTTATCCCAAAGTCCTAGGGTGATGTTATGATGCTTGTATCCCCTATCGGGTGTTCTGTTTATGCTGGATATTATATTCTGTGCCTTCAAGACTGGCTGAGAGTGAAGGCGGGGAGAAGAAGGAGCACAGAGTTTTGTTATCAAGAACTAGACTCACTCCTCCACAGTCTGCTGGAACACTGTTGTTGACTGGGCATGGACGGGGCAGAACACCACGCTCCTTTTGCTTTTTAGTTAGTTAGTTTAGCTAGCTGAGGCAGTCCAAGCTTTCCCTGGACTGTTTTTCTTTCCCTTTTCTTGGAGCCATTCAAACCTGCTCCAGACCGGGACCCAGAGAAACGCCAAGAGCTTGCACTTTGTAGCCTGTCAGGGCCTACTCTGCAGCCTTTCCCAGCACCGGAGGAACTGATAACAGAGCAACCACCCACCAGAGAGTCTTTCTGAATTTGTCATCTTTTCAGAGCAGCGAATGAGTTTTGTCATCTGCTATTGTTCATTTTTTGTGCTGGGGAGTGCTTTGCTAGTGAAATAAACAGGTTCTTTCCACTTCTCTATGAGGAAATTTTTTCCAGAACCACTTGGGGGGAGGAGCCATGCAGGTTTGCTTTCTGGAGGGGCCCCTTTTGGAGGTTTTCTCCCATATTTGTCCTAAACCAGGCCACCCGACCAAACAGTTCGTTCATAACTATATCAGCTACCACTACTACGTCTCAGTTTTTGTTAATAAAAGCAAAGTTATTTTAACATTATACATATAACATTCATTCTAATATTTGCGAAAAGCCAACAACATAATATGTATTTATAACACAACCCTTCTGCTATTGAGTACTACTCTCCCTTGTAAAACAGCTCCCTCAGTTTTGCCTCAGGAGCTCTCACACTTGAGCATCCTATGGTTATCTCCAATAATGTTCATTGCATCCATTGATGTCCCATTCTCATGCTCCTGATATCTCCAGCCACCACCAGAAGTAGTACCCAAGGCTGAAGGGACCACAGCCAGATCCAGCATCCCTTGCAAGGGCAGCCATGGACGCCCAGCCTGCATCCTCACCATCTCAGTCCTCACCAGCTGGTTTTCAGAGATGCTGATGCTTTGCAAAAGCCACCCTCCAAGCACACTGGGCACTTCATGCTGCTCATTGCATTGTGGCATCCTCAAAAGTAATACCTGAACCCTGTGCAGACTTTTCCTCTACAGAAGGGCACAGAGATACTGTTGGTGAGCTCTCCCCAGGTCATCGGCTCTCACTGTGGGAAGGCCCCATCACCAAATCCCACTCCATGTGTCAGAAATTCATGGTGTATGTTCAGCAGGCCACTGCTCACCTGGCCTGGGCTTTCCCTCTTCCCCATTCTCTGCTGCCATCAGGTGGATGATCTTATTCAGCTTAAAGCTGCAAAATCCTAGTGTGTTTTCCCTAGGTTTAACCATCTTGGCCATGGGCAGTTGATTACTTTGGTCACACAGGCAAAGCCATGGGAGCCTGAAGACATGGAAAGATCCCAGATATCTTCCCCCTTCTCAGGAACAAGCAGAGTTTAGACACCACAGAGAGCTGGTGAGACCCAACAGGCAGCACTGTTGGGTCTTGGTCTTGTCACCAAGTCAGTGCTCTGGATTCAACTCCATATGGGAGACTGGCATTATTCATTGCTCCCAGTAGTCAGCATCTCCCTTGCAATCCCACCCCAAGAGGGGCAAGGTTTTAAGCAGTGGCAGTATTTAGCACTAGCATCCACCTTGGCATGACCCCAGGTCCAGATTTCCTGCACACCATTGCTCAGAAGCCAGCAGTCTTTAGCATGGATGCCAAAGACAACACAGAGAAAAGGTTTATGTTGAGCAGGGCACCACAGCATTTTGGAGACCTTCTGGTGCTGAATGCACTGGAAGTGAAGTTTCTGGCGGAGAAAAGCAATGTACATCTTAATTTCCCAGACAGCAGCCAAAAACTTCCCCAGACAAGGACCACTCAACATAATGCCACAAATGCATCTTCTTCACAACATGCTACATGACTTAGAGTCATAGAACAAAATCACAAAATAGTTTGGGATGGAAGGAACCTTTAAAGGTCATCTAGTTCCAACTCCCCTGCCATGGGCAGGGACATCTTCCACTAGACCAGGTTGCTCATAGCCCCATCCAACCTGACCTTGAATGTTTCTAGGGATGGAGCATCCACCACCTTTCTGGGCAACCTGTGCCAGTGCTTCACCACCCTCAGTGCAAGAAACTTCTTCCTTATATCTAATCTAAATTGACCCTCCTTCAGTTTAAAGCCACCCCTTCACCAATCACTATGTGCCCATGTAAAAAGTTTGGCCCCGTGTTTCTTCTAAGCCCCCTTTAAGTACTGAAAGGCTGCAAGAAGGCCTTCCTAGAACCTCTTCTCCAGGATGAACAACTCCAACTCTCTCAGCCTGTCTCTATAGCAGAGGTGCTCCAGTCCTCTGAGCATCTTCACAGCCTCCTCTGGACTCACTCCAACAGGTAGATGTCCTTCCTGTGCCAAGGATTCCAGAGCTGGATACTGTGCTCCAGGTGGGGTATCACCAAAGCAGAGTAGAATTCCAAAAACTGCTTAAATCTGCAGCATTTGCAAAGTTTTTCCACATTGTTTTGCACTTCCTGTGGAAAGCAGTACCTAATTTAAAAGGTGTAAATCACTGTTTTTCATGCCACAGCAGCAACAACAAATGCCCAGAGTATGATCGCAGTACTGAAATTTGGACAGATAGCATTCTTGTGCAGAAAAACTTTGGTAGTTTGGTAGTTTGATAGAAAAGTCAACCAACCTGACCCTGCTGAGACCCAGGATGCTGCCAAGATTTTTCATACTGACACAGTATCATGTGAATTGTCACCTATAACCTGGGCTGATGTGTTATTATACCTCTGAGTCTCCACCTCTGGTGCTTTATTCCCAGATCTTGCATTGCATTTCAACCCCTTTCATTGCTGAGGAAGTCACCAAAGGAGAGTTTTCCTACTGATAGCATCTCCTCTTGCCAGGCTGCACCCTGGCTCCCTAGCTGGCCAGTTGATGCCGGTTCACCAATGGTGGACCAAACAAAAGAGAAATATCAAGCTAATGTTGCATCAGGGTAGTAGTGCAGATCTTCTTTCAGGTGGCCCTAGAGGATCTGACAAAACTAAGCATCCGGTTAAACATGGGAGGGAAGAACCTGGACTGACAACAGTGTGGGCACAATTGTGCCAACTGAAAAAACAGAGGATACAGTCTCAAGTTAGACAGAAAATGCACAAAGCAACAAATGAGTATATTGAAGAAAGCATCTTAATTTTTTCCAGTAGATCTTGATCATCTATGAGTTGCCAAGCTGTCGCAGACATCTTTTTATGAAAAATCCTTTCCTTAGGATTTTTTCCTCCTGAGAAGCTAAGAGGCCTCAGGAACAAAATGTAAACAATGGTTATCTGCTGCTGTGGAATGCAACGGGTGGATCTTTGATTGGCCCATCTTGGATGTTTATAATTAATGGCCAATCACAGCCCAGCTGGCTTGGAGAGAGTCCGAGAGAGCTGCTTTTGTTATCATTCTTTCTCTTTCTATTCTTAGCCTAGCCTTCTGATGAAACTTTTTCTTCTATTCTTTTAGTATAGTTATAATGTAATATATCTCATAAGATTATAAATCAAGCCTTCTGAAATGTGGAGTCAGATGCTCGTCTCTTCCCTCATTCTAAGAACCCCTGTGAACACCGTCACATCAAGAACTTCCCATCTTGGTGGAAAGAGGAGCTGGCACACATTTCCCAGAGAAGCTGTGGCTGCCTCATCCCTGGAAATGTTCAAGGCCAGACTGGATAGGGCTTGGAGCAACCTGTCTAGTGGAAGATGTCCCTGCCCATGGCAGGGGAGTTGGAACTAGATGACCTTTAAAGGTCCCTTCCAACCCAAACCATTCTATGATTCTGTGATTCTATGAAAGCAAGGCAACCATGGTACAGGAGCCAGAACCACTTCTCGAAGCACCATCAGCACTTCTGCTGAGCCACAAGCAGAGTGTGACAAAGGCAACAGGAGACAAAGAACTAGACACAGAAACTGACTCCTGTTTTCCAGGTACACAAAGAGCTCATGGACTGAAAGTCCTCTGGCAGCTCCTATTTTTCCTCTGCCCCTAAAGTAAATAGGGTGCTTAGGCATTGACAAAAGACTATCAGCAGAAAGCAAGGTTAAAAAAGCAATAACTCGGCCAACTAACTACCATTTCTGTTCTTTCCTATCTCTGCATTCTTGATAAACAAATTCATAACAAGATTTTATTGCTCCTTTCCCTGGAGCAGTCTATTAGTCTGTTGTTCAACATGTATTACCAGTCAAAGCCAAGCTCCCACAATACAATATCCCTTAAGATGATCTCCTTTGCATTCACTATGATGTAATTAATTTAATTATCCAGCCAACTTTAATATCCTCATATTTTCCCTGCCATCAGAGCCAGGGAGTTCTGATGCACTCTGCTACACATACATTTCTCTGTGGGCTGTTACGGCTCGTCAAGGCCAAAGGGAACTTGGACATAACTTTTCCCCAGCTGAAAAGAATTCAAAAAATAACTTATCCTAACCAGCAATTAGCCAATGTTTGATGGCTTTTCCCATTTATAACATTACACCAATAATGCCTGTGAATTTCAAGGTTTCATCTTTTTTTTTAATCTTGCAGTGTAGTAAATTTACTGGAAACCCTTCACATATTTACCCTTTCCCTTGAAAGCCCTTCCTAATGAGCCTACTCTAATGAGTAACATTTATCTGTTCCAAAAAAACCCCAAAACCTAGAAATTTTGGAGACTGGATCCTTACATCTAGTGTAAAAACAATGCATATTATAAAACTGATGTGACAACTAAGAAGCTGGCCTTTTGATGTTTGGAATTAATTGCTTTAAGTAATACATATGAAAAATATGATTTGACATACAAATCTCATTATCTTCCTGACTGCCTGAAATATAGCAAGGTTCAACCCCTACCAGAGTCAATGCTAGATAGTCCTCATTCAAGCATTAGCTTACTTAATATCTTCTTTCATGTTTATAAAGTTTCAGTGCAAGTACTCATCAGGATATGTATCGGAATATGATCCCAATATTACCGGGTGGAACGTGCCTGGGCTCTTCTAGCCCTTGCTGCTTGACCAGAGGTGGCAACTGTGGTGTTTTCACCTCAGAGACACCCCTGGCTGGCCACATGTTGCAGCTAGGCACTTGGAACAAGTCCAGGCAGACAGGAACTCAGGTTTACCTCTGGTGGAAAGGCTTTAGGCAAGGTGAAGGAAAAGGAGACGGATTCTGCCAGAGGGTTAATCCATAGTTTTATTCCATGGTCACAGATCTCCGAATCTTGGTAACAGCTCCAACAGAATCCCAACCGCATGGTCCCGTGTCTTTTTAAGCCCGGGGAAAGGGGGAGGGGAAGGGGTAGGTGTGCCACCAACCAGGTGGGAGGGGGACAGTCTCAGGGGACAATGACACCTAGACTGGCCAATGACCCCAGGGCTGAGAAGCATCTTTTGAACTTCACCAACCAGATGACGCCCTTGCTGGAATGTTAAGATTGATGGACAGCACTTAGCAAGGGGGCAAGGGGGAGGGGAAGGGAGAGGTTGGCACACCTGAGGGACTGGGAAAGGTGAAACAGGATATTGCTTCACACTGCAACAGATATGGGCTTCATTAGCTTTTTCATTTCAAGCTTTGCTGTGTGCTTTATTAAAAAACCCCCAACAAAATAAAATGTTTCATGTCTCTGGGCTACCACAAATTGTTCTCCCCATAAAATGTGGTTTGAATAGTAAGAACAGTTGGCTGTAATCATAATTAAATAACCAAACATGACCCAGATCAACTTTCCAGAGGGCTTTTGGTGTGCATCATTTCCATAAATTTCTGGTGTGTGTGGTAGCCTTTAGTACTTTGTAATTTGAAAGTGTTTTCACAAACTATTTCCTGTTTTTTTTCCCTTCCATTACTCTTTAGCTGAACTGCCTCATAAAATCATAGAATGTTTTGGGTTGGAAGAGACCTTTAAAGCTCATCTAGTTCCAGTCCCCCCTGCCATGAGCAGGGACACCTTCCACTAGACCAGGTTGCTCAGACCCCCATCCAGTCTGGCCTTGAACACTTCCAGGGAATTTATGCAGAGGGTTTGTGTCATAAGCTTTGTGTGTCCCTGCAACAACCTCGGAGGAGCCCTGGAAACGATGCAGTAACTTCGACAGAGCCTGGAACAGCAGCAGTTACCCACAACTCAGTGCATGGATGGATGGAGGTCCATCACATTTCTTAATTTTCCTCTCAGATACAGAAATACAGCTCCAACAGACTCCACTCATGCAGGTGGGAACAGGCTAATCAGCATATTTCCTGTGTACAGTTGCTTTTCATGCATGCTAGATCTTATCCCCACTTAATCCCAGCTATTTCCCTACATTACTAATTCAAAGGGCAGAGAGTCCATCCTCCATTCCAAAATGCAACCATGAAGCTGCTCAGCTCAACAGTGCAGCTGCCCTCAGGGCTTCAGAGACGGAACACTGCTTGGAGATGATTTGGAAGATGACCCAATGACCCATAATCCAGATGAGAGAAGGAAGCTCCTCCATTCCTTCAACTTGAACAAGAGGACCTGGCAGCTGAGTCTGGTGGTGGAGGCACCTCAGCAATACAACACCAAGTCTCAATGCACTCTTCTTGCCTTTGTTTGGAATTGCCAAATTATGACCTTATAGCAACAGTTGCCAATGACCCACCAGAGAGTCTTTCAAATGGAAGAACTTTCCTGACACGACTGGTATGAAAGACAGAGCCTTAGAGGTGTGAATCTTGGGGAAGGAAGCAAGGTCAATCTCTTGGCTAAATTAGACACAGGCTTAGAGGGTAGACTGAAGGTACACTCTTTGAGACCTAAGCAGTACCAGCCATGAGGAGTCAGGTTTCCTCCATTCTCACACCATAGGCTAAGAAAGCAGATGCCCAACCCACAACCAGGCATGGGGACAAAATGGATTTTTAAAGAGCCTGTCTTCTTCACAGCTTCACAGAGAAATAGTGAAGCTCAAAAGATGAACTTCAGGCGAGTTCAAGCCATGCAACCTGAAATATTTCAGAAAGACCTTGGGCACTAACCTACTCAAAAATAGAAGCATCAATGTTTTCTGGTCACATGGGAAATATGCTGGTGATGCCAAACTGATTTTTGCTTTTATATATTTTTCACATATACTTATAGCTCTTTAGCCTGTTATTGGATAACTACATAGATTCATAGCTAGCATTTTACCTACTGCTAGACAGAAAGACAAAATACATTCCTAAAGGTCCCTATCCTATCTTGCTTCTTCTGGGAACCAAGGACAAACTACCCTCCCCAGACACTTTCCCATAAACAACTAGCATAAGGGGAGCTCCAGAAGAGGTTGAACCAGAAGGGGGAATTGCCTTATTAACTGTGCTTCTAATTGGGGATTCTTGTCAATTATGCTAATTTTCTAAACTTATAAAACTGTATTTGCCCTATGTCACATGGGCATTTTCCATACTTGCCCCTGGAGGCCTCCAATTGAAGACCAGCTTTTCTATTACTTCCTATATTAATACTGTCTCAAAAGTGAATTGTTTTATTTCTAGATCTTTAAGGTCTCACTGCATGTATTTAGATTGGTCTAATCCCACATCACATGCCTTTGAAATAATTTCAAAATAGATCTCCTACCTGGGGGGAGGGGTAGCAAAACTCCACTCAATTCATCTCCTAGAGAGCTCAAGAACAAGCAGAAGGGGAGCTGAGACAAAGAAATCCTGTTGTTTTTACACCAAACCCACTGGGAAATCAGGACTGCCTGACAGAGGAAAAGGTAATCTTTTTAATATAGCAAACTGTGGTTGACATACCAGAAAGCTTTTCATTAATGCCTTTTAAAGCAGCCCAGAGCTTTAGGGCATCAATGCGCAATTTCTGTATCTACCAGGACTATACCAAGGCTACTAAAAATTGCCTGTATGTGCTACTCCACTCAGAAAAGATGGTGTTTGCTTACACTAATCTGTGGAGAAATAGGCTTTTGTTCCCAATCACTGAATGAGTCCTGCCACAGCATGAGTGGTTACCAGGTTGTGGGAAAGTTTGGCAGGAAAGGAGAGTGCAGGTCCAGCTGGGTATTGCTGAAGCAAAACTTATAGATGAAACCTCAAGTGAAATACAAAGACCATGTACCCAAGAGTGGTCTTCACATACCCATCTTACCATGGTTGTTGGCTGGGACTGCAGAATCAAGTTTAGCAGAGTGAAAACCTTGCCCATAGGAAGTCAAGGTTGTCTTGCTAGGGAGTCACAATATGCTCTAACAAACTCCATACTCACAATAATACCGGATTCCAATGAAGCCATACCATCTTACTCCTGCAACCACTGTAGGATGTCTTCAAAATGTGTTTTTGTGGCTTTTTTTCCCAGATTCTAGCTGTCCTAGGCTTGTTAAGGCCTAGGGTTATACACAAACCAACTTGAGAGAGAAAATTACATCCCTCAATGAAACAGACCAAGAGATTGTTTCCCCAAGTTGTAAGACAATGACACTGGAGAGTTAAATAACAGAACAGCACAGACAACTTTTGGAAGACAAGATAGTCCTAACTTGAGGTAGACACAAGGGTAAAAATCATGAAGGGGTTTAGAAGTGGCCTGAATTCATACAGCAGTTTTGAGAAATACTCACATGCAAACAGAAGTTATTATGCCATATATAATGACAGCTGGATGAATTTAAGAACTGCCATCCCTGCATTGAGATAGTCAGATAATTTTCATGCTATATGGAAAAAGAAAATTCAAAGTAAGTAATATTCAGTAGAAGGCTTGTCAGAAAAAATGAAAATTTTAAATAGCTAGAGACACATGAGGTGATATCAGCTGAAGGAGGTCACCTGGCTGGAAAGATGACCAAGGGACCAAATTGGCTGCTTCGCTTTTATTCAATAGTCTTATGTAATCAACACTTTTCCATGTAACATTTCAAGTCTGTCAAGTGCCTGGCTTTTTGAAAATTTTTTCCCTTTTTTAATCCAAAGCTAATGCAATTTGGTTGCTTCTCTTGTGTAGATTGAAGACTATCACCTAGCACTGCTCAGCAAAGGCTTTCTTGATATTTTTAGTTCCTTGAAACATTTTAATCAACAAAGATACCCCTCATTATGCTTTTTTGAGGAATAGCAATTTTTGAAGGATTGAGTTATTTTCAATGCAACACTAAAGCCAAGGTGCTAATCCGCTTTTTTACTTTCAATTTCTTCACTCTTACAAGCACCAGGTTATATTTAAGAAACCCTGCTAGCAGTGAAATAGCATGTGTCACTGGTCATTCTCACACACCTTTTCTGTGTGGTGAAAAATGCATAGATTGTTTTATCAGGTTGCTTTAGAAACATGCATTGGGTTGATGCCCAAGGTCAAATGATCTTCTCCTACATAAGGGATCCAGATCAGCGAGGGTCCTCAGGCCTTATGCAAAGTAGCTTTACCCTTACAATGACCAAGGGCATCTTGTAGTAGGGTCACATCTGCAAATTCCAAGACTACTAAGAACAAAAATAGTTGTTCAACTGATGTACAATTAGTTTCATAAATATCAACATCTGTTTCTCATTATTTTGCCTCTTTGAAGATTATACTTTCCCATTTAATCTGATCAGAATGCCAACCCCATCTTGAATTACAGTCTGGTCACAGCACCTTCACCACTATCTCCTTAACCAGGGACAAGAGAGCCACCCTCATGGGTCTCATTGCGCTGAAACCAGACTGATTCAACAAGCCAAATGAAGGTGGACACAAAGCAGAATATGCCTCTGTCACCATATACAAGTAATTTCAAAGTTTCCAGGAATCAGAGCTATGGGCTGCCATCAGTGGTTGCCTGTCTAGAACATATTGTGGCTTAGTGAAATCAGTCTGAGGCTGAAAGGCAGGAATATGTGGGTTTAAATTCTGGTTCTGCAGACATGTCTTCGGGTAACAGAAGCCAGGAAATTCCCCAGTTTAAATTTATTTGAAAGTATGTAGGGTCGACACACATGAGAAGTACCTGAAGACTCCAGCAAAACAAGGGCATAAAATACTACCCATTGACTGCACTTATCTGCTTTCCATCTGCATATATATACCATTAATCATACTCTGTCTCCCTTGGCACTCCTCCACAGAAACTTTTAACAGGTCATTTTCCCTCCCATAGCTGTGGAAGTTTGATACCTGCATTGAGACAATCAGATGCCTCTGCTGTATAAAGCAACCTATTAAGGAATGAAGATGAGATATTTTTTTTTAACTTTTGAAATTCTTATCATGTTGCCTCTGTCATAGTCAATATCAGCATTTCATCCCTTTTTAATTTGAGCACCTAATTAGTTCTTTTCTGTGGAAAAGAGGCTCTAAAGCACTTGGCATGTCATAGACTTGACATTTTTTTGACCACATGGATAAAAAGAACACAAAATACAAAAAAGATCCCACACTGCTCAGCGAAAGGCCAGATTTCATCAATGCCAGCTGGAACATAGGACATTAAAGAATATCAAGAGGAGGAATAGCTCCTGTACACCTCAAAAGCCACATCTTTGCAATCAGTAGTTTTGGAATTAGCTCAGTCACGGTTAGGGAAAAGTCTTATAGCCAAAGTTCTATGGCTGCAGACACACCAATATTAGGATACAATACATGAATTTTGGGTTGAATGGAACTGCCACTTAAACATCCCATGCCATGGGAAGACATCACAGAATCACACAGAATCACTAGATTGGAAGAGACATTAAAGATCATCGAGTCTAACCCATGCCCTAACATCTCAACTAGACCATGGCACCAAGTGCCACATCCAGTCTTTGTTTAAACACATCCAGGGATGGTGACTCCACCACCTCCCCAGGCAGGCCATTCCAGTACTTTATCACTCTTTACATAAAAAACTTTTTCTTAACCTCCAACCTAAATTTCCCTTGGCTCAGCTTAAGACTGTGACCTCTTATTCTGTCAGTTGCTGCCTGGAAAAAGTGACCAACCCCCATCTTACTACAACCATCTTTCAGGAAGTTGTAGAGAGTGATAAGGTCACCTCCGAGTCTCCTTTTCTCCAGGCTAAACAACCCCTCCTCCCTCAGCCACTCTTCATAGGGCCTGTGTTCCAAGCCCCTCACCAGCCTTGTTGCCCTCCTCTGGATGCACTCAAGTGTCTCAACATCCTTCCTAAACTGAGGGGCCCAGAACTAGACACAGTACTCAAGGTGCAGCCTCATCAGTGCCAAGTCCAAGGGAAGAATGACCTCCCTGGTCCTGCTGGCCACCCTATTCCTGATACAGGCCAGGATGCCATTGGCCTTCTTGGCCACCAGGGCACACTGCTGGCTCATGTTCAACCATCTGTTGACCAGTACCGCCAGGTCCCTTTCCACCTGGGCACTGTCCAGCCACACCATCCCCAGCCTATAACATTGCAGGGGGTTATTGTGGCCAAAATGCAGGATTTGGCACTTGGACTTATTAAACTTCATCTTATTGGACTCTACCCATCTATCCAACCATTCCACGTCTCTCTGCAGAGCCCTCTTACCTTTCAACAGATCAACACATGCTCCCAGCTTAGTGTCATCTGCAAATTTACTAATGATGGACTCAGAACCCTCATTCATGTCATCAATAAACATATTGAACAGAACTGGTCCAAGCACAGACCCCTGAGGGACACCAGTGACTGTCTGCCAGCTGGATGCAGCACCGTTCACCACCAGTCTCTGGGACTGGCCATCCAGCCAGTTCTTAACCCAGCAAAGAGTGCTCCTGTTCAGGCCATGGGCTGCCAGCTTTTTCAGGAGTTTACTGTAGGAAACAGTGTCAAAGGCCTTGCTGAAGTCCAAATAGACAACATCCACAGCCTTTCCCGCATCCACCTGGCAGGTCACCTGGTCGTAAAAGGCGATCAGGTTGGTCAAACACAACCTACCCCTCCTAATCCCATGCTGGCTAGGTCTGATACCCTGGCTATCCTGTAAGTACTGCATGATGACACTAAGTCCCTCAATTCCTCCCTGCTCCTCTATTGTTTCACTTCAGCTACATGTTTCCTTAACTAGATTTCTTTCAATGATTTGGTCTAATATTAAAGAAATACAAATGCATTTCAGTATCTGGCTAACTCATTGAACTGGCTTTTGACAGAGTCCTAGCAAATTTAGCCTACTAGCAGCCTCTGCAAGAATACTGGAGCTCCTCAAGTCAGCATCTGAACCACTGTCAAAAAAGTCAGTTAATCCCTTGCCATCTGTCTTTATTGTTTTAGCCAGCCAGCTGGACACAGCAGTCCCAAATATAGTAATTAGTCTGGCCAGCGCTGCCTCTTGCAATGCTAATTAACAGGATATTAGTTCTTTTAAATGTACCAAGATCTTGTGACATGGGGTGTAGCAAGGCTTCCCTGGCAGCCAGAAGCCTAAGATAGGAAATGCCGAGTCATGATGACTGGACCTTAGAAGCCCCTCTCTTCCACCTTCGGACCCTTGCTTATCTCTCTGTAAGACTATAGGTCACTTTCCTTTGACCCTTACTATTGGACAGTTTCCAAAACCCCTGTACCCTATATAAAGAGCTACTTTTGCCCAGCTCAGCAGAAGAGCTGTCCCTGGGAACCTTCGCAGAAGATTCAATAAAGACACTCCTGTGGAACCCCACACAGCGCTTCTCTCTCTCCCTGCATCTGCCTGCCTGTGGCCCCTACCAGCTAAGAGCTGAAATCACGATGAGCTGATAATCACTAAAAGAGCTGATATCACTTAAGCTTGCTAAGGTTGCCTGCTGTTGTGTTGTGTTATTATGCTCCCCCGGTTTAAGCTGGAATGTTCTGTTACCCCCTTTTTCTGTATAATAGTTCTGTCTGGAATTCCCCCTCTTTCCCAGTTATCTGTCAATCACCAGTTACCCTGGAAACTCGCGCCCTTTCTGTCACCCCCAAATACCCCCCTTTTATCCAGAATCTTCGGTGCTATACATGGAATTATTGGGCCGGGGACCGGGGTCCCACCTTTGAGCTCTCTCGGTTGGCTACCCGTTCTGTCACTCTGATAAAGCCCGCGCTCACCGTGGGCCCCCATTCGCTGCCTGTCTGAGCTCTCCCCCTCCCGTTTCTCCTATATAACACGTGTATTCCCTCCCCCCGCGGGCCCTTCGGTCCGGCGGCTTCCCCTGGGTGTTACTCCGCGTTCTGGAATAAAACCTGGACTTGCCCCTGTCGGGGGACGCTCTCCCATTCCCTGTTGTGGTCCCGTGCCTTTTTGTCCGCCTCTGGCAAAGCTGACCGCCGAGCCGGCGCACCCCTGTCAGTGGAGTGGCTCTCGCGCGCCGCGCCGAGAAACCGCGCACTCCTCCCACTCCGTCTGCTGGCTGGCGGGGACGACGGCGGCTCAAGCGGACCTTTAAAGTCACGGCTGCCACAGCCTGCAGCTAAGAACTGCTTGGGAACTTGGACAGGCGGACGGGCCTGTGCCGAGCAGGACTTTGCTATCCGTACCCCATTGCAGCCTGCTGGGGATACCCTGAAACCCAGCGGAGGCCACATTAATGGGGGATTGGGGAAAGGCAGGGAGAGAAGCATTTTTGCTTATCCTAGGCCAGGGACTCAACTTCCTAAAATTCTGTTCATCCTCTCAATGTCAGAATAAATCATTCTTTGTGCTCATTCAAGTGTCTCAGCCCTCAGAGCATGCCTGGGAGAAGCACTGGGTACAAACAGCTCAACAAACTTTACAGTCACCTTTTGGCTCCCTAACAAAAACAACGCTGAAGGGTTTTGACCCCAAAGTGTCTGCTCATGTGTAAACTGACCACATCAGATAAAGCTCAGAGAGAACAAATTATGGTCATTATAATGTAATTGTGATATTATACAGCAGCAAAGCCTCCCATTAGTCCCCCTTGATTTCAATCAGATGATCAGAAATAAGGTCCGAGTGGGTACGTGTGAATGCGCAAATCAGAACAGGGAGTACTGAGCTTTAGCTTGTGCCCATGAAATGGTACTGAGATCAGAACTACCTTCCCAGATGCACCAAGTTCATTTCTTATACCACACAAAATCAATAATTCAACTGATGGCTGACCTGTTTTCAAGTGTCTTCTTCACTAGAGACAGAACACCTTTGGCATGCTGTTTGTCAGGCCCAACAAATCTACACAAAACATCGATGCCTGTTGACACAGCAACTAAAATATAATACACATTTGTGACCAAGTGTCCTACACTTGAAATTGAGCCTCTTTGAGCTTCACTTCAACTAGGCTTCAGTTCATCATGCAGGCAATTTTCAACCCAGTATTCTCAATCCAAACACAACTGAAATATTTAGACTGTTACTTGGACACTAATTCTTTTCCTGCCTCCCCCTCTTTTTTAAATAGATAAGTTTGAAGGTGGTTTTCCTCCCTCTTTCTAATAGGAGTTCCTGCTATTGGCAAATAAGTATTTTGGAATAAAATCCTCTTTAATATTCTTTGTCAGGGCTTCAGAAGAGCATAGTGTTTTCCCCACATTTAACAAACACAGCTGCTATTTCTTGTCACCATTGAGTCAGGAATGGGAATGAAGGCAACACACTACATGCATTTTCAGAAGGCACAAAAAGTTCTCTTTATTACAAAACTTTGCATTTTTATAAGCAACATCATTCACCCAGAACCTGGTTTGTTCTTAATAACACCTGTCACCCCATTGGTTAATTAGGAACAACACCTCTTAGTAAATATATTTCCATAACATCACGTACAAACATTCCACATGTTCACAAACACCAGCTGCAGTGACTTAAGATCAGAATTGTTTTAATTCCTTTTCTGAGTGTTCCCACTGCTTTCCCCAGGATGATGCCTGGGAAAGCTATCTGTTTCTCTCTCTCTGACTAAACTGTCGCATCCACAATTTCTCATGCAAAACTCCACTAACTTTGGATTTAAGCATTTTTAGAACAAAATCAGGAGATGAAGAAGTCTTGCAGAGTTTCACTAAGTCAAACTCTGCTAAGTCCCTAAAAATTACCTCCATCCTCCCAAAAACCCAAAACAAAACATCTTCACAGGAACATTCACAAGGATTGTCTGAAAAATTGAAGAAAAAGCAAAATTGTCTTCTTCAGAATCAAATTTCCTGTAGATATTACAGTAAACCTCTTCCCACAGAGGTTATGTTTTTTCATTACTATTACTATTTATTTAAGACTCTTTGTCCTTGTGGTCACGTAACAGTCTCTTCTACCCAGTGCGAGACTGAAGGACAAATTTTGTCAGTTCTTCAGTCTTGAACTCAAGTTAGTTCCAAAAGGACTACGCTGAGCCTTAGTTCTGACAAGATTCGTGCTCCGCTCAGCCCAATTTCCATTAAGCCTGCTCCTGTGCTCCAACAACTCTTTCAGTGCTGGAACAAAAGGAAAACTAATTTTATCGTCTTTAACTAGCAGACATCTGGTAAAGGTGCTTTTGTGACTGCATATCACTGCTGCAGTTAAGCAGCAGTCACTCATTTTTTTCAGCTCCACCACTTTTCCTGTTCCATTAAACCTCAGTACTTCTCAGACCTGTCTCTTTGCCCATTTTAATTTCATACGCTGCACAAACCTCTGAGTACATTATGAAGACATGTTCCCTCACATCATCATTGCTAATAGCTGTGGTTTTTCCTCCCACTGGAGTCTCAGATTTCTGAAGCTGTAAAAGAAAAAATAGCGTACTGCCGAGTTTTATCTTCTTTTTCTGCCTCGGTCAGGGTCAGGATTAAATGTCCTTGAGATAGTATTTCGTGTTCGGACTCAGATGTTTATTAATTCTTATCTATATCACAGTCTTACAAGCCGTGAGTTCTACAGCATTTCACTAACAAGCTACAAAATGGTCCCGTATCTATTTCCACAAGGTCTTTTAAGGAAAAACTATCCAATTAAGAAATTATACCTATCGGTTTCTCAAGGTTCGGATTGAAGGCACTTGAGACAGTATTTCATGTTCAGACTCAGGTGTTTATTATTTATCAGTGAAACAGCCTCACAACCATGAGTTCTGCAGCCTTTCATTAGCAAGGCACAAAATGGCTAACTATCTCTTTTTACAAGGTCTTTTAAAGACTAAACTATCCAATTAAGAAAAGACACCTAGATTATTTTCCCTTTTAACCCAATAACTGATCCCTCGAAGCCCGCAGTGCAGACTTTTCTGTCCAATTACAAAACATCACCCAAACCCATGAAGAAGAAGGAAGAAGAAGGTAAAGAAGAACAAACTGTCTCCGCCCGAAAGCCTCCATTTTGCTTCATATTTATTTCTATATTCTAAAACCCCAAACTCAAAGTTTTCCACCCTGTGATATTATACACTTCTAGCCAACTACATACCCATAATCCCAGTGCTATTAATTAATTTTGGAAGCCTTCTCCACAACCTCAGGTCAAATGCAGTGTTCTCTTGTGAGTCTGTGCCTTTCAGCACAGAAAGTTTAAAATTCTCAGCATCCAGGGTTCCAACAACTCCCCCTCTTGTCTGGATCATGAACACTGCATTGACAACTTTGTCAACCATCTGTCAGAAACACATTCAACCAAACCCCATGTTTTGCTTAAGCTATCATCTAACAAAAATTCTACAACACCACTGATTCCCACACCCATGAAGAAACCCAAAGTCCACAATTTCTGTGGGCAAAAAACAAGGGTTGGAATGTCTGTGCAGTCCACATCTGTGTGTCTTCTTCTCTGCTTGTGGAGAAGTCAGCATTTTCTTGCATTTGGTAGAATTTCACATTCTTCACTGAAATCCACCTGGACTTTGCACCTGCTAAAACACAAACAAATCCACACCCTCGCAGGGACTGGAGCATTTTCTCAAAATCCTGGAGGTGAAGAATGGGCCCTGATGTGAAAAATAAAACATTGATAAGTTCTGTTTTGCAAAATTGCATAGAGAAATGTAAGATGACGACATAAGTTGCAATTACTAACATTCTTTGGTTATGAGTACGAGAAAACATCAAGAGGAAAACAATGCATGGAGTAAAGAAGAAACTAACAGCAATTAGGAATCAATCAGATAATACACATAATCAATAACACATGCAAAATCATACAATTATCAAGCACTACAACACTGAACTGTCATCCCAGAATCTGCAGCAGCTGATAAACCTCAAAACAGCAGAGAATTAGAGAAATCATGTCCAGATTCATGTTTCTCCAAACTCCCTTTGAAAGTAGGCTCAGCTGTCATGTATGGTCAAATTGCCAAGCCAAAATGACTTGAATACTTTTTGATGCAAAGAACATCTGGGTTGGTTGTCAATCACCCCATCCGAGTAGAGCTAGAGCTTGGCCAGAGCCCGAACTCTAATTGGTGGGTGTCACTTAACACATTTTAAAACAAGACTCTTAAAAATAACAGTTATAACTAAAAAACCTTATGATTCAAAACCAATCAAACCATCAAGTAATTGAATCCCTCCAAACTTTCCTTCAGGATAGAGATTCTTCAAACACAGCAAACCTCTTCTTCAAAGGTCTGAAAGTGGTCACAGTCAGGATTGTGAGCCTGGATCTGGACACTGAGAATGTGAAGGTGGAGGAAGTGCAGCTGAATGAGACTGATTACCTAGTACAAAACTGAAATCCAAAAAAAGAAGTTAATGTTACAGCTGGACTCTCTGCTGGAGTACTTCTGTAATAATAACTGAAGAAAACCATGAGACTAGCAGTCTGGACAAAGAAAACATATGAGTAGTTAAGAAACAAAAAGCAGGATCCTGAAGAGACTCGTGTCTTGTAGGTGGTCACACAAAGAGATAGTAAAACACATGAAAGCCAGATGTAAATACTACAACAATACCTTAATAATAATTCTTATCACAAAAATCAGAGAATTCACATTATATAATCAACTTATCAACAGGAAGTGTTTGAGGAAGTTAAGACAACCCCTTTTTAAGCATTCATATAACATTAACAACAATCACTATTTATCAGTATTACCTATAAAAACGGAAATAACAAAGGTTACAGACTCAATACCAACAATCCCCAAAACTCTGAATCATGGGTAAATCAGCTGATGACCCTGCAGATAGGATCTGATTGACATTTCCCAAATGCTCTGTCTTCAGAGACATTTTGGGTAGTTGAATCATTACTAATACTTGTATCTTTACACAGTGGTTTCCCTCACTGGGAAGCATTTTTCATGGTAAAAGATTTCCATCTATGTCATATTTCGAATAACACGGATTTGCATAGTGTTCCTCTGTCAGGACCCAGGACATCCCTCTGGCTGTCCTGAGCAGCCAAGACCCCTGCCAGGGGTCTCAGAGACCCTGGCACAGAGCCCCAAACACCTGTGGTTTTGATTATGACCATGGAGCAAATTACCAACCTTGTATGAAGATCAGCAAGCCACAACAGTTTAAGTAGAATATTAGTGAAGTTATCATGGGGTGGAAAAGTAGATTTTAGGGTTTTTGGTATGGGGGTTCAGGAGGCAAGTTGGAGGGAACTGAACTTGTCCAGCCTTTCTCCTTCTTCTTCTTCTTGGCCTCCATCTTCTGCTGTGATGTTGGCACTTACAGATTGGTTTAGAGTAGTGTTGTAGTGCGTTCTTATATTTTGTAATACTTTGAAGTAGTTTGTTTTGTATTCCCATATTTTTCCCAAATGGTTTATCCCAGACAGTACCCCCCCCCCCCTTTTTCTTTTACTTGTGTTATCCCTTTCCTGGGATGAGATCTCCAAAACCCCCACCCTGGCTCTCTGTCAGTCACTTAACATCCCAGCCCCCTATCCAGAAGTTTCGGTCCAAGTTGTCGAGTGATTAGCCAGAGGCTAGGGGTCAGCCCCCCAAGTCCTGCCCCATACGCTGTTTTGTATGTCTGTCCCCCCAGCACCCATCCCCCAGAGATACCTATTGGTCAGTAGGATGTTATCTATGTTGGTTTCCTCCCCCCTTTAAATGTGAACTCCAGACATCCCCCGGGGCTCTCGGCAGGAAGCTCCCTGAGGTACAGGAGCTCCCTCGGGACTCCTTAATAAAAACCTTGGAATATCCCCTGCTGGGAGTCGGCCCCTTTCTCTTCCACCGATGTCTCTGTCGTCTCTGCTGCAGCAAAGGCGACCAGCCTGAGTGCCCTCAGCACCCTCGGGGCACAGAGAGTGTCTCCCCGCAGTCGGCCGTGTTGGGGCTACACCCCCCATTCTCTGCCGACCCGGGTAAGGCCCAGGGACATTGAGAGGCCTGCAGAGAGACTTGTCTCAGTCTCTCCCACAGCTTGGCGCCCAGCCGTGGGGCTCTGTGACCACTCCCGGAGCCCATGGAAAGGGGCTCGGACATTCTTCCAGGCTGTTCGTTAAGCCCTTGGCCGGCAAGCTACCTCAGAAGAACACACTCCGTTTTAGTGAGTTGCTCTCCTGTGGACGAAACTGGGAGCTTTGACGTACCCTCAGAAGTCAGTTTCAGGTGGAACGCACCATCCCAGGATTTTCCGTTTCCCTGTCCTGCAGCTGGATTGGTAAGTTTTACCTTTCTCTTGTTTCTCCCCTCTTTGGGAGGGGGGTGTTTCCCTGCCTTTTGTTCTCAGGCCCGCCGCGGAGGGCCGAAGTTTTTTTTTCTCTCTATTTTTGGCAGGCTGCCAGCCGCAGGCTTTTTTTCCTCCCCCCCCCCCCCCCCCCCCCACCTGGGTTGGTGAAATTTGAGATACAAAATTTAAAATCATAGCCAAAATGGGTGCTAGGCTTTCTGTATCTCACAAGGGTGTCTATTATTATCTTTTGAACATTCTTAAGAGTGAAAACATCCGATTTTCAAAAACAGATGGTAAACAATTTGTTAGATGGCTTTTTCTTCATTTTCCCGATGTATCAACTGAAAATATTAGTGATTTGGCTTTTTGGGACAAAATTGGTAGTGAGTTATTGAAGGCAGGGAAATCAGGAGACACCTCTCCGACAAAATTTGCTTTTTTAGCCCTGCAGATAAGAAATGTTGTAAAATTTAATTTAAAGATGCAGGAAAAGCCATCCGGGAACAGTTTCAACACCTCTGTTTCCCAAAAACCCGATCTACCCCCCTCCAAGTTCTGTTCTCCCTCTCCGAACCCCTTTTCCCCACCCCCAGCTCCGGCACAAGACATTCTGACGAAAGCTACACTCCCCACCCCCCCCCCCCCAGAAGCTCCCTGTCTCCAACCCGGACACTTCTGGCCTGACTTTCCGGGACCCTACCCCTTCCCCTGCTTCCCCAAGTTGTAATACCGTGTCCCACTACCCCCACAACCTCAGTGCCCGCCTTTGTACCCCCGATACGCGTCAGGTAATTTCTCCGGACCATAATGGTGGACACCACGTGGCCATGTCGGTTCTTTCTTCTTCCCATAACCCTTTTCGCTCTCCCAACAACCCATTCTGCTCGGAACACCCCACCCCCGAAACCCGCCCTCCCTGCGCCCTTCCCCCGGCCCCTCCTCCGGTCCCTCCCGCCCCGGCCCCGGCCGCCCCTCCTGCTCCGGCCCCGGCCCCCCCCGCCCCCTCAGAGCTCTGCCCGCCCGCCGCGGGCTCCCTCCGCCCCTCCCACGGCCCGCCCTCCGGCTCCCAGGGCAGTGTAACCAGAGATGCTGCGCTCGGGAGACAGAACCTGGAAACAGCACAGCTCCTTTCTGTAGCACCTGTCTCATATATCCCTGATTTAAACGGGGCGTTCCAGCCAAATTATAGCCCCCCTTCTGTTGATTCTGTTAAAGAACTGGCCAAAGCCCAAAAAGATTTTGGGAGATCAAGTGAATATTTTAGAGGACTCCTTAAAGCTACATTATTCGCTCATATTTTAACCCCTGCTGATATCAAACACCTTTTTTCCTGCCTGTTATCCTCTTCTGAATATCTCTTGTGGGATGCAGCATGGAAAAAAGGATTGAGAGCAATTTTACCAGCTCTGTGGGCTGATGAAGCTACTGCTCGTGATGTTTATGGTAACATGCTATCTCTCGACCATCTCTGTGGACAGGGAGGTTGGGAGGATGGAGCGAGTCAGGCAGAGGGCATTCCCACAAGGGCTTTCAGAGAATGTGCTAGAGCAGCTGAGAAAGCTTTCTTTGCGCTCCGTCCTGCTATTCCAATTGAGAATTATTTGAAAATAACACAATCTCCATCTGAGTCCTTTTTGAGTTTTTTGGAAAGGTTGAGAAAAGCTGTTGAATTGCAAGTTCAGAATGAAGGAGCCAGGATGGAAATCCTCACCGAGATTGCTAAAGAAAATGCCAATGAGAAGTGCAAAGCTGCAATTCTCAGCCTGCCTCTTGACCCAACACCTACGCTCCAGGCAATGCTTGAAGTGTGTGAGAAGAAAGTTACCATCACCCTCGCTGACCACGACGAGAGACCAAAACCACAGAGAAGGATTGCTGCAGTGGAAGCCCCTGAGCCACCATTTACCAGCCAGCTCCAGCACGTCACGATGCCACAAGAGAGAATCTCCAACTCTAATAGACCTTGCCATCTTTGTGGGAAGTTTGGGCATTGGATGCCTGACTGCCCTCTGAAAAAGCAGTTTTTAGATTTTAAATACAATAAGCTTAAAAACCAGAATTCCCCAAAGGACCACCTCTCAAAAAACTGAGTAAAGAGCGCTCCTTTCCCCAGCGCTATGACAAAAATAGGGTGGGCTCAATTCAAGTACAGGGGAGGGAAAAGAAATCTAGTGTAAAAGATGTATTTGTGCCAAGCGAGGCACTGGCTTTGAACAAAACAGAACATTCATTTGATTGGAACAATCCCAGACCAATTCTAACTACCGACTCTCCCCATAACCCTTACAGGTTGGCGTTGACAGAGGCTCTCCATCTCAAAGACACTAACTGGCATTTCATATCTGTTAACCCTGAACAGCCAGGTACTTGGACACAGCTTTGCCAGAAACGTCACAGTAAGTATGTCGTCCTTGGGGACACAAAACACACACCCCAAGAAATTAATATTCCCCCGGGTCTCATATCATCAGACCCGAAACAATTTGTCATTTGGCTCCACTGTACTCACCCACCCGTGTACTTGCCCAAAGGCCAAATCATAGCCCAAGCCATCCCAGTGCCTGAGCCTCCATGGGACCAGGAGCAAGCAGACACCCTCAGAGGTAAACTCCATCCCAATGTCTGCTGGACTCAGGTATTGGGAAAAGAAAAACCCAAGCTATCATGTGGGTTGCACCGCGGTGGTGAGTACAAATCTATACAAGGACTTTTAGATACCGGAGCAGATGTCACGATCATTCCATCTAAAGAGTGGCCATCACACTGGGAATTGCAAAACGTAGCAGGACACGTGCAAGGTGTAGGGGGAATTCAATTGGCAAGACAGTCAAAAAACGTTGTTCAAATTGAAGGACCCAATGGCAAAATAGCTTCCATTCACCCGTTTGTTTTAGATTACACAGAGCCCCTCTGGGGCAGAGATTTAATGGTTCAATGGGGAACCACAATTGACATCCCAGAAAACCCGCAGGTTTTTCGGGGAGCGGTCGCTGAAGTGCGCCATGCCCAAAAATTGATTTGGAAAACTGATACTCCAATACGGGTAGTTCAGTGGCCGCTCAATAAAACCAAATTAAAGGCGCTTGAAGAGCTTGTACAAGAGCAGTTAGAAAAAGGTCACATTGTGGAGACCACGTCGCCGTGGAATTCGCCTGTCTTTGTCATTAAAAAACCAAACAAAGACAAGTGGCGGCTTCTCCATGATCTCCGTCAAATCAACAACGTTATTGAGGACATGGGCTCCCTACAACCAGGGATGCCCTCACCAAGCATGCTTCCACAAAATTGGTCTTTAGCTGTAATTGACATCAAAGATTGTTTTTTTCACATTCCCCTACATCCTGACGATGCTCCGCGTTTTGCCTTTTCGGTTCCCACCAGTAACCTGGAGGCCCCAATGAAGAGATACCACTGGATGGTCCTCCCTCAGGGATTGAAAGTCAGTCCTGTGATTTGCCAGAGGTATGTTTCTTCCTTGTTGTCTCCAGTCCGTGAAGCTGCCGGAGATTCCATCATCCTGCACTACATGGATGACATCCTGGTGTGTGCCCCAAGTGATGACATGCTTACTCACACACACTTGACCTGACAATCAATGCATTGGTTGCTGCAGGGTTCGAGCTCCAAGAAGAAAAGATTCAAAAGATGCCACCTTGGAAGTACCTGGGCCTTGAAATTGGAAAGCGGACCATTGTGCCGCAAAAATTGACTATCAAACATGATATCAAAACCTTAGCGGATCTCCATCAACTTTGTGGATCCTTAAATTGGGTGAGACCTTGGCTAGGCATTTCCACGGAAGACCTAGCCCCCCTTTTCAATTTGTTAAAAGGGGGAGATGACCTTAGTGCTCCTAGGACCCTCACCCAGGAAGCGAGAACCGCACTGGAGAAAGTTCAGGAAATCATGTCTACTAGACAGGCCCACAGGTGCCAGCAGGGTCTCCCCTTCAAATTTATCATCTTAGGCAAGTTGCCACACCTCCATGGGATGATTTTTCAGTGGGAAACTGTCCAGGCAAGGAAAGGTGACCAGGTCAAGAAAGATCCCCTCTTAATTATAGAGTGGGTCTTTCTCAGTCACAACAGGTCAAAAAGGATGACAATGCCACAGGAGCTGATGGCAGAATTGATCCGGAAAGCAAGGATTCGGATCAGAGAATTGGCAGGGTGTGACTTTGAATGCATTTACATTTCCTTAAACCTGAAATCAGGCCATCTGTCTCAAGCAATGCTAGAGCAATTTTATCAAGAGAATGAAGCCTTGCAATTAGCGCTAGATAGCTACACAGGCCAAATTTCGATTCACAGACCAGCCCACAAAATTTTCAATTCAGATGTTCAGTTTTCATTATCACTGACAAGTATTCAGAGCAGGACACCTCTAAAAGCACTGACAGTTTTTACTGACGCGTCTGGTGCATCTCACAAGTCAGTGGTAACTTGGAAAGATCCCCAAACTCAACAGTGGGAAGCAGATATTGCCAAGGTGGAAGGATCACCCTAAATTGCTGAGTTGGCCGCTGTAGTCAGAGCTTTTGAGAAGTTTCCCGAGCCTTTAAATGTAGTTACTGATTCAGCTTATGTTGCAGGTGTAGTGTCTAGGGCAGAGAATGCTGTGTTGCAAGAAGTTTCCAACATTCCTTTATATGAATTACTTTCTAAGTTAGTAAGAATAATTTCTTGCCGAGAACACCCATTTTATGTGATGCATGTTAGGTCACACACAGACCTGCCGGGGTTCATTGCAGAGGGAAACCGGAAAGCTGATGCCCTTGCGGCTACAGCCAAGATGGCCCCGCTCCCAGATGTATTCCAACAAGCAAAGATCAGTCATCAATTTTTTCATCAGAATGCACCTGCCTTAGTTCGGCAATTCCACCTGAAGCACAAACAAGCCCAAGCCATCGTAGCCACGTGCCCTTCTTGTCAAAATCAGTCACTACCTACCTTAAGTGCAGGTGCAAACCCTAGGGGCTTGCAGAGCTGCGAAGTGTGGCAGACAGATGTAACCCACATCCCATCATTTGGCAAATTTAAATATGTCCACGTCTCCGTGGATACCTTTTCTGGTGCCATCTATGCTTCTGCCCACACAAGGGAGAAAGCCAGTGAGGTAAAGAAGCATTTCATGCAAGCCTTTTCCACATTAGGAATCCCTAAGGTCATCAAAACAGACAATGGCCCAGCGTACAAGTCCAAAGACCTTCGGAGCTTCCTGCAGCAATGGGGAATAGAACACAAAACAGGCATCCCCTATTCCCCGACAGGCCAAGCTGTGGTGGAGAGAGCCCATCAGAACCTAAAAAAGGTTCTTCACCGACAACGTGAAGTGATGAAAACGGAGACCCCTCAAATCCAGCTGTCCAAAGCGCTGTTCACACTGAATTTTTTTAACTGTACCTATGAAAACCTTAACCCACCTATTGTAAGACATTTTAACGAGAACAGTCAGCACAAACTAAAAGTCCGTCCACCAGTCCTCATAAAGGACCCTGAAACTTGGAAAATAGAGGGGCCCCATGAGCTCGTAGTCTGGGGTAGGGGATATGCGTGCGTATCCACTCCCTCAGGCTTGAGATGGATCCCCTCCAGGTGGGTGAGACCGTACATTCCTAAGGTGTCAAAGGACAAAGCTGCAACGCAGGTAGCCAGTGCCTGCTGGAGGAGGAAGCGCCGTCAAACTCTTTAAAGTTAGATTGTTGTTACCTGGACCTTATCCCTAACATTTTTTATTTTCAGTTTTAGTGTTTTCCTTTGATCTGAACTCAGCCCTGGTGTCATCAGAATGAGCCCCATCCTTCCGTTGCTTCTGTTGACAGCCGTCCATCCAGGTCAGATGTGGATCGTTCCACAGCCTCAGGCAAATGTGTGGACCACCCTCGCCAGAGTCCTCAACCAAGACCACATTTGTCTGTCAGCCTCTTCTGTGTCTGACCCGATGTCCACTTGCCTTGTGGGGATCCCATCTAAATATGATGAATTTCCGCCAACATTAGCTGCTCCCCTTCCCCCAGTATATAATCTGTTATCCCCTTGGTCAAAATTAATTGATAGACAAGCAGTAGCAGAAAAAGAACCCCAAGAATTTGAACTCCTTGGTTCTGCCAAGGCATTCTATTGTGTTCAGTTTACGTTTACACCAAAAGATCAAGTAGATTTGTACCATGAAGTCAAACAGTTTAAAGTGAATTATACAGCAAAAATTTGGTGTAAGAAAATTTCCCAAGTAGGAATACCTTCTACCCCTGATAATAAGCCCCGTGCCCTTCCTAAAGGGTTTTTCCTCATTTGCGGTGACAGGGCATGGGCAGGCATCCCCTCTCGTCTAATCAGAGGTCCATGCACCATTGGAAAGCTGAGCCTGTTTACACCCAACAAAACCCAAATCATGGATTGGCGAACCAAAACCAGCACCCGCAATTCGGCCCGCAAAAAGAGAGATTTAAGGAATCTGGACCCAAATTGCGATTCTGAAATTGTACATTGGTCCAAACCAAAAGGAGTTGCGATCACCGTGTTTTTGCCATGGGTGTCTGCAGCTAAAGCTCTAGGTGAATTATCACATCTAGAGTGTTGGGTTGCTAAACAGGCCAATATTACATCAGCTGCACTTTCAGACCTCCTGGCAGACGATGAAACAACAAGGCAAGCCACCCTACAAAATCGGGCTGCAATTGATTTTCTTCTCTTGCTACATAATCATCGTTGTGAGGAGTTTGAAGGTCTCTGTTGCCTGAATCTGTCATCCAAGGCTGAAAATGTCCACAAAATCATCGGAAAGATGCAACAAATGGTCCAAGACATCAAGCAAGAAACAGCAGACTGGATGGATGGACTTTTTCAAGGATGGGGGCTCTCGGGCTGGGTCAGATCCATTTTGAAATCTGTATTTTTAGTTTTGCTTGTTCTTCTTGTTATTTTGATCAGTTTTGGGATCATCAAGAGCATTGTGACCAAACTGATATCGAAAGCTATTTCCCCTTTAGAGGTCAATCAGGTGACTGTTCCCACCTCTTCTGAGGAAGAGACAGAAACCTCTGAAGAATTTACAAAACAGCCTTGGTTTGCTGATGCTTGATATCACTCCGAGCTGAAATTTAATGTTTAGGTGCCTCTTCCTTTTTTTATTTAAACGAAAAGAGGGAGATGTTGTAGTGCGTTCTTATATTTTGTAATACTTTGAAGTAGTTTGTTTTGTATTCCCATATTTTTCCCAAATGGTTTATCCCAGACAGTACCCCCCCCCCTTTTTCTTTTACTTGTGTTATCCCTTTCCTGGGATGAGATCTCCAAAACCCCCACCCTGGCTCTCTGTCAGTCACTTAACATCCCAGCCCCCTATCCAGAAGTTTCGGTCCAAGTTGTCGAGTGATTAGCCAGAGGCTAGGGGTCAGCCCCCCAAGTCCTGCCCCATACGCTGTTTTGTATGTCTGTCCCCCCAGCACCCATCCCCCAGAGATACCTATTGGTCAGTAGGATGTTATCTATGTTGGTTTCCTCCCCCCTTTAAATGTGAACTCCAGACATCCCCCGGGGCTCTCGGCAGGAAGCTCCCTGAGGTACAGGAGCTCCCTCGGGACTCCTTAATAAAAACCTTGGAATATCCCCTGCTGGGAGTCGGCCCCTTTCTCTTCCACCGATGTCTCTGTCGTCTCTGCTGCAGCAAAGGCGACCAGCCTGAGTGCCCTCAGCACCCTCGGGGCACAGAGAGTGTCTCCCCGCAGTCGGCCGTGTTGGGGCTACACCCCCCATTCTCTGCCGACCCGGGTAAGGCCCAGGGACATTGAGAGGCCAGCAGAGAGACTGAGACAGAGTAGAAGCTCATTGTCTAACATAGGTGATAGGTATTGGAAAGTAATTGTAAACATTGTATACGTAGTTTTTAGTATAAAGACATAACACTGCCCCGGGGGCAGGCAGAGTGCCTGGAACTGTCTTGCTGAGCTGACCTTGGCAGGGCAGGAGAAAATTTTTTATAGATAAGATAAAATAAACAACCTTGAGACCGAGAAATGAAGAGCTCTGACTACTTCTTCAAGCGCCGAGCTGGGAAAAGAGACTTTCAAACTTTTCTCGGGGTCACTCTGACCAACTAGAGATCCCGAGATTCCTCTTTTCTGCGTCTTAGGCAACAACTTGGTCCTGCCACATTTTTCTGTGGAGTTGCCCTGTTGAAAAATTGGATAAAGTGCTGCAAGAGTTCTTGAAAGTTTTTCATCCTGTGTTTGAAGGACTTTCCCCGACCTGTTCTCCCCAAATGCCTGCTTGGATTGCTGCGATGTGCTGAGGTGTGCCCACCTTACTGCATGCCTCTATCATTTCAGTCATGGTTGGTTGACCAGGCATGGCACTAATTATACATTTGTACTCTGCATTGGCATTTGCAAAAGCGAGACTTTGAAGCAGATTTGGCTTTGCCGCTTCATCACTTACTTGTCTGTCCACTGTTTGCATGAGATGATCGATGAATGAAGTGAAGGACTCAGAAAGACCTTGCTTTATTTCTATGTAAATGCCTTCTGGAGTTCCAACTGATGGAATTTGCAAAATTGCCTTTTGTGCTGCCTCTTTGATGTCTGCAATCAGGTCTCGAAGCAACTCTGCTGACTGATCTTCAGGTTTGTCATAGGGTTCATCTCCTGCTAATTGAGCCAGTGTGAGAGCTCCACACAGCCCTCCCGCATAACCATTTCTCAGTTGAGTGAAGGCTCTCTTGCATTTCACAGCAGGAGTTGTGAATCTGTAAAAATTGTTGAGGCAATGTACCTACAGTCAAAAGGAACCAAATCATAATTTTTGAATGTGCTTCTCAAAAGCTGTTTGAAGTATGAGGAACTGAGGCCATTAATTTTCACTGCTTTCAACAAACTTTTGATCAGTTCATGATCCAGAAGTTCCCATCTAGGATTTTCATTTCGTCTCCCGTATCTCACTGGCAATGTGATGCTGTGTCTGCTATATCAAAGTCTCTTTCTTTCAGGGCTTTCTTCCTGATATCTGCCCAGTTCGTTGAACCGAACGTGTCTCTTGGGACATTTCTGTATGATGGAACCAAATCCATGGCCGTATTTGGTGGATTTGTAGTTTGCAAGGATGCACCTTCTTCTGGCCTGAAGGTTGCATGCATCCCATGCACCCCTCCCCTTCTTGTTTGAGGCATGGGGAGGGATATCTGTGGTTGTGCACACAGGGGAAATGAGGATGCAATGGCTGAATCCTCCATTGATGGGACTGGTGATGGCATTGAGGTAGACATATAGGGTGTATTTACAGAGGATGCAGAAAGGATGTTGCCGTCTTGTCCTGGAAAGGAGGTTTGAGGAAAGTGACCACTATGTCATGGTAGGAATGTCCTAGGGTGATGTTATGATGCTTGTATCCCCTATTGGGTGTTCTGTTTATGCTGGATATTATATTCTGTGCCTTCAAGACTGGCTGAGAGTGAAGGTGGGGAGAAGAAGGAGCACAGAGTTTCATTATCAGCTGCACTCTCCCCCACAGTCTGCAGGAATGCAGAACTCCACTGTTGTTGTCTGAGCACGGATGGGGCAGAACACTGCTCTCCTTTTGCTTTTTATTTAGTTAGTTTAGCTAGCAGAGGCAGTCCAAGCTTTCCCTGGACTGTTTTTCTCTCCCTTTTCTTGAACCATTCAAACCTGCTCTGAACTGGGACCTGGGGAAACACTGAGAGCCTGCACTTTGTAGCCTGTCAGGGCCTACTCTGCAACCTTTCCCAGCACCGGAGAGACTGATAACAGAGCAACCACCCACCAGAGAGACTTTCTGAATTTGTCATCTTTTCAGAGCAGCGAATGAGTTTTGTCATCCAGTATTGTTCATTTTTTGTGCTGGGGAGTGCTTTGCCTGTGAAATAAATAGGTTCTTTCCACTTGTCTCCAAGGAAATCCTTCCTGAACCAGTTGGGGGGAGGAGCCATGCAGGTTTGCTTTCTGGAGGGGCCCCTTTTGGAGGTTTTCTCCCAAATTTGCCCTAAACCAGGACAGAATTCCTGAGCACATTCCCTGAGTTGGAGGAAGAGCTGTCGTGAAAAGTCTTTTGAAAATGGGAAAACATGGGCAAATCGTGGAGTTGGACTGTTGCCCTAGAAACCAAGCTCTTGGGGCAGGCAGGTGAGATGCTGGAGTTTTGCCCTTTGTGGGCCAAAAGCAGGGTGGGATCTGTGATGACATAAGAATGTCTTGTCTGGCTATGATGGTTTTAGTATTTTCACTGTTGATATCTTGAACTGGTGGATGTTGTGCCCCTGGATCACCTGTGGCTTGATCTCTGTTCTCCTGATCAGTCTTTGGAAAGTGTGCTGCAGTTGTGTCTTGTTCCGACACTCCCTATTGACCTGGGAATATATTCA
The DNA here is from genome assembly GCF_051311805.1 of Agelaius phoeniceus. Taxonomy (NCBI): domain Eukaryota; kingdom Metazoa; phylum Chordata; class Aves; order Passeriformes; family Icteridae; genus Agelaius; species Agelaius phoeniceus. Next base: position 20,186,199 of record NC_135301.1, read on the forward strand.
TTGTGTTCTGTTCATCTGAAAAGGAAACTGGAAAAGATGCATTAAAACTCCTATGTGGCTGAAGTGGCTGCAATGGTGGTGTTGATCCACTTGGTGGTGCTGTTGCTGGATGGTGTGGCTGCATGGAACCCGATCTGGCTTCAGGCTCCACTGCGGTGGCTGTAGTCGCCACCGTCACTGGTGCTACTGAGCCCTGTGCTCGGGCTGCGGCAGGAAATGCTGCTTCTGCAGTGGGCAGTGCTGAGTCCAGGGGTACACCTGTAGTTGTGGCTCCCTGCAGCCCGCGTGGAGCAGCGGCGGCTTGGATTCTGGGAGGGGGAGCTCTGGGTAGACTTCGCGGTTGCGCTGCTTGGAGGGGAGGGGCTGTGAGCAGACACAGAGGCTGTGCAGTTTGGAGGGGAGGGGCGGCCCCAGGCCGTGGAATGACGTCCAACCCACTCGATCTGGGTCCCTTGCACTGTATTGTGGGTTGGGTCTCAGAAGCGAGAGGGGATGGAACAAAGCTGACATCAGGCCGCCGCGACACTGCCCCGTAACAAGGCTGATGTCGGATGGGGCCGGGCCCGCCCCTGTCGACAGGGAGGGGCTGGAAAGACACTTCCGACGTCACTTTCGGGGCATGGGCGGGGGCAGGAGCTGTGGGTGGACCACCAGTTGACGGGGGTGTTGCCACCCAAGCTCCGGAGGGTGGCTGAGCAGCTTGGAACGTCCCCCACAATTGGGAGGGGGTTGGGGAGGGGAGTGGCTGGTTTACAGTCCCCGCTGCTGCCTGGGACTTCCCCGCTCTCGGTGATCCCCCCGCCCCAGCTTCAGAGACATCCGCAGTTGTAAAGAGTTTGAAAAATGCCATGTCGGCTTCTTCCTCCTCTGCTGGCCCCACCAGCGGTTTCATCTCTGGAAATCCCCCTGGGTCCCTTCCGGGCTCTGCCTGGGCTGCATCACTCCACCACCCACCTTCTCCGGCCCAGGGGATGATCCCATGCCTGCATTCATAGGGATAAGACCTCCCTCTTGTAATTCAGGGGGGGCAGTCTCTCCCGGGATTGTGGGCGGGGGTTGTGAAGGCTCAGATGTGGGAGCCGCAGATCCCTGGTCTCCAGCCTGCGAGGAAACGCCCTGCAGCTGCTGGGATGTTTGCAGAGCAGCTTCTGCAGAGGGCTTTTTGCATTTTGTCACATGTATAACTTCATACACAAGTCTGCAAACAGAAAGTAAACTCGCAGCCTTTTTGTCTTTATGTATAGCTGCGTGGTAAAGCTTACTATTTACATTTTCCCTCAGATTTGGGTCAAATAAGTCATTAACAGAGATATTTGGGAACACTTCCCTCACCCAGGATAGCAAAAGTTCCAGTTCCTGTCTTGGGACTCGAATTGGATGCTGTTTCATAAACATCTCTAAATTATTAACGACATCCGATTCAGTTTTTGAGAGGTTACCCCCTGTAATATATGTTATAAAGTAATTCATGCTTAAGGGGAGAATGTATAAAATAAAAATTGTAAAAAGACTCTAACATCCAACGAGCCTCTGACCACGAGCAACCTGGAGACATTACTACATTGGAATTATGAAACTCCTGGTGGCAGCAGGAGAACAATGCCCCGTTTACTAATAAAAGATGTGAGTGATCATCACTTGGTAGATATCATCAATCAAGATAACCGAAGTCACCAAGGAACATACATCTGAATACGCGACTTCCCCTGACATGATCAGCGCCTGCCACTACTCAGGAAACAGCAATTGTCCAGCCCTGCACAGTGAAAGAAACCTTCATACATAGGTGGGGTTACAAAAGAAATCGGGGCACCTCTGCCTCAGGCATAAAAACTGCATAAAACAGCCCCGCTGGAAACGGCATTCGTGAACAGAGGGATATCCGATGCGATAGAGGTCGGATATAGGTTCACCCAGCGCCGATCCCAGGCTCGACGCTGTCTCTTTGACTGTGATTTTTGAGGACCGTATTTTGGTCGCAAAAATAAAATCTTTTGCATTTATTAATTTCGATTTCTGGCTGATCATTTATAACAATTCTGGTGACCCCGATGTGATCTGAATTTGGGGTCTGGGGACCCCCTCTCCGGCCAGGAGGCGTCCCACTGATTTCAGCGGCCTGACAGGATTGGGAACCAGCAGAACCAATCAGATTCTGAACCAAAGCCAGAACCACAGTCAAAGAGAGGATAAAAACAGGCCCAGAGCTCTTGGGAAGTTGGAGAGATCCAGAGAGGGATCTCCGGGGCCGTGGTGCTTTTCACTCGGAAATGTCTACGTGCACGAAGAATCCACACGGGAAAAGGAGCCATTAGTACCGTGTGGTTGAGCGGGGTGTGATTGAGCGTGTGTGTGAGACGTGATTTTATGACGAAGTGAGTGTGGACCCCAAGATCGCAGTTCCACTCTCCTGCGAGGGAAGTGGTTGGTCGCGGGGGAAGCGGGCTCCTTGGCTCATTACACACGTGAAGCCTGAAACTCAGGGGGAGTTCAGGGGTTCAATCACGGGTTTGGATCAGGAGGGAAGGGACGTTCCCAAAGGGTTTGGGAGATGGCAAACCTTCTGGTCCGGAAATTCAGGTAAGAGAGCTCATTACCAGCCGAAAAGGCCATGGAACGGTTCTCCATGAGTCTAAGTAAGCTGGTAGATTTTTTTCAGCAGACGTCAAAAACCGGTACCGGGTAGAGACCCGGGATTCTCTTTGAGAATCCCAGCCAAAACAAATTCAAGGTAAGAAAGGTCAGGAGAAGTCGTTTTCAAAGATGGGACAGAGAAAGAGCAAGGCTCAGAGAAAACCCCAGGAAAAGCCTTCAAAAGCCCCAGAAAAGGTCCTACCTGAAATCCCAAGGGATAGTCCGTTGGGATGGATGTTAGAACATTGGGAGGACAACCCTAGGAGGCAGGGAAAATCCAAGGAGAGAATGATCCATTTTTTCTTGAGAAATGGGGAGGAAAAGAGATCGGGAGGTATGTGGTCTGGCCTGTTTTCGGCACGTTTGAAACATGGACGTGCCAAACTCTATATGACCATGTGGCCGACCAGTACCCACAAGACTTGGAAGAATTAGAATATGCTGGAATGTGGAAAAATGCTTGTTCAGGATTATTCCCGATATGAGCCCACAGGCACGCAGCAACTCGGAGCAGGGAATGGGAGCCCCTGGATAACGTCCCGCCTCCCTATCTGGTCCCTTCACCTCAGCCTGTGCAAGCCCAAGTCCCCGTGCCTGCAGTTGAAGGACCTTCACAAGTCCAGGTACTTTCAGTGCCTGTGTCGCCTCCAGAAGCCTCACTCCCACAGGAGTGGCTCCAGCCCCCGCCACCACCCAAATTGGAAGAGAAGCAAGTCCTGCCCACCGGAGGAACGAGCTCTCCCCCAGACCGTCAAACACGATGAAGAACTAGGAAGGTAAACACTGACGGTAGTGAGGACAAGGAAGAAAAGCCCAACCTCTTCCCTTTACAGGAAGTGTTGACCGCTCCAGGAATTATTGGCTTTGTGAATGTGCCAATCAATAGCGGGGACATCAGAGCTTTCAAAAAGGAGATGGGGAAGTTGATGGATGATCCATTGGGGGTTGCAGAAAGACTAGATGAGTTCCTAGGAACCCGCATTTACACCTATGATGACCTTAATGCAATATTAAGGTCGTTGTTTAACAACGAGGAAAGAGAAATGATCAGGCAAGCCTCGATCAGGGATTGGGAACAGAGGAACCCACAAGGGGAACAAAGGGACCAGAGATGCCTGGACCAGAAACCGTCTTGGAGCGCCCAGATGGAGGAAGGTAGACAGAGGATGATAAACCTCAGAAACATGGTAATACAAGGTATACAGGAGGCAGTGCCGAAAGGGCAAAACATGAGCAAAGTACTCAGAGAGTGCCAGGGAAAGGATGAGACATCCACCAAATGGCTGGAAAGGCTGAGAAAGAGCCTCCGAATGTATTCGGGAACAGACCCTGAGTCCCCAGTCGAGGCGGTCCTGTTGAAAACTCAATTTGTGGCGAAATCATGGGAAGATATAAGGGAGAAACTAGAAAAGATAGAGGGATGGCAAGATAGAGAATTGCAGGATTTGCTTCGGGAGTCCTGGAAAGTCTACATGAGAAGGGATGAGGAGAAACAGAAAATCCAGGCAAAAGTACTAGTGGCTGCAGTAAGGGATGCACAGAAACAAGAACAGGTCTGGGGTTCAGCAAAGTCAGCGGCCCCGAGGAAGCAGAACTCTTCCCAAGGTAAGGGCTCAAACAATCAGAAGAAGGATATTGAGTACTTTTACTGCAAACAAAAGGGCCACATTCGAAGGAATTGTCTGAAGAAAGTTAAGGACGAGAAAATGTTTCAGGAAGACTAGAGGTGTCAGGGGCTTTTTAATTTGGGGTCCAGGACATCCAAGGAGCCCTTGATAAAGTTGAGATTGGGACCCCACAAGCAAGAGGTAATGTTTTTAGTAGATTCTGGAGCCGAGCGGACCACTGTATAGTGATTACCACTGGGATGCTCTATAAGTGATGATACTATGATGGTAATTGGGGCAAAAGGGGAACCTTTTAAGGCTCCAATTATTAAAAACATGGAAATAGAATCAGAGAATAAGTGTTACATTGGAAATATGTTACTGGTCGAGGAAGCAGAATGCAATCTGCTGGGAAGGGATCTGATGGTGACACTAGAAATCAGCCTAGTGGTGCAGAATTCCCAGCTCAAGGTGAGGTTGTACCAACTCATTGCCGAGGATGAATGGAGGATAGATCCAAAGGTTTGGTACACTCAAGGGGAGACTGGGAGGTTGGACATTGAACCAATCCACATTGAAATTGAGAGGCCAGAAGACCCTATTAGGGTAAAGCAGTACCCCATTCCCATGGAAGAGAGGAGGGGGCTGAAACCAGTGATAGAAGAACTAGTGAAGAAAGGAACGTTGGAGCCGTACACGTCCAGACATAATACCCCAATATTGGCAGTGCAGAAAACAGACGGTAGTTATAGGTTAGTGCAAGATTTGAGGGCTGTGAATCAAAGGACTAAGACACTGTTCCCCACGGTTTCAAATCCTTACACTTTGTTGAATAATGTCTCTACTGAGGACACATGGTACAGTGTGATTGATCTGAAAGATTCCTTTTGGACCTGTCCTTTAGCTAAGGACAGCAGAGACTATTTTGCATTTCAATGGGAAGACCCAGAAACCAACCAAAAACAGCAATTCAGATGGACATCTTTGCTACAGGGGTTTGTGGACTCACCAAATTTGTTTGGGCAAGCACTCGAGCAAGTGCTGAGTCACTTTGTACCAGTGGAAGGAACGAAATTATTACAGTATGTGGACAATTTACTGATTGCTGGTCCAAGGGAAGAAGATGTAAGGATGAGCACTATTGTGCTCTTGAATTTCTTAGGGGACAAAGGATTGAAAGTGTCTAAGTGGAAACTGCAGTTCACAGAGCCCAAAGTCAGGTATTTGGGACATTGGTTAACAAAAGGTAAGAAGAAATTAGACCCCAAAGTGTGACAGGGATCATTGCCCTGCCTCCCTCACGGACAAAGAGAGAGGTGAGACAATTATTGGGGCTTTTGGGATATTGCTGGCAATGGATTGAAGGGTACAGTGAGAAGGTAAAGTTTTTATATGAAAAGCTCACCACTGACAAATTAAAATGGACAGAAAAAGACGAGGAGAGATTAAAGGAATTAAAAGAAGCACTCATGGCAGCACCAGTGCTGAGCCTTCCCGACGTGAAATGGCCATTCCAGTTGTTCGTGGATGTCAGCAGTCATACTGCCCATGACGTGTTGACGCAGGACTGGATGGGGGCCAGGAAACTGGTAGGTTACTTATCTAAGCTTCTGGACCCTGTAAGCAGGGGTTGGCCCACTTGTTTGCAGGCCATTGTGGCTGTGGCATTCTTGGTAGAAGAAGCTAAGAAGGTAACCTTTGGGGCTCTGTTGGTAGTATACGTGCCGCATAATGTGCAGAGTATACTACAACAAAAGGCAGACAGATGGCTCACGGACGCTAGGTTGCTAAAGTATGAAACCATTTTGATTCACTCGCCTGACTTGGAGCTACAAACAATGACCGCACAAAACCAGGCCCAATTTTTGTTCAAGGAGGTCTCAGAGAAGTTTCTACATAACTGCACGGGAGTGGTGGAGCTGCAGACCAAGATAAGACTGGATTTGGAGGAGGAGAATTAGAAGAGGGAGAAAAATGGTTTGTGGATGGATCAGCAAGGGTGATAGAAGGAAAAAGAAAATCAGGATATGCAGTCGTGGATGGCAGGACAGGAGAAGTAATAGAAGCGGATCCTCTGAATGCGGGATGGTCGGCTCAAGCATGAGAACTGTATGCAGTCTTGAGAGCTTTGAAAAGGCTGAAAGGGAGAAAGGGGACCATTTTTACAGACTCCAAATATTCTTTGGGGTGGTCCACACATTCAGGAAGAACTGGGAAGAGAGAGGGCTGATCAACACTCGAGGACGGGGACTGGTGCACGGAGAATTAATCAGGCAAATTTTGGAGGCAGTAAGGGAGTGTTTTGCGGAGATAAACAAAACTCCACAACTTTTGTGAAAGTTGTAAAGCCAGTATGTTTATTACAGCGCTGGACGCATGTGGGAATCATTCCCCTAAAATGACATGCACACCTCTGGGAACTCCAGATCCCCTTTTATCTCCCTCTCAAATACATATAGCATGCAATTTCACAATAGGTTCATACATATTCATTCCACTGATTTCGAGTGACACTTGCCACTAATTCTTCAGAAAGAACTCCTGGGTCAGGTTGCCCTGCTCTGTCTGCCCCCCTCCTCCCCCCTTATCTCTTGTCCTTTGGCCCTTCGAGAGAACAGGCAGTCAGACTAAACAGCAAGCTACAGAGTTAACTCAAAGATGTACATTCTACCTAAATCAAAATGGGTTTCTACCCTGGAAAATTTCCACTCTGCCTCAGGAGCCAGAGGAAATTTCAATAGTACACGTAAGAGGGCATCAGGTGGGAATGCAGTTTCGAATCTGGGGAAACAACCTGTCAGACAGAGGCCAAAAATGCAGCGTTACTGACACTAAGTACGCTGGAGATGGAAGCAACCAAGGCCCCAGAATATCCTCCACAGTCCTCCCAAAAAGAAATTGAAGGTTACGAGAAAACTGGGGGAAGATTGAAGGAAGGTAAGTGGAAATTACTGGATGGGAGAGAATTAGTGTCAAAGGGTTATACCAGAAGAATCTTAAAGAGGTTGCACCAGTAAACTCACTGGGGGGCACAGGCCCTTGCAGAACAGTTCTTTAAATTTTTTGGGTGCAGAGGAATTTATGAATTGGCCAAACAGGAGGTACAAGGATGCTTGATCTGCCAGAAAGTTAACCGAGCTAAGGCACGACAGGCAATCCTGGGAAGCAGACCCATAGTGTACTGACCATTTGAAAGAATTCAAGTTGATTTTACTGAACTGCCCAAGGTGGGAAGGTACAAATTCTCGTTAGCAATAGTAGATAAACTGACCCATTGGGTGGAAGCCTTTCCGAGCTCAAGGGCAACAGCTCAAACAGTATCCAAAATACTTTTGGAGGAAATTGTACCCCAATATGGGGTAGTGAACTACATAGATTCTGAATAGGGAACTCATTTCACCTCAAAGATTATTAAGCAGCTGGCTGAGGCTCTAGGCATCCGGTGGGAATACCACACTCTGTGGCATCCCCAGAGTTTGGGACAGGTGGAGAGAATGAATCAGACATTGAAAGCACAATTATCAAAATTAATATTAGAAACCCGGATGTCCTGGCTGGAGTGCCTCCCCCTTGCCTTGCTTAATATCAGGACTATGCCTCACTCAGAGACAGGGCTCTCACTGTTTGAAACGTTATATGGAATGCCATATGAACATGGAATGCCGGTGGGACACCCCAGCTTGGAGGATAGTCAAATTCAACCTTACTTGATAGCAATAAATAAGAATTTACAGGAACTAAGAAAACATGGGATAGCATGCCAAAGTGCTCCTCTGGGGTTTGCTATCTGTGACTGCGGTCACAAGGGTTTTCAGGATGAAGAAGAGACGAGAATGTTGACTCCATGATCAGAAGGCTTGATTTATTATTTTATGATATATGTCACATTAAGACTATAGTAAAAAGCAATAGAAAGGAAAAGGTTTCTTCAGAAGCTAGCTAAGCTAAGAATAGACAAGAATGAATAACAGAGATCTGTGTCTCAGACAGAGCAAGAGCCAGCTCTGCCATGAGTGGTCAAGAAATCCAAACACCCACAGGAGACCAATCACAGGTCTACCTGTTGCATTCCACAGCAGCAGATAACCATTGTTTACTTTGGTTGCTGAAACTGCAGCTTCTCACAAGGAAAAATCCTAAGAAAGGATTTTTCATGAAAGATGTCTGCGACATGTCACCTTTTTTTATTTAGTTAAATTAAAAGGAAAAAGTGTTTGTAATTTTCTCTGCTGTACTCATGCCAAAGAAAAAGACAAACACTTGACAGGTTATCTGTTGCCAATCAAACTCCACTCAAGTGCTCCTGTGGAATGCACTGGGAATTTCTTCACCCGTAGAACATAAAATTCTATCATATTACTAAAACAATTCTATAATATAAGAAAATGCAAAAACAATGCAAAGAAAATTCAAGTCCAAGCAGCTGAGTTTCAGGAAAAGTCCATGGCTTGAAGATGTTCCTCTTTGCCATATCTGAAAGTTTCTTTTGGTCCTGAAACAGGCTTGCTACAGAAAAAGTCCATCAATAGTTATCAAAAGTCCATTGACAGTCTTCAAAGAATTTTGAGAAAATTTCTGAAATGTCTTGCCACAGCCCTTTATTGAACAACTTGGGCTGAAGCCAATCCCTGGCTCCTCAATGCCTCTGAGCTGCTGCCAGCTCTTTCACCCTTTTTTATTCAATTTAATTTTTTTTTTTTTTTTTTGTCTTGTCAGAAAGAGCAGCAGCAGCAGAGGAGCCAGAGAGAGGCCCTTGGGGGCCCTGGCCCATGTGGAAGGATCAGGAACCCCAGACCTGGCCCACAGAAAGGTGGTCCAGGACCAGAAGGGGGAAGCAAAGCCCCCAAACCAAACAGGAGGCCAGGAGGTGGCCCTGGCCCAAGCAACCAAGGCAGACAGCCCAGGCCCAGCCCCTGAGGCAGGCTCTGCATTGGCACAGACCCGCACCCTGCTGCCAGTACAATGGCAGAAGGGGTGACCAAACGCCTCCTCTCCCCAAAATCACCAAGGCATGCCGGCAATGGGAAGACAGAAGCTGTCCCGAGAAACTTCGTCTCGGGTCTGGGGATGTCCTTTCCCCACAGCAGACAAGTGATGCTCGCTTCCTGCTGAGCCCTCTGCCTCTGCGATGCAAATGCACCAGGTGTTCCTCCCATCTGCCTCACTGCACCACCTCCACCCCCTCTGGGCTGGGGACCAGGGGCAGAACTTTCGGGACCCACCTCCCCCTCGCCGCTGGGGCGCGCGAGGGGCGGCAGAGAGATCCACATCCCCCAGGGGGAAACCCCAGACCAAACACCCCCCAACCCGCCAAAAATGCTGATCTTGAAAACAGGCAGCCGCGCTGCGCCCACAGCCAGCTGTCGGGCCATGCCTCCTCCACGGAAGGACAGGCTGACACCCTCTTCCCGTCCCAGCTCCCCCCGTAGGGGCAGCCCCGGGACAACCCGAAAAACTCGGGGAGGAAGTCACGCTGGATGCAGGAGGCGCCGCTGCAGCTGCCGCCGGCTCCAGGGCAGCCTCTGACGCAGACACGGAGGACGGAGTCCCCGCAGGGGCGGGCAGCGGGGCCGCCTGGGGAGGCGGTGGGGGTGGCGGGGGCGGCACGGGGTCGGCAGCATCTTCTGCGCCGGACATCGGCTGCAGAAGCGCAGTCGGAGAAGGCGGCGGGACGGCCAGGGGGAGCGGTGGATCGCTGTTGCCCAGCAACATCGGCGCAGCCGCGGGAAGCGGCGTTTCTGAGGTCTCAGATGCAGGCAGGGAAGCCAGCGGAACCGCGGCCGGAGCGCCCACGGGCTCTGCCGGAGGGGCGGCCACGGGAGGGGCCGCGTGGGGAACCGCCCGCACCCGTGGGGCGGGTTGAGGCGGCGCTCGCAGCGCTGGCCGGGGCGGTGCTCGTGGCGCTGGCCAGGGCGGTGCTCGTGGCGCTGGCCGGGGCGGCGCCGCCCACTCCCATCCCCCCTGAGAGCAACCGGAGGGGGGAACAAACGGCTCTGTCTGAGCATGCTCCGAAGACGCAGTAAAAAAAACTTCGGCTGCGGGCGCAACTTCGCCCCCCCACTGTGGTTCAGGGGGGCTGGAAAGCAGCAGAGCGTCCCCCTCCAAAGGGTCTTCCCCCGGAATCGGGGGGAACGGGGCTTTCCCCTTGCAGTTAGCAATCCAGGGAAAAACAGCTGCTCTCCGGTTCAAGACTAGAAAGAGCTTCAAAAAGGTTGGATAAATCGAGGGTCATCCGAACCCACGGTATGAAAAGAATTGGAAAATGGGCCCATACACTCCCAGACAAACATATCGAGGGCATATAGCACATTCGTAAAAAACCCAAAGAGCTTTGCCCATCGAAAAAACTCATAGAAATCTGTCTCCAACAGGAGAATTCCGTCCTCTTCACCCCATTTTTGCCAGAGGGCAATAAGTTTCTCCTCTGAAGGGGAGAATGGAACCTCATCCTCTATGGGAGAAGTCCTCCAGATGAGCAGCCACAAACTGCGAATGGCCTCATCTTTAGGAGGGCAAAAACCAACAGTACCGTGTGACAGTGTCCAGGACTCTCTGGCTATCTGCATGGTGCTGCTGAGCTTTCTGAACATCTTCCTGGAGGCTTTTCAGAAGGTTCTCTTTGTGGTCAGCCTTGCTGTGAACTCTGTCCAAATTCGGATCTTCAGTTCTTCAGCTCCTGGCTAGAATCCACTTCTGTGGTCACTTGTGAAGCAACCATCAATGCCACACATTCGGGGCTTACCCAGTGTAGCAATGCTCCTCTGGTGGTCTCACCAAGTGATGATTGTCCTCCTCAGTCGAGGGGTCACCAATTGTGACTGCGGTCACAAGGGTTTTCAGGATGAAGAAGAGACGAGAATGTTGACTCCATGATCAGAAGGCTTGATTTATTATTTTATGATATATGTTACATTAAGACTATAGTAAAAAGCAATAGAAAGGAAAAGGTTTCTTCAGAAGCTAGCTAAGCTAAGAATAGACAAGAATGAATAACAGAGATCTGTGTCTCAGACAGAGCAAGAGCCAGCTCTGCCATGAGTGGTCAAGAAATCCAAACACCCACAGGAGACCAATCACGGGTCTACCTGTTGCATTCCACAGCAGCAGATAACCATTGTTTACTTTGGTTGCTGAAACTGCAGCTTCTCACAAGGAAAAATCCTAAGAAAGGATTTTTCATGAAAGATGTCTGTGACAGCTATCCGCAAAATACTACCGGGAGACAAAGTGCTTGTGAAAGTTTGGAAAGAAGTTCCCCTCTCCCCTCACTGGGAAGGTCCCTTTCTTGTCCTTCTGACAACAGACACGGCCATTCAGATGGCAGAAAAAGGTTGGACGCACACATCGCGGGTGAAAAAGGTCGAGCATCAGGAGGAGGCTCCTGAGTGAAGGATCACCTCTTCCCCTGGAGACCTAAAGATAAAGCTACACCATCCAAGTAAATAACTGACAGAGAGCAGATAAGTTGTAATTGTGTATGTTATCCGTTTGTGTACTTCAAGTGCAAGTACTGTCTGGAAGTCTTTGTTTTACATTGTAGAAGGGGACAGTGGCTGAAGGGGTTGTGTACTCAGGGTTTGGAGGAAGAACTTGAACTGACTGACCACATTTTAACTCTTGCCACAGATTTAGGAATAATAGAATTGGATTCTCGAGAGTGGTATCACATATTCAAGAATGGTATAAGAGGGAAACTAGATTCTAAGGCTGAGATCTTAGAGGTTGAGTGCCGGAAATCTATCAGAGTACCTTGCAGCGCAGATGCAGTCAAGGTATCAAGGTGGGGCGCCTTTAAGAGGAGGTATGTGGCTTGGTCTGAGAGTGAGATCTTGGAAGAATACTCTTGCTGACGAGAAGATGGTCTTCCTTGTCGCTGGTGGCACCCCAGGGGGCGCAGGCAAAGGCAGAGGAGTATGCCTATGGGAAATCCGGATGGGCCTGAGCCAAGTCGTGTGAAGAACAGCCAGTTTGCACACTGAGATCCCGTCTCAGACAGGAGGGCAGAATCCTGTTGAAGAGTGCAGACAATGCACTCGGATTGTCCAAGAGGGACAAGAAAGAGAGGGAGTCTCAGCATACCGGGCCCTGGAAGATTGCATCATGGAGCAAGGCAGGTACTGCATCATGAATGGCACTCAATTGAAATTATGTAGATTGGGCGAAGAAACATTATGTTTCAATCAAAAGGCAAGAGTTAAGGGCAGGCTGTCAGAAGGGTTCAATCACAAAATACAAAAGAGGGTGTCCTAGGGTGACGTTATGATGCTTGTATCCCCAATCATGCGTTCTGTTTATGCTGGATATTATGTTCTGTGCCTTTAAGACTGGCTCTGAAGAGTGAAAGTTCTGTTTGTGTTTTCTTATCAGCCTGGCAGGACACAGATGGGCAGAACTTAGTGCTGCTTTTGCTTTCTTGCTTTTGCTTTTTGCTTTGCTCTATCTCTCGGTCTTGCTTCTGCTTTGCTTCTGCTTGCTTTTGCTTCTGCTTGTTAGCTAGTTTAGCTAAACAGTCCAAATTTCTTCCTGGACTGTTTCTCCTTTCCTTTTTTTCAACCCTCTCGAACCTGCTCTGGACTGGGACCTGGAAACACCAAGAGTTTGCACCTTGTGGCCTGCAGCAGCTGCCCCAGCACTGGACGGACTGATAACAGAGCGACCAACCCCGAGAGAGACTTTCTGAACTTGTCATCTTTTTCAGAGTGGTGTCATCCGGTATTGTTCGTTTTGTGTGCTGGGGGGTGCTGTGCCTGTTAAATAAACAGGTTCTTTCCACTTCTCCCTGAGGAATTCTTCCCGAACTGGTTGGGGGGAGGGGTCATGTGGGTTTGCTTTCTGGAGGGCCCCTCCTTTGGAAATTCTCTACCAAATTTGCCCTAAACCAGGACAGAGGGATGCAGGAAAGACATTGGTTGTAGTAAACCCCATAAGTTTGGGAAAAGCACCATGGAGAATATGAACAATAGGAATGCTGAAACAGCAAAAGAAAATTGCTGTTTCCCTGTCCTCCGCCCTTAACCTATCTCTGTAACCCTATAAGGCAATGTCATGTTAAACCCTTACCATTGGTCAAGCTTGCATCCTTTCCAACCCTATAAAAGAAGCATACTGTACCCCATTAGTTGGGGAAGAAGAAGAGCAGAGACCCTTCACAGACCTCCCCAAATAAAGCCATCTCCGTGAAACAGCCTGCGCCTTCTCCTTCTCTCTCTCCGTCTGCTGCAGCCTCAAGCCCGGGGCACCACTACCTAGCAAGGAAAGCTGAAATCCTGAGAGCTTGCAATCACTAGAGAGCTGATAATCACCATGCTTGCTAGATGGTAGCCCCGCGGCGTTGGCATGAGCGAGCTCACTTCGGGCACCCAGTCCCTACTCAGGGACTGAGCTCCTGAGCCCTATTGCTCTGCTTTATGATAAGGCCGATCAGAGGCTTTATTAAAGTGGCGGCCCAACGACTACAGACCCCCCCCAGAGGCGATATCCGTCAATTGAGCAATGAAGCCCCCCCTCCCCAGGGTTTTCTGTGATTGCCTGTTCAGGAAGCCTCTCCTCCTGTGAAGGGACTTTTCGTTTTAGAAAATCCTATCCCCAGGAGGGTCAGTTAGACACTCAAAACTTACATCTGAATGAGAGAAAGTTCCGAGGAGAACTGACGTCAGCAGACCCCTTCCACAGATCTTGGACCCCAGGAACTCTAAGTATTAGCTAATATTGCGCGCATAACTTCGGGGCTCTAAAACTTTTTTTTTTGTTTTTTTCCTTTTTTTTCTTGTTTTTTTTTCTGCTGGAAGGGCTAATCATTAACATGGGTACAATTTTTAGTACATTAAAACTAAGTAAAACTGAGACAGAGATATATTTAACTATTTTAGAAATCTTATCTGCTAAAAACTTCTCCTTTTCTAAAGTCAAGCTCACAAAAACTAACCTTAAAAAATTTGTAACTTGGATTATTTTGCAATACCCTGATACTGATAAGAAAGCAGTCATTGAAAATTCGTTTTGGGATATGATCGGGAACACAATATATATCTCCCAAACAAACCAGGATTTCTCTGTAACTAATTATTTGCCTTTATTCCATATAATAACTAAAACTGTTGAAAGATTTAACAGAGAAAAAATCTTGCAGTCAGTAACAGACCGCCCCATTACAAGACAGCAGACAAAACCGAGAGCTAAACAACAGTCTGCTGCATAAGGCCATAGATAGCCTTAACACAAAAGTGTTCTCTGAATTATGTGTTGTTACACTGGTTTTTTGTATTTAAAAAAACCACAAAACTCTGTTATTCCCCCTCCCTAACCTTCAACCCACTCCTCCTCCCTTAATGTAGCTTAGAAATTTAAAGAAAAAGGGGGGGAGGAGGGGAACACAGAAAAGAACAAGGCAGAAAACCCTCTCATCATAAAGATAACAAATTCTGCTTATATTCCCTATCAGAAGCCCTATTCCTGCCCAAAGATGAAAAATATCTCCGTTGGTGCTATCCTCACTGCTGCCTGGATGTTCTTCACTGTACTGCATGCCTTTGGCTGTATTAGCCCACAGCCTAGCCATAATGTTTGGGTAACCTTAGCAAAAACATTAAAACAGGACAACGTGCTTGTCCATGGGAAGCACTGATAATCCACTTTCCACATGTCTAGTAGGAATTCCCTTTGTAGCAGATGACTGGCCTGTCTATAACTCAGAGCTTCTCCGCACCACAGGTAAGAGACCCAATGTGGCTGATACTTGGGACGAGTGGACAAAAATTCTGCCAGATGCTCGAGAGGAACCCCAAGAATTATGTGACTGCGGTCACAAGGGTTTTCAGGATGAAGAAGAGACGAGAATGTTGACTCCATGATCAGAAGGCTTGATTTATTATTTTATGATATATGTTACATTAGACTATACTAAAAAGCAATAGAAAGGAAAGGTTTCTTCAGCAGCTAGCTAAGCTAAGAATAGAAAAGGAATGAATAACAAAGATCTGTGTCTCAGACAGAGCAAGAGCCAGCTCTGCCATGAGTGGTCAAGAAATCCAAACACCCACCGGAGACCAATCACGGGTCGACCCGTTGCATTCCACAGCAGCAGATAACCATTGTTTACTTTGGTTGCTGAAACTGCAGCTTCTCACAAGGAAAAATCCTAAGAAAGGATTTTTCATGAAAGATGTCTGCGACAGAATTAGATCTTTTGGGGTCCTCCAAGGCCACATACTGTGTCAAATTTTACTTTAGATGTCCAAAAAACAATTGGCCAGAAATTGACCAGAACAAAAAACACATTTAGAAAAGAGATATCACCAATTAACAAAGCCTATAACTCTCACGATTGGTGCAATTACACGGCTCGTGTGATTTCTGTGTCCTCTCTCCATCCCAAAGTATTACCCAATGGAATGTTTCTCATCTGTGGTGACAGAGTATGGGCTGGGATCCCCTCCCAACTCCAGGGAGGTCCCTGTACCCTTGGAAAACTTTCTACCCTTACTCCAAACATCACCCTGTTACATAATTGGAAAAAAGAAAGCGAATCTAAACAACAAAAAAGGTCCTACACTGAATTTGATGAAAACTGTGATCCTAAATTATACGATTGGAACAAACCAAAAAAGATTGCTGTCTCCCTGTTCTTACCCTGGGTAGCTGCAGCTAAAGCCCTCGGTGAAATCAATCACCTTGGGTGCTGGCTCACTAAACAAGCTAACTCTACATCTGCAGCCTTGAGTGATCCCTTAAAGGAAGAAGAAACCACAAGACAGGCTTCGCTCCAAAATCAAGCAGCAATCGACTTCCTGCTGCTTGCCCATGGACACGGCTGTGAAGATTTCGAAGGGATGTGCTGCTTCAACCTCTCTTCACGCTCGGAATCCATCCATGCAAACATCCAGAAACTGAAAGATCTCGTGAAGGACTTGAAAGTAGAGACAATCCCAGACTGGGTCAATGAACTTTTTGGGCAATGGGGATTAACAGGATGGGCTGCATCTTTGGTTAAGGGAATGTTGTTGATTCTCCTTGTAGTTGTTATTGTATTAGCTATGTTCTCGTGCCTTGTTCACTGTTTCAAAAGAACTATAACCAATGCCTTTTTTGTAAAAACAGGAAGTAGAGTTGTAGTAAACCCCATAAGTTTGGGAAAAGCACCATGGAGAATATGAACAATAGGAATGCTGAAACAGCAAAAGAAAATTGCTGTTTCCCTGTCCTCCGCCCTTAACCTATCTCTGTAACACTATAAGGCAATGTCATGTTAACCCCTTACCATTGGTCAAGCTTGCATCCTTTCCAACCCTATAAAAGAAGCATACTGTACCTCATTAGTTGGGGAAGAAGAAGAGCAGAGACCCTTCACAGACCTCCCCAAATAAAGCCATCTCCGTGGAACAGCCTGCGCCTTCTCCTTCTCCTCTCTCTCCGTCTGCTGCAGCCTCAAGCCCGGGGCACCACTACCTAGCAAGGAAAGCTGAAATCCTGAGAGCTTGCAATCACTATAGAGCTGATAATCACCATGCTTGCTAGATGGTAGCCCCGCGGCGTTGGCATGAGTGAGCTCACTTCGGGCACCCAGTCCCTACTCAGGGACTCAGCTCCTGAGCCCTATTGCTCTGCTTTATGATAAGGTCGATCAGAGGCTTTATTAATCGGTCCCTGTTTGTAACCAATGCAATCGAACTGTGTGGGTCGGGGGAAAAACTGAATCGGTTTTTGTAGCGTATTATCAAGTTAACCCATTGTGTTATGATAATACCCAACTTGAAATATGTGTAATGAACAGGAAAACGTACTGGGTTGGGAAGAATTTGAGAAATGAAAATAAGCTCCTCCTGAACAGTGAGCCTGTCATCTTGCACCTCCTTGAGGCAAATGATGACAGGGCCTGTCTGCAATAAGATAGGGCTTTCTGCTTCTCGAAAAACAAGGGAGGGATAGATCCCGAAAGCAAAATGAAGCAGATGTTTCAGGAATTGAAGAGACAGGAGTCAGAGTTGAGGAAAAGGAGGGTGGAGCAGGAAAGGTTGAAAACTCTGAGTGAACAATATGAGCAACTTGAGAGACAATATGCCAACTGGGGACTACCTGCCCCAGATTGAAATTTATTCATTGACCTTGTCCTGGAAATTGCCACAGAACTGGGATTGTCAAATTGTTGGATTTGTGGGGGGCTGAAATCTGCCGAGAAGTGGCCTTGGAAAGGTGAGAGTTTAACCCAGGACCAGCTGTTGAAATGGGATAACACCAGGGTCTCCAGGATGACACAGAGACCTGAGGGTTGGATGTTGGACCAGAGAGTGATTGGAACGATTTGTATCAGCAGGGAAGGAAAAGAATATACCGAGGTGGTTGGGTAAGCCCCGTGTACATCCACATTAGCGGTAAATTCAAGTAGTAGCAGCAAAATCTGGCAACCAGAGCCTCCTGCAGGATATTGGAGTCAGAAAAGAGAAACGAATTGTGAATGGAACAATCAGATTGGACTTTGTTGGGTCAAAGGCTCTGGAGTTAACCCTTACCAATCCTTGAAGGAATTAAGAGAATATTGAATGGAACCAGGAAGAACAAATATCAGGTGGAAAGCCCCTGATAGAATTTACTGGATCTGTGGGAAGAAAGCGTATAGTGAGTTACCCCCAAAGTGGAAAGGGTCGTGCACTTTAGGTATGATACAACCTGTGTTCTTCACTGTCCCCCGATCAAAAAGCAACCTGTTAGGGGCTCCCTTGTATGAGACTCTGAACAGGGAGAAGAGAAGTTTGAAAAATAAATTCCCTGCCATAGGAGGCAGTCAGACATGGGGAGAGGAAGAATGGCCAGCCGAGAGGATAATAGAATATTATGGGCCGGCCACATGGGCACAAGATGGGAGCTGGGGATATAGGACCCCAATTTACCTACTTAACAGACTGATTAGGCTACAAGCAGTGGTAGAAATAGTCTCGAACCACACCTCAGAGGCCCTTGGGTTGTTAAGCCGGCAGCATTCTCAAGTGCGGGCTTTCATGTACCAAAACAGAATAGCATTAGACCATTTGTTGGCCGAAGAAGGGGGACTGTGTGGAAAATTTAATGAGCCCGAGTGCTGCATTGAGATTGACGATGATGGAGAAACCATCAGAGGTTTAGCAGCAGAGATCAAAAAAGTGGCTCATGTCCCAGTCCAAAAATGGAATTCCATCTTGCAGGCAACTTGGTGGGACCGACTATTCCATGGGGCCTGGAGGAAAAAGATAATATTCTTTGTGATGTGTTCAGAAGCCAGGATCATATTCCTCCCGTGCCTAATACCTTGTTTTATTAGGCTGATACACTCTGTGGTACAGGACATGCAAATAGTGGCCATGCCAATAGACCCAGAGCTGGCTTCCGAAAATAAGAAGATATCCAAAATCATGAACTTGGGGGAAGGTGAACAGGAAAGTAAGGCCGCCGAAGTCTTAGCGAAACTTGAAAAACAAATCAAAGGTGATGGAAACATTTACAAATTATACCAAGGAGTCCCACAAGGAGAACAGGACACAGAAAGAGTCTGAAAAGTCCCCCCTCTTCTTGTAGGAAGCCACAAGAGGTGAAGGGTAGATTTAGCTAAATTGTAGATAATAGATATAAGGGTTGTAGTGGGAAGCATGAATTAATATGTTTATATAGAAGGGAAGGGATTGTAATATATGTTATGAAATAATTCATGCTTAAGGGGAGAATGTATAAAATAAAAATTGTAAAAATACTCTAACATCCAACGAGCCTCTGACCAAGAGCAACCTGGAGACAGATTACTGCATTGGAATTACGAAACTCCTGGTGGCAGCAGGAGAACAATGCCTCGTTTACTAATAAAAGATGTGGCCGGCACGGAGATGGGCTTCCTCTGGAGCCATCAGGGAACACCCTAGAGTGATCATCGCTTGGTAGATATCATCAATCAAGATAACCGAAGTCACCAAGGAACATACATCTGAATACGTGACTTCCCCTGACATGATCAGCGCCTGCCACTACTCAGGAAACAGCAATTGTCCAGCCCTGCACAGTGAAAGAAACCTTCATACATAGGTGGGGTTACAAAAGAAATCGGGGCACCTCTGCCTCAGGCATAAAAACTGCATAAAACAGCCCCGCTGGAAACGGCATTCGTGAACAGAGGGATATCCGATGCGATAGAGGTCGGATATAGGTTCACCCAGCGCTGATCCCAGGCTCGACGCTGTCTCTTTGACTGTGATTTTTGAGGACCGTATTTTGGTCGCAAAAATAAAATCTTTTGCATTTATTAATTTCGATTTCTGGCTGATCATTTATAACATCCCCCATTCAGATTTCTTGATAGCTTACACGACCGTAACGGGTCTGCTGTTCTTGGATCTGGTCTGTGCTGCGACCTGCACGTCACGGGAATTGGGTCCTACCACCGGGTTCTCCGAATGTCCAATCGTGGACATGTTTATCTCTGGAGGAATTTTACTGGATTCTGGTTTTCGTCAAGTATCGGTTTCTCTGGGTCTGGATTGAAGGCACTTGAGACAGTAATTCATGTTCGGACTCAGGTGTTTATTGTTTCTTATCAGTAAAACAGTCTCACAACTGTGAGTTTGGCAGCTTTTCATTAGAAGGCACAAAATGGCTAATAATCTCTTGTTACAAGGTCTTTTAAGACTAAACTATCCAATTAAGAACTGACACCTAGATTATTTTCCCTTTTAACCCAATAACCGATCCTTCGAAGCCCACAGTGCGGACTTTTCTGTCCAATTACAAAATGCCACCCAAACCCATGAAGAAGAAGGAAGAAGAAGAAACTCAGGATGACACCCTGTGCCCTTCATCTTTCTTCCATCCACAACATACTAAAAATCCCCAAACCCTAATTTCTCACCAAGTGATATACCTACACTACTCTCTATAATCTATTCCACACTTTTGTGGATTCTAATCTATCCTGAAGTCTAGGAAACTTTCTCCATGAATGAGCATCAAAGTCAGTGCTCCCCTGTGGGTCAGGGCACACCAGTGCAGACAGAGAAATATTCCCTGGGCCCTGGTTTCCTGGTTTGAAAAGGAAGTGAGTTTTTTGGAAGTTTGGTGGTCAAAACAATAGATGCTCAGATTTGAATATTGGCACCTGGTGTGGCCACTGAAGACATGGATACGCCTCTGAGAACACAGGGGGTTAAAAGCAGAGAACTCCCAGGGGGAAGCTCTCTTGGGTTCTGTCCGTGAAAGAGGTCAGACCTACTCTGCCCAGATGCGGGCTGGGCAGGGGAGGGGAAGCCATGTGGCTGGGTGAGGTAGACCGGGCCTTGGACAGAGAAGGGAGGTGAAGGCCCCTGCAGGATGGAAGGGTGGAGGAACACTGAGAGGCATTGGGCAGCCATACCCCGCCTCCTCAGGAGAGAGAAAGAGATGGTGCCTGTACCTTTGCCACCTTGAAATTTGATAGCAGGCCGGCCAAGAAGGAGAAGGGGGGAGTGTGGCGAGAAGGTGCCTGGCAGGGCAGCCTTGGGAGTTCTGGACAGGCAGAGACAGAGATTTTTAACCCTTTTCTTGGATGATGGAAACCTTACAAATGCTGATCCTCCTGAAGTTGAATGAGAAGAGAGATAGAGATTAGATAAGAGGAAATGGGCCACAAGAGAAGTTGTGAAGAATCTTGGGTGGGCGGAGGTGATGGAGTGGCCTTTGGCTGGACTTTTCTTGTAGAGCCATGGACAGAACCATTTTTCCAGTGACACAGAGACTGCATTTAGGGGGAGTCAATGGCTTGAAGCTGAGACAGTGCAGTGATGTTATGTGAAGGAGTGTGTGAACAGAGACAATGGGTGAGGAGGGTGGTGGTGCCCTCTGTCTTCAGGGAAGAAGACGACCTCTGTTCTCAATACCCCTCGGCCCCAGGGGGTGAATGTGGGGGGGACTGGTGTCCCGAAAGTGAGAGACTGTGCTTTTTTTTGGAACTGGGCAAAGCACCCTTAAAAGGGGAACCCTAGAAGCAGCTCTGGTTCATGCGCAGTGGTGAGAGCACTGTACATGGAAGGAAGATGTCACGATGGCAAATGATCTCCCAGTGGTGCCACGAGTGACATGGAAACACACGAGGTTTCAACTGTGTTTCCTGGGGAAGCCTATGGTACAAGAGGGACTCCTCTCTCCTTGATGAACTGAGAATTGATTATCTAAAGGGTGATGATGGACTGAGAGTTGGTGATCTGAGGGGTGGTAACTGAATTGAGAATCCAAGGTTTTGTTCTACTGTGATGTATTGGAAATTTGGTGGGGGGAGGAGGAATGTTTTGGAAGGTTTTCATTCTGAGTTCTGTGTGTTCCTTTTTACATATAGTTGTGAGTCAATAAAGTTTTTATTCCCTTTATTCCTAAGCTGGAGCCTGCTTTGCTCTATTTCTGGTCACATCTCAAAGTGGACACCAGGGAGCATATATTTTCATGGGGGCACTGGCATTGCACCAGTGTCAAACCATGACACCTGGGTTTCCACAGTCAAGGACTTCTGGCACAATTTCTTCTTCTTGAACCTAAACTTTCACACGGAGGCAGCAGTTTGTGGGTTCTCTGCTTGTTTTTCCTCCCTCTATCGGGGTTAGAACTGAAGGCACTTGAGACAATAGTTCACATTCAGACTCAGGTTTTTATTGTTTCTTATCAGTGCTACAGCCTTACAACCATGAGTTATTCAGTCTTTCATTAGCAAGGCACAAAATGGCTAACTATCTCTTGTGACAAGGTCTTCTAAGGCTAAACTATCCAATTAAGAAATGACACCTAGATTATTTTCCCTTTTAACCCGATAACTGATCCCTCAAAGCCTGCAATGCAGACTTTTCTGTCCAATTTGTGAAAAATGCATATTATATGATTGGCTCTTTGCAAATATTAAAAGGAATACTGTATGTGTTATGTTGGAAAGTTATGTTGTATTAATTTTGTAGTACTCTATTCTTTTTTAAGTAGTGTGGTAAGTATAGTTTTAGGCTATAGCAATATTAAAATAGAAACTATGCAATGTAAGATACTCACTAGCTCAAGGAATGGATGAGATAATTAAGAAATTCTTCGCACAGAGCTAACAGCAAGAAGACACTTCTTGGAAGAGAAGAATTATTGCTTCTTTATCAGGAAGAACCAGACTCCTTCTAGACTCCGAGGAACCAAATATTGATTTACAAGATGAAGGGGGGGAAGTTGACAATAAACTGAAAAATCCCTAGTTTGAAAGGAATGTTTGCATCATGTATGAGATATATGAATATGCAACAGGCTATTGCTTTTAAGGGTTAATCCTTTGTTAGCAAAACGTGTTCTGGGACAGAGCAGAACACCCAGACGTCTGTAATGCTTTGCTTTTTATTGTCCTTTATTGTCCGAACTCTGATTGTCCAAATTCTTATTGCTCTAAATTTTATTACTATTTTTATAACTATTTTATTACTATTACAGTTTTAAAATTTTAACACAAGTGATTGGCGTTTTTCACAATTTGGTGCCGAAACCCAGGACTGACCACCTTGCTGCCAGGGCCTCATAGGATTCCAAGTGAGGGAGGCACGGCCTGCCAAGTTTGGCAGCCTCGCTCTGTTTCTTCTGGTGTGATCGGCAGATGCAGGTTCCAACCAGTGGACAAAAAGTGACAATAAAACAAAGAAAAGGGAAAAGGCTCCCTAAAACCACGGTAATTGGCCCCCTAAGACCAAAGTGTACACAAAGACCTGGAAAGGAAAAAGGATTGTAAGTACTTGTTCGGGTGGGGTGGATACAGGGGGGGAGGGAGGGGGGAAGAATGAAAGTGTGAATGAGAGAAGGGCTGGTTATCCTAGACCTGCTAAGTGGGTGATGAGCCTCCCATGCTGTGTTTCAGTCTTTTCGCAAGAAGAAAGGCTAATAAAGAGGAGAAGCAAGTGATAAAAAGATTAAGAGAACCCCCCAGGGAAACTGGGACTGGGTCTCAGGGAAGGGGTGGGACACCTTGGAGAGAGGGAGCTAAGGGTTTTCCTGGCACAGTCTACTGGGAAAGCTGGATAAAAAGAGAAAAAGTGGAGGGGGGCCCCTAAAAATTCTGCTGGATTGAGGGATAAAATGCCTGAGAGCAGCCAGGATTAAACCTGCTGGGTTGAGGGATTAATATGCCCAAGAGCATCCAGGGTTAAGCAAAATTCTGCTGGATTGAGGATATGTCCAAGAGCATCCAGGGTTGGACAACACAGCTGGATTGAGGGATACCCAAAAACATCCGGGGCTGGCCAGTAACATCAAATTGTATTTGAAAGTAAAAGGTACCTTATTGTTGTCTTGTGTGTGAGCATGAGTCAGACACAAAATCAGCTTCAGCTTCCCGGGCAGGTGGGAGGCTGTGGCAAAAGGTGTATGTGACCCACAAATAAGCCAGTGTTGTCCCAGGTGTGTGAGGGGCCGTGGTGAAAGAGAGTGAGTCACACGCAAATCAGCCTCACAGGTGAACTGCCACCAGAGGCGACAAGATTCAGAGCCCTTCCCTAAAACCCGGCAATACTGAAGCCCGGAGAGGGGGCGCTATAGTATTGTAGGACCTTTTTAGCACCACAGCTGTGAGGGATATCCATGTGGCCCATTCCTCAGGGTACAGGGGGTGGGAAGTCCAGCTTGTGCAAGGTGTGGAGGTCCAAACCCCTGACTCTGAGGCTATCTCTAGGGAAGAGGGATAGCCAAACCTTGGGAGAGGTGGAAGAGGTCAGGGTGGGGGACCCACACAGACCAGCATTTCTGGCA
Organism: Agelaius phoeniceus; assembly: GCF_051311805.1. NCBI lineage: Eukaryota > Metazoa > Chordata > Aves > Passeriformes > Icteridae > Agelaius > Agelaius phoeniceus. The sequence goes on from NC_135301.1 coordinate 20,210,180, forward strand.
ACAGGGGTCTGCTTCGTGGCCTGAGGGTGTGAATAAATGTGTGAGAGTGAATGAGAAATAAAAGTGAGTAAATGTAGATGAATGAAAGTATATGTAATGTAGATTGTTTATTTTAAGCTTCACTTTATCTCTGTGGAGGGAGGTGTATTGTATTGAATTGTGTTGTGAGAAAAAAGGGGGTTTTTGTGTGTGTGTAGTCGGAAGAAGGTGGTATTGAGGTTGCTAGAGAAAGTGGGAAACAGAGGCAGGGGACGAGTAGATTAGATCTTGAAAAATGGGACAGAAAACCAGCAAGTTGGATACAGGAAAGAAAAAAGGGAGTAAAAGGGTACTAGCAGAGATACCCCAAGATAGCCCTTTGGGAGTTATGTTAGCTAACTGGGATAAAAACCCTTGCACAAGGAGAAAGGACAAGGTAAAGATGATTCAATTTTGTATGATAGAATGGACAAATAAGGAAATAAGACCTGACCACGTTGATTGGCCTAGATACGGCTCTTTTGAAAGTTGGATTTTTCAGGCTCTGAATGTATTTATAAATTCAAAAGAACCGTTCAATCCAGAAGAAAGAGAATATGCTGCATGCTGGATGGGAGATTTTAGGAGAATAAAAATCTTTAAAGTATCAGAAACCCCTCAGACAAAGCAAGAAAAGAAAAAGGGGAAAGAAAAGGGCTGGGAACAACAGGAAAAAAAGGAAGAAAAATATTGGGATCCTTTTCAAGTATTGCCTCCTCTGTTCCCACTTGCTCCCCCACCGCCCACGACTGCCCCGCTGGTCCTGGTCCTCCTCCAAGGTAAAGGCTCGCCGCTCGCAGCTGCCAGCCGGTCCCCCCCCCCCCCGCCGACGATATCCCGGCTCCGGCCCCACTGGTGAATTTGTCTTCCCCGGTCCCAGCTGTCTAGCTGTCTGGCCCACAGTCACTCTGCTGGCCATGCTGGAGGTCCCTCCTGCCACATGGTCTATGACCACCGCACCGACCGTGCCAGGGGTCCCATCTGACCTGGCTGTCCCATCCCCAACTGCTTTTCCCACGGCTGTCTCCACTGCCCAATCCCTGGCTGCCCTGTCCATGCCGGCTGCGCTGGATGCCGCTGCTGCTGCCGGGGTTGCCCTGTCTGCTTTGTCTGCACAAGGAGCTGCTAGCCTGACTGCCATGAACCATGTGGAGGCCATCCACTTGCCGGTTTGGTTTCCCCTGGAAGACCCCCCTCTGGCAGTTCCGACAGCAGACCTTGCCTACCCCTTGGAGGACCAAGTTTCAGCGCAAATTCCTCCCCTCACCCCCCTTCTGGCCCTTGGTCCCGTTCCCTTGGTAACAACAGCTTCAGCTGTTCAGGAAAACTCTCTCCCTGAAGAAGATGCATCTTATTGAAACACAAGAAACTCAGTTAAAAGGCAGCCTTCCCCTGATTTTTACTCAAAACACAGGAGAAAGGCTATAGAGAATAAAAAACAAAAAGAGAGGAATGAAGAGATTGGTTTATTTCCGTTAAGAGAGGTTCCAATGGGAGGAGGTGGAAGGGGGTTTGTAAACCCCCCTTTGACTTCTTCTGAGGTCAGAAATTTTAAAAAAGAAATCAAAGGGATTTTGGAAGATCCCATAGGCACAGATGAGAAATTAGACCAATTCTTAGGTCCAAACATTTATACTTGGGAAGAGATGCAACCTATAATAAAAATAATTTTCTCTCAAGAAGAAAGGCACTTAATCACAACAGCTGGAATAAAAATTTGTGAAAGAGAAAACGAGCAGGCCCCCCAGGAGATCAGAAAATGCCAATAGCACCTCCTAATTGGGGTCAAAATGATGAGGAGGGGAGGAAACACATGAATAATTATTGTAATTTGATAATCAAGGGAATAAAAGAGGCAGCACCCCAAGGGAAAAATGCTAAAAAGGCCTTTGAGGGACACCAGGGGAAAACTCCAACTGAATGGTTAGACAGACTTAGGAAAAATATGAAACAATATTCTGGAATAGATCCTGAGACTGTTGTGGGACAAGCTCTGTTAAGGATTAATTTTGTCACTAATACCTGGCCAGATATTAGAAAAAAATTAGAAAAAATTGAGGATTGTCATAACAGATCATTAGATGATTTATTAAAGGAGGCTCAGAAAATTTATGTCTGGAGAGGTGAAGAAAAGGTGAAAGTGAAAGCAAAAATTATGGCAACCACCATGAGAGAAAACAATTTCCAGAGAAATCTAAAACACCCAGGCACTACTCCTAGATATGTAAGTCGTAGAGACAGGGGCAAGGAAAAGAACAGAACCCAAATAAAAACCAAATCTCAGGAGCATTCCAGAAATGTCTGTTTTTACTGTGGGGTTGAAGGAGAAATTGCTCCGGATAAAAGATCTGAAAATCTTCTGAGAAATGGGCACAGAGGAGGAATAGGGAGGTCATAGGCTCTATATTTTGGGGGACAAATACCATCTGGAGCCTGTGATAACTTTAAAAGTTGGTCCACAAGAAGAAAAATTAGAATTTGTGGTAGACACAGGGGCAGAAAGAACCTGCCTGTTGAATATTCCAAAAGGTTACAGTGCAAGCAAAGACACTAGAAAAGTAACAGGGGAAAAAGGAGAGAGTTTCACAGTTTCAGTCATTAAAGATGTGGTAATTGAGGGAGAAACTAGAATTTGGATGGGGGATGTCTTATTGGTCCCTGGGGCAGGTAGCAACTTATTGGGAAGAGACAAGTGCAATTAAGAATAGGGGTTATACCAGAAGATGGGGAAATGACAGCTAAAGTTTTAAAAACTGGGCCAAGAGAATAAGGAAAAAATTAACAAGGAAGTTTGGGCTGGGGAATGAAATAGGGGAGGATTAGATATTGACCCCATAAGGGTCACAATTGAGAGACAAGATTTTCCCATAAATGTACATCAGTGTCCTATATCCTTAGAAGGACAGGAAGGTTTGAAGCCAGTAATAGAAGGACTAATAAACCTTGTATGGACAAGGACATTAGAACCTTGTATGTCTCCTCATATTACCCCTATTCTCCCAGTAAAGGAGCCCGATGGGAAATATAGATTAGTACAAGATTTACGGGAGATTAACAAAAGAACTCGGACTGGCTACCCAGTGGTACCAAATCTTTACACTCTTTTAAGTAAGGTCCCACCCCAGCATCAGTGCTTTAGTGCAGTGGATCTTTAAGATGCTTTTTGGGCTTCTCCACTAGCCGAGGAGAGCCCAAATATCTTCGCCTTTGAATGGGAGGATCCAAAATCTGGTAGAAAGCAGCAACTAAGATGGACAAAGTTACCACAGGGGTTCACAAACTCTCCAAACTTATTTGGGCAAACTTTAGAAACAATACTACAAGCTTTCTTCACTCCTCCTGGAATACAAATTATCCAATATGTGGATGATCTTTTATTATCTGGGGAAGCTGAAGTTGAGGTTAGAGAGGCTACTATAAAACTTTTGAATTTTCTTGGGGAAAAAGGATTAAGGGCATCAAAAGGGAAACTGCAATTTGTAGAACCAGAGGTAAAATATCTTGGACACTTAATAAGTAAGGGTAGCCGGAAGCTCAACCTCGAGAGAATTTCAGGAATTTTATCTCTTCCCCCTCCCTCTTCAAAGAGGGAAATCAGAAAACTACTCGGATTATTGGGATATTGTAGATTATGGATTGACGGGTACACACAGGCAGTAAAATTTTTGTATGGAAAATTGACAGAGGGAGATGATATAAAATGGACCAAGGAAGATGATGATAAATTAGGAGAACTGAAGTTAAAACTAGCCTCAATACCAGCTTTAAGCCTACCCTCACTAGAAAAACCCTTTCTGTCAGAATCCAGGAAATTCCTCTGACTGCCCTGGAGGACTCGGGACCCTGACAGGGGGCTCAGAGACCTTGGCATGAAGCTGAAGACACCTACAGCTTTGATTTTAACCCATGGAAAAAATTACCAGCCTTATATGAGGATTCACAAGCCACAAGAGTTTAAGTAGAATGATAGTTTGTTACAAGATAGAAAAGCAGAATTTTGAGTTTTTAGAATGGGGGTTCAGAAGCCAAGATGGAGGGATTTGGGCATGCCTTGTCCTTCTTCTTTCTTCTTCTTAGCCTCTATCATCTGGGTGATGTTGGCACTTTTGGATTGGTTTAGGGTAGAAATACACTGTCTGACATAGGTGATAGGTATTGGAAAATCATTGTAAATAATGTACACGTAGTTTTTAGTATAAAAAGATAACACTGCCTCTGAGGTGGTCAGTGTGCCACTGACTGACCTGCTGAAGGGACCTCAGCAGGTCAGGAAAAGAATGTTATAGATAAGAAGAAAATAAACAACCTTGAAAACCAGAATAGAAGAATCCTGACTCCTTCTTCAGCTGCTGGGCTGGGAAAAGAGACTCTCTAACACATCTTGGGGTCATCCTAACCACAGAGACTCTGAGACCTTTCATCTGTACATGAATGTAGAAAAGGCGGTAGCTCATGGAGTTCTGGTTCAGGAGTGGGGAGGAGTAAAAAGACCAGTAGCTTATTTATCAAAGATGTTGGACCGAGTGAGCCACGGCTGGCCAGTATGTATTTCAGCTATAGCAGCTACTGCAATCCTGGTAGAAGAAAGTCATAAGTTTACTTTTGGAAGTAAACTAATTGTGTGTACACCTCATGCAGTTCGAAATGTGCTAAACCAGAAGGCTGAAAAATGGTTGACAGATTCTAGAATGTTAAAATATGAAGCAATCTTGATAGACAGTGATGACTTGACACTAGAAGTAAACAGAAGTTTAAATACAGCTCAATTCTTATATGGAGAACCAGCAGGTAACCTAATACATAATTGTTTAGAAATTATCCAATACCAAACAAAAGTTCAAGAAGATCTTGAAGAACAAGCCCTTTCAGAAGGGGAAACAATCTATGTGAATGGTTCCTACAGATGTCCACAAGGAAAAAGAATGTAGGGGTATGCAGTAGTTGATGGAAAAAACATGCAAACTATTGAAAAAGGAAAATTACCCTCAGACTAGTCAGGTCAAACTTGTGAATTATATGCTCTAAAAAGAGCACTGGAATATTTAACACACAAGAAAGGAACTATATATACTGATTCAAGGTATGCCTTTGGAGTAGTACATATCTTTGGAAAAATTTGGGAAGAAAGGGGATTACTTAATTCAAGAGGAAAGGGATTAGTACGAGGGACTCATTTCAGAGGTTTTAGAGGCATTAAAATTACTTGAAGAGATAACTATAGTACATATTAAGGGACACCAAAAGGGAATGACCCCAGAAATAAAGGGAAATAATTTGGCATATCAAGAAGCTAAAGATGCAGCAAAAAATGGAGCTGAAAGGGTTATGTTAATTTTAACTCCAAATGAGGAAAAATTGGAAATTCCAAAGTTTAGTGAAGCAGAGAAAAAAGAATTAAGCAAGATAGGAGGAGACCAAGATGAATCTGGGAAATGGAAACTTCCTGATGGGAGACAATTGCTTAATAAAACGCTTACTAGGAAAATATTAGAAGACATGCATCAGAAACCCCACAGGGGTACCTAGGCTTTGTGTGATCATTTTTTATGGAACTATGGGTGTATTGGGATTTTTGGAGTAGCAAAGCAAGTAACTGAAAGATGTATAACTTGCCAAAGGATAAATAAAAGGTGATGAGAAAAACAACATTAGGAGGTCGTGAGTTAGCTCTTCGACCATTTCAAAGTATCCAAGAAGATTTTACTGAACTCCCTGAAGTACAAAGATAGAAGCATTTATTAGTAATGACATACCATCTAACTCATTGTGTGGAAGCAGTTCCCACTGTCAAGGCCACAGCCAACATGGTAAGTAAAACCCTTTTGGAACAGATTGTTCCCAGATATGGAATGGTTAATAGGATAGACTTGGACAGAGGAACACATTTTACATCAAAAGTGTTACAACAAATAACTCAAGCCTTAGGGATAAAATAGGAGTTACACACCCCATGGCATCCACAGAGTTCAGGCTGGGTAGAGAGGATGAACCAGACTTTAAAGAGAACTTTGACTAATAGTTGAAACCCAAATGTCATGGGTATAATGCCTACCTTTAGCCTTACTGAGGATCTGAACACAATCCAGGTCAGACCTGGGAGTGTCACCTTATGAGATGATATTTGGATTACCTTTTCTAACCACCCAACATGAAAATGCTACTTATGAAGTAGGGGAAATGAATGTTAAAGGCTATGTTAACACCATTGCAAAAACTCTTGAAAACTTGCGGTTAAAAGGGATAATCCCCCAAACCACACCTTTAGAATTTAAAAACCATAATATTCATCCAGGGGAGTGGGTGCTAGTAAAAATCTGGAAAGAACAATCTTAAACTCCACAATGGGAAGGTCCCGTTCCGGTATTGCTGATGACAGAGGTTGTGATCCAGACCAGTGAACGAGGGTGGATTCACGCCAGCAGAATCGAAGGAGCTGTGGAAGAACCTAAGGAGTGGACGATAACATCAATACCGGGTAATACCAAATTGACTCTTAAACGAGGAATAGATGATAATGAACTGGGAAGATCAATATGATCTAGGAAACATACAAAGCATCACACCTAACTGGGAAATAAGACCGAGCTTATATCAGTGGTTTCAAGTACCACCTGGATGAGTTCTGAGATGCCTCTGATACCCTCCTTGGGGAGGAATACTTCCACTCCAAACAGGAGGATCATGACTGTTTCTGACAGAGAGCTCTTGTATTCTGGCCTTAGCCTGTGACTTATACAAAGAGGAGGAGGATTTACAACTTCCATCAGTGACATATAGTATACCCTGTTTGATTCACCCAAACACCGGACATGCTAGCTGGGTTAAATGTAAATGTTTAAATTGTGGGGAAAATGGGTGTTGTAGTTCACACAATCAACGCCCTCGTTGCAGGAAGTGTCGACTGCCAAATCGATCCCCTATCCACATAGAACTCGAAGCAACGGAAATAATAACTTCTTTTTGTGGATGGGAATTATTAGTGCCTGTTAAATGCGAGATACCTGAGGAATGGTGGGAAACCACAGTTAAGGAGTGTCAAAAACTATTTGCCTGGAAATTAGCTAAGAGAAAGTGACAAGGAAAAAGAGGGCAAGACTGGATTGGCCTCTGTATTTGCCACCAGGAAGATCATATACACCTGCTGTGGGTTGCAACCCCATAAGCATGGGAGGTGGCAGTGTAAGCCATACTGGACCTCTGTTATTCCTTTTTCTGTCACTCATTTGTTGTCTTTTCCTTTTGGGATACCGACAAAGGCATGTCACAGGTGTTACCGAAAACTGTACATGGAAAGACACCGAGGTTCCTTTTTTATTACTCACACCCATATCAACAGTCACTGTTATAACCCATCCAAATTAGGCAATTGTATGCAAAATGGGAAAAAGTGCTGGATTGGGGAGAACTTAGGAACAAGTGGTAACAGGATGGGAAGTCAATACCCAAAAGGGGAGAGATAGATTTCTTTCACATACGCTTATGGGAACAAAGCACAAGATTTGGTAAAAGAGCAATTGATAAACAAAAAGGCTAAGCCAGCACAACCACCTAAACCTGTGCCAATCTCACTTGACGATTCATAGACAAAACTTGAACAGAAATTAGAAAAACTAATAGTTATCTCGAGGATCAGTTAACAGCTTGATTTCAAAAGACAGCTGTTTGCTAAGGAAGGCAGGAGCCTCCCCTGAAATGGAAAATGCAAACCCTCTCCATCTGAATTGCTATAAATTTTAAATAAAGGGGCTCTCAGGCAAAAATATGGGAGCAGGAATAACAGTTCTTTATTAGGGAAGAAAATAAAAAGATAAAATAAAAAATGCAGTTGTAGGATTGACGGGGGGTAGCACGGTCTGGATGGACGGAGACGAGAGATCTCTGAAACCAGGTCGTGGAACTTGCGGTTTATTGCAAAGGGCGTGGGTGCAGGGCCCTGCTGGGAGCTGCCAGCCGCAGCTCAGAGCAGGCCCGAGAGAAGAGAGGGGGAGAGAGGATGAGAGGGTAAGAGAGTAAAATGCAAGAGCTAAGAGCTAAAAGGCAAGAGTAAGAGTATAGAGAGTAAGTGAGCAAAGTTCCCATTACAATACAATAAATCATCTACTGTGTTGAATATTCTGATTCTCACTAACCAATCTAATACAACATACAAATCCTATAGCATTTCCATACAGCCTATAAGAATTGCTACATTACCATACTGTGTTACATTTTAAACCCTAAAAAACTACTCTTTGGACCCCTTCTGCCAAGCTGGCAGGGTCTGCTCGGACCCTTGGACCTGCCTGCAAGCAGAGGGTCTTGTTTCATCAAAAGGGGATTACCTTCAGTCAGCCACACCGTTGTTTTCCCGTTGTTCAGTAACTAAGGGATCTCAAAGCTTGCTTTCATTTCAATCTTGCTTATAGTTTCCATATTCTCAAAATCTTTTGCCAGACAATCATATTTATAAGGCTTTCCTGTTTCATCTTCCCCAACATATCCCCCGTTCTGATGAACAACTAAAATATTAGACACTGTCTTACTCGTAATTCTTTGCACACACTGAAGTATACAAGGTAGTGCTACTAAAACTACAATTATTACTATTAGAATAATCAAGCCTATTTTACAGAGTTCCTTTAGCCAAGGTGCAAAGCTCCAACCCTCAAACAAACTGTCTAGCCAAGATGGGTCATCTACTGTAATTTGGTTAGCTAAATCCTTTAGGTTTTGTAGCTGTTTATGAATGGAAACAGAATGATCAGATAAGTTCATACAACATAATCCTTCAAAATCTTCACAACGGTGCCCATGTGCTAGTAAAAGAAAATCAGTGGTAGCTCTGTTTTGTAGAATGGCATGTCTGACCGCTTCTTCATCTGTCAACAAGTCACTGATTGCAGTAGAGGTGGCATTTACTTCTTTGCTGAGCCAACACCCTAACTTGTTTAATTGTGTCAATGCAGTTGAGGAACCCCACTGAGGTAAAAAAATGCTTGCAACAATTGATTTCCAGAGTTCCAAGGGTGAAAATCACTATCACAGTTGCTTTCATATTGATGTCCCCAGGAGGACCTAATCTTTCTGCTTTTCTTTTTGACTACCTCTTTGACACTGAGAGCAATTATTGTAAGTTGTCCCAAGGCACAAGGGCCACCATCTATTTTTGAGGGTATACCTTGCCAGGCCCTGTCTCCACAGATGAACCAGATTCCTCTAGGGAATAGAACTGGAAGTTTGTTAAAACGATCTGTGTGAGATTAGTCATATGTAAGAAGCTCAGTTTGATTGCACCAAGAAGTCATATTGCTATAAGCTGGGTGATATGGGGTAACATTTAAATGAGGGCTGTCTTCTCCTAGGAAATGAAAGAAGTAACAGGTATCCATAGTTAATGAGCCTAGGATTTCTAGCTCTTGAAGGTCAGATTTATCAGCTTTAGAATTATCAATATAAGTTTGGTGCTTCTGACTGGGAGTTGGAGATGCATGATGATCATCATATGGCCAATATTTCTCAAAGGTAACATCAAAACCTTTTGGGAAAGGTACTTCAACTAAACAGGTTGAAAAAGGTTTGTCAGGGCTTGTGTCAGATAGACAGATGGTATCGGAGCCTGCAGACTTGGCTAAAGCAACCCAGACATTCGTCTTTGGTTGATTTACAGGTAAAGCTTCACTACAAAAACTAAAACAAAAGAATAAAAGCAATATGCATTCGCGCAAATGATAAAACTCCATTCTTTTATTGAGCTGTTTCTGGCAGATCACTTTCTCCTGATGATTCTGCGCAGTTCAGGTCTGGGTGCTTGCTTCCTGGTTTCCACTCGCGGAGTCTCTGGCTGATGTGGGTGCGTCAGTGGGCTTCGATGCGTGGTAGGGCTTCACGTTCTTCCCTGGAACGCACTTGAGCCCTCCACCTGTGGAAACACACGCAAATCCCTTTCCCCATGTTATAAGATTGTATGGTACTTCTACTTGTCCTGAATCTAAATTTTTAATCAAAACTGGGGGTTGCTCTTTCAGTTTTGCTTTTTTGTTGTTCAAGAAGTGCCTGTAAATGGGGGGATCAGGCTCTTCTGCAGAGCTATTCAAAAAATTGTAAACATACAAAGCCTTATTCAACCTCCTTTGAGGTGTAGCCTGGGCTCCCCCCCCCCTCTTTGTTGATCTAAAATGCGTTTTAGAATTTGATGTGTTCTTTCTATCATTCCTTGACTCGTGGGAGAGTAGGGAATACCAAAGGTATGGCGAACACCCCAGTAATTTAAAAATGCAGCTAATTCTTGTGAAACATAGGAAGGACCATTATCAGTTTTAACTTCTTGGAGGACACCCAGATAGGAAAAGGGTTGTGAAAAATGCTGGCAGGCATGCATAGCCGTTTCTCCTGTATGTACAGAAGCAAAAACTGCATTTGAGAACATATCAACAGAGACATGGATATTTTTAAGTTTCCCAAAAGAAGGGTACTTGGTAACATCTGTCTGCCATTTCTGCAAGCTCTCCAACCCTCATGGGTTGGTGGCTTCTGAAGAAGGGAGAGGTTAAACAAGCTGACAACCTGGGCAGGCTCGTACAATATTTTGTGCTTGCTCTAAAGTAATGTGAAAATCTCGTTTGATTGTTTGTGCATTTTGGTGAAAAAATGCATTACTCAATTTGGTTTGTTCAATAGTGTTAGGCAAGGTAGTTGCAGCAAGCACCGAGGTAGAATTTTCAATGCCTGTTGCAACTTCCTCATCAGATGCTGCTGATGCCAATGCATCAGCTTGTGCATCTCCTTCTGCCATAAATCCTGGAAGACCAGAATGAGCTCTAATGTGAGAAACAAAATAAGGATTAGTTCTGTGTGATAGGATTTGGTAGAGACAGGTAAGCCAAAGACACAACTTGTCATTGCTAACATCTTTTAAAACAGAACCTTCAATTCTCTTAATAATATTAGCAACATATGCTGAATCAGTGATTAGGTTGAAAGGTTCTGGGAAGAGCTGAAATGTTCTTACAACTGCAGCCAATTCAACAATCTGAGGAGAACCTTCAACTTTTTTAACATCTTGTTCCCAGACTTTAGTATCTTTATTCTGCCATGTAACTACTGAATTGTGCGTTTGACCTGACCCATCAGTGAAGACAGTGACTGCATCTAAAGGCTCTTCACTCATGAGGGGTTTCTCTTTGCAGCATAACCTAGCTCTGATCATTTTGTGTGCCAGGTAATGAATAGAGCAAACCATTGGGAAATCGAGCAAGGCATACAGCAACTCCTCTGATTTTTCCATTGCCCAATCAAAATAGTTCTGCTTCATGGGCAAATAGATAATTGCAAATTCGTGACCTGATATTGAAAGAAGCCTTGCTCTGCCTCTGATGATGATTTGCGACATCATTTCTAAAGGTGTGAGGATTGTCTTTGGCGACCTGTAAGGAAGGAAAACCCATTCAATTATTAACAGCGGATCTTTTTGTGAGGAATCCCATTGAAAAATGAGACTGCACAGTCTCAGCTTTTCTCCTAAAACTGCAAGGAAAAAGGGTTGATTAGGAATACAGCGATGTGCCTGCCTGTTCTGCAGAGCATCAGTAATTTTTTCTAAGGCCTTGCAGGCTTCAGTAGTGAGAGATCTAGGGGATTTAATGTCATTGTTTCCTCTTAGCAAATCAAAAAGTGGAGCAAGGTTATCAGCAGTGATTCCTAACATAGACCTAACCCAATTAATTTCCCCTAAAAGCTGTTGCAAGTCCTGCAAAGTGTGAACATCAGTCTGGATTTGTATCTTCTGTGGTACAATAGACTGTTCTGTTAGTTTCCAACCCAAATATTTCCAGGGAGCAGTATCTTGTACTTTTGATTCAGAGATCACCAGTCCAGCCTTTTTGATTTCAGCGACAACACTGTTACGAGTCTCTTCCATTTGTTTTTGTGTTGGCGCTGCAATGAGCAGATCATCCATGTAGTGGAGAATAACTGATTGCAGGAATTGCTCACGAACCGGAGACAATGCGCGGGCTACAAAATATTGGCAAATAGTTGGCAAATTTTTCATGCCTTGCGGCAAAACAAGCCAATGATACCTTTGAAGCGGTTCTTGCAAGTTTGTACTTGGAACAGAGAAGGCAAAACGAGGAGCATCATCTGGATGCAGGGGGATGTTGAAGAAACAGTCTTTTAGATTGATAATTACAAGTGGCCAATCTCTTGGGATCATGGAAAGGTTGGGCAGGCCAGGTTGGAGAGGGCCCATGTCCTCAATCACTGCATTGATCTTTGAGATCATGTAACAATCGCCAAGTGTCAGAAGTTTTCTTATGGATTACAAACACAGGTGAGTTCCAAGGACTGTTAGAGGGTTTAATGTGGCCTTTTTGCAGTTGTTCAGTCACAAGTGTTTTAAGAGCACTCAGCTTATTATCTGGCAGGGGCCACTGGTTGACCCAGACGGGTGTCAGTTTTCCAGGTCAGTTTTAAAGTACTGAGTGCTTTAGTGGCCCCTACTAAAAACCCAGTTCAATTTTGGCTCCCCATTCAGAAAGCAAGTCTCTTCCCCACACTGTGATGGGTTTCTGCACTACATAGGGACGGATCATTGCCTTCTTCCCTTGAGGTCCTGTAATACTGATTACAGATTCACTTTGCAAGCATGGAGTGACACCTTCGATGCCTGTGAGAGTGCCTGGGGGAGTTATTAATTTCCAATTTGTTGGCCAACAATAATAAGAGATCACAGAAACATCTACTCCTGTATCAATCATCCCTTTGATACTAACTTGAACTCCACCATTTGACAATTCACAAGTTAGCATTGGTCGTTGTTGACTTATATGTTGAACCCATAGAACTTCAGGATTTTCAGGAGCAACTGGTAAACAGCGTGGTGGCATTTGATCTACAGTCCCCATAGGCAGTGCTATAGCAATAGCTATAGGGGTTCTAGGTGGAATATGCAATGGGGGACAGTAGGCCTTGGCTAGCACTAGTAATTCTTCATTGCAGTTAGCAGATATTACACAAGGCAAAACAAGCAGTCCCAGGATGCTATTCCTTTCTTTACCAACAACTAAAAAGTCTTGTCTATTTTGAGAAGTCCCAGTAATCCCTGTTGAAATATAGTCATACCCCTCATCCTTTAAAAAGGTTGTTGGCTTGGAGGTTGCCAAAGAGCACCAGGACCCTGGGGGTAGCAGACCTGGGTCATTACTTGGGATTCTGCCGGCAATGAAGCAAAGTGCTTTTGATTCGGCGTATTGATAAATCCCACTTTGGGTGTCTGGGCCGCCACTACTTGTTTCATCGTGCAATGGCGCTGCGCATTCCCCTTGAAGTTTTTTGGACTGTGTTTTCCACTCATGTCATATCTGCAACGACACTGCCAGGTAAAATGATTTCCTTTCCTGCAGGCAGAACAGTGACCCAGTGCTTGTGCACCCATTTTGACTACTGGGCAATTCCTCCTGATATGGCCAGGCTGTTTACAGAAGTAGCAAGGTCCTGAAGTTGCAGCAGCTTGCATAACAGCCATAGTGTTGCCTTGTTGCTGGGAGTTTAGATGCAAGGCAGCTAGGATTTCAGTAAGTTTTTGGTCTCGTGCTTCTGCTTGTGCTGCCTGTGCAGCTGCTTGCGCTGTTTGAGCTGTAAGAGCCCTTTCAATTTTTTCTCCTAGAGTTTTTCCAAGTTCATTTGCCTGGATAGTTGCCACTTGCTGTGGACTCCCAATTTTGTTACAGGCATCAATAATTTCAGGCACTGTGGGTTTTTCTTTTCCTAGGGCTTTGATAACTCTTTTACATTCTGCATTGGCATTACTTTCAATAATGTCCCGTATCATTATTGGGTGAGCTATACCATCGCCACATTGTCTTTCTGCTGCTTGGATTACCTGGTCCACAAATGTGGTAAATGGTTCAGACAATTCTTGGCTAATCAGATTATAGGCTTTTTCAAAACTTCCTGCAGGCTGGATTTGCAAAAAGGCTCTGTGAGCCATCTTTTTAATGTAATCTAACGCTGTTTTGGGTGAATTCACTTGATTATCATTCTGATCATCAGAAGGGTCACCAGTCAGCTTAGACATGACAAGGGTACGAAGGTCTGCATCAGTACTTTGTCTATAAATGGCTAGTACCCCTGTAAGCAGTCTTTTCCATTTGAGTTCCCATAGCATATATTGTGAGTCTGTGAGAATTATACTAGCAAGATTTTTACAGTCATTTGGTGTGAGTGTATGTCCTTCCAGGGTACTTTTCAGCAGTTGCTTAAAATATGGGGAGCAGATAGCACTGTTCCTTATTGCTTTTCGCAATTCTTTTATCTCATGAGGTGGGATAGCCACCCATGTTCTAGGACCACCAGCTTGCTGGCTGAATAGCACAGGCATAGCTAAAGGATTTAGACTTTCTTCTTTGCAAATCTGGCGTCTGACTTCATGCCAGTCTGTTAGTTGAGAATTATCAAAATATTTTTGTGAGTTTTCTACTTTTTGGATCAATGCTGGTGAATTTTCAGCGTTTAGCGTCTCATTTTGGGTTGAGAAATCAGTCCCAAACGCTGGGGGGACTCGAGCTATTTGGGAACAGTTCTTTTTAGAAATTCTTTTGTGTTGGTATCAGAGGGTTGACATTTGCAGGGGCAAAATAATTCTCTGTCTGTCCTGTATTTATTAAAGCAGCTGTCATATTCCACCCTCCCCCTCCTCGTTGCACGGTTTGTGTGCATGGATGTGGCTGTGCGGACGAATCGTGATACAAGGTAGTCCCACTCGGTGCTGGAAGAGTGGAAGGAGAAAACGCGGTTGGGTGTTTGAGGAGATGCGGACATGATCCAGTGCTGATTTGGTCGGATGCGGGATGCGGTGACAGAGGTGCAGGACGTGGCAGCGGAGGCATATTTGGTATCGGTTGTTCAGGGTTGCGCGCTGCGGAGGGATCTCTCAGTGATGTGGCTGTGCTTGGGTCCTCAGGGTCTGGCAGAGGGAGAGACGCGGAAGGATACATCCATGGCGCTGCAGGATCAGGCTGCTGTGGTGCCATGTGTAGAGCCGGTGGCGGCGGGGCTGTGGAGATAGAACTGCTGCGTGCGGCTGATCGCGGAAGCAGTGCTGTGGTTGGATGAGTCGGCGCGGAGTGATATTGCTGGTGTGGGGGTTGTAGCAACTGCGCATGCGTGGGTTGCGTCACTAGGTCAGCGTGGGGAGTCATGATGGCGGTCAGCTGCATGGCGGGCGGGCCAGGGAGTGCGGGTGGTGGTGGAGCTGCAGAAACGGGAGACAGGGCTGCGGCTGCGGCCGTGGAAGGGAACGATGGGACGTCCGTGGTTGCAGGAGGCGGTGGAGCCGCGCCATCCAGCAGCTCGGAAGGGGGAGGCTGCGGTGGGGAAGGCACAGCTCGGCCCGGGGCTGCGGTGGCGAGCGGCAGCAGCAGGAGCGGGAAAGCGACGACGGGCAGTGGCGGGGCAGCCTTGTCAGTAGGAGATGATCCCGAGGTGGCGGGAATCTGCTGCGGGGGGGCAATGGCAAGCAGTGGGCTGGGGCACCCCGGTCCCAGGGCAAGCGGTGCTGTGCAGGGACCGGGGGATTGCGCCGAAATGCCGGCAGGGAGGGGGTTAGCCATGGGCGTCTGCCCTGCCGCGGGGCCTGTGGGCAGCTCGGGGTGTGCTGCATGCGCTTGACCACCAGGGTAGGGAGGCAGGGCTCCCGCGGCAACGTGCATAAGGGGCGTTGGGGACGCCAGCTTGGCAGCCACGGACGCGGATGGGACTTGGGCCACCACCGGCGCTGTGTCGGCGGGGGCTAGGGGGACTTGGGGGGCGGGAGGAGCGGCCGCACTCGCGGGTAGCAGGGGGGAAGCGGTGGGCTCAGCGGGGGCGGGGGGGGTGGGGCCGTGGTGACGCTGGTGGGTGGGCTCGTAGAGGTGGGATTAGGGGGCAGGGCCGCGAGGATGACGAAACCGGGGGCGGGAACCACGGTAGCAGGGACCAACGGGATGGCAAAGGTGGAGATGGCGGGAGTAGTGGGAGGGGCTGTGGGGTCCAGTGGGGATGGGTGTTGGGACCGCGCGAGGGCAGGGGGCGGGGCGGCAGGGGTGAGCAGGACTGCAGGTACCGGAGTCGTGGGGTCCGACAGGGGGGTGGGGGTCGAGTCCCGTTCTAGACTCGCAGCAGCAAGGGGCGGACTCGCAACAGGAGCAGAGCTTGGCGGGGCGACTGCTGCAGGCATCCGCCTTGCAGCAAACAGTTCAACCAGCGCCCTGCAAGCTGGGATCTGCTCTGTGGCAGCCATATCCCGGTGGGAGATACTATTAAAGAGCTTAATTCCAGCTGTGTCCCAAAAGTCTCTGGTAAAGACGGCTGAACGGTCAGCATTTGGGAAATTAATTAAAGTCCATTCTAAGAGGTTTTTTAACTGCTGTTTCGGTAATTGACTTGGCATAGAACTTAATAAATGCTTTAGTTGCTTATAGAGATACCTGTCATGGTCAGAGTGAGTTTGTCCCATTATTAGACCAGTGTGTTACCAAACTCGATGTCACAGAAGCAGTGTCCTCAATCAGAGCTCAGTCGCGGGGGCTGGCCAGGCACTCCAGTCAGGGCTCAGGAAGCTGCGTTCAGGTCCCTCCTCAGAGCTCCGGTTTTAGGCGTCGCTTGGCAACGACTTTCCGTGCTCGGGACCTCGCAGGTAGGTCTGCACTCACAGCTCCAGTGCCGGTGGTGCTTTGCCTGAGCTTGCAGCAGGTGGCAGAGTCCCTCCTTAGAGCTCCGGTCAGCGCTGCTCAGCAACGTGTCCACCCGTGCACGAGGACCACCAGGCAATTTCCTCCGAAAGCTCCAGGCAGTCGCTATGTAGTAATGACTCCCCGTGCTCGAGGTGTGCCTTGGCAAAATTACCGTTGCGTAGCAACTGTATGCCGTGCTCATGACACCTTTAAGGCAGCTATAACCGGTCTTTAGTTACCATGCATGGAGAAGTCTCCCACAGGTGGAAAAGCTGAACTGGCCATTTAAACACATCTGGGCGCCAGTCTGTAGGATTGACGAGGGTAGCATGGTCGGGATGGACGGAGACGAGAGATCTCTGAAACCAGGTCGTGGAACTTGCGGTTTATTGCAAAGGGCGTGGGTGCAGGGCCCTGCTGGGAGCTGCCAGCCGCAGCTCAGAGCAGGCCCGAGAGAAGAGAGGGGAAGAGAGGATGAGAGGGTAAGAGAGTAAAATGCAAGAGCTAAGAGCTAAGAGGCAAGAGTAAGAGTATAGAGAGTAAGTGAGCAAAGTTCCCGTTACAATACAATAAATCATCTACTGTGTTGAATATTCTGATTCTCACTAACCAATCTAATACAACATACAAATCCTATAGCATTTCCATACAGCCTATAAGAATTGCTACATTACCATACTGTGTTACATTTTAAACCCTAAAAAACTACTCTTTGGACCCCTTCTGCCAAGCTGGCAGGGTCTGCTCGGACCCTTGGACCTGCCTGCAAGCAGAGGGTCTTGTTTCATCAAAAGGGGATTACCTTCAGTCAGCCACACCGTTGTTTTCCCGTTGTTCAGTAACTAAGGGATCTCAAAGCTTGCTTTCATTTCAATCTTGCTTATAGTTTCCATATTCTCAAAATCTTTTGCCAGACAATCATATTTATAAGGCTTTCCTGTTTCATCTTCCCCAACATGCAGTAAACTAAAACAACACTGACAGAGTCAGAACACAACCTGACACCCTGTTGGTCAGGGTGCTGGTAGAAGTCCAATTGGAATTGTGGCTGCAGTCCTCCTGGAGTGTTAGCTGTGGTTCTGTTGGAGCAGGGATACTGTAGAAGGGTGTAGTCTTCCTCTGAAGATCCAGTTGAAGAGGCAGCTGTTCCTCTGAGAAATCCAGTGGAGAAGCTGTGCTGGTGTTCCAGAATTTCAATACTATATCCAGATAGGAATGTTTGGCTCTTCCCTCTGGGCGGAGCATCTCACAATGGGATGCTATAGTTCTTATCAGTCATGCAGTGACATTCAATAGCCTATTATGAGCAGATGTCTTCCTGGAGGAAGGATTGGTTGTGGAAGAGATAAGGAAAACTGCCCACTTAACAGAAGACAACCGCCATACAGATGGCAAATAGAATACAATTTGCTTGGCAATCCAGGACAGGTAAAAATCAGTTTGTGGAATTGGGGGAAAGAATAAGTAGGGAACTTAACATAACCAATTGTTGGGTCTGTGGAGGGGCTTTGATGTTAGAAGAATGGCCATGGAAAGGCAGCAGCTTAGGCCCAATTGAGCTCCTTAAGTGGAACCAAATGAGTACAAGTGGAGAAAACTGACCAGAAGGGTGGTGGATTTTAAGTTCAGTAGTGATAGGGGAAGAATGTCTCTGGCACACTGGGAAAAAACTTCCTTCATGAAGTAGGAAAAACTTCCTCTAAAAGATATAAGGTTAGTAATGGGACTTGTATATGGTGGATCCCAGAGGAACCAACCCTGTACTGGACCCAGGGAAAAACAAAAGAAGTATAATAAAATCAGACTTTTTCAATGTAATGATACAGGCAAGAATCCTTACTTTGGCATCCCAGATATTTCTAAATTTTGGGAGAATATAGATCAACAGAAAAACGATTATTGGAAAGCTCCAGATGGCCTTTTTTGGATATGTGGAAAAAGAGCATACCCAAACCTCCCCTCTCAGTGGAAAGGGAGCTGTACTCTGGGAATCATACAGCCAGGATTTTTTCTTTTACCAGGACCTGATGGAGATCAATTAGGGATATCAGTTTATGTGGGCCTAAAGAGAAACAAGAGATTTGATTGGAGGATTCAAAAGATGGGGAGATGAAGAATGGCCCCCTGAACACATATTGGAAACATATGGACCAGCCACCTGGGCACAAGATGGGAGTTGGGGATATTGAACCCAAATTTATGTGCTAAATTGTATTATAAGACTCCAAGCCACTCTAGAGATAATAACAAACCAAACTGGTTGGGCAATGGAATTATTATCAAGGCAACAAACCCAAACAAGAGCGACCGTTTATCAGAATAGGTTGGCTTTAGACTATTAGCTGAAGAAGGGAGTGTTTGTGGAAAATTCAATACATCAAATTGTTGTTTAAAAATAGATGACAATGGGGATGCTGTCCTGGATATAGTCAATGATATCAGAAAAATCGCCCATGTATCCATTCAAAAGTGGGAATCAATGCTAAATACTAGCTGATGGGATAATGTATTGGGAATAGAATGGTGGAAAAAGTTAGGCTTCTTCCTTTTATGCGCTATAGCTGGTCTAATATTTCTTCCTTGTTTGATCCCCTGTTTCATTCGGCTCATCACCAGTGTAGTCCAAGGCATGCAAGTAGTGACAATGCCTCTGGACCAAAAGTTGACTACATCTAAAATGTCACAAAGGATTATGGTGTTAAAGAAACAAAATAATATAGAAGACCCCTTCAAAGAAGCGAGATTGATTTGTGAAAAAAATGAGCAAATAATGAAGGCTAGAAAATAAGGAATATTGCTCCAGACAAATGATTTATAAAAAGAAAGAGGGAAGGTTGTGAAAAATGCATATTATATGATTGGCTTTTCACAAATATTAAAAGGAATACTATATGTGTTATGTTGGAAAGTTATGTTTTACTAATTTTGTAGTGCTGAATCAATCCTTTTTAAGTAGTGTGGTAAATACAGTTTTAGGCTATAGCATAATATTAAAATAGAAACTATGCGATGTAATATACTAACTAGCTCAAGGAATGGATGAGATAATCAAGAAATTTTTTGCACAGAGATAACAGCAAGAAGACACTTCTTGGAAGAGAAGAATTACTGCTTCCTTATCAGGAAGAACCAGACTTCTTCCAGACTTCTAGAAGCCGAGAAATTGATTTACAAGATGGGGGGGGGGGGAGCAGAAATTAAGCAGAAGATATCCTTTGTTTGAAAGGAATGTTTACATAATGTATGAGATTTATGAATATGCAACAGGCTATTGCTTTTAAGGGTTAATCCTTTGTTAGCAAATCGTGTTCTGGGACACAGCAGAACACCCAGATGTCTGTAATGCTTTGCTTTTTATTGTCTTTTATTGTCAGAACTCTGATTGTCCAAATTCTTATTGCTCTAATTTTTATTACTATTTTTATAACTATTTTATTACTATTAAACTTTTAAAATTTTAACACAAGTGATTGGCGTTTTTCAGAATTTACAAAACACTACCCAGACCCATGAAGAAGAAGGAAGAAGGTAAAGAAGAACAACCCATCTTTGCCCTAAAACCTCAATCTTGCTTTATATTTATTTCTATATTCTAAAACCCCAAACTCAAAGTTTTCCACCCTGTGATATTATACACTTCTAACCAACTACACACCCATAATCCCAGTGCTATTAATTAATTTTGGAAGCCTTCTCCACAACCTCAGGTCAAATGCAGTGTTCTCTTGTGAGTCTGTGCCTTTCAGCACAGAAAGTTTAAAATTCTCAGCATCCAGGGTTCCAACAAACACCTGGCTGTGAAAGCCCTGGGGAGTCCATGCTAAATAACTCCCATCTAAATCCCAACAACTTAAGTACACCTTTTGCTCAGCTTCACTTTGTGAGTTCTAAAAATCAACTCTTCAAGGACATGCAACACAAACAAAAGAGACAGGACTTCTGAAGTGGTTTTAAATTCACAATGCATTAGTTTTATTTCAAAGTAATTTATTCATCTAGACAATTTAAGCATATCTGCATACTACTCCCCATCCAACTGCATGTATCTCTGAAGAGTTCTGAGTGTATGCCAAATAAACCCTGAGTGGGGGGTCTGCAATTCCCTGGTCCAGGGTATGACTCTACAGCTTGACCTGCCTCTACTCCAGCTTCTTTGGAAATTGGCCATATACTCCAGCATCCCTGTGTAGTTACTGTAGCAAGACTTCTCCCTCTGCCACAGAAGAGCTTATCTGTTCTGCCTATCAGCTGGTGCATAACTGTAAGAACCTAATAATAAGAGAAAGGCTTCAAAAAGAGCTTTGTCATTATGTCTGCTTATTATCATCACTCTTGAACATCTGAAAACTAAGTGCGGTATGGACAGTGAGTAGCTCGCCTTGAGGCCCATAAAAAGGAAGGCAAAACTGGTGCAAAATGTGAAGGGGAAAGCAAGGGGCAGAATCCCTGATCTTTGCCTTCCTCCCCTCCCCCCACCACCACTGCCTGCTGTGAGACACCCTGAGGCCTTCGGGAGCCGACCAACCCGCTGATCCTGCACCCTTGGGCCGAAGTCATGAGTGAGTTGTAGAACTCCTACCCTGCTCCTGTGTCCCATGGTGGGAAAACCACAAGTGGACCGAGGTTTGACTGCAGCGATCGGGCACTGCACCTGCATCTCAGAGGAAGGGCCACCGCATTCCAACCAAACTGCTCCAGAGACTGGGGAAGGCAGATAACACGATTCAAACGGCTTCACTCCCCCCAGCAGCACCAAAGGTAGTACAGTGTGATATTGACCTATCCCATGCTTTGTAAAGTAACCTTGGCTTTTCCTAAACTTTTTTCTACTTTTCTCGTTCTTTCTCTTTGCTCATCTAATGATTAAATAAAAATATATAATTTTTTTTGCATCAACATTTAATCTCATTTGGTTTTAATCTCCTTTTTGAGAATATTTTGAACCTTCAAAGTGCTTTCCATTTTATACACAGAGACTTAGCTTTCTTTGTTCTTGTTATAAATAACTATATAGTTGTTAGCTTTCACTATTATATATTGTCTTTTGCAAATTTTTTGTATATAGTACAGTTAGTAATCTCTTTTTAACTGCTTTTGATATAGTATAAGTTGTCAGCCTTAATCCCTGTGTAGATTATATATTTTAGTGTAATAATTATATATTATAGTTTAGGCTTTTGCAAAATATTAAAATAGAGGCTATGTGCTGTGTATTATAACATTAACTTTTGCAGAAGTAATTGTAGTTGTGAAATAATAACTAATGCCTTTATTTTTGTAACTAACTGACTAGTGAAATAGCTAATATTGATTGAAAGTACTTGTAAAAATGGCAAAAAAGGTCTGTATGATAAGATAACATTGAAAAGAACCAGGCAAATTACACCGAAAGAGCAAAGAGGAATCTACCACTGACCCTTCGGCTATTAATAACTGTCAAACCACAAACCAGGGGACCTTGTGAGGAAATAAAATACAAGACTCTCAAAATCACATCTGCATTGTGGCATGTACTCTAAGAAGATGAGGTATGGGGTCAAACTAAACTAAAGAATTCCCAGAACAGGTAAACTCAAAGGAATGTTTGAATATGTATAATCTTCATAAATATGCATTTGACCAATGCAATGAAAAAGTATACAAGAAGAGTTGCTATAGTTCACTGTGTGCATCTAGCTATATCTATGCACCCAGTGCTGTTGCTTTTGCTTTATCCCTTATCCCTTATTAAACTTTTATACAGTTTTAAAGAGTGAGCCTCATTTCTCACATTCTTCTGGGTTTAAACCAGATCGTAACATTTTTATTGGCATCACAGACAGTATTCCTTTAAAATGAGTGTTGCTTCCAAAAAAATCAATGAATTGGTAATTCTTATGACCTCGATCATTTTAGAAAAACAAAACAAGATACCTTTCTACATTTCTATCTACCTCTCTACCTTTCTAACCCTTCCTGACTTGTTTGTTTGCTTACTTGTTTGTTTGCACATGTACCTGTGCTAAAATGGTACACCTGAGGCCCAAGGTCTGGGAAATTGATACTCCTGAAGTGAAAGAACTGGGACATTGGAAAGTAACTTTGAGATTTGTAACTTTGTTAAACACTAGGTGCTCTCAAGGTGTAAGGAGTAGGACGTTGGAAAGTATTTTTTAAGAGGCGCCCCTTGAGAGAGACTACTGCGTTGTTTGTAACTTTGATTTTGTCTGGTTTGGTATAAGAGGCGCCTTCCCAGGGAGAGGAATGAGACTCCTGAAAATTAGCTTTATGCAGGGCACTCCCTAGGAACAATCTCTCCGATGGTTGTAACATAAAATAATGCACAAGCTTTGTTTATTATGTAGAATGAATTTGGTGCCAGGGCATCTTCTGTAGGAATGGTCTGAGCATAGAAGTTAAAAAAAAAAGGCTGCAGGCAAAGCCATCACCGAACATGATTGTCGTGTCCAAAGACTTCACAGAAAGCTTTGGAATGCAAATGAGAGAGAATTTTACAGGGAAAAAACCCCAAACTGTGACATTGTGAAAATGTAACATTCTCTGAAACGTAGTCTTATAACTCAACATTTCTTTGTTGTTGTCATGGTTTTGCATGGGAGACATTTAGCAAAGTGATACAAAGCTGGACACGCCTCTGTGAAAAACACATGTTAAAAACAAAAGAAACCTGGAAACTTCCTCTTTTCCTTCCAGCCTGAGAACAGGTGAAAAGGCTGGCCCGGCCCCTGTCTCGGCTGGGCCGGGCCAGGCAGGCTCTGCTGCGGGGCCAGGCCCTTCTACGAGGAGCCCACTGTAAGTCTCTGTCTGAAATTTCTCTCATCTGCCTCACGATTGTTGTGGAAGGACAGCAATTGGGACCACCGAAAAGACCCTAGTCGGAATTCTGGCCTTGCTTGAGATGGTTGCTTGCCAAGATCCTGAGAACCCTGCTGGTTTGCCAAGTTATTGTTTGCAGGTGTGTTTGCTGCCATGGAACACTGAGCCTGGTAAAGAGGGGGTGTCTTGCCCTGAATGCTTGCACCTGCTTCATGGTTCCTGCCCCAATAGCTTGTGAATTTCCCCACCTCTTGGCCTGGTTGGACTTTTCTGGGGTAACTTTTGGTGGTCCCCCCACAGAAGACCCTTCATCTGCTTTTCAACCACCGTGATGGACGGACTGAGATGGGAGAAGCCTCTGTCTCAAGGACTGAGACATGAGACCCCTATACAGAGAAGCTCCCCCCTTCCCAAGGACTGAGACTGAAACCCCTAACACGGGGGACGTCTGTGGCAGAGCCGACCTGACGAAAGCGAGATATTTGCCTGCAGGTGTGGCAATTGGCACAAGAAGACAATGGTTCTCGCCTACTGCTGAGAACATGGACTGTCTGTACCCGTCTTCAATACCTTCTTTCCCCCTCAGCAATTTCAATAGACTTATTCTTTATTTTATCTGTTCCCCCTCAACGATTTCAAGATCTGTTCCCCCCCTCAGCAATGGACTATAATAGAACCTTGAGTTAACCAGGTTTTGGAGATCTCCCCGATGTAACAGGCGGATCCTCGGCCGGACTGCAAAGGACTTGGTCTCTGTGTTTGGTAGCTATAACCCCCCCTCTTTCTCTCTCCCCCTTTCTCTATCTTTTTTTGTCTCCCTTAATCCCTCTATCACATTTGCTGTGGTCATTCAATAAAAAGTGCATTTGTTTTGAATAATACTGAAATCCCCACTGTGTTGTGTTTTGCACTCTGAGATCAGTAAAACGAACCATCACAATCCCCCACTTGTATGACCGGATTGTGACACCCACTGAGCCCCATCCCAGCTAGGCTGGGCCTAGCAGCTACCAGGCAAGAAGGTAGGGAAGCTGCAGGGGCCCGGGCCAAAGCAGGGCTGGGCCGTGGCTGTTAGCATCTTGCCGCAAGGTCCCCTCCTCCCAGCTCAGCCACCACACAAGATCATGCAGCAGAGACTAGAGGCAGCCCTACGGCTGGAATTGAGTGCAGAGAAACCAAAGACCAGCCATGCAGCTGATCCTGACACAGTCCCAGCCGCAGTTCAGACTGCAAGCACTGAGTGACCATCTGCAGACCCTGGGTGAGATGTTAACTCTTTCAGTGCTTCAATCCTCCCTTGAGCGAGAGAAAGGAACAAGATACAGGCATGTAAATAAAACAACATAAAAACATCAAAGTTAGTAAAGGAAAAGTCAAGTCCTAGATGGGAGGCATGAAAAGATGCCTTAATCTTGGAGTTGAAATCCTCTTGGAAAGCTGTAGAGAAAAGACTGTTTCCCTGTAACACATAAAAACCATGGGGAGATGAAGGGTTCAATTTGATATGAAACAAAGACCTCCATACCAAAGTAAACAAATGTTAAAGTAACTGTGACCCTATGAGAAATTCAAAAAGAGAAAGAGAAAAGAGTAGTCCGGTATCCCCAAGAGAAGAACAAAACCTTTATTCCCAGAAATAAAGATAATTTTAGAAATAGATAATGAGAACCTTTGCCTTTGAACAGCTCATCTTTAAAACAGTACCCCATAAGTTAACATAGCCTGTAAACACAGCTGTGAGAAAAGCTTGTAAAAACTGAGAACTTCTCATATTAAATATTAGATCCCGATGTTTCCGGGTGGGACGTGCCTGGCTTCGTCTGGCCTCGCTGCTGGACCAAAGGCTGCAGCTGTGGTGTTTTCACCGCAGAGATACCTTTGGCCGGCTGGGTGCTGCAGCTGGGCACTCAGAACAAATCCAGGCAAAGTAGGAACTCAGTTTACCTTTGGTGGAAAAGGTTCAAGCAGCAGTGAAGTGAAAAGAAGAGGGTTCTGTCATAGAGTCTTTAATCCGGAGTTTTATTGCAGCATGGTAGACTGCTGAATGCGGTAACAGCTCCCAGACAGACACCCGGCCGCATGGTCTCGTGTCTTTTTAAGCCCTGGGGACGGGGGAGGGGAGGGACAGGTGAGGGCCAACCAGGTGTGAGCAGGGGAAGGGTCAAGGGATATACAGGCCAATGAGCCTGGACCTGGGGGCATCTTTTGAAATTCTGCCAACCACACGACGCCTTGCTGGAATGTTAAAATTGATGGACAGCTCTTAGGCAGGAGGGCAAAAGGGGGAGGGGGAAAGGTTGGCACACCTGAGGGGGATGGGATAGGTGAAAGAGGAAACCGCACTGCAACATTCACAGTTACAGATTTCCCCGGGCGGCTGCTATTCGTAAAAGAGCCACGAGAAAACTGTTTTTTATTTTTTTTTAGACAACTCTCCATAACATTAACAAGAGAGACTTCTCTCCTTAAGTGAACTAAAGAAAGACTATTTGTCATGGTTTGATGCTGGCGCAATGCCAGTGCCCCCATGAAAATATATTCTCCCTAGTGGCTGCTGTGAGATGTGACCAGAAATAGAGCAAAGCAGGCTCCAGCTTGGGAATAAAGGAAAAAACTTTATTAACTTACAATATGTAAAAAGGAACACACACAGAACTCAGAATGAAAACCTTCCAAAAACATTCCTCCTCCCCCCACCAAATTTCCAATACATCACAGTAGGACAAAACCTTGGATTCTCAATTCAGTTACCGCCCTTCAGATCACCAACTCTCAGTCCATCATCACCCTTTAGATAATCAATTCTCAGTTCATCAAGAAGAGAAGAGTCCCTCTTGTACCATAGGCTTCCCCAGGAAACACAGTTGAAACCTCGTGTGTTTCCATGTCACTCGTGGCACTGCCCGGAGATCATTTGCCATCATGACATCTTCCTTCCATGTACAGTGCTCTCACCACTGCGCATGGACCAGAGCTGCTTCTAGGGTTTTCCTTTTAAGGGTGCTTAGTCCAGTTCCAAAAAAGAGCACAGTCTCTCACTTTCGGGACACCAGTCCCCCCCAAATTTCACCCCTGGGACCGAGGGGTCTCGAGAACAGAGATCTTCTCCTCCACTGAAGACAGAGGGCACCACCACACCCTCCTCAATCGTCTCTGTTCACACCACTCCTTCACATAACATCACTGCACTGTCTTGGCTCCAAGCCATTGCCTCCCCCAAAATGCAGTCTCTGTGTCACAGGAAAAAATGGTTCTGTCCATGGCTATACAAGAAAAGTCCAGCCAAAAGCCACTCCATCATCTCCTCCAACCTAGGATTCTTCTCAACTTCTTCTGACATCTTTCACTTGCTCAGACCTTCACCACACTTGCCCATTTCCTTCTATTTCATGTCTGTCTCTCTTCTAGGAGGGTTTAATGTTCCGCAAAGTTTTCATTGTCCAAGAAAAGGGTTAAAATCTCAGGCTCTGCCTGCCCAGAACTCCCACCACACCCCCTCTCTTCTCCTTCTCCAGCCGTGCTGCTGGCACATGATATCAATTTTCAAGGTGGCACAGGCACAGGCTCTCTCCCTCTCTCCCTCCTGGGGGGGAGGAGAGGGGGCTGTCTGATGCCTCTCAGTGTTCCTCCACCCCTCCATCCTGCAGGGGCTCTGGCCTACCTCACCCCAGGCCACATGACTCCCCCTCCCCCACCCAGCCCACGGCTGGGAGGGAAGGTCTGACCTCTTTTATGGGCTGGAACCAAGAGAGAGTTCCCCTGGGACTTCTCTGCTTTTTAACCCCCTGTGTTCTCAGAGGCGTATCCATATCTTCAGTGGCCACACCAGGTGCCAATATTCAAATCTGAGCACTGACTGGTTTGACCACAACTTCCCGAAAAACTCACTTCCTTATCAATGCAGGACACTCTTCTAGAAGTAGTAAACTAACTAAAATTTTAAGTTTTATTTCTTTACATTGTAAGAAAAAAAAAGTTATGAAGTGTTCTAAAGATTTTGTTCTAATTCTTATTACTCCTTCTTTTAGTTACTGTTAATAGTTTTTTTCTTTATACCCTTTTAAAGTTTTGAGCCTACTTTGCCTTTCTCCTAATCCTATCTCACAGCAGGAAGTAAGTGCACTGGTGATTGGCCATCACTGAACCCACCACACTCTTTAGTACATTAACCAAAAAAATCACAAAATCAACTGTCCTGGTTAGAAAAGGAAGTGAGTTTTTGGGATGCTGTGGTCAAAACAATAGGTGCTCAGATTTGAATACTGGCACCTGGTGTGGCCACTGAAGACATGGGTATGCCTCTGAGAACACAGGGGGTTAAAAGCAGAGAACTCCCAGAGGGAAGCTCTCTTGGTTCTGGTGGGTGAAAGAGGTCAGACCTACCCTGCACTGAGAGGCATCGGGTAGCCACCCCGCCCCCCCCCCTCCCCCCCCCCCCAGGAGAGAGAGAGGGAGAGCCAGTGTCTGTGCCTGTGCCACCTTGAAATTTGATAGCAGGCCGGCCGAGAAGGAGGGGGCGGGGTGGGGGGGTGGTGCAGGGAGAAGGTGCCCGGCAGGACAGCCATGGGAGTTCTGGACAGGCAGAGACTGAGATTTTTAACCCTTTTCTTGGATGATGGAAACCTTACAAATGCTGAACCTCCTGGAGAATTGAATGAGAAGAGAGATAGAGATGAGATAATAGGAAATGGGCGACGAGAGAAGTGGAGAAGAATCTTAGGTGGGAGGAGGTGATGGAGTGGCTTTTGGCTGGACTTTTCTTGTATAGCCATGGACAGAACCTTTTTTTTTTCCTGTGACACAGAGACTGCATTTAGGGAGAGGCAATGGCTTGGAGCCAAGAGAGTGCAGTTATGTTATGGGAGTGCATGAACAGAGACAACAGATGAGGAGGGTGGTGGTTGGTGCCCTCGATCTTCAGTGGAGGAGAAGATCTCTGTTCTCGAGACCCCTCGGTCCCAGGGGGTGAAATTTGGGAGGGACTGGTGTCCCGAAAGTGAGAGACTGTGCTCTTTTTTGGAACTGGACTAAGCACCCTTAAAAGGAAAACCCTAGAAGCAGCTCTGGTCCATGCGCAGTGGTGAGAGCACTGTACATGGAAGGAAGATGTCATGATGGCAAATGATCTCCGGGCAGTGCCACGAGTGACATGGAAACACACGAGGTTTCAACTGTGTTTCCTGGGGAAGCCTATGGTACAAGAGGGACTCTTCTCTTCTTGATGAACTGAGAATTGATTATCTGAGGGGTAGTGATGGACCGAGAGTTGGTGATCTGAGGGATGGATGTATTGGAAATTTGGTGGGGGGAGTAGGAATGTTTTTGGAAGGTTTTCATTTTTCTGTGTGTTTCTTTTTACATATAGTTGTAGTTTAGTTAATAAAGTTTTCTTTGCTCTATTTCTAAGTGGGGGCCTGCTTTGCTTATTCCTGGTCACATCTCACAGCAGACACCAGGGAGAGTGTATTTTCATGGGGGCACTGGCATTGCGCCAGCGTCAAACCGTGACAATATGGTTATGTTTGACTTCTTTTGCCAAACTTGTTTTTATCTTTTTACAAGGGAAAATTGTGTGGCAAAAAGTCTTAAAAAAGTATAATTTGTTTTAATTGATTTTATATTGGAAGTTGGTACAAGAATTTATACATTTATGAAATCATACATATATGCATTGACCTTCCTAATTTTACCTTGGAAGATTTTGGAATCATTACAATTTGGCTAAATTTTTTAAGAGTTATCATTTTGTGAAGTAAAGAATCCTAACAGAATATAAATAAAATAAAAAATCTTCTACCAACTCTCAAATCCACCTAAACATCTTTGATGTACTGTTGAGTTTCCTATGTCCTAGAAGAACATTTTAATTTTACCTCACTTCTTTTAATTATGCTAATCAATATGGCAACCCCAACACACTCTATTCCAAGCATGGTTCTCAGGGTGCAGAGTGTGATAAGGACAATTTACTCATTAAAACTCAAAAGAAAAAAAAAGGGTTCTTAGAGCAATACAACTAAATTTAAAGAGAATTAATTTCATTTTTTTTCTCTTCTATTGTTCTCATTTTGTATGAAAATGTTTTTATATTTTGTGAATTTGATATAATAAAAGTTAATTTTTTATAGACTTACCCAGTGGAACAGAAACACTACTGAGAGGAATGACGGATTTGTCTTTACAAACGAACTGTGGGTCTGCTGGTAGATAAAACTAGCACTGAGAGATAAAAGAAACAATGGGAAGGATTCCACTGACTGATGAATGGAGAAAGATATTTACCTTTACAAACAAACTGTAGGTTTGCTGATAAATGAAATTAGATATTGAAAGATGAAACAATGGGGAAAAACCCTAAATTCCATAAGAATTAAAAATTTTAAAAGGAGGGTTATACATTAGAGGGAAATCTTGAGTATCAGGCATTTCGGGAAGTCTGTACCTCTCAAGTACCTCAGCCAATGGGGAAAGACAGAAGGGTAATGCAGCCGGGATATTAGGATAAAAAGGAGGCTGCGTCCTCTAAAAATTTGAGAGACCCCAGAGGAACGCCCCGTGGCCTCTCCCTTTATTTGAATAAAGTAAAAGGACTCCTCTGTCTCCTTTTTGGACATAAACCTCTGATGTTTGTGGATTAATTTTCCTGACATTACCAATTAAATTCTTCCAACTATATGTTAATGTAGTCAAGAAAAAAACCTATTTTACAGCTTTTGAAGTATGTAAGCACACATCTTCAACAAACCTATTCACATTTGTTCCAGGGTACAATTATATTACAGGAGCTGAGGGTCTCCTTGAAACTCAGCTGATTGACACATGGTAATAGTGGGTATACTCCCCCTACAGTAATTTAAAATTTGAAACCCACTGTGTAACTCTATGACCAAACTTCAAAACATATTAAGTCAACATCCAAGAAATACAGTATTGGGGAATCCTTCACACCCACTACCCAATAAAGAAAACTGATCTTTGCGTTCTTCAGGGTGGGAAGTACTTACTAATAAGCATTGGATTAATGATTGCAATTGAATTTACATTTTTGGGTATTGGAATAACTATTGTATTACTTGCATTATTACATCTTCTTCTATCTTTTCTCTTACTAACCACTTTTCTCTATACATATCACCTGCTATGGGCAACCCATAAACTGAAGAAACATCAGAAGAAAATTCATTCCAATGTTTAAGTCAAGGGGTGGATTGTCAGAAACCGAAATATTATAGTTTATGACTTAAACATTTTCATTAAAGACTTTCAAAACTGTATTGCAACGTTGCAGAGAACACCACCACACCCTGAGTGGGGCTCTAAGAGGCCCTACACCGTTCACTGATTAAGATAAGATAAAATAGCAACTCAGGGCTGGGGACATTCACAAAGCACAAGCCTAATACCTTTGTGGAGGAGACCACAGCCCCAGGGCTATCAGCTGCCAGGTTTGCACAGATCCTTGCACCAAAGGGTGGGGGGAGAGAGGCTTTGGGTGTGTGTTGGAAGGACCTCTGGTCAGAAGCCCAGTGAACACCTATTCTGCACTGTGCAGAGAAGCCCAGCTGAGGGGCCCCTTCACCTGGGGAAAAAGCTTATCCACAGCAGAAGGGAGTGTCATGGCCCATCAAAAGCCTTGACTCAAAAAGGTCCCTAGACCCTGCACCAGAGCACTGCAGCATGATGCAACAGATCCACAGTGTTGCAAAGGATAGTGTTAAACTGGGCCCCTGCAAGGGAGGCACCTGACTGTTCCCACTTGGCCCGAATTGTATATTAATCCACTGAATTCTATACTCTTTGGCATGGTGTGGTGTGGCACGGCATGGTGGCAGCTTTCAGGCAGATATGGGAAAAGAAACAACAGTTTTTTACTAGTACATATATCTGTATAACAATGTGAGTGACCATGACACGGACCCAGACTGGCAGGGAATCTGAATCATTTATTGAAAAGAAACGAGCTGGTTTTATACAATTTTTCAAGGCACAGTATTTCCTTATATGGTAATTCTCACTACATGACCTATCCCACATTATCATGTCAGCAACACGCATTCTAAATGTCCTTCTATGGGGTGATCATGTGCTGTTCACCTGTCTGTCAGCTTCTAGCAGGTTCCTCTGCAGAAGGGGTCTGTCGTGACACCACCTCCCCCCAGGGTCTGGAGGGGACAAGCCTCTTTGTGCTGCGATGTGCTTCTGCAGGCACATCCCACAGCCCACAGCTCAACTCCATCCCATCTCTTCCTACATAACAAGGCAAACAAGCAACCATAACAGCAGCAACAACAAACAAAACCAGAAATCCAACAACAGCCTTCTCTCGTCTATTAAGCACTTTCCCCTTTGGTGTAGTTATGGTCACAGCTGGGAGGGGCTCTGTTGGCTCCTGGCTGGGCAGAGCAGGTGTGATGATTCTCCCGTGGCTGCAGGGGGCCCTGTGGCGGGAGCTCAGCTGCCTCTCTCCACATGGTAATGGTGGGCGCGCCAGAGGGAGAGAAAAGGGGCTTTCTTTACAAACCCATGGGCAGCCAGGCTCAGTGCCCCTCTGGATGACAAAATGGGCTGTAGCAGGAACCTCGTAGTGGCCGCTGGAACAGCAGAGGCGGGCACACCCTTGGGTGGCAAACAAAAGGTAACAGAAAACTCTGCAGCCTTAGCAGGAACCGCGAAAAAGCCCAAGGCAGCAGCAGAAAGCAGTGGGGCTGGGCAGTGGCAGCCGGGCTTCTCCATAGTAGCTGCCGCAAGCAGCCAGGGAGATGTGCCCTCTGGGAAGGGTTCGGGGTCCCACGTTTTGTCGTTGAGGCACCCAAGTAGTTGGTGAGGGTCCTTTCCAGTGAGATCGGGTGTTAATAAGGTCCCAGTTCAATAGCTGGTCTTACAAGCAAAAGGGAATTAGAAGCAGAAAAGGAAAAGACCACAGGTTAAGAACAATTTACTGGAAACAGCAATGAGATAAAGAAATGATAACAGCAACAATATTAATAATGAGGTGTACAAGGGAGGCAAACGATTCACATGTGATTTGCTCACCAGACAGAGCCTGGCAATACCTGACTGACCGCCATGCTATGCAACCCTGAAGGGACCCCTTCCCCCATCTCCAGAAAATGACATGAGGTGGTATAGAATGCACTCCAGGTCCTAGCCAGGCACCCTCCTGGCTACTGCAAAAATTAACCCTGTCCTGGCTGGAACAAGTACATTATCCACCCCTTTTCCTATACCATCTACATCATGCTCAGATCCTACACTTTCTAACTGATGTTGTGCACTGATTGTGGGAGGGGCAGTGGCACCGGTCAGCCGTGCATTCCAATCCCCTTTTGCTTTTGGCACTCATGCCAAGAGTGGCCGTGTCCCGACTCAGCTGCTGGCAGGCAGGATCCCAGTTTGGCCACTGGCTGGGATCCCGGACCGCCAGGAGCAACCAATAAATGTGGACCCACGTCAAAGGATTGAGGCAAAGGAAGAAGGAAGGACTCTTTGCTTGTTTCTCCGAGCTGCCTTTATTCTTTCTCTCAACCAAAGCGGTGCCGGGCCTGCAGCGCCATGCGGGAGCTGGACAGGTGACGCAGCGCTGTGCAGAAGGGGGACAGCAGCAAAAAAACGTGAAACAAAGCAAAACAGCTGCTTTTATGGCAAGGGGGCGGTTTCCCAGGAGGACACCATCTAACGAATCAAGGACTAGATAGGAGGGGTCTGGGGGGACAAATGTAAACATAATGCCAATAGAAAAAGGGACAGGAAAGGTGCATACCAATGAGAGAAGGGAAATATCATAACTGACAACGAATCTTCTGGATAAATGGGTGTAGCAAATTATGACAGGCTGCAGGGGCAGG
Source organism: Agelaius phoeniceus (assembly GCF_051311805.1). NCBI lineage: Eukaryota > Metazoa > Chordata > Aves > Passeriformes > Icteridae > Agelaius > Agelaius phoeniceus. Next base: position 20,243,547 of record NC_135301.1, read on the forward strand.
ATTTTGGAGGATAGACAGGGAAGAATCTGGAATTATCATAATTACCACGGAGAAAAGGCAAGAAGGCAGGTGGTAAACAACTTCAAGGAGACACTAAACATGTAATTTTCAAACCCCCACTGCCACATCTAACTATATACATACATATATATATATATATATACATATGTACAGGCATGAGTATCATTTCCATAGTCAATTGCCATTGCTCCAGAAAGTCTGTTGGGTTCATTTAGTCCATGACAACGGGTTCTATCTACCCTAGATGACTTTGAGGGAAAGAGGGCTGGTGTGCTGTCAGCTGGTTGAAAGCTGCATCAGGAGCTCACAACTGGTGTATCTGCAACAGTCCATCCTCATGGTCCATGGTAGTTATGGCATACAGTGGCAGTGTCATTCAGAAACCACTATCATACAATTCAACATTGCTGACTGTTCTCACCAAAAAATCAAAACCCGTTAAAGTGCACATGGTGTTGAAGCACAGACAGATGATTTTCAACTAATAAAAGTTGAAAATAAGGGTATTTATTGCAGCATGCTGGACACACGTGGAATCATTTCCAAATACATGTGCAAGGAGTTGCACACTCCTGCACTCTATACAGAAAAGGTTTTACATATCCAAGTGGTTTCTAGGGATGCAAAATACATAATCATTACCTGCCCACTTTGTCTCATAATTAGCTGAATACCTATTATGGCTGTGCAATTGTGCACCCTTAATTGAGTTGGTGGAATTTTGAAATAAGGGAGTGATTGTATGGGAGGAAGAAAATCATGTTCCTCATGGTGAACTCTTAACCTATAGCCAGTTAGCAGGACTTTTTGACCTGCTGGTCACGGTCCAAGCCTCTCTTAACTATTTGATTATTCTTGAGGCAAGGTATTTCTACGGTGTCTGCTTTTTCACAATTGCTACATCTATCCTTGTCACTTCTAGCTTCTATTTCTTAATATGTTTGTTACTCTTTAACTAAGGTATGTGATCTTTGCTAGCTAACTTCATTTCTTAACTAATTTTAAAATCTTAACTAAAATATGCAATCTTCTACTATCCCAATTGTCTTCCCAGCTAGCCCCTTGACTCATCTACGATTTTCAATTATCCTAAATACATTTCCAGCTGACCCCTTGACTCAGTGTTTCCCCATCCCTCTGATTACCCACCAAGTGTACACAGGTCCTTGAGCAAAAATAAACCCATGGCTGGTTTTGACTTCGCTTGAGGCAGGACTAATCCAAACTGTCTTCCCTACCATATTCCTCATAATGCACCAGAGGAACTTTATCCCCTTCTGCATTATGTAGAGGTTTTGATTGGGCAGGGCCAGCTTGATTGGTAGAGACTCTAGTGTTAACTAACCAGGTGGCCTTTGTAAAATGTAGACGCCAGTGTTTGAAAATCCCACTACCAATTGCTTTCAGTGTGGTTTTTGACAGTCCATTGTACCATTCAACTTTCCCAGAGGCTAGTGCATGATAGGGAATATGATATACCCACTCAATAATGTGCTGCCTGGCCCAGGTGTCTATGAGGCTATTTTTGAAATGAGTCCTGTTGTCCAGCTCAATTCTTTCTGGGGTGCCATGAAGCCACGGGACTTGCTTTTCACAGCCCAAGATGGTGTTCTGGGTGATACCTCAAGTTTTAGATTTTTATTTTTTTCAATTCTGTGCTGCTTTGGTGTGTGGGTCTGGGCTTTATATAAGGGGATAGTAAGCTCTCTTCACAGAGTAGGTAGACACAACAATTCCTTCTCTAGCTAGGGGCCCAAGGACCGCCGATCCGGATCTCAGGCCCAAGAGTATAAAAAACAGTGGACTGAAGAGAGAAAAACAAGAAGGATGGGACTTCATGGGCTGGGGCTGTAATTGGACAATTAGCTCCAACATGCTAATGGACCAAAATGTATAAAAATGTGAGGTCTTGTGACAAAGCCCTCTTTTGCTTCCATCTTGGAGCCATCCAGGCAGAGCCAGGACTGGCTCCAGTACTGCCAGGGTGTGACTTATGAAGGCTCTTCAATAAATATCTACTTTATTCTTTAACTCTGTCTAGCCTCTGTTCTAGCTGATTAAGGCATCATGGACAGTGGTGTGAGGCATAGGGAACGTCTCCATCCACCCAGGGGTTGTTTCTACCATTGTAAGCATGTAGTGCTTGCCTTGGTGAGTTTGCGGGAGTGTGATGTAATCGATCTTCCAGGCTTCCTCATGTCGCCACATTTCTCTTCACAGAGAAAAGCAAGGCACAATTCTTCCCAAGAATATTTCTGGGTTTCACATTCTCGGAACATCAGAGAAAGAAAACACAATTCTTATTTGCTGTGCCTGTGTTTGTGCAAAAGTAGAATGCAATATGGAGATTGTTTACCCAAAGTGATGGTGTTTTGTTTCCTTGGCCTATCAGGGCCAAGTGTGTGTGTGTGTGTCGGGACTGTCGGCTGACAGTCATGAGATTCTGTGCAGTTGTGTGCAGAGTTGAGTGCTTGGCAGATTCAGTTTAGATGTAATGTAATATAGTGTAATATAGTATAGAATAATATAGTATAATAAAGTAATGAATTAGCCTTCTGATATCAATGGAGTCCTCCTCATCATTCCTCCCTGCCACAGGGGTTGTTCTGATTTTATATCCCCATACTTATATTTCAGCCATCATCCATCATACACAGTCTTTACCCACTTGGCCTGATTGATCGCAACACATAATTCACAGTTATGGATAACCTGGGATATAGTCTCCGTGATTAAGTCCCCCTCCTTGACCATGAGCCCATCTGTTGCATCTCTTCCCTGATGACCTGAGGAGTCATGGGCCCACTGAATCAGAAAAAAATTGTGCTTATGTTGCCTGTCCCGATTCACCTGAGACACTTTAATCTTGTGTTGTGGGTTGATGCTGGCCAGATGCCAGGCACCCACAAAGTCTGTGCACTCACAACTCTCAGCAGCTGGACAGGGGAGAGAAAATTAATGAAGGGTTCATGGGTTTAGATAAGGACTGGGAGAGATCGCTCATCAAATACCTTAATGGGCAAAACAGACTCAAATTAGAGATATGAAATTAATTTATTGCTAACAAAATCAGAGCAGGATAAGGAGAAGTAAAATAAGCCCTTGAAAACACCTTTCCCCCACCCCTCCTTCCTTCCTAGCTCTACCTCCTCCCCCAGTGGAGCAAGGAGACAGGGAAATGGGGTTATGGTCAGTTCATCACCTGTGGTTTTTCCTGCTGCTTAGGGAGAAAAGTTGTTTCCCCAGCTGCACTGTGAGTTTCTCCAAGTCCATCTCATGAGCAACAGCTCTCTGCACACCGTTTCGTCATGAGTCCACCCCACAGGAACAGTACCCATCAAACTGCTGCAGTATAGGTCACTCTTCCACAGGATACAGTCCTTCAAGGACAGGCTGCTTGTCTCGGTTCAGAGACAAGTTTAGAAAACACTGGAATAAGTGTTTCCTCAAAAAAAAAAAAAAAAAAGTTCCAGCAACCCATTTACATCAATAAAACTGAATACTAGTGGATGAAAATGAAACCCCCCTCCATCAATTTATTGACCAACAGAATGCCCACACAGCACATTAAAAGGTAAATAAATGCTTGATATTGAATTGTCAGACCTTCCCCTCCCCCCCACCCCATTGGAACAAAAAACCAAAAATGCAGGGAAAGGAAAAAAAAGAACCCCCCGGCCACTTGGGCGGGGGGGGGGGGGGGGGGGGGGGGGGGGGAGATGGCGAGATGGCACTGGGTCCTGTCTCAGGGAAAAAAACCAAAAGGTTCATGCAGCAGCTCTGGCAAACAGACGGGAACCTGGTGAATCTCTGGTGTTGGTCCCCTCTTCACAACAGATGAAGCAGGTGGGTTTGGTGTCCTTTTTCTTGTTGGCTCAGCTGTTTTGGAGAAGAGGGGCCAAAATGGAGTGGCCCTTTGCCTTTCCTGCCAGTTGTTCTCTCTGATCTCGGACCAAAACCAAATTGTTCAGGTCACTTTGAAAAGCCGATGAAGGATTGATGCTGCAGCCTCTCCAGGGCCAGGGAAAGAAAAAAAACCTCCTGGCTAGGCTAACAAAAAAACCCAAGCTAGCCAAGCAAAAAACCCAGACCGCGCAGTACACCAGATACCTGGGGAATGAGGCTTTGAAAAAGAGTGCTGAAGAGCCCCCAGGCTCGCCCCTCCCCCCAGACCTACCTTAAAATTACAGTAACCCTTTTTGGGCATAAAACTGACGATCAAGGAATAGACTAATCATCACAAAATCACCCCACGACACTGCTCCAGCATGGGAGCAAGGCCCCTCTCTCCATAGGTCTCCTCTGGGCTCACACTCTACTCTAGGCATCCAACTGCTTCAGCGTGGGGGGCTGCAGGTGGATCTTTGCATCCTCCATGGACCTCCATGGGCTGCAGGGGGACAGCCTGCTTCACCATGGGCTGCAGAGGAATCTCAGCTCTTGTGCCTAGAGCACCTCCTCCCCCTCCTTCTTCACTGACCTTGGCGTCTGCATGTCGTTTTTCTCATGTGTTCTCACTCCACTCTGGTTGGAATTAAAACTGTGCCATCACTTTTTGTAGAGAGCTTTTTGGATAATTGGTTAGCTGAGAAAGGACATTCCGATGTGATACCAATGGATAAGGGTAAGAGAAACAAGCTGGGAACTGAGCAACCGGTGCCCAATTACTGACGAAGGTCACAGTGACCTTCTCTAAAACAGGAAGACGGGGGAGAAAATTGCTTGCCAGAAAATGTAGTTATCCCAAGGTAGAGAAATTAGAAGAATGTACACATAGAAGCAAAATAATTGTTAAGAGATAGAAGTAGGTGTGTTTGATCATAGTGTGCTTTAACCAATAATGAGCTCAGATTTTGCAATATGCATAAGCTTCATTAACACTAATATAAAAATGTGTAAGCTTTCAATAAACTTCGAGATTTGCTATTCATCGCATATGGTGTGTCGCATCTCTCCCGCCGTTACGACAAATGGTGACCCCGGACGTGTACCTTCGGGACTAGCCACGGTCGGAGGCGTAAAAGTCAAGTGCAGGTCCTTTCGCGGCTGGGGACGGCAAAAAACACCGCTGAAAAAGGAAGGTGTTCGGCCCCGGGTGACCTCAGAGGAGAGCCCGGCTGCTACGTGCTGCCGGACCTGAACAGAGCCGCAAGAAGCGCGCAATCGTCGTTGAAATGGATAAAGACAGGCAAGCAGCATATGATTTATTTACTGACTTTTTACGAGGGCGTCAGATTAGAGGGATAGATTTACAGAAAGAACTTCCTGGGTTGTTAGCTTATGGGTGTGCACAGGGGCTTTTTCGTAATCCGCATACAGTGCATGAGTTGTCGGAATGGCGTATATTCGGGAATAAGCTGTGGCGTGCAATCATAGATGAGGATAAGACCGCGAGAGAGTTGGGAAATTTATGGCGAGTTGTGCATGCTGAATTCTTGAAATACCAGGCGGAGGAAAGAGCTGCCCAGCAGACTAGTGCAGCCCGTGAAAGCAACAGGCGTTGCAGAGACTGGTTTGGGTCCCCGCCGATACAAGCTCCTGCTCTAAACAGCAGCTCCCTGCAGCTATCGGCTTCTGCCGCGGGCAGTAGCCCCCCCGCGCGTATTCCAGCCGTGCCGTCCGCGCCGCCTGCCCCGGTGTTAAATCCTGCACCGCCTCCGCCTCCTCCCGCTCCGGACCCGCACCCTCCGCCGCTCTGCCGCAGCGCACAGCCCGCAGCCGCCCCGCCGGAGAGGCTCGTGCCGGCCCCGGCCCTGGGCGACTCAGCAGCTGCAGCGCGGCCGCCTCCCGCTCCGCAGCCGCCAGCACCGCTCCGTAGCCGCCCCGTCCCCGAGCCGAGGGGGGGACGGCAGGACAGGCCTCCCGCCCCCCGTGGAGCAGCGGGCTCCGGTGAGTCCGCCCGCCCCGCGGCTGCCCGCAGCTATCACCACTTCGGCTAAACCTGCCTTCAGCCCGCAACCGCCGGGAGCCTCGGAGTGGACCTAGCAGCAACAGCAGACAGTGATTTTGGTGACTGTTCACCCACAAAAGTCCCAACGAGAGTAAAGAGACCACTCATTATTGATGGATTATCTGTGAGAGTTTTACTTTTAGGACATTTCTTGGCTACAGTGTTGGGATTGTTTGTTTTATCTAGAATAATGGACGCTGGCTATGTAGGGGAGAGTTCTATTATGCTGTATATTCTTTTTCCACCTATGCGAATCGAACAATGAACTGTTAGATGCACTTTGACCTTTGTTAAAGGGAACTGATCCTGCACAGCCTGTTCGTGTAACCCCTGAACGGGCTGAAACACTGCAGCAGATATTAGACCGTGTTACACAAGGCAGTGTTCAGAGACGTGATTTTGATCTCCCTGTACAGCTGACAGTTTGGTGTAGACAAAAATTTTTTACTGGGTGCACTTACTTAGCATAAGAGAAAAACGGGGGAGATATGGGCCTTGGAATGGATATCTCCTCCACTTCAACAACATAAAACTCTTTTTCAGAAAATTGACATTTTAACTGATTTGCTCAAAAAGGGTCGTGATAGGACAGTGGAGTTAGATTTAATGCCCAAAAAAGATCACTAAAGTCCTTATCGGATGCTATAACTGCTTACACAGATGCAAGAAGAAAATCCAAACAACTGTTACTCATTATATGTTTAGAAAACTGGACTGGATGTCATGTAACATTTAGAATTATAATTTAACCTGAATGTTAGTTTGCACAAAAAAAAACAACTCCCTCCAAACAACAGAAACAACAAAACTTCCACTCAAAACAGATACTAAAATATATAATAGACTTCCAACCATAATATTAATATTATTATTATTATTATTATTGTGGACAATTTTGATAAATAATTACCAAAAAGAATATATTCATCCCTACTGTTTAAGCATCAATTGACTTTTAAAACATAAAGCATAAACACTGATGTTTGAGGCCTAGAAAACATTCCTTCTATTGTTTGAATAATGATTTCAGTCTACAGGAAAACTGTTGCTTAGCTTTTCCTGTAACATCGAACAAAGAGTATTTTGTACTTAGTTGTTATCCTTTTTCTTTGTCCAAGTGAGAACACAATATGTCATTTAAAATATTCTCTCATTTAATTTACATTTTAATCTGAAAGAGAATATGAGTTTAAAAAATCATACCACAGCAGTAACGTCCCTTTGTACTTAGAAACATATTTCTTGTACCTGTTCAATTTAAAGCAAACCTGCAATACTCTAAGCACCTGACTCAACTTGTAACTTCTCCATCACTTCTTATATATTTTTTTTCCTCTGAAAATAACCAGTGTGAGCTGTAGCTTGTCTCACATGTGTTAAGTTCTTCACTGGCTTTGCATAAAGAGATTCACAAGCACATGAGTTATTCTACACTGCTTATTTGTCTTAAATATCCGATCTAAAACACATCATCTGATTTGTATTTCTTAATATTTTATAAGTGAGTTAGTTCTGAGTTATTTTTCTCTGTTTCCTGTGTTTAACCAAGATGCTGAAAGACTTTGTTGATACGTTAGACTTCACTGAAACAAAGGCTTCACACAGATCAGGCCTTGGTATTGATGGATGGCTCAAATCTTTAAACTTAGGATCATGGTTACGTTCAATTATTAAGGTTAGCATTGTAGTAGCTATTGTAGTTTTGCTGTTAGTATTAGTCTTGCCTTGTTTTTGTATATGCTTGCAGAATATGGTGAGAAAGATGATAACTACTGCATTTAATCAAACTATGCTTGTTTAACAGAAAAACAGGGGAGATGTAGAGAGCTTTTTGGATAATTGGTTAGCTGAGAAAGGACATTCCGATGTGATACCAATGGATAAGGGTAAGAGAAACAAGCTGGGAACTGAGCAACCGGTGCCCAATTACTGACGAAGGTCACAGTGACCTTCTCTAAAACAGGAAGACGGGGGAGAAAATTGCTTGCCAGAAAATGTAGTTATCCCAAGGTAGAGAAATTAGAAGAATGTACACATAGAAGCAAAATAATTGTTAAGAGATAGAAGTAGGTGTGTTTGATCATAGTGTGCTTTAACCAATAATGAGCTCAGATTTTGCAATATGCATAAGCTTCATTAACACTAATATAAAAATGTGTAAGCTTTCAATAAACTTCGAGATTTGCTATTCATCGCATATGGTGTGTCGCATCTCTCCCGCCGTTACGACAACTTTTTGTTTATCTTTCTTCTCAAATATGCTATCACAGAGGCGTTACCACTATTTCTAATTGGTCCAGCCTTGACCAGCAGCAAGTCCATCTTAGGAGCCACCAGGGATTGGCTCTGCTGGACATGGAAGAAGCTTCTAGCAGCTTGTCACAGGACCCAGCCCTATAGCCTCCCTGATACCAAAAACCAGGCCATGCAAAAACAATACATCTTGGCAGCGTGATCCACCTGTCCATTGTTGTAATGTTCTTCAGTAGCCTGACCCTTGGGTACATGTGCATCTACATGACATACTTTTACAAACAGCTTCTCTAACTGGGCAGTGATGTCTTGCCACAATTCAGCAGCCTAGATGGGTTTCCCTCGGCACTGCCAATTGGTCTTTTTCCATCAGTCTAGCCACTCCCACAGAGCATTTTCTACCATCTACAAGTCAGTGTAGAGGTAAAGCGCTGGCCATTTTTAAAATTCAGTGATATCTAAAGCCAGCTGGATGATTTTCAGCTCTGCAACCTGATTAAATCCTCCTTGTTCCTCAATAGCTTCTGTGACTTGTTATATACCACTCCATATGGCAGCTTTCCATTTTCTATGTATCCCTACAATATGGCAGGAACCATCAGTAAAGAGAGTGTATCCCTTTTCATTTACTGGTAGCTGATTATATGGTGTGGCCTCTGCAGCATAAGTCAGCTTTTCCTTCTCCTCCAGTAGCCTGAAATTTTCTCCTTCAGACCAATTCATGATGACTTCCAAGATCCCTGGGTAATTTGGGTTACCTATTCAAATTCACTGTGTGATCAGAGCAATCCATTTACTCCGTGTAGCACCAATGGCATGGTGTGTAAAAGGGACTTTCCCTTTGAACATTCAGCCCAGCACTTGAAGTAAGGGTGCCAGGAGGAGCTATGCTTCATTGCCAATCACTTGTGAAACACCTCAAACCCCTTCATAAACTGACAGGATCTCCTTTTCAGTTGAGGTGTAATAGGCCTCAGATCCTTTGTATCCCCAACTCCAGAACCCCAGGGGTTTTCCTCGAGTCTCTCCAGGTACCTTCTGCTAGAGGCTCCAGGAAGGACCATTCTCCCCAGCTGTGGTATAGAGTGTTTTTCTCATCTTGTTCTGTCCTGAATGACCCAAAGGCTACTGCATGAACAATCTCCTGCTTAATCTGTTCAAAGGCTTGTTGTTCAGGACCCCAATTAAAACAGTTCTTCTGGGTCAGGTGAAAGAGAGGTTTTATAATCTGACTGTAATCTGGACTATGCATTATCCAAAACCCCACAGTGCCTAGGAAAGCCTGTGTTTCCTTCTTGTTGGTTAGTGGGGACATAGCTGCTATTTTGTTGACCACATTTATTAGAATCTGAATACGTCCATCTTGCTATTTTACTCCTAAAAACTGAATTTACTGGGCAAGTCCCTTGACCATACTTTGCTTTATGGAAAAAATGGCCTTCAGGACAATCTGGATTATCTTCTTCCCTTTCTCGAAGACTTCCTCTGCTGTGTTCCCTACACGATGATGTCATCAATGTACTGCAAGTGTTCTGGAGCATCACCCTTTTCCAGTACAGTCTGAATCAGTCCATGACAAATCATGGGGCTGTGTTTCCACCTCTGGGGCAGGTGGTTCCAAGTGGAGGCCCTGGGGGGCATCCCCTAAGTTACATCCCATTGGCTCCTTCCCCTGTTCCTATGTCTGTTCCTATGTTCCTGAGCCACTCCTTCCCTCTTCCTTAATTGGCCCTTATCTTTGTACTGCCCCGAGACCAGGGTCAGCCCCCGGGCCCTTGGAGAGAGAAAGCTGGACCCTCCATGTGTGTGCGTCTGGGACCTGAACATCTCACCACGTGGCTGAATTAAACATCTGTGAATATTGTGCAAAGGCCCTTTTTTTGCTTCTTTACCTTGGACTTCACTAGCAGCAATTCAGACTGCTACGATGGCACCCAATGTGAGGACTCCCGATTAGTCTGAGACCTCTTCTCCTGGAAAACACCTGCACCAGACCACCCCAAGAATTTTCTTACCCCCGTGTGGAGAGTTTGAAATTTTGGTTCCTTCCTCCTTTTACTCTTGGGTGTTGGGAAGAGACTGGGCTAAGATGGAAATAATGCTCACCCATGCACAACAAGAAGTGCACCTCCACCTTAAAAAGTCTTTTCTTCAAAAATTTTTGATTTTCAGAGGGAGAGTAAAGTGTTTTCCAAAAGATTTTTGTTGTTAAGAAGGGAAGTTGAAGTACTTTGTACAGTAGTTATTTAAGCATTTTCCTCAGTCCTAACTGATGAATTTTTGGAAGTACTTTGGGAAAAGTAAAAAAAATAAGACAGAATTCTGTCCTTTATTTAACATGATGATGAAATGTGTTCTGAATCTTGAGGAACATTTAAAAACGGCTAACTCCAGCTGAAAACCCCTCCTCCGTGTTCCCTGTTATAAAATTGACTCAAAATGAGTAATTTCCAATCAAAGAATTTATTAATTATTGAAGCAGTTATACTACGTAAGCAAAGGCTCAGTGCTGGGCGACAGGGGAGTCTCTGCTCCACCTACTGCCGCCCCAACTAGTTTCTGATTCAGTCCTTTTATCCTCTCCATCCTTCAGGAGTCCATGTTATCTCGGAGTTCTCTGCGCCTGCGCTGGTTGTTGCTAGGGGTTCATCCTTCTGTCTCCTGGTGGTCGGTGATAAAAGGCTGCGCAGTCTTCCTCAGCTGCATCTTCTTCACCCTATGTCCTTATTTGGTGACTTCTCCGTGGAAAATTACCAAAATCTTATGATTAACGCAATATGTGCCCTATCAAGCTTAAGCAAGCAAATGTCCTGCCTTGCAAACTGTGCCCTATCAAGCTTAAGCAAGCAAATATCCTGCCTTGCAGACTGTTTATCTGCCCCTGCCCCTTCCCCAGCTTTTCCCTGGTCGTTATCTCTGTGAGTTATCTGCTTGTACCATTTGTCAGCGGGAAAGGTTTCCCTGCTGGGTGTTAATCTGCCCCTGCCCTTTCCCCAGCCTTTCCCTGGTCGTTATTTCTGTGAGTTATCTGTTTGTACCATTTGCTGGGTGGGACTATGTGTGGGCTCCTGCAACCCCTTCCCTGGTATCCTTGTGGCTCATATCTCATGAAGTAGTACAGAAATAGTCAGCAGACAACTCTTGTAACACACTGGTCTCTTTTTCGTGACGAACAAAATGTAGTCCCTCATCTCAATCCCCCCTTTGTTTTGATACTCAATTTTGTTCGTCAAAACACTCTAATTCCCTTTTGCTGAGCTCCAGAGATTCTTCTGGATCATCCATCTTCAAGGTTTCGTATTTTGCTCGTATGAGCATAAGGTGAGCAGATTCTAATCTGCCTTTTACAATGCTAATCAATTTATTAAAAATACAAGGGCCAAACGTGAGTCCCAATAGTAAGAGAAGTAGTGGACCCGCTATCGTTGATAATAAAGTTGTAAGCCAAGGAGAATAGTTAAACCAAGATTCATACCAGCTTTGGTGTTTTTCCCTTTGTCTTCTTTCTAGCCCCTCCCTTAGTTTTGCCATTGAGTCCTGTATAATTCCGCTCTTGTTTACATATGTGCAGCATTCTTCTCTTAAAGCAGCACATAGTCCTCCTTGTTGCAGGAATAATAGATTTAACCCCCTTCGATTTTGTAAGGCTACCTCTGCTAGGGAATCTAATGATTCTGTGAGGTCTTTGATGGAGGTTTCGATCGTCCTGAGGTCTTCATCTACAGAGGCTCTTAGTTCTTGGAATCCTCGGTGTTGCTGTATGAGTGAGGCTATTCCTGTTCCTGTCCCGGCTGCACCTATTCCTAGTAACATTGCTACAGTGAAGGTTGTGAATATTTCCCGTTTCACTATGTGGGGTCCTATATTTTGATATTGTTCATAAATGTACTCTACGGGGTGGTAAAGGACTCTGGGTACTATCAATACTTGAATACAAAAGTCACTGGATTCATTAAATCGGTCTATATTTATACATGGGGTGACTCCGAGAGTGTTACAGACCCATTTAGTATTTGCTGCTGGCAGTATCCAGCTGGCAGGTTTCTTAGGGTCACTCAAATTCCCCATAACCTGACATAGATGTTGTTTTTCCACTGGTACTCGTCCTATACATCTTCCTCTCCCCGTTACCCTTGCCAAGGTTATCCCTCTCGATTCTTCTCCTTCTTTTTTCCATAGGCACCTAGCTGGGTTGGTCCCATTTACTCGTCTGCTTTTTGCTGTTACCCCTATGGCTTCATAGAACGGGGGGTTTACGGTGTAACACAGCCAACATTCCTCAGTTAGATTTGGATGGGTCTCATTCAGGACTAGGAAAGTGGCCTGTAATATTTTCCACAAGTCCCCTTCTCCCGGGTTTTCAGGTCCTCGGGTCGAATTAGTAAAGTTTTGCTTATACATTTCTGGAAAACTAGTGGTTGGGGCTGTTTCTGATTCATTTCCATTATTTTCTCCTAGCGTTAGTTCTCCAGCTATCACCTGGTTTGGTCCAATTGGTTCGGGGTCGTGTGGCACGGTTGTCTTTTGGATTATAAAGTGCCCCCCTCTGTCTGTCCCTGGTTCCCATAATCGGGCTCCCCACATTTTCCCTAATAACCAGACTTGGTCATGTGGTTTTGTCACATTAATGTAAATCATATTGCATGTTCCATCTAACCCTCCTTCTTTCTGGGTATATGTGGAAGTGGGCTGTGTACACCCGTATGGACCCCATCCAGTTCTGATAAACCCGTCCTCGTTCCCCCCAAAGGAGCTTACTGATACACAGTCCCAATAAGCACAGTAAAAGTGTCCTGGATAGTTACAATACTCTTTTCCCGGGTTTGAGCTTGGACAAAAATAATATCCAAACTGATTTAAACATGGATTTAACGTAATATCTTTGTTTTGTGCTTTTTCCCCCTCCCATGTGTGCCCTTTGTGTTCTAATCTCGGGGACTTAAAGTAGGGCTTTCTCAACTCGTCCTCTAAGAGTTTGCAATATCCAAGAGCCTCCCGATTCCCTATTAGGTGGGTTTGGAGATAATGGTTATCTCTAACCCAGATTATTATCCAAATCATTTATTAGTTCGTTTCAGCTTTAATTTGGTTTCTCCCGGGAGACTGCAAACCTCCCAGCTGTGAGGGGGTTTTACCGGTCCTTTTATGCGACTAGCATGAGTCCATCCTTTTTCAGCAGTTCGTATGGCTGCTTCTGTGGTGAGGAGTACTTGGAACGGTCCTTCCCACCTTGGAGTCAAGGGGTTTTCTTTCCAGCTTTTCACGAGCACCCAATCTCCTGGCTGTACCTGGTGTAAGATAAAATCTAAAGGAGGCCGTTGTGCTAACATACCTTTTTCCCATAATGCCTTTCTGTACTTTGTCAATTCCACCAAATATTTTTGCGTACATGTGTCATTAATGACAGGATGTTCGTTAGGATTTTCTAGGTTATACGGCATCCCATACATCATTTCAAAGGGTGATACCCCTAAATCAGCTCTAGGTCTTGTTCTTATATTTAGCAACGCTAGAGGAATACATTTAACCCAGGTCAAATTGGTTTCTGCTACCAGTTTGGTCAATTGCTTTTTTATTTCCCCATTCATTCGTTCAACTCGTCCAGAGCTCTGGGGATGCCAGGGGGCATGTTGTTCCCACCGTATGCCCAGAGCTGTTGCTAAGTTTTGGGTAACTTGGGAAATAAAATGCGGCCCTCTATCTGAGTCAATGACTTCTGGGACCCCGTATCTCGGGATTATCTCTTCCATCAATATTTTCGTAACTACTTTGGCTGTTTCTCTTACGGTTGGGAAGTGTCATGGTTTAACACTGGCACAATGCCAGTGCCCCCATGAAGATACCTTCTCCCTGGTTTCTGCTGTGAGATGTGACCAGGAATAAGCAAAGCAGGCTCCTACTTAGGGAAAAAAGAACCAGAACTTTATTGACTAGTCTACAACTACAGATAAAAAGGAACACACACACACAGGGAAAATGAAAACCTCACAAATGCATTTCCTCCTCCCCCCACCAAATTTCCAACACAATACATTTGTTTCTCAAATCACCAACTCTCGGTCCAGCACCACCTTTCAAACAATCAATCCTCAGTCCATCAAGAGGAGAGGAGTCCTTCTTGTGCCATGGGCTTCCCCTGGAAACACAGTCGAAGCCTCGTGTGTTTCCGTGTCACTCGTGGCACTGCCTGGAGTACATCTGCCGTCGTGACTTCTTCCTTTTCACGTCCAGTGCTCTCACCACTGAACACGGACCAGAACTGCTTCTAGGGTTGTCTTTTATGGATGCTCTGTCCCGATCCAAAAAAAGGCACAGTCTCTCCTTTGGGACACCTGTCCCCACAATCTCTCCTTTGGGACACCTGTCCCCCCCATATTTTTTCACCCCCTGGGGCTGAGGGGTACCAACACTGAACCCTCTTGGTTCTGAGGCCATTGCCTCCCCCTAGAATGCAGTCTCTGTATCACAAGGAACATGGTTCTGTCCATGGCTATACAAAAAGAGTCCAGCAAAAGCCACTCCATCATCTCTTCCCACTAGGATTCTTCTCTATTCTTCTACTATCTCTCACTTGCCCAGACCTCTCTCACACTGGCCCATTTCCTTTTTCATCTTCCACTCTATCTTCTAGGAAAGGTCAATGTTCTGTAAAGTTCTCATTTTCCAAAAAGGGGTTAAAAGCTCCTACAAGCGGCCGGCTGAACCCCCCCCTCTTCTCCGTCCCAGCCGTGCTGCCGGCACAGGCCCATGTTTATCAAGCTTCAAGGTTACAGTCTCAGGCAGCGGCTCTTTCTCTCTCTCTCTGTCTCTCAGGGGGGGCTGCCCGATGGCTCCCGGTGTCTCTCTCTCTCTTTCTCTCTTCCACCCTTCAGCCCCGGGGCTCAGGCCTACCTCTCTTGGCCACATGGCTTTTCCCCTCCCCCTGCCCAGCCAGCAGCTGGGCCGGGGGAGAGACCCGAACTCTTTCCCGCCGGAAACCCAAGAGGCCCTCCCAGGGGAGAGCTCTGCTTTTAACCCCGTGTTCTCAGAGGCGTGTCCATGTCCCAATGGCCAGGTTAAATGCCAATATTAAAGTCTGAATATCCATTGGCCAAAAACACAGCATCCCAAAAAACACATTTCCTGTCAAACCACCACAGGAAGGCTTCCACAAAATGTGTTAGGTGGTCCACCAAGACCAATAAATATTTGGTTCTCCCTACTTTGGGGAGCTCGGTGAAATCTATCTGAATGTGGGAGAAAGGCCTTTTCGCTAGCGGTCGGCCTCCCTCCGGTAATTTTCTCAAATTTTTTTCTATTTACTTGTAAGCAAATTAGGCATCCTCTGGTTACTTGTTTGGCAATGTCCCAGATTCCCACACTCACATACTTTGCAGCAAAATAATCTACCAGTCCCTGTGATCCCCAATGTGTTTTTTGATGTATCTTAGTCAGTAATCTATGTGCCAATGCTCTAGGTATTATTTCTCTGCCATCTGCTAATTTCCATGCTCCTTGTGCATCCCTTTTAGCTCCTAGTTTTTGTATTTTATTCTCTTCCTCTTTATTAAACTTGATGTCGGGGTCAGGTTCTGGCGTTTGGGAGTGTTCTATGTTTTCCTGCAAAGTGAGGAGTCTCAGGGCAGCCTGTTTAGCCTCCTGGTCAGCTGCATTATTTCCCCTACTTCTCAAATCCAGTCCTTTTTGGTGACCTTTCAGGTGAACTATAGCTATTTTTCGGGGTTTTCGTAGGGCACTGAGCACATCTAATATTAATTTATGGTGAACTAAATCTTTCCCTTGTGAATTTATTAGTCCTCTTTCCTCCCATATTTTGCCAAATGTATGGACTACCCCATAGCTATATTTCGAGTCCGTAAAAATAGTCCCATCTTTTCCTGTTAACCATTCCAGGGCTCGTAGTACAGCATATAGTTCACATGCTTGGGCGAACCAGGATCCACTAAGGGGTCCCGATTCTATCACTTCCAGGTTGGGTCCCCTTATTATAGCATATCCTGATTTTCTCCTTCCCTCAACTACTCTGGAGGATCCATCCACAAACAGTCTTTCTCCTTTTTCCAATTCTTCTTCTTCCAAATCTGGTCTGATTTTTGTCTGTTCTTCTATAGTCACTATACAATCATGTGTTAGTGCTTCTTCTAGTCCTCCATATAAGAAGGAAGCTGGATTTTGGATATTAGTAGTTTCTAGAGTTAAATTTGGAGCCTCAATTAATATTCCTTCATATTTTAGAAGCCTTGCGTCTGAGATCCATTTTTCAGCCTTTTGCTGTAAGACTCCCCGTATGTTATGGGGGGACAGCACTTTCAGGCTGCTATTAAATGTAATTTTCCGGGCTTCTTCTACCAAAAGAGCACATCCTACAATTGCTTGTAAGCACGTAGGCCATCCTCTGCTTACTGGATCCAAGATCTTTGATAAATAAGCCACCGGTTTCCTTTTCTCTGCCCATTCTTGAGTAAGGACCCCATATGCGACCCCCTTGTCTACGTTTATGAACAAAAAGAAGGGTCTATTAGTATTAGGTAAACTTAATACCGGGGCATGGATTAGGCTCTCTTTAAGCTCTTGCAGCCTTTCGGTGTCCTCCTGATCCCATTTTAGGAGTCCCTCTTGAGTAAGTTTCTGATACAAGAAAGTCGCCTTACTACTGTAGTTTTCAATCCATTGTCGACAATAACCAGTTAGTCCAAGTATTTGCCTGATTTGTCTCTTATTTCTTGGAATTGGTAATGCTAAAATCGCCTGTATTCATTCGGGGTCTATTCTCTTCTCTCCTTTCTTTAGATAATGGCCTAGGTATTTTACTTCTTCGACAAATTGTAGTTTTGCCTTGGAGACTTTCAATCCCTTTAATCCTAAAAAGTTCAATAACTTAATACTTTCTTTCCGTACATTCTCTTCCTGCTGCCCCGCCAGGAGTAGATCATCTACGTATTGGATTAATGTAACCCCTGGCCCCACTTGGTAATCCTGTAAAATTTGCTCTAAAGCCTGCCCGAAGAGATTAGGGGACTCAGTGAATCCTTGAGGGAGTACCGTCCATCTTAATTGTTGTCTCCTTCCCATATCGGGGTCTTCCCATTCAAATGCAAAATAATCCCGGCTTTCTTTAGCCAAAGGGCATGCCCAAAAGGCATCTTTGAGATCTATAACACTGTACCATAAATTCTCAGGCCCCAGTTTAGTCAAGAGGGTATAAGGATTTGCCACCACTGGGAACCGGGCTACAGTCCGCTTGTTTATTTCCCTTAAATCATGCACCAATCGATAGGTGCCGTTTGGCTTTTTAACTGGTAGGATGGGAGTATTGAACGGAGACATACAGGGTTCTAACAATCCATTATTCAACAACCTTTCTATTTCTGGTTTTAATCCTCGTCTCCCTTCTGGGGATAATGGGTATTGCTTAATTCGGACGGGGACATCCGGATTTTTGATAGTTACCGAAAATGGAGTGATTTTTAGCTGTCCCACGCTCTCAGGCGTGTACCAGACTTCGGGGTTAATTTGCTTTTCATCTTCTACCCTTAAAGGGCATAATTTAATTTTTAATTCCTTATTATCTACACCTATACTAATCCCTAATTCTATAATCATGTCTCGCCCGAGCAGATTATAATCTGACTCGGGTACCAATAATAGATTTCCCATCCCTATTTTGGATCCTGATTCTATAGTCACATTTTTTATGATGTGTACTTCAAAAGGTTCCCCTTTCGCCCCTATGACAGTGGCAGTTTCTTTAGAGATGGTACATCCTTTTGGTAGGTTCTGTACCGTGGATCTTTCTGCCCCCGTATCTACCAAGAATTCCATTTCTTGGTTGTGGGGACCCACTTTAAGTTTTATCAAGGGCTCTTTATGATTCTTCCGGGTCCCCACCAAATAGAGCCCCTGACCCCCCTAGTCCATTTGGAACTGCTTCTCGTCTCTGATTCGGACTCTACATTCTCGCTTAAAATGCCCTTTTTTTCTGCAATAAAAACACACCTTCACCCCTTCTGACTCCCCTATACTTTTCTCTTTTTGTTCACTCGAACCTCCCTTTCGCCCTTCTCTTTGGTACCTCCCCCCACCTGTTGCTGCGACCATTAACCTTACTTGTCTGCGGTCTCTTTCGTCGTCCCTACGGACATATACTTTCTGTGCCTCCCTAAGCAGTTCATCCAGCCCCCTGTCCTGCCAGTCCTCTAACTTCTGGATTTTCTTCTTTATGTCATCCCACGATTTTAAAACGAAATGGACTTTCAGCATTGACTGTGAAGTTTGGCTATCGGGGTCCATTCCGGAGTACAATCGTAAGTTCCGCCATAATCTCTAGAGCCATTCCGTAGGCGACTCGTCCTTCTTTTGCCTATCGTTGAATGCCCGATCTATATTTTGCCCCCTCGGGACTGAGTCCCTAATCCCCTGAATAATTATGGTCCTTAAATCCTGCATATGTGTTCTATGTGCCGCATTTTGGTGGTCCCAATGGGGGTTCTGTAGGGGCCATTTAGTGTCCGCAGCCGGGCCTTGGACATGCTGCGTGTCCCAAATACGCATTCCTTCCCTTCTTATCATATTCCGTTCTTCAGTAGAGAACAGAATGCCCAAAATGGACTGCATTTCTTCCCAGGTATAGATGTTTGGTCCTAAGAACTGGTCGACCCTCTCGGCTACCCCAAAAGGGTCCTCTAATAAATGTCCCATGTCCTTCTTAAAGTCTCGTACATCTGCCAAACTCAAGGGGACAGTAATAAATCCTATACCCGCCTGTGGTCCACCCATGGGCATCTCCCGTAGAGGGAATAGCCCCGTCTCAACCCTACTGCGGCTCCTTGTAATCGGGCCTTGGTAACCGGTTTGGTTAACCTCCCCTTGGTTACCCTCTTCATCATTGTTCGGTGCAGGTGGTTGTGGAGGTGGTGGGGCATTGGGTGCTGGCGGTGGGACATATGGGGGCGGTGCTATAATTAAGTCGCCCAAATGATTGTCCCTCTTCCCCTTTTTGTCCGGATCCCCTTTCCCTTCTCTTAATTGGAAAACATACACTTCGGGTCTTGCTACCCATATTTTGGCATAATCATTCTCCTCTTGCGAGAAGGGCTCTTTAGAATTTACCCATAGGTTCAAGTCCTGTCGAACCCAGTCTTCAGATGATCCAAACACGGGCCAAAAAACTTTTTTGGAAATCTCTTTCCCACCCCATACTTCCATGCAATAATGTATCATTCTGGCCCTATCCTTAGTCTCGGTCCCCGGGTAATGCTTCCAGTTACTAAGCATGAATCCTAGGGGACTGTCCCTTGGAATGGGGGGGAGTTTGACTTGGGTTGGGGTCTTGCTTTTCCCCTGCCCCATTCGTCCGCAGTGCCTTCTTTCACTCTCAAATTCCTTTCACTTCCCCTTTTTCGTGGCCCGAGCCCTCGCGGGTCTACGGGAACCGCACTACGCAAGGGTCCGCACTCACTTGGAGAGTCCGGCTGCTGGCCCTCCTCTCATTCACACTTGTCCACCGCCACACTCCGGGATCCCAACCCCGCCCGAACGGATTCCCTTTTATACTTACGCGTCCTGCGTCTTCGTCCGGACTCCGTGCACAGATTATTAAGGGGTTCACTGGTATAATTTGTCCCGTTTGCTTACTAGTATATATTTTAGGGTCGTCGGTGAGAGTGGCGGAGGTTCTCCCAGAGGGGCCACCCGGAAAGCACTGGATGAGGCGCCCCCCACTCTGGGTAGATCTTACCCGATCCAAACTCTCATCCGAGTCACGGCACCAAATTGTTATAAAATTGACTCAAAACGAGTAATTTCCAATCAAAGAATTTATTAATTATTGAAGCAGTTATACTACGTAAGCAAAGGCTCAGCGCTGGGCGACAGGGGAGTCTCTGCTCCACCTACTGCCGCCCCAACTAGTTTCTGATTCAGTCCTTTTATCCTCTCCATCCTTCAGGAGTCCATGTTATCTCGGAGTTCTCTGTGCCTGCGCTGGTTGTTGCTAGGGGTTCATCCTTCTGTCTCCTGGTGGTCGGTGATAAAAGGCTGCGGAGTCTTCCTCAGCTGCATCTTCTTCACCCTATGTCCTTATTTGGTGACTTCTCCGTGGAAAATTACCAAAATCTTATGATTAACGCAATATGTGCCCTATCAAGCTTAAGCAAGCAAATGTCCTGCCTTGCAAACTGTGCCCTATCAAGCTTAAGCAAGCAAATATCCTGCCTTGCAGACTGTTTATCTGCCCCTGCCCCTTCCCCAGCTTTTCCCTGGTCGTTATCTCTGTGAGTTATCTGCTTGTACCATTTGTCAGCGGGAAAGGTTTCCCTGCTGGGTGTTAATCTGCCCCTGCCCTTTCCCCAGCCTTTCCCTGGTCGTTATTTCTGTGAGTTATCTGTTTGTACCATTTGCTGGGTGGGACTATGTGTGGGCTCCTGCAACCCCTTCCCTGGTATCCTTGTGGCTCATATCTCATGAAGTAGTACAGAAATAGTCAGCAGACAACTCTTGTAACACACTGGTCTCTTTTTCGTGACGAACAAAATGTAGTCCCTCATCTCATTCCCCTCTTCGTGCCTCTGCACCCCCTCCCCTGTCGCAAGGAAAGACTCCCCCAGGTTCTCCTGTCTTTACTCCTGCTGACCAAGTTGTCTCTCACCGCATGGCCACGGCCGCATGGTCACATTCGTGTGCTCAAGATGGCGGAGACCGTATAGCAGGGGCCAAGGGGTCCCCCATTCTGTCCTCTGGTCCTCACGTATCCTCCCACAGATGTGTTTACCTCAGTTGCTATAGCACCATGAGATGCGGCGCGGGTGGCGAGAGCCATCCCCCCTCACACCGGGCTGCTGCCGCTCCGTGCTCCACTGCGGCTCCCCCCCTGTGGAAAAACCGCTGCCACCCCGCGGCTGCTCCGCATGGCCAAAGCGAGCCGGCCGATACTAGCTGTCCAGCTGTCCCCGTGGCAGCCTACTGCAAGGGGGCTGAGGGCGGGTGGATGAGACCAGCAGGCCTGGGGCACCGCTGAGGCCGGGCAGGACGACAGCCCCGCTGGGATTTCCTGGCAGCGAAACCACCACCCCACGCCCACCGTTGCTGCTCTGGAAGCCCCGTGCTGGCAGTGCCCGCGGGCACCAGCCGAGACAGACCCCCGGAAGGGAGCCGAGCCTCAGCGCGGCTGCCTGTGCCGGAAGCAGGGCAAACTTTGCACGCCAGCGCACCAGCACCAGCAACATGTCCAGCAACACAAACACAAATCCACTGGCAAAGGTAAAAAATTCCTTGCCATGAACCTTTTGGGGACAGTGAAATTGGTTCAGTGTAAAAAACAGATACGGTTTCATAACCCGGAATGATAACAAAGAAGATATGTTTGTTCATCAGACTGCTATAAAAAAGAATAACCCCAAGTAATACCTCCACAGTCTAGGAGATGGAAAAATTGTGGAATTTAATATAATACAAGGAAGAAAAGGCCCCCAAGCAGCCGATATGACAGGACCTGTGTGGTAGTAGGGATTTGGGGATCTCTCCCTAGATACTGCCCCTCTGTCTGAAAAATTCCCTGTCAGTTATGAATTTTCCCTTTTTGCCATTGGTTTATGTCCAGGTTATGTTTATAAGTTGCTGTTCTGGCTAGCCAGACCGTCTCTTCTTGCTTTCCCGCTCCCCTCCCATATAAAAGCCGCTGTTTTCTCGGTCCCCTCGCTCTTTTTGCCGCTGTTCTCCCCTTCAAGTTCTGCGTCCCCGCGTCCTGCCCCGTGTGGCGCCAGGACCAGCGGCTCCAACTCAGCTCTCCACTGCAGGGGAGAGAAACGCCTGCGTTGTGCGATGACTGCTGTCTTGTTCCGGTGACGGAAAGGCTCCGACGCCACCCGGACTGCTGCTGCTCTTGTTCTGGCCACAGAAAGGTTCCGCTGCCAGTGAGCCGCTGCTGTCCCGGTGACGGGAAATCCTGCTGCTGCCCCGCGCTGCCCTGTCTGCTGCAGGCTGCTGCTGCCCGTGTGGCTCCTGCCCACGAGAAAGACTGCCACCACTGGCTTTGCTGCTGGCTGCGAAATTGCGCCACCTGTTTCACCTCGGAGCTGCCCCCACCGTGGGAAACAATAACTGATCCCACACGGCGCTGTCCCGGCACCACTGGGGCGCGGGAAAGAAATAAAGGCAACTTGGAAATAACAAGCACGGAGCCCTTTCTTCTCCCTTCGCCTCCCTCCTTGGATGTAGGGTCCACGTTTATCGGCAGCTCCCGGTGGTTTTTGATCTGTGCCAGTGGCTGACCCACGATTCCTGCTTGCTCGCGGCAAAGCAGGAACACAGCCAATCCCTGGCGCGTGCGCTGAGAGCAAAAAGTGTTCGGAGCGCACGGGTGACCGGCGCCACTGCACCTCCCACGATCGTGGCGCGATGTCAGCTTGGCGCACCAACAAGGGGGCACAGACCCCACGGAAAGAACTGTCTCCAGGGTATGTGGACGCCCCTGCAAAGTGAAGTTCGTGGACCATCAAGCGCCGCTGGGTGAATTCACGCATTTTCTGGTTGCGCGGCTCCCAGCGGGCGGGAAAGTGAAACCCCTCCATTGCAGACATGAGAGGAGCCTTCCTCTGGATCCAGGACCACCTCTAAGATTTTTGTTTCCAAGAGTCTTCGGTTTTGTGAGTACTCCAGTGTCCGGGACAGACCCGACTGGGGTACCTTGAGTGTTGGGTGGGGATAACTCCCAGAGATTAGGGGAGGCATATTGCGCAACGTTCAAACCCCCCCCGCCCCGGGGTTTCTTGAGTGTTTTTCCTTTAGTTGTCGTTTTACCTCGGAAGTGGGTGGAAAAAACCTAGCAAATAGTCTCAGTCACAAAGGGTGCCAGACCGTCTGCTAGGGAGAAGGGATTTTATAACCAAGTTGTGGATTCCTTGGTGGGAGGAGGGTTTCATTTATCTAAGGGAAAAGTTAAGAGATTTGTTAAGTAGATTTTCTTTCATTTTCCGACTACTACTCTTGATGAAGTAAAACCACTAAGATTTTGGGATAGGATCGGAATTAAACTTGGAGAAGATGCAATGATAGATGAAGGAACAAAAAGTGATTTTTATCCTCTCTTTATAAAATTGAAAACTCTCACATTAGAAATCGAAAAGAAAGTGAAAGAAAATAAAAATAAATCTTCCCCAGTTCCTCCTGAAACCCCTGCTCCAGTCACCCTTGTTCCTAAACCCCAGCATCCCGAACCGAGTGAGCTTGGGGGACCAAACCACCTGCAGCAAGTGCACTGCTGCCCCCACATTGTGGGTCTCCCTAGCTCCCCACATCTTCCCCGGTACCCCTCTGGCTCTAGCAGGACTAGCTACCCTGCCAGAGCTCCTTTCCGAGACCCTAATACCTCACCCCTTTTACCTGTAGAAAAACCTGTAGGTCGTCCCCCAGATTCCTCACCTCACCCAGAGTCACAGAACAGAGGATGACACATAACTTTGCCTCCATTTTGTGGTTCTTCTCCCCATAATCCCTTTCTCCCTTGCTCCCTTCCCCCTTACCAAGAGTCACAAAATGGTGGACACCACGTGGCTTTGTCCCCATCTTGTGACCCTCCTTCTACTTCCCATAATCCCTTCCTCCCTTGTCCTCTTACCCTGTTTTAAAACCCTCAATTGTGCTCTAGCTTCTCCTCTGGCACCCATCCTCATAATACCCTAGCTTTGCCCCCTGTATCTCCCTCTGCTCCACCCCCTGATCAAACCACTGCCCTTCTCGGTGCTTCCGTTCCCTGCCTTAGCTCTGCCCCTCACCCTTCGGTGCCGTCCCTCCCACCTCCAGTTTCCCACACTCCTCCTTCCAGTTCCTACAGTACTGTGGGTAAAAGGAAGGACGAAGTAGAAGACCGGATGTCAGATGACGGCAACCCAGTCATCTTTGCAGTGCCCGTTTCTTACAGTGCTGGGGGAAAGCGTCCCAAGTAGGCACCTTTTCCCTACAACAACATTAAAGAATTATTTAAAACCCCGAAGGAGGTTGGTAGGTCAAGTGAATATTTTAAAGGCTTTCTAAGGACCATCCTTTCGGCAACTGTCCTAGTTCTCGGGGACCTGAAAGAAATATTTTCCAGCCTATGTGGTCCATCAGAATATACGCTGTGGATGAAAGCCTGGCAAGATTGGCTTACCAACCTCCTTCCGACTTTATGGGACAATGAAGAAACGGCAAATGACGAAGGTGACAAACCCTTTTGTATAGAACATCGTGTGAGGGAGGGTGAGTGGGGGCAACCCACAGCTCAGGCTGAAAAAAATCCCTCAAGCAGTCATAGAAATAATTAAAATAGGGGCAGAAAAAGCTTTTAACCTCCTACCCACTAAAGATCCTTTGCCCAGTCTTGTCTCCTTAAAACAGAGACCTGATGAGGCGTTTCTAGATTTTTTAGACAGAGTCTGAGAAGTGATAGGAAGGGGAATCCCTAGATCAGATGCCCAAGATGACGTTATCATAGACCTCCTAACCGAAGGTGCCCATGAAGACTGCTAAAGAGTCATCCTCAGTCTTCCCTCATCACCACCACCATCACTTGCCTTAATCATGGAAGAATGCACCAGGAAGGCGAGACTCCCTCAAGTAGAAGCACCGAAAAAGTCACCATCCCAAGAACGAGCGACAGCAGTGGCGAACACTCATCTACCATCTCACCATGAGTGTCAAAACTATATCCCTGCTTTCATTGCAGGCAGAAAGGAGATTTTATAAGGGACTGTCCTTATCTGGGGAGAACCCCCCCAATTCCACCAAGAAGGGAGTAGGGAAGGGAGCATGATGAAAATAGACAACAAAAAACCTAGCAGGTGAGCGCGATTCTGTCCGGTTCGGCTGTCTGTCTCTGCCTGGACACGGGTAGGGTGGTTCTTGGGCGGCCCGTGCTTCAAAGGACAAGTCTGGACTCTTCGGTTTTTCGATCTTCAGATTGTTTATTATTTCTTATCTGCAGAATTTTCTGTCTGCCCAACAGAGGTCTGACCTGCAAGGCAGCCAAAGGCACTCTGACCACCCAAGGGGCGGTCGTGTCTTTTTATACTAAAATCTATGTACATGATATTTACCTTTATTTCCCAATACCTTTCACCCATATTAGCAAGTGCACCTTCACCATGAACCAATCCCCAAGTGCCAACATCACCACAGAAAATGGATGACAAGAAGAAGAAAGAAGAAGGACAAGACACGCCCTGATCCCTCCATCTTGTCTCTATAACCCCCCTGTACCAAAAACCCCAAAATCTATATTTCACCCTATAAATGTGTCTTTCTTGCACCCTTCACTCCTAAGTGAGTCTCACGTCCTCCAACAGGTGTCACTTCCGTAGAAGGATCAAAATCAAGCCACCAAACACTTCTGGCAACATTCCAGGATTTCCGAGCCCCCCCCAAGGGTTCTCTCGGTAACTCTGGACATCCGGAGTGATGTGCTGACTTCCCACACGATTCTCCTCCACGCAATGAAATAAATGGGGCAGGGTGTGAGGATGATGATGATGATTGTGCACCATATCATATTAATAGCCCCTTTGGCTTGTTTTCCACACAGGACGTGACCAAGCCTTTTAGGCTACACCTTACCTAATCTGTGATGTTTACCGACTCTAGCTGGAAAGAACTTTACATGGACCCAGAGCTGAAAATCACATTCTGCAAATGGGTCCAGTCTTGCTACGGGCAGGGATGTGAGTACCTTGCCATAGGGGACACAAAGCATACACCCTGTGAGATCAAGATTGCACCGGGACTTCTACCACCTATCATTGAGTGTCTCGTTCTCATGGCACGCTGTGTCCATCCCCCTTTCTTCCTACCAAAGAGCCAGGTCATCGCCCAGGCCATTCCAGTGCCACAATGTTTATGGGACGACCTGGACCTTTCAGTTTATTATACTGAAGTAGTAGGAGAGGAGAAGCCCCTCATATGGTGCAGCCTTAAAAGTGAGGGGCACGATGTCCAACTTCAAAGGATGATAGACACAGGGGCAGATGTGATGGTCATTCCACCGCACAAATGGCCATCACAATGGGAATTGCAGGACATGGACTGCGAGGTTTTAGGTGTAGGGGGCACACAATTTGCAAAACAATCAAAGACCATCATAAAATATACAGGGCCCGATGGGCAATTGGCAAATATAAGCCCATTCGTGCTGAACACCAAGTTTACCTTATGGCAGAGAAACTGCATGTCCCAATGGGGGGCCAAATTAGAGCTATTGACCCCTCAGGGTTATTAACAGCAGCCACTGAGAAAGAGCACCCTACTCACAAGTTAGATTGGCTAACTGAAACACCAGTCTGGGTAGATCAGTGGCCTCTCAGTAAACAGAAATTAAAAGCACTCAATAAACTTGTGGAAGAACAGTTGGTCAAAGGACACATCGTAGAGACCAATCACCCTTGGAATTCCCCGGTATTCGTAATCAAAAAGCCGGGGAAAGACAAGTGGCAACTCCTTCATGACTTGAGAAAAATTAATGATGTAATCGAGGACATGGGGTCTCTCCAGCTGGGTATGCCATCCCTATCAATGCTCCCTCAAAACTGGCAATTGTCAGTCATTGACATAAATTTTTCCAAATTCCCCTACACCCAGCCAATGCGCCACGTTTTGCCTTCTTGGTTCCTTCCATCAACCGAGAAGCCTCAATGCGAGGTTACCATTTGTGTGTTCTTCCTCAAGGGATAAAGAACTCGCCCACTGTCTGCCAATGGTACGTTGCCAGTCTTGTCCCCAGTGTGTGCCAAAGCAGGAGAGTACATCATCTGTCATTACATGGATGATGTACTCGTATGCGCCCTCGACAACAACATACTCACACAGGTTCTTGATGATACTGTTATTGCTTTGTCAGCGGCAGGATTTGAGTTAAATAATGAAAAAGTGCAGAGGCTTCCACCCTGGAGATATTTAGGCCTCGAAATCACCAACCACACAATAACACCACAGCAGTTGGCGATCAAAGATGAGCCCAAAACCCTGTGAGATCTCCAACAACTGTGTGAAACCTTAAATTGGGTGAGGCCCTGCTTGGGCCCAATCACGGGTGAACTGTCTTCTCTTTTCGATTTGTTAAAAGGGGGTGTCATGGTTTGATGCTTTTCAAACCAGGACACTGGGGGAGGAGATGGATGCCCCGAGGACATTAACCCAAAAGGCACAGGCTGCGCTAGAAAGGATCCAATTAGCGTTGGAAAGTTGGCAGGCCCACCGCTGCCAGCCTGAACTCCCTTACAAATTCATCATTTCAGGAAAACTGCCACACTTGCATGGGTTGATTTTTCAGTGGGACAGAGGTCAGAGGGACCCCCTCTTGATTATAGAGTGGGTGTTCCTTGGCCACAGTCTGCCCAAAAGCATCACTTGGCCGCAAGAACTCATGACCCAGCTCATTTGAAAGGCCAGGGCACCCGTGTGGTTGCTTGCAGGGTGTGATTTTGCATGCATTCACGTACCAATTCGGCTGTCCACCAGAAGATTAAATAATGAGACTTTGGAACACCTGCTGAGAGAAAATGAGAACCTCCAGTTTGCCCTAGACAGTTACCCTGGGAAATTGACCATTCACCAACCACGTCATAAACTGTTTAATAGTGAATTCCATCTAATGCCAAAAGAAATTCAAAGTCGTAAGCCCCTCAAGGCTCTAACCATTTTCACCGATGCGTCCGGGGGTTCCCACAAGTCTGTAATGACTTGGAAAGACCCCCAGACTCAGCAGTGGGAAACTGATGTTAAAATCATTGAAGGCTCCCGTTAAGTAGCTGAATTGGACGCTATTGTTAGAGTCTTTGAGAAATTTCCAGACCCTATTAACATCGTAACTGATTCGGCTTATGTGGCAGGGGTGGTGTCTAGGGCTGA
Organism: Agelaius phoeniceus; assembly: GCF_051311805.1. NCBI lineage: Eukaryota > Metazoa > Chordata > Aves > Passeriformes > Icteridae > Agelaius > Agelaius phoeniceus. The sequence continues at coordinate 20,271,643 of NC_135301.1, forward strand.
GCACGTGGTGCTCAAAGAAGTCTTGAATCTGGTGATTTACAAGCTGCTCTCAAGATTAATACAGCTGGTTTCCCACTGAGAGCAACCTTTTTACATCATGCATTTTAGATCACACTCTGATCCCCCAGGTTTCATCGCAGAGGGCAACCACAGAGCTGATGCCTTGGCTGCACCATTACAACTGGCTGGCCGAGGCAATGACTTCCATCGAGCCAAACTTAGCCATCAGCAGTTCCATCAGAATGTTCCTGGTTTGGTCCGCCAATTCCATCTACTGCGTGACCAGGCCAGAGCAATCGTGGCCACATGCCCACAATGCCAGGGATCCGCATTACCATCACTGGGGGCAGGGGTAAACCCCAGAGGTCTCCAAAGTTGTGAAATCTGGCAGACTGATGTAACCCATGTACCCCAATTTGGCAGATTTAAATATGCCCATGTTAGTGTAGATACCTTTTTTGGTGCAGTCTATGCCTCAGCCCACACAGGGGAGAAGGCAATGGATGCACATAAACACTTGATACAGGCCTTCTCCGTGTTGGGGATTCCAAAAGTCATTAAAACCAACAATGGGCCAGCCTATGTCTCCAGGGCATTCGATAATTTCCTGCTTGAATGGGAAATTGAACATCAAACTGGAATTCCATACGCCCCCACCGGCCAAGCAATAATAGAAAGAACTCATAAAAACCTGAAACAAACCCTAGAACGCCAGAGGGCTGACACCAAGCTATTATCTCCCCAGCTCAGGCTTTCAAAGGAACTGTTCACCCTTAACTTCTTGAACTGTTCTTTTGAAAGTCTAAACCCACTGGTAGAGAGACACTTTAATCAAAATCCCATGTTAAAGTTCAAAAAAAACCCCGCCAGTGCTAATAAAAGATCCCGAGTCACAGAAAATCCAAGGGCCCTTCGACCTAATCACTTGGGGGCATGGGTACGCTTGCATGTCCACACCCTCTGGTCCGAAGTGGATCCCGTGCAAATGGGTTAGGCTGTACCTATTAACAGAAAAAGACCACCAAACTATCACCCCGTCACTGTTGGAGGACCCAGCCAATGTGGCTGTAGCCTCCAACCTAAAGAAGAAAAAGGAACAAGAACACTCAGAACTCCCATATCTCTTTTCTTTATTCCCTGATGAAAGTTGTTGTTAAATTTCCCTAATGTGTTTTCCTTCTTTTATGTTCAAGTGACATCTGTACCAGACAACATGTGGAAATAGCTGATCACGTTGCTCCTGGTGCTCCTCCAGTCCCAGAATTTCAAGGTGTGGATTGTCCCTCAGCCGAAGCAAAATGTATGGGTAACCCTTGCTCATGTGCTACAATGAGACCATCTATGTCCATCAATGGCCTCAGCCGATGACCTGATGTCAACCTGCCTAGTAGGGGTCCCATTTTCATTAGATCAATACCCTTCACATCTCCAGTTCCTTGTAAACAGTACAAATCAAAACCCTCCCCCGAATCTCAAAAAATATCTCCCTATTAACAATCCGTTAGTTTTGTGGAGCAAATGGTCCTCTAGTTTGCCCCAACTGGAAAAGGAGCCCATAGCATTTGAGTTGTTAGTTTCAACAATAGCCCCTTTTTGTATTAATTTCCCTTATAAGCCTGTTTTCAGCACAAAACTTATATTTCCGGTAAGGTTTATCATAAAGAATTCCAAGCAGCCCTGTGGTGTAAATCTATTATCCAGTTACCTCTCACCTATTCCTGTGGGCGCCTCACACCCCTGAAACTCCCAAAATGAATTTTCTTTATTTGTGGGCAAAGACCCTGGGCGGGGATCCCCTCTCATCTTATAGGAGGTCCTTGTACCCTTGGTCAGCTGTCCCTGTTTTGCCCCCACCAAACCCAAATTGTTAATTGGAAATCTAAATTAAATAATTTGGTCCCTCAAAAAGTTAAACGCAACACAATACAATTAGATGAAAACTGCCATCCTAAAGTAGAAATTTGGTCCAAACCAACAAAAACAGCTGTGTCTATATTTCTACTGTGGGTAGCAACTGCAAAAGCACTCGGGGAATTGGGACATCTTGAGTGCTGGGTGGTAAAACAGGCCAACTTAACATCGACAGCGATCAGCGACCTAGAAGAAGAAGAGGCGACTAGGAAGGCGACTTTACAGAATCAGGCAGCCATTGATTTTTTGTTGCTGGCACACGGTCATGGGTGCCAAGAGTTTGAGGGACTGTGCTGCTTCAACATCACCGACAAAAGCCAAAGCATCCACGCCTTGATCAATAAGATGAGAGACCTTGTGCAAGTGATAAAAGAGGACACCGGGAACTGGCTTTCTAACATCTTTAAAGAATGGTGTTTGTCCGGATGGATGTCATCTGTCATCAAAGACATTTGCTTAGTTGTTTTAATTCTGTTTTTAATTTCTGTTGTTATTGGCGGTTGTAAAAAACTGTTTGTTAAAACTGTTACCAGCTCCAGCCAAGAATCTTTTCCCTCTCAGCGATGGTGGGAAGAATCTGGAGTTTAGTTAACTGCCACTGCCATCACCCCCACAATGCTATCATAAAAATTAAATAAAAAAGGGGGAATTGTGGTAGTGGGGATTTGGGGATGTCTCCCTACCTGTGGCAGTTTTGAGATGTTTGGTTTATGTTTGGGGTTGTTTGTTCCATGTCTTGCCGTGGCAGTTAGAATAATTCCAGATTTTTCCCTGTTTCTCCCGAAAGATCCTGCATCCCTCCTGCCAGCTCTAAGACACTCCAGGAAATCTGTTAGGACATTGAGAACTCAGAATTTTTTGCATTTTGAAAATTGTCTTCTGGGTGCTTTTGATTGCTTTTGTCATTTTGTGTTGATCCAATTGATTCTTCAGAGAAACTTTCTTAATAATATAAAAAAACGGGGAGTTGTGGAGGCCCTGGGGGGCATCCCCTAAGTTACATCCCATTGGCTCCTTCCCCTGTTCCTATGTCTGTTCCTATGTTCCTGAGTCACTCCTTCCCTCTTCCTTAATTGGCCCTTATCTTTGTACTGCCCCAAGACCAGGGTCAGCCCCCGGGCCCCTGGAGAGAGAAAGCTGGACCCTCCATGTGTGTGCGTCTGGGACCTGAACATCTCACCACGTGGATAAATTAAACATCTGTGGATATTATGCAAAGGCCCATTTTTGCTTCTTTACCTTGGACTTTACTAGCAGCAATTCAGACTGCTACAGTTCCAGGTGTACTGGATGCCTGTCCTAGGGTGACGTTATGATGCTTGTATCCCCATTCGTGTGTTCTGTTTATGCTGGATATTATGTTCTGTGCCTTCAAGACTGGCTCTGAAGAGTGAATGTTTTGTTTTGGTTTTGCTATCAGCCACTCCCCCATGGCTGGCGGGACACAGAGACGGGGCAGTACATAGTGCTGCTTTTGCTTTTTGCTTGGCTTTTCACTTTGCTCTCGCTCTTGTTTCTGCTTTCCTCTTGCTTTTTGCTTCTGCTCATTAGTTAGTTTAGCTAAGCAGTCCAAATTTTTCCTGGACTGTTTCTCCTTTCCCTTTTTTGGACCTACTCAAACCTGTTCCTGACTGGGACCTGGGAAACACCGAGAGTTTGCACCTTGTGGCTGCAGCAGCTACCCCAGCACCGGAGGGACTGAAAACAGAGTGACCACCCCCCAAGAGAGACTTTCTGAATTTGTCATCTTTTTCAGAGCAGTGAAAGAGTGGTGTCATCCGGTATTGTTCGTTTTGTGTGCTGAGGGGTGCTGTGCCTGTTAAATAAACAGGTCCTTTCCACTTCTCTCTGAGGAATCCTTCTCAAACCAGTTGGGGGGAGGGGCAGTGTGGGTTTGCTTTCTGGGGGGGCCCCCTTTTGGAGGTTTTCTCCCAAATTTGCCCTAATTCAGGACAATGCCCCTCCAGGTAAAAGCAAACTGTGGCCTGCACTCTGCTGCTAAAAGAATGGAGAAAAACACATTAGCAATGTCAGTGGTGCATCACTTTGCTGCCTTGGATTCCAGTTCATACTGAATTTCCAGTATGTCTGGCACAGCAGCACTCAGTGGTGGCGTGACTTTGTTCAGGCCACGATAGTCCACTGTCAGTCTCCACTCTTCACTGGACTTATGCATTGTCCATACAGGGCTATTGAAGGGTGAGTGACTCTTGTTAACCACTCCCTGGCTCTCCAGTTCATTAATCATCTCATGGATGGGGGTCACAAAGTCCTGGTTGGTGTGATATTGTTGACAGTGCACCATTGTGGTAGCAATTGGTACCTGTTGTTCTTTGACCCTCAGAAGTCCCACAGCAGAAGGGTCCTCTGAGACACCAAGAAAGGTATTTAGCTGTCTAATTTCCTCTGTCTCCAAAGCAGCTATCCAAAAAGGCCAATAATGCTTTTTCGGGCCCTTGAAATACCCTCTCCTTAGGTTATCTGTGCCAAGGATGCACAGGGTCTATGGGCAAGTCCCAGTGGGGTGTTTTTGCCATTCGTTCCCTGTCAGGCTCACTTCAGCTTCCAGTACAGTCAGCTGTTGGGATCCCCCTGTCACCCCAGAAATAGAGATGGATTCAGTCCCTACATATCTCGATGGCATCAGGGTACTTTGTGCACCAGTGTCAACTAAAGCCTTTTACTCTTGTGGATCTGATGTGCCAGGCCATTGGATCCACGCAGTCCAATTGATCCAAATGTCTGTTTCCTCCACCTGGCTGGAGGCCTTTAGTCCTGGTCATAGTACTTGTTGCTCATTTTTTGTACATATGACCTGGATGTCTTTTCAAGAGGATCACAAGTGACATTAGCCCTCTGTATTGGGTCTGACTGAGACAGAGTTAATTTTTCCTTAGCACCCCTCACAGTTCTGTGCTTTGCATTGGTAGTGTTTTGGCTACTGCTGAGCAGTGCTGTCCCTCTAACATTCCTTCCCCCCCATCAAGGGGCTGGGAGTAGGTGTGGCAGCAGCTCTCTGGCCACAGAGAAAGAGACAACTTTCCCAGGCATTGTCCTGGGGAAAAGTCTGAGAAGATCAGAGAAAAGAATAAGTAACAATTCTTATCTTCATTTGCTGCACCTGTTGTTGTGCACATGTGGAATGTGTTAAGGAGATTTGTTTACCAAAGGGTGGTTTCTTATTTAGCCAATGGTGATGGTGTTTGGATTGGTGGACCAATTAGGTCCAGGTGTAGTGTAACTGTCTATAAAAGCAATGGGTTTCTTAATAATGATAATATATAATAAAGAGATTGATCAGCCTTCTGTGAATCATGGAGTCAATGCTAATTATTACCTGGTCAGGGACACCCTGCGGTGACAAGTGGGCAAGATTCTGGGAGGGGACATAACCAGGTCAGCTGACCCAAATTAACCAAAGGGATATTCTATACCATATGATGTCAGCTCAGATATAAAAGCTAAGGTAGGGAGGAGGAATGAGGGGGGCATTTATTTGTTTATTTATTTATTTGTTTGTGATTCTACAATGTTTGCCTTCCAGAGCAACTGTTGCATGTGTTGAAGCCCTGCTCCCTGGGAAGAGGCTAAACAGTGGCTCACTGACGGGAAGTAGAAATTAACTTTTCCCTTTGCTGATGTGCATGCAAACTTTTGCTTGTTTATTTCTTTGCTTTCGTAAACTGCCTTATCTAAACCTCTTAGCTGTTTTCCATCTTATTCTCCCTCCCCTGTCCCACTGGGAAAGGGAGTGATAGAGCAGCTTAGTGGGCACTTGGCCAAGGTCAAACCACTACATCCTCCTCTTCTGTCTGAGTACTTGCCCACTGGAAACTGGAGCAGCATTTATCCTTGAAGGATTTCTTGCAGTGCTTGTTCTTACTCTCAGCTCACATCCCCATGCTGTTAGGGCAGAGGTGGGTTTTCCATTCCACTTCTTCATGTCCTCTCCGTGGCCATGTAGGTAAGACCACAAGTGACCTTGTGGTGTGTACCCTTTCTCTTGAGCAGGGGGCACCTTCTCCCAATAGCAGAAACTCTTTGTACTAGTAGGGCATGGAACACTTCTTTAAATTGCTGGTAGTCCTCTTTAAATTGATGGAGGTCCTTGGACAGTCTTTACACAGACAAGACACAAGCCCATATAGGGTAAGAGATACTTTTTTCATATTGCCGGAGTTTGTTAACCAAATTACCCACTCTTTGTTCTCTTTCTTTCATTGACATCAATGCTAATGAGTAGATGCATGACAATGGTACTCTCCATAGGAATTTCTGCTGCACAATTTGAGTACACTTGACCATATCTGGATTTATAGGGGATTGCTCATTATTTGAATCTTTAAAGAGTACCTCCAGCACAGCTAATTCTCTCAGATGCTGGATACCTTGTTCCATGGTGTTCCACCTGTCTTGGTGCACTACTAGATCATCCTTGAAAAGCTGTCTTTCCCTCAAGCTATATAGGAGCTGCCTTCAGAGGCTGAGTTTCTATTCTTTTCACAATCTCCTGGTCAATGCCCACATCCTGGGACAGGGATCCCAGTTGCTTGGCTTCACTGCCATCTAGTTTCATACTGTGGGCCATGACATCCCAGCATCAGAGCAACCAGGTTACTGTGGGCTCAGCTAACTGGCAGTTGAAATCTTTTTGCATACCTTGCAGCTTACCCAGGAATAGGGATTGTATTATTATCTCTGGCCCTGCCTCTTCCTCCTGCTGTGAGGGCCCTACTTCTTCATCCCTAAAAGAACTGATTTTGTCTTGGCTTTCTTCTTCTGTACAGGGGCAACTGCTACCAGCATAGGTTGTACCTCTGGTTCAGCTGCAGTTTGAGTGGCCATAGTGCCTGTTGGTCTGCTTTCCTCCTCCTCCTCCCCCTGAGGGTGCTGTCTAGTAATGGGCAGTGTCCAATAAATAGTAGCCAGGGTCTAGCACCTTGCATAACTTCGCACCTCTCTAGAACTGCCACAGTATTTTTCTTTCCAATATACTGCCACTATCAGGGTCCTGTAGTTGTTCAGGGGTGAACTTCCAAACCATTAGAGCAGAATAGTCCTTCAAAAGCTGGCTGATTTTCTTCCACCTTCCATGCCATTCATGATTATCCACCTTCAGGGCAGATCTCTGAAAGACCCTCCTAAAAATCTCTTGTAACTAAACATGATATGGTCACCCTCTTTAAGGGTGGAATGTGGTGGTTTGACAGGAAATGTGTTTTTTGGGATGCTGTGGTTGGGCCAATGGATGTTCAGATTTTAATATTGGCATCTAATATGGCCATTAGGACATGGATCCGCCTCTGAGAACATGGGGTTAAAAGCAGAGCTCTCCCCTGGGAGGCTCTCTTGGGTTCCGGTGAGGAAAGAGTTCAGATCTCTCCCCCGTCCAGCTGCTGCTGCTGGGCGGGGGAGGGGAGCCATGCAGCTGGGTGAGGTAGGCCGAGGCTTGGACTGAGAGGGGAGGTGAAGAGGCCCCCGAGGATGGAAGGGTGGGAGAAGTACCAGGAGGCATCGGGCAGCCCCCCCCAAGAGAGAGAGAGAGTACAGCCTGTGCTTGAGACTATGCTACCTTGAAACTTGATAACATGTGCTGGCAGCACGGCTGAGAAGGAGAAGCAGAGGCGGGGGGAGGATGCAGCGAGAAGGTGTCCAGCCGCTGTGGGAGTTCCTGAGAAGGCAGAGTCCAAGTTTTTAACCCTTTTTGGACAATGAAAACTTTACAGAACATTGACCTTTCCTAGAAGAGAGATAGAGTGGAAGATGAGGAAGGAAATGTGCAAGTGTGAGAGAGGTCTGGGCGAGTGAGAAATAGTGGAAGAATAGAGAAGAATCCTAGTGGGAAGAGATGATGGAGTGGCTTTTGCTGGACTCTTTTTGTACAGCCATGGACAGAACCATGTTCCTTGTGATACAGAGACTGCATCTAGGGGGAGGCAATGCCTCAGAACCAAGAGGGTTCAGTGTTGGTACCCCTCGGCCCCAGGGGGTGAAAAAATATGGGGGGGACAGGTGTCCCAAAGGTGAGACTGTGCTCTTTTTTGGAACGGGACAAAGCATCCTTAAAAAGACGACCCTAGAAGCAGCTCTGGTCTGTGTTCAGTGGTGAGAGCACTGGACATGAAAGGAAGAGGTCACGACGGCAGATGTACTCCGGGTGGTGCCACGAGTGACACGGATACACACGAGGCTTCGACTGTGTTTCCAGGGGAAGCCCATGGTACAAGAGGGACTCTTCTCTTCTTGATGAACTGAGGATTGATTGTCTAAAAGGTGGTGCTGGACCAAGAGTTGGTGATTTGGGGAATAGATGTATTGTATTGGAATTTGGTGGGGGGAGGAGGAAATGTATTTGTAAGGTTTTCATTTTTCCTGTGTGTGTTCCTTTTTATATATAGTTGTAGTGTAGTTAATAAAGTTTTGTTTTCTTTATTTCTAAGTGGAAGCCTGCTTTGCTTATTCCTGGTCACATCTCACAGCAGAAACCAGGGAGAGGGTATCCTCATAGGGGCACTGGCATTGTGCCAGTGTCAAACCATGACAGGACCTCACTGAGGTGACCTGGCAAACATAGCAACAAGAACATGCTTTCCTTAACACCCAAAAGGAATTCAAAATTCTCAAAACCTGTTGTAACAGGCCTGAAGGAGGAAAAGGGGATGAAAAGCTGTCCTCCCCTGTCCCCCCCACAGGCTGGGTATGATTATTAAAGGACTCCTAGTAGTCGCATGCAAGGTAAAGGCAGAAGGGAAGCACTGAAGACACATCTCAAATGACCCTCATTGCCTTTGATGTTCTGTCATAAACCAGTATCACACAGTACATCAACAAAACACTCCTGATCCCTCTCCTTGTTCTGAAAATCATAATGAAGAGCACATGTTGCATATACAGGAATATATACAGGGTTAGGTGCCACAACCACGTGAACAGACCAAGCAACATTGTGACCAGTGGTTCTGAACCTAATACAACAAATGCTTAGATCAAATTTGGTTCCAACCCACTCTGGTAAGATCTGTTGTTATCTCAATCCTTTGAGCCCCAAGTTGGGCACCAAATAAGGCTGTCATGGTTTAGGAATGATATTCCCCAATTTAGTGTTCCCACTGAAACCATGCACTGCTCGCTCACTCCTGCCTTTCCCCTGGGGCAGGTTGGAGAGGAGAACTGGAAGCACAAAAGGTAAAGATCACGGGTTGAGATAAGAACAATTTACTGGAAACAACAGTGAAATAAGGAAACAAACAGTAATAGCAACAATATTAATAACGAAAGTGTATGAGGGAGGTGAACAATTCACACAGGATTTGTTCACCACACAGAGCCTGGCAATACTCACCCACCCACCACACTCGATGACCCCAAAAGGACCCCTTCCCCTGTTCCCAGAAAATGACATGAGGTTGTAAAGAATAACCTCTGTGTGCTAGCCATGCCCCCTCCTGGCTACTGTAAAAATTAACCCTGTCCTGGCCAGAACCAGGACAGGCAGATATTCCTACTTACTTTATGCATTTAAATCAGGCACCTCAGCCAATAGCCTAGGTTCTCTACCAGAGAGCAATTCAGAGCCCCAAATTCAGACTTTACCTCTCTGTTCTGATTATACGGGTAGTCTAAAATTAAACTATTTATGCTGCTTATCTGCAATCAGTCTCAAGGAGGTTAAGTTCTGATTAAGCACAATGTCCTGAATAAGAGCAGGAAAACACCACAGCTCTCACTGCTCTAGAATTATATAACAGCACCTGAAAGCCAAAGTACTCTGCAAGATGCTAAAGTAACAGCGGAGAATTCATGTTGCAGAGAGCTTACCACCTAGATAGAAAACATGCACTAAAGTAAGGGGGAAATACACAGAGAAAATGTTCTACTATCAGTTCTCACAATTTAAAACCACAAGAATCCAGGCATTTGACATTGTTCTCAAAGCCTCAGCCCTGAAACAACATCAAAATGAAATCAGGTTTTTCTTTGGAGGGAAAAGGGTATTTAAATGTTAGCTCAGCGTACCCAACTTGCCAAAAGGCAACTCAAAATTAATTTTTAGGCCTGGTTTTTACATCAACTATCTGATTTTTGATTACTTGGCTTTGGCAATACTATGAAAATCAAGCTCAGACAGGGCTAGTGACAAGAGAGAGATCAGAACCCAGGGTTACAGAATCAAAGTCCAAACTTAAGGTATGAATTACATGCATAGTTTTTCCAGCTTGACAATACAGATAAGCAGATGGCTACCCATTCTTTAAGCATCTCCATTTGAGTACTTCTGGCTTGGTAACTATTTTATTTTACAAAACAGCCTCACTGAAAAAAAATTTCACTTTTCATATGTACTTTGGATATCAGTACTTTGGCAGAAGAGGGATGAAATCGCATTCCTTACGTACCACAGGCATTCTGCATTAAGATGCTTGAGCAGGTACTGGTCAGAATTTGAAGAGCAGAACAGCAGTGGGATAAGTCAGAAAGGCACTGGATTAAGAAACAGGAGTAGGTAAAGTTACTCAAGAACTGACAAAAGAATTTAAATGAAATACAGGCAATCAAATGTTTCAAATGCAGATAAATTCCCTTGTGCCACTAAGCTGTGGCTGAAACAGCAATTGCAGGAGACAATATCTTAGTGGTACTAACAGAAGTTAAAAAAAACTACCTACATAGACTGAGATGGCCTTGCATGCAGGCAGCACCACAGGTCCACAGATAATGTCTGCGGTGTCCTTGTCTACTTGGAAGTGCCCACCAAAAAAAGGGTGGGTACGGTCGAGGTTATTAATTACAATATTCAAGGCAAAGCAAGTAATTTTGCTGTAACTGAAAGAACACATACAGAAATCCACAGTAAGGGGACTACAGAATTAGGCCATCCAACTGATTCAAGTTGCAAACTGCTCATAAATGCAATGGGAGTCTTTCACCCAGACAAGTCGCGCTTATCTGTTTCACAGGTGAAAGTAATCATCTGAGCTAGTAGGATGCAATTTGATTGTGGTAGGAAAAAGCAACTGCTTTAATAAATTTGATCGAGAGTAGAAATCTGTACCGCTAAACACACATAGATCCAGAACCTGCACAACAGCTGTATGAGAAGTGATTTTAACATCTAAACTATACCTTTCCAGCCACAACATGCAGGACAGTTGTGCCATTTATTTGGGTGGGTTAGAATGACTCCTAACCTTCAACAGAAAATATAGACAGCAATTAATAAAAACCCAACCATCATGGGAATTAAAAGTTTTATTAGTGTATTCACGTTAGGCAAATGCAACACACATGAAGCTTATTTCTTAGGTTCACAAGTTCTACCAATACATTAGTCTAGTGGTAAAACTAGCATAAATTGGTAACTTCTTTGCCAATTTTTGAAAGGTGTCCGTCCCACTTTTTCAAAGCTTGATTTTTGGTATTGCTTCTATGCCCTAGTCATTTTGGCATAAAAATATCCATCACTATTGTCAATTCAGTTAAAAGATTAAAAGCTGTAACATTGGCCCCATTTTTGTTCTAAAAGCTATCACTAGCTGTACTTACAAAGTACAGTACTAGTGTAATGGATGAAACAATGGGAAAGAGACAAAGACAATCCCGCTACTGCCACAATAACAAAAGAATGACAGACAGCTAGATCACAAAGCTCGTTAGTAAGATATATATTTTTCAAGTCAGAATAACCCTTCTATATAGCTTCCCAACCCATCCCCAACCCAGACTTATTTGTAGAATATATTTCAGAATATTTTTATTATGGTGCAGCTGTAGTGTCCAAGGGTTCACAATAACATGCACTCACAAAGAATCTAGAAGTCCTCCTTTGCTGGTCATACCTCAGCAACCACTATCCTAGAGGTTTTGCAAAAGCAACTACTTTTAATAACAAGACCCATTAGGACATAATGAATGCGTATGATCTGGTATACAAGTAAGCTATACAAAGCCACACAGATCAGAAATTTAAAATCTGTTACTGAAATATATTAAGAAGATGCATCTATTTAAAACATATATGAAAGAGTAGTTTACCTTGGGAAAGAGTTTTTCAAGGTATTTAGCTCTAAAAACTAAAACCCACAATTTTTAGTGACATCTGTTCAATGAAAAATACAGATGTAAGGGGTAAGCCAATAACCTTGTGTACTTAATCCAGTATCCAATGCTACGATAAATTCTCATTCCATGAGAAAAAAACCACTGACTTCAATGATTCAAGATAAACAAAAACGTCTGAAATTACACCATTGCCAGCAATAATGCTGGCACCAGATTCATCAACTCAGATGGGTAGGGAAAAGTAGATTCTCAGTGTGATAGATACTTGGAATTTATAATATGAATTGATTTAAGCCCCATTAAGTATATAGTGTCTTAAAATTTCACAGATGAATCTCAAGACATTTCTTTCCTTTCCAATTGAGGGATTTTCTTTTTCTTTAAGAAGGCAGCAAAAAGTTGAGCTTTTTATATTTAGGACAATTCAAAAATCTGCTTATTTAAAAAAGTAAAAAGAATAAGGGAGTAGAGTCTTGGAATTTTATAAGAGATTTACCCAAATCAAAAAAACCCAAGCAACTATTTATGGGAACTAAAATGTAGAACAGCAGAATACTGCGATATTTGAGATCATGATGCATTACCTGTACATATACTTAGTTATTCATGTTATTGATAAACCATTAGGACACTCAATTATATACCCAATAAAAACACCATTAAGAGTCTTGAGAACAGTCCCATTTTCTTTCTGAAGAAGGCATTTCTATACACTAAATTTTCATCTAGTAGCAGAGTATAGGAAACAGAATCCACAAGGTGCTTTAATTGCTGAGACCTCAAGTGCTGTTTTTCTTTCTTTTTCTTTTTAAAAAACCTTTTTAGATAGTAAACAGTTCATGGGGACCACACACAAATACTATGACAGACGAGGTGTTATATTGTCTGTTGATTAGCCTTGATATTTAGCCCACTGGTAACAGAGGAAGGAGTTTTACGACATGCTGGAGCAGCGTACTGAAGGGGAGCCCATCTGAGTCAATACTTTGTCCAACCATTGTAGAGGTCCATTCAGATGAAGTTCAATCCAGCAAGGAGTGCTTGTTACTGTTTGCCGCCTAGAAAATAAATAATAGGGAAGTCAGAAAGCAGCTTTAGCTACCATAAGGTTCTCCATAATATGATCAAATCTGTTTCCATCTATATCTCATACACAGAAAGATAAAAATCCACAACCATTACCATAACTGTTACTAAACTTGTTTCAGACAGTCTTTGAAGGAAAAATACCAACAAAAACTCCAAAACACTCCACGTCTGTAAGACACATCAATAATTAGATGCTTGTCCATAATACATTGAGAATATTCTGCTCTGAAGAATAAGAGCTTCAGCATTTGCTTCAAGTACCACACCAAGAGCTTTACATCTAAAAATAAATTCTAAACTGAAGATTGTCCAACCAATGTGGTGTTCACATCACAGATAGCTGTGTGCAGCTGCATCACAACCTTCAAAGAGTCTGCATGCATAACTGGGTTTGAATTTTGTAGACAATTACTGAGGAATACAAACTAGAAACCCTTGACTCTGCACTATTAGCATGGTCAAACAGCCGAATGCTATGATGATCATAAGGTCTGGCTTTTTTGGAGCAAATGACAAGATAAATGTATAAGGAAACTGCTAGATGTCAGAAACACTGTCAAAACACAGTGTGTGGTTATACTGTGCTAACTGATGCTATCTCAAAGGAACAGTAAACTTTTATCTCCAATTTTCTGTAATCTTACATTTCTACACGTGTTTTGCACTGCAACATCCTCACAAAAACAACCAAAGTAAAAATTGTGTTTCCATTGTCTTCAATATAAACTTACCTATAATTTTTCACAATAGAAGGCCTTAATTAAAAACCCTCTCGCAAGTCTCAGTAAAATTGAAGGGCTGACAATCAAAAAAGTTTCATTCACTCACCCATATATTGTTGTTTCAGAGACCTGTTGTTCAAAAATTTTCCTTTTCATCTCCAAAGTAAAAAAAAATCAGTATCAGACATACTGTGCCTGAAAAATTTTGTTATTTCACTATACCTGCTCCAGGCATGGGAATTTTCCCAAACTTGACTGCCAAGACTACTGTTGCTAAAACAGTTTTTCCTAGTAATTTTAGCTATCCCAAAGTCAAAGCAAGATTAAGATTCAAAGGCAGCAGAGTAGCCAGACACAAACCCAGCCCCTTCATTTTTACTGTTGGCACTGCAACCCTTCGCTTTAAGGAAATCTATTTATATAAACAGAGGAACTGAAAAGGCAGAAAAATTAAGCTAGAGAGAAGATGAATTTCCAAAGTTGTCGGTGATTTCACATTTTCTAGGAAAAGAAAGCAGCTGGGGTCTGTGCACTCTCAGCACTCTAAAAAACATTGTTTATCTTAGCCCCAAATGTCTAAGCTAAAATAAAGTGATCCAATAGAACAACTTAAATCACAGGAAACAGAATTCCATTTAGTCTCGAATCCTTTCCCAAAGAGGGAAGTTCATTATTCCAATGCTGTTAACTCCCCTACAATGTGTTCCACAACACACTTCTTCAGAATTTTATAACTGGTTCTGTTCAACAACCCTAGCTTTGCACTACACTGGCAGAAGTTGACAAAATAGCAACAGTTGCTTTGCAGCTGTCTCAAAGCTAAAATTCAGCCTCTTCTACCCACAGATTTCCAGCTCACATATCACTGTTTGCTGTAATTATATCTCTACTGAACTCTCTTCAGAAGATGATCCTAGACCTGAATAGTTCTTGTGATAACGTGAACACTTGACTGCTGATCTGAACTTCTACCACCATCCTCAATTTTAGCCAACATGTGTTGAGCAAAAAGCTATAAACTATTTTGTCTACCAAGCTTAAAAGCTTGGTAAATAAACAAAATGTACCACTTTGCCATACCTGTGCATTTACACACATAGCATAAAATATAAGTAATGCTCTGGCTTTGCCCAGGCCTGTTGTATAAAAAACCTTTTTGACATAATGATGAAGCACAGAAATTTGAACAAGAATGATGGATTTTACAGTGCCTCCTGGTCTATTTTGTGTTTTGGTTTGAAAGACAGGTGTCTGCTAAGGAAGGCAGGAGCTTCCCTTGGAATGGAGAGTGTAAACCCCCTCCCTCCGAATTATTATAATTTTGAAATTAAGGAGCTCTCAGGAAAAGATATGAGGATAGGGATAACAGTTCTTTACTGGTATGTAAAACAAGGTGTAATAGATTATATGTATAAATTCGTGCTGAGGCTACAGTAATCTCGCCTGATGAAAATCCTAGCATACACCAAAGGAGGGTTCCAGGAAATTCCCTCTGATGGGATTACAGCAATATGCATCAAAATCCTAGCCTGAATATTCGTCTCCAGAAATGTTGATTCCAGAGGATTATTCGTCTGACCAAATCCCAGCAATATGCATTCGATATGCATCATCGATAAGATAAATATGTGTCTCCTAGAATGTATATTGCAGGAGATTTTCCTCTAACAAGGTGAATTATTTACCAGTTTCAGGAAACTCTCAGCAAGAGCGGCAGCAAGAAAGGAAACACTACATAAATATGCTAAAAGGATAAGATCAACGATAAAAAAGCAAGAAACCCTCCCCGGCCACCCTCAGAGCTTGGAAATATATAAAAAAGACTTTGTGAGAGCTGTCTCTTCGTGATGCACAGTGGAGAGGAGTCATAGTAGGCCCCCCCCCCCCCGTCTCACCCAATGCTGTTAGCCTACTTCAGCACTGATCTGATCTTTGCTTGTGGCCTTTTTGCAATTGTATTTTAATTATGGAACAAATTCTCCTCATTAATCAAATTGGCTAATTCATTTATAACAAAGGCAAACAAAAGAACAATAACTATGGCATTAACAACAAACAGAACCAGGGATCCAGAAACAGCCTTCTCAGCTGCTGGCACTTTCCCCTTTGGTGCAGTTACTGTCACAGCTGGCAGGAATGAGCAAAAATTCCGGGGTGGTGGATGAGATGTATCAGAAGGTCAGCGGTGATAGCTGGAACTCCAGGATGGTGCTGGCTACAGTGTGGAGAAACCCAGAGCAGTACCAAAGAAACAGCAGGGGTGGGGCAGCGACAGCCTGGTGCTGAGAAGAGCAGGGAGAGATGAAGTTCAGGATTTCCCAGGGCATAAGAGCATATGGTGATAGGTCCCTCACTCAGGACTGAGCTCCAGCAGTGCCGGTGAATTCTCCCCGCAGTAAGCAACAGCCTGGCTGTCCTCCTCTGATGCCAAAGAGCAAGAGAGAGAATCCCCAACTCCCCAGCCCTCATTATTTACCTGCCTCTATTCTCTTGGTATCTCTGTGGTCCAGTCCCGCCTCCTCCCCCCACCCCTGAGAAAACTTCCAAAAACCAGAGGGTTCCATTCCCGACATCTCAAGCACCCAGTCATCAGTATTTCTTAGCAACTCAATGGGAAAAAAATCCACAAGTAACAAGGAAAGAAAAGGAAAGAAAAGAAAAGGAAAGAAAAGGAAAGGAAAGAAAAGGAAAGGAAAGGAAAACCCAACCCCCAATATTTTGACAATTCAGACTACATTCATTTAAATTCAAGGTTGTGTTTGCAGGAGTATTGGAATTAAATACCAATATAGCTGGATGGAACGTGCCTGGGCTCGTCTGGCCCTTGCTGCTTGACCAGAGGTGGCAGCTGTGGTGGTTTCACCTCAGAGACACCTTTGGCTAGCTGGATGCTGCAGCTGGCTGCTTGGGACAAGTCCAGGCATGCAGGAGCTCAGGTTTACCTCTGGTGGAAAGGTTTTAGGCAAGGTGAAGGAAAAGGAGTCGTGTTCTGCTGGAGGGTTTCGATCCAGAGCTTTATTCCAGGCACACAGGCCTCTGAATCCAGCAACAGCTCCAACAGAACAAAAAAAACGCGTGGTTGCTGTGTCTTTTAACGCCAGGGAGAGGGAAGGGGTAGGGATCCCACCAACCAGGTAAGGGGAGGGGGAGAAGGTCTCAGGGGACAAATGACACCTGGATGGCCCAATGTCCCCAGGGCTGAGAGGCATCTTTTGAACTTCGCCAATCACACCACGCCCTTTCTGGAATGCCAAGATTGACAGACAGCACTCAGCAAGGGGAAGGGAGGGGTTATTGGCACACCTGGGGAAAGAACCCGGATGGACAGGCTATTACATCACACTGCAACACAGGAGCAGCCTCGTCTTGCTTTAATCACAACTGCAGCATAACTTACAGGTTTTGTGCATCAATACTTTATTAGCATAATTTTAAATAGAGATGCAAAGAAATTAGTTCAGCATTATGCCAGTAATCAGTTTCTGTGGTGTTCTAGCAGTGTTTGCACTGCAGTTTTTTTAATCCTATGATCTCTCAACAGACTGATAACAACCAACATTCTCCCTCCTTAGAAACAAATTTACCGAAGGGCTCCTCACTGTTTTAACTCAGCACTTACACTCCATTCACTTCAAGTTGTTTCCATATAATCTGACTGATAAAGCCCCTTCTGTTCTGATTTGAATATTGTATTTAAGTATGTGTAAATGTACACATACTTCTTTTGAGACAAATCTGAGAGGAATGACGGATTTGTCTTTACAAACGAACTGTGGGTCTGCTGGTAGATAAAACTAGCACTGAGAGATAAAAGAAACAATGGGAAGGATTCCACTGACTGATGAATGGAGAAAGATATTTACCTTTACAAACAAACTGTAGATTTGCTGATAAATGAAATTAGATATTGAAAGATGAAAGAAACAATGGGGAAAAACCCTAAATTCCATAAGAATTAAAAATTTTAAAAGGAGGGTTATACATTAGAGGGAAATCTTGAGTATCAGGCATTTCGGGAAGTCTGTACCTCTCAAGTACCTCAGCCAATGGGGAAAGACAGAAGGGTAATGCAGCCGAGATATTAGGATAAAAAGGAGGCTGCGTCCTCTAAAAATTTGAGAGATCCCAGGGGAACACCCCATGGCCTCTCCCTTTATTCGAATAAAGTAAAAGGACTCCTCTGTCTCCTTTTTGGACATAAACCTCTGATGTTTGTGGATTAATTTTCCTGACAAATGCAATAGTTCTTTAAACTTGAGCTACATTATTTTTTGCGTATCTCTTATTAACAAAGAGGTACCAATTTATTCCATTACTCAATTTTCTCATTTCATCTAATTAGACTTCTACAAAATTGGCTTAATTTATCTGAGAAGCCTCCCCCCACATAATGATGCTGCTATTTACATGTGTATATTTCAAGAGCAGATAAAAGAAACAAACTCTCAAGATTCACAGTGGAACCAACACACCATTATTGAACTTCAGAAATTATATGGATTTTAAAAAAGTCATTATGTATTACAATAGGGTATTGATACGTCAGACTTCATTCTTTCAGGGGACAATTTCTAGAGAGGTTTAAGGAATTTGTTTAAATAAAGAATATAATTGGAATCTATTCAAAAAGCAGATACACGGCTATTTTTTCCACTCAAAAAATTTTTTAGCTGTTTTACTACATAAACACAGTCATCTTACTCCCACAAAGTTTTTTCCATTACAAGTTCCAAAATATTTGTCAACCCTTAAATGCATGTTCTCCAGCTGTTTCTTTCTGCAGAATGCACTCCAAATGACTTCAGTTCTTTCTGTAAGATACTATCAATTGCATCCCTCACCACAACCTAATGAACTCATTATACTCCACACAGAACAGGACAGAGACCAAAATTACTGTACATCTAACAAACAGCAAATAATCTCTCCGCACAAACTGTGAAACTTCTAGATATTGTCAGTGATTTTACCATACTAAGCAAGCAAGCAGAACCAAGTGAGGAAACAACTTTGACAACATTCCTTGCTCAACAGCTGACTATAATACTAAAATCAATTTCTGGTCTTTATAACTTAAAAACTCAATAGCTGAGGAGGGAGAAAAAGGAAAATATGGTGTTCAACTTGCAGACAGCATGTCTACAGTAGCACTAAGAAGCCTGTAGGTACAGCTTTCAAACCAGACAGAAATAGTGGATTAACGAAAGAAGAAAAATTAACTTTAAAATGAAAACCGAAAGTTTTTTACCTGTATTCAGCTCCCCATCCTTTAACAAAACTCATTCTTATGGTACACATTCTAGTAAGCTGATAAACTGCTTCAAAACCTTGATTCACAGATTGAGCCAGAAGAGCAGCAAATTCTTGGTTATTAAAGATTTTTAGGTTGCATCCTATAAAGAAAAAAGTCCAAAGAGTACAATCAATCAGTGAATATTTGTGTTTGCTACACAGAAACCCAAAGCTATGAAGAAACTATGAAAAGGAAATCAAATGTCCAATGAATACATTCACTGAATATTTTTACACAATACCTTTGGCAAGCTACTAACCTGGTGGAATTTTGCACACAGTTGCAGGATGCCAGCCATATCTTTGATTACAGTTGGGGCTCTGAACAAAAATTGCACTATCACTTAAGCACTCAGCAAAAACTTCTCCACCAATGTAATAGAGACGTACTCCCCTTCCTGTAGCAAAATTCAAAAGAACTCTAGTTATGATATGACCCAAGAAGATTAACAAACAAGAGAGGATTTTGTTTCAGAGAAGGCCACAGTTTTTCTTCATAACAGAAACAGAAATCAATAATCTACAGGACAACACTGCTGGGCTGACAGCTGTAGCGGGAGCAGAACACAATTAACTTGCATTTTTCCTCCCACAAACTCAAAATAGTTGAAGGAGAAGCAGAATAATTTTTGGTCAAGAGTGAGATAGAATTTTCTAGCCATGTAATGGCTTATAACCCAATCAAAATTAGAAAGCAGTGTTGATTACAAATAATTTTTTAGTTAAAGAAATACCAGAATCAAAAATATTAGGTTAAACAGAGTTAAAACTTGTGCTAGTATTAAAGTTTTGTATATGAAGGAGCACAGGCCACTATGGCAAAAAAGGAAAACACAGTGTACCACTTCAACACTCTTTGCTTACATGCACCCATACAATTTCACAACCCACTGCATACCCCTTTCTCTGTAGTACTTGAGCAAAATCAACATAAATTCATTCAGCCCTATTACAAAAAAACCCCTAAGAAATATTATAGTTCACTTTTAAATTGTGGTTTTGTTCTCTCTCTCAGAGTGGAAAAAACTTGCATGGCTTATTTCTAGCAGAAGATAAGTAATGTACAATTGAGCTCTCAAAGAAAGCTATTTATAATTACCAGGTTCTTTAAAGGCCATAGTTCCTATTTCCCCTTTTCTTTAAAACAATTTTTCAAACAAAATGTGAATTGGTCTATTAAAAACAGTAAGAGTTCCTTACATTTTTGCTTTTCCTCATCACTGATCATCTTGATTAGTTAGCACAGGTATAGCCTGGGCTTCTGCACATCTAAATTTTTATTAGACAAGCATTTAGAATTGGCATAGAGGCAATCAGAAGGTTCTATTAAAGAAGTTGAAATTTTTACTAAAAATCAAACCAAAAAACCTAATGAATACTGCTAAATAAAAGAATCCAGAAAAAAAGGGCTAGTTTATTGAAGAACCTAAAGCAAAGACACTGCATTGTTGGGATGTTGGGGGACACAAGACAGATGATGGACTTTGGACCTTATTAGCATGAGATTTGATAAACAAAATACCTTGGCAAAAGCAAATGGAACTTTGAAAATTAGATCTAGATTGCAAGAAGATTAAATCAGGCAGGTTTACCAGAAAAAGAAAATCTCATTAAACTCTGCAAGCAAGAGATGTTGTAATATGCATAAGTTTGTGAATGTGATTTTAACCTAATCATTGTACTTCACATTACTAGTCTCCCTAAAATAGTATATAAGTGTTTGTATCCCACAATAAATCAGATTCTGATCACTGAACCAGTCTTCCCCTGTCTCTTCATCAACGAAACATTGTAGAAAACAATATTCTTTACTAACCATTACAAAGAAAATCTTAATAATGTCAAAACAGCATGTTATCTTAACTGCAGCTTTTCCCATTTCAGAAAAGCATTCAAGTACTACCAATGTTCATGCTGCATTTTATAAATTAGAATAAAATAAGCAACATGCTAATATTTTGCAATTAAAGCTTAATTTCAATTATAAGCAACTCTGAATATAAATGCTACCTAGGGCAGAGCAGTCCAATGAAGAGCCTGAAAGCCAAATATCTGCCCCTTGGGATACTTTGGTGCGTCATCTCTTTCCAGAAGGCAGAGAACAGCAACATGAGCAACAGAAATCCCCTACAGTTGAGTGGCTTCCTTCTGTGCTGCTTGCATTCTGACAGTTGTGTGACTGCTGCTGCCATCAGCTTAGTGACTACTGATTGAGGAAAGGGAGATCCTTTCAGCTGTAGCCATCACTACATCTCTTCCCAATTGCAACAGGCTGCAGTAACAGAAGCAGCTATATTTCTCCTCAATTTCAGAAGCAGCGACCTCTCTATTTTTCCACTTCTGTCCTTAGCAAGAGAGATCAAGCTCCTCTTTGCAAGCCCCAAGGGAGAAGTTCTATGGCTGGCTGCACAAGAGGGAAAGGAACCCAAAACACAGATCTGCCCATCCTACCTGGATCATTCCAGATAATTTAACGTCTAAAATGAAATTAAAGATCAGAAATCTTTACCTATGTGTCGCCTTGTCATTTCCACTGTAGCATTTCTGTTTACGTTGGAAAGCAAACCTAGACAAAATCGTTCTGAATTTGATGGATCTGTAAAGCCATCTACAGTCAGAGAAGGCTGGGATGCATGGAAGGTTTCTCCCACTCTCTGATTCAATTCATAATATGCTATTGAACACCAAAACGCAGGCTCCGAGTAAGTAACTGGTTGCAAGTCTATATAAAAAAAAAAAAATTAAAACAAGCTTAATACAGAATTCGAGGTTGAAAAGAAATCTATCTGCCCTGCTATTTGTCTCTCCCAGAAACAACAGCTGTTAGTCTCTACAAATTATATTTTACTTGCTGTCATTTTTACCTACTCCAGTAAACATAATGGAATTTAGATTTTCACACAAAGGAAGAAGGAGGGGAAGAGGGGGTGTGCAGATTCTTACAGGGGTGATCTAATCTGACCACAGCCCATTTAGTTCAGTACTTGCATTTTGCTTGGCAAAAAACTAATGCTGCTGTGAGTGCCAGATGTTGAGACATTTCTGTTGCTTTTCTATAACTTACAAACATTTTGGCAATGTTAAAGAAAAGATTAAACTATCAAACACTGAATCACACAAAGGGAAAAATATTAATATGAAAATTATATTTTCTTATATTACACTAGATCTTATACCATCTCTATCTAAAAGCAGTTCCAAGGTCCTTTTACTCTCCCCTATGAGAGCTCAATATCTTCCCTGTGCATCTTCAACATTTCCTGAGCTGCTTCCCCTTTTTACCTACCCTCATTACTTACTAAGCATTCTGAACAGCATTTTTCTGTCATCATTCCTTAAACAAACCCAGGGGAATCTGATCTTCCTGAGGCATTTATACAAATACACAGCAATGGCACCTCATCAAAGCAGGTGGACAACTAATGTGGGAGCAATGATTGTGTTGCGGTTACAGGTGAAACAGTACACGAGAAGAGTAGCAGAACATATATACAAGGGAGTCAGCAAGTCTGGGCAGCACTATGGATTGGCTAACATCCTTTAAACTATTTTCTAAACACTAGTCCTGTACACACAACCATATTATTCTTTCTCTTTGCTAGGAACTCAACAGTTACAGAAATAGAGTAGTAGTTAAGAAGTTATTTACCCAGCCCTATTATGTTTATCATCAGGAAGCCAACCCAATAGTCTCCTCCTAATACAGTTCTTAATTTTTTTAAGTACGTTTTCAGTTTTAATGTAATATATACATAAAGAAGAGTCATCACACAGAGAAACAATTACAAGAATTTCCAGCTTACCCAGGCTATGATTAACTGGAGAAAGACTACTAGGAGACAGCTCTGCTGGAGATCCTGTTGAAGCAATACAGATTGTTTGAGAGCAAATGACTCTCATTATTTCAGATAAGTAGGAATAACCATTATCTAGATATAGTTTTACATTGAAATTCTTCAGAATAAGAAACCTCAGAAATACTAACACCACTTTTCCAGCATATCACACACTTATTGTGAATTAAGACTGAATTTAATTTTCCAGACTCATGGGACCCTACCCCACCTCATAAACCTAATTAACATCTTAGTGTTGTATTTGGCAGAACTTTCACTTCATGCACAATCTGTGAACATAACTTTATTTATGTGCTTGTCACAGAATCATAGAATGGTTTGGATTGGAAGGGTCCTTCAAGATCATCTAGTTCCAATCCCCCTGCCATGGGCAGAGACACCTTCCACTAGACCAGGTTACCTAAAGCCCCATCCAACCTGGCCTTGAACACTTCCAGGGATGGGGTAGACACAGCTTCTCTGGACAACCTGTGCCAGTACCTCACCACCTTCACAGGAAAGAATTTCTTCCCAATATCCCATCTAACTCTACTCTCTATCAGTCTGAAGCCATTCCCCCTTGTCCTATCACTCCATGCCCTTGTCCAAAGTCCCTCTCCAGCTCTCCTGTAGCCCCTTTGGGTACTGGAAGGTGCCCTAAGGTCTCCCTGGAGACTTCTCTTCTCCAGGCTGGACAACCCCAACTCTCTCAGTCTGTCTTCATAAGAGAGGTGCTTCAGCCCAGTAAGAAGGTAGTGACTTCTTCTCAAATTCAGTGGAAAAAAAGCTAAGAAAAAGTGGACGAGACAAGCAAGATATTGCCTCTATTCTGAAAGGAGAGGGTTTATCTCTAGAAGAACAACTTGGATTTCCTCATTTGAGATTATTCTTTCCTGGAAGGAGGAAGGAAAAAGTTTAGAAAAACATGAACTCTCCAACACAATTTGTGCACTTGTAGACAAAATACAAAGAGGCTTTGCACAGAATCATTCCTACAATGATTGCTGATATCAGGCTTTTTAAATTAAGGTAGCCATTATCACATAGTGGGAAAATATTGCAGTTCTTTTGGAAACTGGTGCAGTTGATTCCAACTAACTGAAAAAGATTGCTAACATTAGCTAACCAAATACATTCAAGTCTGCCAGCAGATAGCAGGATGTTCTTATCCAGCACATTAACTGTTCTTTGACAAAGTCTAAAGCCAACCACATTATCTAGAAACTCTTTCATACAAAGGCACATATGCTTAATTTTTCTACTACTCTTTCCATAGACCCTTCCATACAAGAATTGATTTGAAACATGGCAGAAGTGATAAGGTGCCAGAGGTAAGAGACAGGTTCTCAAAATTCAGAATTTGTAACTTGTTTAGGCCAACAGACACATTGCTTCAACGAACCTGTTTCCAGAAGGTAAAATTGGAGATGGTTAAAACAAATCAGCTATTAAAATCTGATGATGACTTAATTAGATCTGTATGTTTTTATTACAAAACAAATGTAATGTACTTAATATGGCACAGAATGTTTTAAAAGCATTCCCCTAACAAAATATTAATTTGTTCACTAAAGACTGAAAGTGATATTTTAAACAGAAAACACCAGGTTGTACAGAGGAAAACTGCCATCATCTTTTAGCCTGAATTCATGTTGCTGTGCAGAGGGATCACAGCTAGTGATCCCAAGTTTTGAAAGTAGTTACCTGTATCCATGCTTTGGTTTAACTGCTGGTCATTTGTTTCTCCATCTTCACTGATATATCCTGGAGGTGGTGTTTCTGTCAAAAAAAAAACCCCAACAAAACACCTAATGGTTCAATGACTGAGGAAATTTGTACAATTTAGCATTTTGAGTTTTTGTTCTCAAGTCCTCATGAGCTTTATTCAATACCTAAATACTTTATTAGAATGTCATTTTGCCATCCCTTTCTCCTTCCAGTCGGTCTTCAAACACATTACTTGCCTTAATTGTCTATGCAAAATGTATAATCTCTTTTATGCCAGTCAACTGTTCAAATGTGTTACTACTTGTCTTTTCCATTTAAGACAAGATACTTTCACTAGAATAAGTAACAGTTTTGTAATTGTGATCAACAGCTTTCACATTTAGTAGAATTACAAATAAAAAAACCCCACATCTGGTGACTTGCACAAAAAAAATCACGTGAGCTGTCTTAATGTACTATAACCATCAGGTCAGATACCCTCCCATGCCTTATAGATTTGAAGGTTACTTTTCAGTTCAATTCCCAAATCCATTTTCCTTCATTATCTAAAAATTTCACTCAATAATAACTATATTATTTAACTAGTTATACTGCACAAGCTCTATTATCATTATTACTTCCAAGCTCTATTAAAACAATCATCTATTCTTTTAACTAGCTTTCTTTAAAGATGGAGTTTCAGTAACCAAAGCAAACTCAGAAACAAGTTTGAAGCATTCTGATACTAGAAACTTTGCCTAATTCAACAGAAATATCTTCAAAACCCAGAAGAGTATGCATGTTCCTTTTCTCCATTCAAAAGGTACTTTGTAATCCAGATAAGTTAACCAACTACCTTTCAGGAAATAATTTTCTTTGAACTGGGCAAATATTTTTTCCTATATGGAGTTGGACTTCAATGATCCTTGTGGGTCCCTTCCAACTCAGGATATTCTATGATTCTATATATTAAAGGCAAAACCTGGATTGCTTTAGTGAAAGTGTTTGAAGATAACTATGTCTACCATCACCTTAGAATTGTCTCTGAGACATCTGAGGGATTAAGTACATTTAATTACATTACTATCAAACAGCAGAAATTAAGAGCTTTTTGCCCAAGAATTAAAATCAAATTATATCAAATATCATGTCTGAGATTTACAGCAATATATTAAGGTCAGAAGGAAGTCAGAGACAGGAAATTAGATAAAGTCAGTTGATTTAAAAAAATTAACCAAAAGAATTATCCTTGGTTCACTCTGTAAAACTAGTGAGCTAAATATAGATGTGACAAAATTCAAATGAGAATTTAAAAGGATGATTAAAGGAAATCTTCACTATCAAGAATTATGATAACAAAAATCATACTAATTTTGAACATTTTTATTGAATTCATTGTGATAAAGTGGACTCCACCCTTCTCCAAATCGTTCATTATAGTTAAGGCCACAGCCATGGTAAAAGGTCAATTACCATTTCCAATCCAACCCACACTTCCTGTTTCCAGTTGCTAATCTAGAGTCTTTGGCATAGATTATTTTCCATAACTAATCTCTGTCTGAATAGAGATTTCCTCCATGTAGTAGTATTAATGGAACATACAGCCCCAAGAGCCATCCTGCACCTTCACGACTGTCATCTTCCCAGCTGTAAGTGAAACCAACCTCTCTGTAGACCATGTACTGAGACAGTATTGTGGTGCAAAGCTACCACGGTCTCAGTTTGGCCTACTGCTAAAGAAAATGGTTCTCTGAATCAGGCTGTCAAGACACACAAGATTTATCAGAACCTAGCTAAGTGTTCAAGATTAAGTCAGCCAGGTCAAATAAAGTAAGATGCCATTAATATAACAGGAGGGTGTCAGTGACAAAGATAAGGAGGCAAGGTGCGGTTAGCTGCATAATCATTTGAAAATCATGTGAATACCCACAATCACCTTGAACATACTTCCTGCAAATAACTACCTAGCTGCTTTAGCTCATTTCCATAGCACTGGATTTGCAAATGGTAGCTTTCCAGTAAGTTGTTAGGAAATGGTATCAAAAGCCCTCAGATGGAGTCAAAAAAGGCATACATCAGTTAGGAAAGCAGCACCAATTTCTGTCCCCTTAAATTGCTCTTTAAAGATCTGCTGTCCCTAGGTGACAACAAACATGGCCCAGATTAAACAGATGAGAACAAATTTATTGCATTTTTAATGCCATTTCAATTTTTGGATGCATTTAAAGAAAACACAAACAATAACCTGTTTAAGACACATAGATACAATTTCTATATTGCACATATTTGAGTTTCAAGTAATTTTATTCTTCAAGAGAGTCTAGATCTGAATTTTAAGCTTGTTCATAACATAGCTGCATTAAACATTTACGAGAAAGCTTCAGCTTTACTTGGTTTTACATTCCAGGCAACTTCCTAAAGGGATAGGAAACACAAAGTTGGGGCAGGAAACAAAGTTCACTGATTTTATGTTTCAGTAACAGTACCAGGTTTTGGGTGCACTGTAGCAGGGTAGTCTTGGGGTGGAGAAGGGGCAAAGAAGGGGAAGAAGGAATTCTTTGATTTCAATATTGTTAGGTTGCTCTTTCATACTAAAAAGACAAAACTGTGCACACAATAGTAACAAACACACAAAGCAGACCTTGATCAATTGTGGACTACAGATCAAAACACTACGTCACTCATTTGCAACTTAAAGTATTCTCCACAAACTACGTGGTGAGATTGAGTAGTAAACTGCTGCTCAGTCTCCAACACACAGCATTTGGCAACCCCTATATGCTTGTAAAACAGATTGAAGGCAGAAGACAAAGGTCTATTTTTCACTCATTAGCATTCTGAATCTTAAATAAGCTACTGAAACCAAGTAAGCAATATAGTTTCACACAGGATCGCGTTCTGCAAACAGCAATGTTCAGGTATTTCCATTGGAACTAATACACAAAATCAACTAGATCTAACTTATTGGCACATCTTGCAATTAATTTGATCACTTAGGAGCATAAAATTATCTTTGTTTCAGCGGCACAATGTCAAACATACTGTTTACAGTGAAAGTTAAGAAAATACCTGGTATGTAATTGCTCTGTGGTTCAATTCCAGCTGGAAAGTTAGTGTTTTCAGGAATGGAATGGGTATAGTCATCAAGAGGCGGCAGTTCTGTTAGAATCTCAGTGTGCCGTGGCACTAGTACAGGAGGCAAGACTGGAAAAGCAAAATTCAAAGCATTGGTAAGACCCTCAAAATGCATGCTTCTGTGAGCTAAAAGGAAAAAATATCTATCTAAACCATCTAGCAATATCTTCAGATGTTTTGAAATTTTCTGAATCTCAGTACTGCTAGTATTATGATTGTACTGATAGTGGTAGAAACAGATTCCTGAAGTGCCTCTTGAATAAGACTATTCCACAGTAGCAAAGGTGAATCATCTCTGTTCTCCTTTTAAGTCTGGGCCATATTTAGCCATCTGGAAACTACTAGTGGTCCTGGAAATGTTTATCGGACTAAAGGTATCTCCACATTCATAAAGATTTTTCAGTAACTTTACTATTAAAAACTATCAGGGGTGGTTTTCTCAAAAGCTGTATCTCTAAGAATCTTGTACTTTTGGCAAGAGAAAGCATTTTTCTCTTTTTCACTTATAACATGCTGATCAAGCGCATACAGATGCTATACAAAGTTAGAAGTAGTTTTCCTACCTGGTGTCTCCACCCTCTGGTAGTGGTAAGGGTTTACACATACTTCATCCTTTTTAAGATTAAAAGCATATTCACAGTTTTCAATTGCTTTAAGTTCATGGTGACTGTGAAGATCTGGCCAACGCCACAAACGACAGTAAATAACATGTGGTAATCCTTTACGATGAGATACCTGTAGACGGCCATCAAGAGATCTGGAGGGAAAAGATGTTAAAAAGTTTTTACAGACTGCATGCTCTTAGCCACTTAAGCAAGAGTGTACACACATGGGATGGGTAGTTTATTCATTCTCAGAATTCAGTGGATTGATACTGCTAGTGACATTTATACTCTTGTTGAAAAGCTTCAAATGTGATAAAAATGATCATATCAGTAGTCTTTTAACTTGTATTTGGGTTGCTCTAATCATTGGCAGTTAAATTTAGAATTCATTAAAAGCCACTTTACCTCCAACCAAGTATTTGGGATGATTGCTTCATATATTTTTTTAAATGCAGAAGAGAGTTGTTAAAAAAAAAATCACACACTTAATAGTCCCTTCCACTACTAAACCTCAAAGCTTTGCTGTGGCATAGATGCTTTATGGCTTTAAGAATTCCCAAAGGACTGCAAATAAGCCTATAAGCAGTCAGCTGCCCAAGTGATCCACATGGCAGTATAACTGCAATGCAAAAAGCATGAATGCACATCTTTTAAGGACTGTACAGTTTATCTTCTTGACTTTGTCTGCCTTACTATCAGCTGAAATAATTTTGCTAGTTTTAAGACAGACTGCATATGCTTACACAAATGCAGATGTTTATGATTGTTATGGGATGGGAGACAAACCTCAATACAGAAATCAAGTAATGTGACATGAAAAAATAAAGACCCTGTTTAGAATTTGCCTGCCATTAACTACTGAAGAATTTACAAACAATTCTTTAGTAGCTCATATCTGAGCCAATTAGCAAGATTTAACTGAAAGCTTGTGACATACAAAGCAGTTAAAATACTTTGTAAGATTAGGCCTAAAGAATCAAGCTTCCCAACTTTGTTAATATAAATACCAAATCATATTAGAGCTTGCATTTAACAAGTCTTCCCATTCTTTCAATAGCAGTGTCATGAAAAATCAATATTGCAGAATTAGAATTTCATTGGTCAAAACATCAGCTGATAACACTTGGATTTCTACACTGGCAAGCAAATATCTTAAAATGCTGTACCATGAGAGGCCTAGGAAGCATTTTAGTCTATTTTACAGCTAAAGCATCCCATTACAGACCCTCCAAAGCAAATCCCTCCCACAAGATTTCTATGATGCAAGAGGGCAGAATATTCACCTGGTTTGTTCAGAGAAGCTGTAAAGGCCTGCTGTATCCCACTGATCTATCGTGTTTGGTGTACTCAGTCCCCAAATTTCTGAACAAGTGCTGTGCATAATAAATTAAAAACAAAAACAAAAAATTGATATGAATATGGAACATGGTTATTCAAAACACTATGGTGTCAAACATGGAAAAACATACAGCATACTTCCTTTCACATAGAAGATAGAGCATTGTTTGACTTGCATTTAGACTGACATCGCATGCTGTATTTTCTATATGAAGGAGGCTATCAAAATGGAACAAGTGATTCAAGGTAAATGATAAATGTTTTTAAAAGTTGAACAAGTTCTCTGCTTTTAAGAAGTCAGTACAGTTGTAACATCACTTAAAAAAGGCTAAATTTCTTCAGCCTAGCTCTTAAAAAATTCTGTTTTAAAGGGTAGTTTCTGGGTTTGTTTCTTGGGGGGGGGGGGGTTTGTTTGTTTTTAAACATAAGCTTCCTGAAGACTTCAAACAAATGCCATGTATATCTGAAACTGAACGTCACAATCTAACTTTCAGGTACCATCACTTAAGCACTAATCTCATTCTCTATGCACATACTAACTTGCTGCTTTCCCCAAAAGAGGAAAATTCAGACTTTAAGGAAAAGCACATCGTAGCTAATACTTTTCACTGTTTTCTGTACTCTCCTTGATTAAAGAACTAAATATTCTTTTCTACAGTATACAAAACACAGAATGTTTAACACAGTTTTACAGTATAGCATTTTATGATTCAGCTACAGGGTAACAAACCTTTAATTGCTAAATCAAGAAGAAGGAAAAGAGAGACAACTAATTTTTTACCAAACTGGTTCAAGGACAAGATCACAACAGTAAAGAAAAAGGAGCCTTCAGTCAGAGGCAAAAAGTAAAGGCAACATCAGATTTAAACAAAGCAAGAAAACAGCATGGGTTTGTAAACAGAAAGCAGACTCAGAAGCATAAATCCAGCTCAGCTCTATCACAGACTTGCTCTGTGATCACTAAAAATGGACAGTTTATTTTTATACAAGTGACATACAACTAGACTTCGCACCTCAGAAATTATGAGAATTTGGTTCAAAAGCAACTTACATCTCTATTTCCTAATTACAGAGCCTGAAGTTTGACTGTCTGCTACAGTCTCTAAAATAAATAGCCTCTGAAAAGTTGCAACAGAAAGAAAAGAATCCAAGTTCACCAAACTCCTGGTTTTAAATATAGGTGTTGCAATTTAAACTACTAAACTTAGCTGATACCGTCACAAGTTTGGATTGAGTGCTTAAGGGAAGAGAAGTAGGTATTTTTATTTCCCTTCTCTACAGAGGGAAAATTCAGTAGTGTTATGAAACAAGAAGACATAAACATAAGTGTGGGCTACTGATGAAGGGAATGAATGGTTCTTGTCCCCTTCTTGCCTGTCCCAAACACCTCACTTTTAGTGCCATTCCAGGGAGGCTGAAATGTTCATGCAATTGAGCAGCAACCCAAATCAATCAACTGGCTATCTGACCACAGAACATACATGGCAGAAAATTTAACTTTTGAGAGTTACTTTTCATCTATATCACTTCTATTCACTGTAGATCTTCATGAGCACTACGAATCAGGAATAAGACTATAATTGTGGACAGCAGTCTTCATTTATCACAAATAAAATTGTTACATAAAATATGGCCTTTGACATTTTACTGATTACGGACACAAGTAAAATATTGTAATAGCGAACATTTGTCTAGTAGAGAGCAGCAGTGTCAGATGAGAAGGCCTATTCTCTGATTTAGATCCAGCTCTTCCAAAGAGTCAACTCTCCTGAACAAGTTACATCTATCTCAGACACAGGCAGCATCACAGATCTCTAGAAAGTGGGCAAAAAGGGATCCTGAGCATCACTATATCAGCAGAGCATACAGCCTCTCTTTTTCACATTCCTAAAATGTCTCTAGGATGGTAGACTGCCAGAAGCTGCATAATGATTAAAATAGTTGCCCTGAAGACGCATAAGGCGCCTGTGGGATGCCAGGGAGCATTCCAACACTGTACTGTGTCCTTAAATATTCACCACTGCTGCTTGTAAGACAGACCATCATATACATTAAATCAGAAGAACAATCAGCAGACACAAAGCCTGCTGCATATTAATTGACACAGTCAGCTCATTACCTTTGAGCAATGGATCCTTTATACAAAGCAGTGCTCCAAAGCTGACACTATTACAGATTACACATTCCCAAAATTGTGGGGTGCATCACTGGTGAAAGCATGGCATGCCACACATTTGCTGCACAAGACTTAAGATAGCACATGAAAAAGTAAAATTTCACAGTTCCTGACAAAGCATGATGAATAGGAACAGTATTTTATATTGCTAACCTCTTCTATCTATAAATATTCAAACTATCAAAGCTGACAGCATATTTCATAACCTACAGAACGAAAAATGGTATCCTGAAGTGACTGCAACAGTCATAGGTTACAATGAAGCTCAGGACACCATGGAGGGAAGGCAGGCCAGGAGGTACAGAAAAAGCGAACAGTTAGAAATTAGAGCAAAACTGCTCTAACATACAGCAGCTTACATGACATGCTATCTTCCAGAATGTGTCTGCTTAGAGTTAGGATTAATAGAAATCATTTACTAGTTCATCTACACTATGACTATACTCAACTCCAATAATGCACAATCAAACACAGAAAAGCCTGCAGGAAATCAACCCATACAATCAATAAAGTCAGCTCAAAATAGCTTTTACTGTTCACTGGAAGAAACATCTGTGGAAATAGAGTGGTCTCTCCACTCTCCTGCTTACATAAAAGATCCATTACCTGAGATTCAAGACTGTCCCCCCACTATATCACCCAGATGGTAAACAAGGCCTCTTAATATTCACACACATACACACTAAATCAGAATGAAATTCCTCACAACCCTAAAAAGCATACTTCATGCACAGCACTTCCATGAAAGACCACAATATGTTCATTCATATGCAAGCAATAGCCTGACAGAGGGCAAACACATCTATTCATCCCAGAAAGGTGATGCTGGAAAGGTGACTGCATTCTGAAAGATGTTTAAACAACCACTGTAATGCAACCACTAAAACCCTCTGAAAGGGAAACAGGAGTACAGAATTACTGTCCCAAAATAAATAAGATGCATTCTCTCCTAAACCTACATCCAAAGCATCCAAAACCCCTTGTGAAGAGACCTTTCTATTCCTTATTCCATAAAGAATTTAAGAGAATCAAGGATTAACATCTGTACTCATAAGTTAAGTCTTGTCTGGAAATATTCCCATGCCCTGGAACGTGATCATTTATGCTAGAAAGCAGCTAGGACATTCCCCAGCACTGGGCCATGCCAATTACTGTTCTTCTACACAATTCCCAGGTTTGTGAATGGCACATCATCAGAACCACTTCAAAGATATTTACATATGAAGTACCAGAAACTCTATACAGAAGTTGCTAAATATAATCTTCTTCAGTCTCAGAAAGCAGAACTGTAAAGGAGCTTAAAAGGCACCAAGTTCAGTTGACAGCCTTCTCTTTACCTGAAGTGGTAGCACTAGAGAAATGGCAAATAAAACCTGAAATGCAAATAGCATCATGCTTGTCAAAGCCCACATTATACAGAAATCATTACAGAATGGTCTTGGACATTCAACTTGCTTATTTGTGAAATATTACGTTGAGCCACTAACATTTCTACTGAATCTTTCATATATTTTAGAATCTACAGCCACTAAGAAGTTTGCCAACTCCACATTCAAGGCAATCACCTCCATTTGGTTTTTTTCCTGCATCCTATAATCACAAGCATTTCTTCCATTTAATCTGTCTACCCCTGCGTTTTCTGAGGCATTTGTAGTGCTGGAGCTGTGACTGAAACAAAAAAATAATTTTAGTAAACCATGACAGTACCCCATTTATCTGTTTTAAAGTAGGAGATTAAAGTTTTCAAATTATAGAATTGTTATGCAAAATCTTCCCTATAGATATGAGCCTGACATTTGTTTTTACTCACATTTTCACTGAAAGACTAAACAAGAAAAATGCAACAAAAAATATGATCAGGTTTTCACTTGAACTGGAGAAGTTACTTAGCACAGGGACACAAACACCTTTATACCAGCCTAACATTTACAGGACTTACTACCTTGACTTACTAATTTTGCCAGGGGGGTAGAAAAGAGGTGCAGAATTTGCTTTGAGAGCTACACCAAGCTATCAAAACAAGAGTTAGAGCAGTAAGAAATGACCACTAGATTTAGAGAATCCTATTTTCTCACAACAAATGGGCAAATGCCAATGCATTAACATTGCTCATGGCTGCTTGTGTAAAATTTGCCTGAGAAAACAGGTTGAAGTCTGCAGATTAAAGATCTGTACCTTGTATACTAATTAGTTTTTGTTTGTGTGGTTGGGGTTTTTTGTGGGGCTTTTTTTGGTTCATCACTGGTGAAGCTCCTCTGAAGACACTGTCCCATTACACTCCACTGATACTAACTTTGAGGAAAGGATCAATTAATTGATGGATGAAAGAACAGAATCCTTCCTCTCATACCAGTTTTCTTTCTGATACACCTAAGGTTCAAGAACAGCTGGAAGGGAAACATGCCAAACCTTTGGAACTAGTTCAGAGAGGGTCTCAAAGACAACAGTAATAGGAAAGCCTGATTTGACAAGCTTAGGTGTAATATAGATGAAACAAAGCTATTAAAAAAGTTCATTGGCTTACATACAATATTGTATTCAGCACAGACAGTTCCTAACAAGTCTGCCAAATTCCACCTTGGACTTCTGGTGGGCAGTCTTTGGCCTGTTTAGGACATTTATTGACAGAGTACCTGGGGAGTCAGTCCTGAAAGGCAAAGGTGTCCAGGAAGGCTAGATATGCTTTAAAAAGGAATTGTTAAATATTCAGGAGCAGGTTGTCCCCATGTGTAGAAAGACAAGTTGTCAGGGAAAGACCAGCCTGGTTAAACAGAAAATTTAGTCTGGAACTTAGGGGAAAAAAAATCTATCATCTCTGGAAGGAGAGACAGATAAATTGGAAGGACTATAAGGATGTCACAAGGGACATATCTAGGGAAAAGATGAGAAGGACGAAAGCCCAACAAGAACTTGATTTGACCGCTGCAGTTAAAGACAAAAAAAAGTTTCTATAAATGCATTTGCAGCAAAAGGAGGGTCAAGGAGAGTCTCCATTTATTGAATGTAGAGGGTAGTGTAGTTTAGTGTCAGGGTATTGAGTCAAAGAGTCAGCTGGAAATATATTTAGGATAATTGAAAACTGTAGATGAGTCGAGGGGCCAGCTAGGAATACAATTGGGATAGTAGAAGATTGCATATTTTAGTTGAGATTTTAAAATTAGTTAAGAAGCTAAGTTAGTAATATAGGTGGCAAGAATCAAGTACCTTAGTTAAAGAGTAACAAATACATTAGGAAAGAGAAGCTAGGAGTGACAGGGATAGATGTAGCAATTGTGAAGGAGCAGAGACCATAGAAATACCTTGCCTTAAGAATAATCAAACAGTTAGGAGAGGCTTGGACCGTGACCAGCAGATCAAAAAGTCCTGCCAACTGGCCATGGGTGAAGAGTTCACCATGAGGAAGATGGCTTTCTTCCTCCCATACCCCCACTCCCTTATTTCAAAATCCCACAGACCCAATTAAGGGAGTACAATTGCACAGCAGTAATGTATATTTCAGCTGATTATAATACAAAGTGGGCAGGTAATGATTATGTATTATGTGTCCTTAGAAACCACTTGGATATGTAAAACCTTTTCTGCATAAATAGAGAGCAGGAGTCTGTGACTCCTTGCACATGTATTTGGAAATGATTCCACGTGTCCAGTGTGCTACAATAAATACTCTTCTTTTCAACTTTAATTAGTTGAAGAGTCATCTGTCTGTGCATCAGTATGAAGAAAAGGTATTTGATGGCTTCTTTGCCTCAGTCTTTAATATCAAGACAAGTTGTCCTCAGGATAACCAGCTCCCTGAGCTGGAAGGTAGGGACTGGGAGCTGGATGAAGGCCCCATAATCCAGGAGGAGATGGTTAGTGACCTGCTATGCCAATTAGATACCCACAGGTCTATGGGCCCAGAGGGGATCAGCCCCAGAGTAATGAGGAAACTGGCAAAAGAACTTGCCAAACCACTCTCAATCATATACCAGCAATCCTGGTTAACCAGAGAAGTTCCAGCTAATTGGAAATTAGTAAATGTAATGTCCATCTACAAGAAGGGTTGGAGGGATGATCCAGGGAACTACAGGCCTGTCAGCCTTACTTTGGTGCCAGGCAAAGTTATGGATGATCCTGAGTGCCACTACATGGTACATGCAGGACAATGAGTGGATCAGGCCCTGGCCAACATGGATTTACAAAAGGAAGGTTCTGCTTGACTAACCTGATCTCCTTTGTCCTGGGTAACCCAAAATGTTATTGTATTCCATATCTATCTGTGCCCAAAATTGTTACTGTCTCTTTAAGACCCTGCAATGCAATGGTGGGGCAGGGGTTGCCCGGGGCTTTTAAAAGTTGGAGCATGTAGGGAGCCCTCTCTCTCTTGCCATTTTGACTCTCTCTCTCTCTCTTTCACCTTGTAGCTCTTGCTCAAGGCTCCCTTTTGTGGTTTATTTTCTGTTTCTCTCTGGCCTCTGGAGGGGGTTGTTTCAGGCAGGTTTCTGGACTCACAAAAGTAGCAACTCAAGAAGCTGCATTTCATGATCAAAAACTGTTTCAGAGTAAAACTTGCAACACCTGTCAGCAGTGCGAAGTCTAAGCTGGTCTGGGGTTGGGCTGCCATGCATGAGTGCCTGAGAGTCCATTTTCTTCCCCCCCCCCCCCATGAAAGCAGAGACCCAAGACAGCAGTGCCACCTCCGGCAAAGTCCAGTGGGTGGCAGGCAGCAGGCAGCAACAAGCAGTAACACTGACCCTCACAAACATCAGCAATCCCCATCTTCCACTAAACTGCTTCATAAGCTCCTACTTTCCTGTTTGTTTTTTTTTTTCCAGGGGCAAGGGTGCACTGAGCGGGGTTAGTCTGCCATCTCCCTTTTGTCTCACAGACAACACAGGCACCTGAAGAGCATGCCATCTTGGAGGGAGGGCTGCCACTGTCTTTTCCTTTTGTCTCTCTACACACGTGGCGAGCACCCTCTTGGGGAAGGAGACACTTTGCCATTTTGGGTTTCTCTGTTCACAGGGCGTCTGTGGGATTTCAGCAACTTTGTAACTAGTGTCTACAACTTATTTTTTGCTTGCTGATGTTTCATTTTTTAGTAAACTTATTTTTTCACTTATATCTACTTGTATTAGTTTCTTCTTATTGGTGGGAAGGGATTCATTAAAACTAAAGAGGTAACTCATTTACATCCACCTTAAATTGTCTTAAACTAAGACACCTTCTATGACAAAGTGACCCACTAAGTAGATGAGGGAAAGGCTGTGGATGTAGCCTATTTAGAGTTCAATAAAGCATCTGACACCATCTCCCACAGCACCCTCTTAGAAAAACTGGCTGCTTGTGGCTTGCATGGGTGCACTCTTGGATGGGTAAAAAAACAGCTGGATGGACAGGCCCAGAAAGTTATGGTATATGGAGCTAAATCCAGTTGGTGGCCGGTCACTAGCTGTGTTCCCCAGGGCTCAGTTTTGGGGGTGGTCCTATTTAACATGTTTATTGATGATCTGGACAAAGGGGTCAAGTGAATCCTCAGTAAATTTGCAGACAATACCAAGTTGGGTGGGAGTGCTGATCTGCTCAAGGGTAGGAAGACTGCAGTGACATCTGGATAGACTCAATCAATGAGCTGAGAACAACTGCATGAGGTTCAATAAGACAAAGTGCTGGGTCCTGCACCTGAGTCACAGGAACCCCATGCAGCGCTACAGGCTGAGGGAAGAGTGGCTTGAGGGCTGTTTGGCAGAAAGGGACCAGAGGGTGCTGGTTGACACGTGGCTCAATATGAACCAGCAGTGTGGCCAAGAAGGCCAATGGCATCCTGGCCTGTATCAGAAATAGTGTAAGCATCAGGACTAGGGCAGTGATCATCCCCCTGTACTCGGCACTGGTGAGGCCGCACCTTGATTACTGCGTTCAGTTTTGGGCCCCTCACTTCAAAAAGGACATTGAGGTGCTGGAGCATGTCCAGAGAAGGGCAACAAGGCTCATGAAGGGTCTAGAAAACATGTCTTATGAGGAATGACTGAGGGAGCTGGGGTTGTTTAGTCTAGAGAAGAGGAGGCTCAGGGGCACCTAACCTCTCTCTACAATTATGTGAAAGGAGGTTGTAGTGAGGTGGGAGCCAGTCTCTTCTGCCATACCTGCAGTGAGAGGACCAGAGGAAATGGCCTTAAGCTGAGACAGGGGAGATTCAGATTAGATATTAGAAAAAAAAATTCACTGTTAGGGTGGTCAGGCATTGGAATAGGTTGCCCAGGGAAGTGGAAGAGTCACCATCCCTGGAAGTGTTCAAGAGACATCTAGATCTGGCACTGGGAGATATAGCTTAGGGGTTACATTGATGGTGCTGGGTGGTGTAAGGACTTGAAAAGCACAGTTGCCCATCTCAAACACGGTCAAGGCCATGGAGAGAACCTGCCAAAAGCCACAGGAACAGGAACTTGAGATAAGCACAGAGAGGAGGAATTTGTGACAGGAAGGTGCTAATTCCAGGCTGGGCAGAGGTGAGATCTGGCTAGCACATACTGGTTAATGCATCTGGACAGAAGCAACTGCTCATACACATATCATCCCAAGTTTTAGGCATGCCATTGTGATCATCCCATAGATACCCAAAACTTGGACTGTGTAAAGTTGGTACCCCCAGAAGAATGACTCTGGGATCCCCACAACAAAGTCCAGGGTGAAGGAGAACTCAGAGGATGCTGTAGGATCCACATGTGGTGACTGTCTTCTGCTCTCTCCTCTTTTCTCTCCCTCTTTCTACTTCCACTTTGCTCTCCCTCTCCTCACTCATCCCTCTTTGTCTCTCTTCTCTCTCTCCTCCCTTCTCTCCCATTCTCTCTCTCCTCCTTTCTTTCTCACTCCCTTCTCTCTCCCCCTTTCTCTCTGCCTGTTCTTTCTCTCTCCCCCTTTCTCTCTCTCATGAAAGAACTTTTGTTGCTCAAGGCCCCACTTGAAGAGGTTCTTCTTTCAGATCATTTGACAGAGGGGGCTCAGAAGCTGGCTATAAACCTAGAACATGCATTCTCCAGAACCCCACAAGGCCTAGAAAAGCTTGTGTTTCCTTCTTGTTAGCTGGTGAGAAAAGTTGCAATTTTGTTAACCACCTCTGTAAGCACATGACAGCGTCCAACCTGCCATTTTATTCCGAAGGTCCCTTGACCTTTCTTTTCTTTTTGACAAACTCAGTTTTTGTCCTGGTTTAGGGCAAATTTGGTAGAGAATCTCCAAAGGGGGGCCCCTCCAGTAAGCAAACCCACACAGCCCCTCCCCCCAACCAGTTCAGGAAGAATTCCTCAGAGAGAAGTGGAAAGAATCTGTTTATTTAACAGGCACAGCACCCCCCAGCACACAAAATGAACAATACCGGATGACACCACTCTTTCACCGCTCTGAAAAGATGACAAATTCAGAAAATCTCTCTTGGGGGTGGTCGCTCTGTTATCAGTCCGTCCGGCGCTGGGGCAGCTGCTGTAGCCACAGGGTGCAAACTCTTGGTGTTCCCAGGTCCCAGTCTGGAGCAGGTTCAAGTTGGTCCAAAAAAAGGAAAGGAGAAACAGTCCAGGAAGATATTTGGACTGTTTAGCTAAACTAGTTGTCGAGGTTTAGGGCAAATTTGGAGGAGAATTTCCAAATTAGGGCTCCTCCAGTAAGCAAACCCACACAGCCCCTCCCCCCAACCGGTTCAGGAAGGATTTCTCAGAGAGGAGTGGAAAGAACCTGTTTATTTAACAAGCACAGCACCCCCCAGCACACAAAATGAACAATACCGGATGACACCACTCTGAAAAAAGATGACAAATTCAGAAAGTCTCTCTGGGGGTGGTCACTCTGTTCTCAGTCCCTCTGGCGCTGGGGCTGCTGCTGCAGGCCAGAAGGTGCAGGATCTTGGTGTTTCTCAGGTCCCAGTCCGG
Source organism: Agelaius phoeniceus (assembly GCF_051311805.1). Taxonomy (NCBI): domain Eukaryota; kingdom Metazoa; phylum Chordata; class Aves; order Passeriformes; family Icteridae; genus Agelaius; species Agelaius phoeniceus. The sequence goes on from NC_135301.1 coordinate 20,311,414, forward strand.
AGCAGGTTCGAAGTGATCAGAAAAAGGAAAGGAGAAACCGTCCAGGAAGAAATTGGACAGTTTAGCTGAACTAGCTAAAGAGCAAAAGCAAGCAGAAGCGAAGCAAGCAAGAACGAGAGAGCAAAAGCAAAAAGCAAAAGCAAAAGCTGCAGTCTCTGTGTCCCGCCAGGCTGATAAGAAAACCAAAACAAAACTTCCCCTCTTCAGAGCCGGTCTTAAAGGTACAGAACATAATATCCAACATTAACAGAACACATGAATGGGGATACAAGCATCATAACGTCACCCTAGGACATTCCACCCCTTATCCCCATATCATCAACATACTACCACACATCATGCATTTATTCACACAAAATTTCCATCTGCTCCCCCACAATTTACAAGCAATACCCATCATGCCCTCATCACATCCCCACACTGGACCACTGAATCCAGGCCCTATACTACAGAGCGGCAGGATTTCACCCCTTTCACCTTACTCACTCAAAGCTCCATCTATCACTTGCTCAGACCTTCGACACTTGCACATCTCCTTCTCCATCTCCCACTTGCCCAGACCTTCAACACTTACACATTTCCTTCTATCTCATGTCTGTATGGTTTAATGTACAGGCAATGGCAGTAACATCCAACAAACAGTGATATTGCATATCATTCTCACCCCACAATCAGATCTTCCTGTGGTACACATCGTGTTGTTCCATCTCTTTGCATTATCCACCATGTGCAACCTGGTCCCTGAGCAAAGACAACCCCACGAATGGGTTTGTCTGTACTCAAGGCAGAATTGACCCACACATTCTTCCCTAACAAACCTCTAACACGTACCACTGGGACTTTATCTCCATCTATTACATTCAGGGACTCAAACTGGGCAGGACCTGCTCGGTTGGTGGAACCTCGGGTGTTAACTAACCAGGTGGCCTTTGCTAAATGCTGCTCCCAATTTTTGAAAGATCCCCCACCCAAAGCTTTTAGCTGGGTTTTTAGTAGTCCATTGTACCTCTCCACTTTGCCTGCAGCTGGTGCATGGTAGGGGATATGGTACACCCACTCAATGCCATGTTCGCTAGCCCAGGTGCTGATAAGGCTGTTCTTGAAATGAGTCCCATTGTCTGACTCAATCCTCTCAGGGGTACCATGTCTCCACAGGATTTGCTTTTCCAGGCCCAGGATGGTGTTCCGGGCAGTAGCATGAGACACAGGGTAGGTTTCCAACCATCCTGTGGTGGCTTCCACCATGGTCAGCACGTAGCGCTTGCCCTGGCGTGTCTGGGGCAGTGTGATGTAGTCTATCTGCCAGGCCTCCCCATACTTGTACTTGGACCATCGCCCACCGTACCATAGGGGCTTCACCCGCTTGGCCTGCTTGATGGCAGCACACGTCTCACAGTCATGGATAACCTGTGAAATACTGTCCATGGTTAAATCCACCCCTCGGTCTCTTGCCCACTTATAGGTGGCATCTCTGCCCTGATGGCCTGAGGCATCATGGGCCCATCGAGCTAGGAATAACTCTCCCTTGTGTTCCCAATCTAGGTCTATCTTGGACACCCCTATCTTTGCTGCCTGGTCTACCTGCTCATTGCTTTGGTGCTCCTCATTGGCTCTACTCTTGGGGACATGGGCATCTACATGGTGGACTTTCACAGGTAGCCTCCCTACCCTGGTAGCAATATCTTTCCACTCATCAGCAGCCCAAATTGGTTTTCCTCTACGCTGCCAGTTAGCCTTTTTCCACCTCTCCAGCCATCCCCACAGAGCATTGGCTACCATCCATGAATCAGTGTAGAGGTAGAGCTTTGGCCATTTCTCTCTTTCTGCAATGTCCAGGGCCAGTTGAACGGCTTTGAGTTCTGCAAGTTGACTTGATCCACCTTCTCCTTCAGTAGCTTGTGCAACCTGTCGTGTGGGGCTCCATACGGCTGCTTTCCACTTCCGGTTCATCCCTAAGATGCAACAGGAACCGTCAGTGAAAAGAGCATAGCGTGTTTCCTCTGGGGGCAGTTGGTTATATGGAGGAGCCTCTTCAGCCCGTGTCACTGGTTCTTGTTCTTCATCTGTGACACCAAAATTCTCACCTTCGGGCCAATTTGTAATTACCTCCAAAATCCCAGGGCGATTCAGTTTACCTATATGGGCGTGCTGAGTGATAAGAGCAATCCACTTGCTCCATGTGGCACTGGTGGCATGGTGAGTGGAAGGAACCTTGCCTTTGAACATCCACCCCAGCACCGGTAGTCGGGGTGCCAGGAGGAGTTGCGCTTCTGTACCAATCACCTCTGAGGTGGCTTGGACTCCTTCACAGGCAGCCAAGATTTCCTTCTCTGTGGGAGTGTAGTTGGCCTCAGAGCCTCTGTAGCCTCGACTCCAAAATCCCAGTGGTCGACCCCAAGTCTCCCCAGGCACCTTCTGCCAAAGGCTCCAGGACAAGCCATGGTTCCCGGCTGCAGAATAGAGCACGTTCTTCACATCTGGTCCCGTCCTAACTGGGCCAAGAGCTACTGCATGAGCGATCTCCTGCTTGATCTGGACAAAGGCCTGTTGCTGCTCAGGGCCCCAGTGGAAAGTGTTCTTCTTGCGGGTGACCAGGTAAAGAGGGCTCACGATCTGACTATACTCAGGAATGTGCATCCTCCAAAAGCCTATGGCACCTAGGAAAGCTTGTGTCTCTTTCTTATTGGTGGGTGGAGACATTGCTGTGATCTTGTTGATGACGTCTGTAGGAATCTGACGCCGTCCATCTTGCCACTTCACTCCCAGGAACTGAATCTCACGAGCTGGTCCCTTTACTTTGCTCTTTTTAATGGCAAAACCAGCTCCCAGGAGGATTTGGATGATTTCCTTTCCTTTCTCAAACACTTCCGCAGCTGTGTTCCCCCACACAATGATGTCATCAATATATTGCAGATGTTCTGGAGCCTCACCCCTTTCTAGTGCAGTCTGGATCAGTCCATGGCAGATGGTAGGACTGTGCTTCCACCCCTGGGGCAGTCGGTTCCAGGTATACTGCACTCCCCTCCATGTGAAAGCAAACTGAAGCCTGCATTCTGCTGCCAGAGGAATGGAGAAAAATGCATTGGCAATGTCTATAGTGGCATACCACCTCGCTGCCTTGGACTCAAGCTCGTACTGGAGCTCTAATATGTCTGGCACGGCAGCACTCAGTGGTGGAGTCACCTCATTCAATGCACGGTAGTCCACAGTCAATCTCCATTCTCCTTCAGATTTTCACACAGGCCAAATGGGGCTGTTGAAGGGTGAGTGGGTCTTGCTGACCACCCCTTGGCTCTCCAGCTCACGGATCATCTTATGGATGGGGATCACAGCATCTCGAGTGGTTCTATACTGTCATCAATGCACTATGGAGGTGGCAATTGGCACTCGTTGCTCTTCTCCCATCAGACATCCTACTGAAGATGGATTCTCAGACAGCCCAGGCAAGGTGTTCAATTGCTGGATGCCCTCTGTCTCTACAGCAGCTATCCCAAATGCCCACTTGAGTCCTTTTGGGTCTTTGAAATACCCACTTCGAAGGTAGTCTATGCCCAAAATACATGGGGCCTCTGGGCCAGTCACAATAGGATGTTTCTTCTACTCATTCCCAGTGAGGCTCACATCAGCTTCCACCAAAGTGAAATCCTGGGATCCCCCTGTCACACCAGCAATAGAAACAGACTCTGTCCCCACGTCTCGACGGAATCAATGTACATTGCGCGCCAGTATCAACCAAAGCTTTATACTCTTGTGGTTCCGATGTGCCAGGCCAACGAATCCACACAGACCAGAAAACACGATTTTCCCTGGCCTCTACCTGGCTAGAGGCAGGGCCCCTCTAAGCCTGGTTATCCTTCTTTCCCTGGGCATATGTCTTGGATGTTCCTTCAAGGGGATCAGACATGGCATCATCAGCATCATACCTGGTGGTTTGGCTACGGGCAACTGGAGCTGCTTTCTTCCTGGTGGCTTCCTTCAATTCATGCACCCGTCGTGCCAGAACAGCAGTAGGTTTTCCATCCCACCTCCTCATATTTTCTCCACAGTCACGCAGGTAGAACCACAGCTCTGTTCGTAGGGTGTACCTTCTCTGGCCATCTGGGGAACATCTGCCTTGGATACCAGAACCTCTGATCTGTATTGCCGAGATTTGGAGAAGGTCTTCTTTAATCTCCTCTCTGAGCTTCTTATGATTCTCCTCTATCTTATCCTCTAAGTTCTGCAGATGTGTTTCTACCGCTGCAATTCTGGCATGTGTTGGGCCATGCACAGCATCTGCATATGCTCAGAGCTTCCTTGCCATATCCAGCACAGTCTCGTCCCTCTCATCCCGCTTCATTATGGCTAGGGCAGAAGCATATTCGTGTGGCCCAAGTCGCACAAGTTTCCGCCACATCACAGACGTGCATGGCACCAAGTCTGGGTTCCTAGTTGTCACATCATCTGAGAAGATAATCTCTGCCACTGACATCTCTCTCAGGCGTTGGATCCCTTGCTCTATGGTCTTCCACTGTGTCTGTTGCATATAAAGATCATCTGCACACAGGTATCTTTGTGCAACACTTTCCAAGACCCGTGCCCAGAGGGTCTGAGGGTTTGCCCCCCTCATCATTCCTTGGTCAATGACAGGATCATGGGATAGGGATCCCAAATGCCTCGCTTCCGTGCCATCCAGAATTGTAGCCTCGCCTGCAGCATCCCAGAGATGGACTAACCAACTAATTATAGATTCATCAGGTCGTCGGGTGTAATCCTTCCGTAAGCCACGAAGGTCCTTCAGGGAAAAGGACTCAATATTTGCATCTGGTCTTGCACCTGCTGCTTTGACTCCTGATTTTATGTCAGGAGGCATTGAGGTTCCTTCTGCTGCATCATCATCATCATCATCATCATCCACTGGTCGATTGGTCTTGTCCGTGCATTTCCCACTTCTGGTACTGGTAGCAACAGCCATTGGTTTAGCTGCTGGCTTAGGCTCACTATCTGGTTTGGCTGCTGGCTTTGAGCCTATGGTGTTGGCTGCAGCCTGAGTGACTGGGATAGCTGATTTATCTCCCTGCCCCCCTGCCTCTGTCTGCTGTCCTACAGTCTCCAACAGAGTGTGATAAGCATATGCCAGGGCCCAGCTCACTTCAATGACCTTTCTCTCCTTAGGCTCATCCTGGTATTTCTCTTTCAGATATTTCCCCACCTCAGCTGGGTTCTGAATTTGTTTATGGGGAAAATCCCAGACTATAGGGTCGGAGAATTCCTTCAGGATTTGGCCCATTTCCTCCCATTTCCCACACCACTCAGGATGTTTCACACCTGGGTCTACTCCTGAGTCAGGGGTCTCATCAGCCCGTCTAGAAATCTCAGCCCTCATTCTGGAGAAACAGCAGACTGTATAGAAGAAGGTTACCAGATTGAATACAGGAAAGATGGTTTCTCTAACATTCAGGGGAAACTGAACATCCTTTACTACTGATGCAACCGATTCATAGGATAAGAAGGAAAGCAAAGGCTGAAAAGACTCATTCCCTGCTGCTCCTCCTCTAACAAACTGGACGAATAACCATAGCCAAGAACCATTCATACCTGGAGCAGACCCCAACATGTTTATAAACTTCTTGCACATCATTGCCATCAAGCCCAGCAGGATAGCTATTCTGGTCACTGCCCCTCTGCTGTAAAAACTACGTATGAGGGACAATACTAGAACTATTTCAGGATAGGAAAATAAACCTAGGGACCACAGAGGTATTAAAATCTCGAAAAACCCTAGGGACCAGAAGCACATGCAAGCCTTCACCCCAACACTTATCATGAATTCAAAAAGCATGGCTATTAACTGCTTCAAACAAACAGAGAGTAATGGCAACCAAAATACCCTCAAAACAGGGTTTTTCCACTCACTCTCTCGAGCCCAGCGTTGGGCGCCAAGATTTGGTTGTGGTTTAGGGCAAATTTGGAGGAGAATTTCCAAATTAGGGCTCCTCCAGTAAGCAAACCCACACAGCCCCTCCCCCCAACCGGTTCAGGAAGGATTTCTCAGAGAGGAGTGGAAAGAACCTGTTTATTTAACAAGCACAGCACCCCCCAGCACACAAAATGAACAATACCGGATGACACCACTCTGAAAAAAGATGACAAATTCAGAAAGTCTCTCTGGGGGTGGTCACTCTGTTCTCAGTCCCTCTGGCGCTGGGGCTGCTGCTGCAGGCCAGAAGGTGCAGGATCTTGGTGTTTCTCAGGTCCCAGTCCGGAGCAGGTTCAAAATGGTCAGAAAAAGGAAAGGAGAAACCGTCCAGGAAGAAATTGGACAGTTTAGCTGAACTAGCTAAAGAGCAAAAGCAAGCAGAAGCGAAGCAAGCAAGAACGAGAGAGCAAAAGCAAAAAGCAAAAGCAAAAGCTGCAGTCTCTGTGTCCCGCCAGGCTGATAAGAAAACCAAAACAAAACTTCCCCTCTTCAGAGCCGGTCTTAAAGGTACAGAACATAATATCCAACATTAACAGAACACATGAATGGGGATACAAGCATCATAACGTCACCCTAGGACACTAGCTAATGAGCAGAAGCAAGAGCAAGCAGAAGCAAAGCAGAAGCAAGAGAGAGAGAGCAAAGCGAAAAGCAAAAGCAAAAAAGCAAAAGGTGCACTATGTACTGCCCCGTCTCTGTGTCCCGCCAGCCATGGGGGAGCAGCTGATAAGAAACCAAACCAAAACTTTCACTCTTCAGAGCCAGGCTTAAAGGCACAGAACATAATATCCAGCATAAACAGAACACATGAATGGGGATACAAGCATCATAATGTCACCCTAGGACAGTTTTCCAAAGAATCTGAATTATTTTCTTCCCTTTCTAAAACACTTCTTCTGCCTTATTGCCCCACACAATGTCATTATCAGTATATTGTAGATGTTCAGGGGCATCACATTTTTCCAGTTCAGTTTGGATCAGTCCATGACAAATAGTAGAGCTGTGCTTCCAGCCTTGGGTGTATGGCAGGGCTGGCATGGGCTCCATGGCCAAGGTGCACGGGGGTTGGAAGTTGACTCTGCAGGGGCAGCGGTGTAGCCACATTTCTCTTCACAGAGAAAAGCAAGGCACAATTCTTCCCAGGAATATTTCTGGGTTTCACATTCTCTGAACCTCTGAGAAAGGAAAAACAATTCTTATCTTATTTGCTGTGCCTGTGTTTGTGCAAAAGTAGAATGCAATATGGAGATTGTTTACCCAAAGTGATGGTGTTTTGTTTCCTTGGCCTATCAGGGCCAAGTGTGTGTGTGAGTTGGGACTGTTGGCCAACAGTCACAAGATTCTGTGCAGTTGAGTGCAGAGTTGAGTGCTTGGCAGATTCAGTTTAGATGTAATGTAATATAGTGTAATATAGTATAGAATAATATAGTATAATAAAGTAATTAATTAGCCTTCTGATAAGATGGAGTCAGATGCATCATTCCTTCCTGCCACAGGGCATTCCCTGCAAACTATAAGTGGTGAACCCCGACGTTGGCTGTAGCCTGGACTGAAGAACCAAGACCCTGAAATCAGGCAGAGTTCGCAGCCGAGGCTGAGCACAGAAGAATCTGCCAAATCTTCCCAGAAAGCTTGTCCAGAGATCTTTGTGGGATGGACGGGAGCAGCCTGTAGGACCCCATGGACCCCGAGCCTGGACATTGCCGCCTGCTTTCCCTGAAGAGGTATTAACCCTTTCCTGCATCTCCCAAGGCGGAGACCTGGTCTTTTCTGGCCGTGTTTGGCCCGCTGGCCTTAGAGGCAGGGGTGGGGAAAACTCTTCTGTCAGGCACTGCCAGACTGCGATGGGCTTTGACTTTGGCAAGAGATGTCTGTAGACTTCAGCATTCAATTTTCATGGGGACAGAGACTCACTTTGGAATTCTGGGAGCTCAAGATTCGTGACCATGGAATTCTCGTGTCCCAGCAAGAACGAGTTTTTTGACTGGGCAAGAGTCTGTTGTAGAGAGCTTTTTGGAGAATTGGTTAGCTGAGAAAGGACATTCCGATGTGATACCGATGGATAAGGGTAAGAGAAACAAGCTGGGAACTGAGCAACCGGTGCCCAATTACTGATGAAGGTCACAGTGACCTTCTCTAAAACGGGAAGACGGGGGAGAAAATTGCTTGCCAGAAAATGTAGTTATCCCAAGGTAGAGAAATTAGAAGAATGTACACATAGAAGCAAAATAATTGTTAAGAGATAGAAGTAGGTGTGTTTGATCATAGTGTGCTTTAACCAATAATGAGCTCAGATTTTGCAATATGCATAAGCTTCATTAACACTAATATAAAAATGTGTAAGCTTTCAATAAACTTCGAGATTTGCTATTCATCGCATATGGTGTGTCGCATCTCTCCCGCCGTTACGACAGTCTGTGAGTTCCCCATGGGCATGAATTCCTCCTGGGACCCCTGAGCGTGGAATGCCCTGGGTGTTTATCTTATGAGGCACTTCCAACGGACTGGGGAAGTCCATTGGCAGCTGCTGATCTGGAAGCTGCTTTCCAAATTTGTGAGAGGGGAGGACGTTCCTTTGAAGAGCGTTTCTGACTCCAAGGGAGCTTCCGTCAGGGACGTGGGGGGACGTCTCCCCCCGCGCGGGGGCCACCAACTCCCCCCACCACAGCCGGTGGGAGAGAAGTCTGTTCAAGGACAGTCCCTACTGCTGGCTTGCCCCCCCGCACAGAGCGGGGGGGGGGCTTTGCCCAAGGTGCCGGCAGAGCAGTTTTTTTCTGGCCCTCTGGAGCATGTGCAAGAGGAGCCGCCTCCTCCATCCCCCTCCCAGGGCTGAGAGAGCCGCCCGCAGCTCAGCGGCGGCGTTGCCGCCCACAACGCCGCCCCTCGCTGCTTTGCCCGGGTTGCTAGGCAACGCAATCGACAGCAGCTGGAGCAACGAGAGCCTGTCCCCGAGTTGCTAGGCAACGCTCCAGCAGCAGCACAGACTGCGCCGGCGCTGCCCGCCGCCCCGCCTCCAGCACAGCCCGTCATGGGCTCAGACCACGGCGGCCCTGCCCTCGCCCGCCGTGCCGGAGGGGAATGTTGAAGCTGGGGACGATCCCCAATCACCCCCACCGCCTCCCGCCGGCCTGGTTCCCGTTCAGCATGCCTGCTGTGACGCTGAGGACGGTGACCAGCCCACAGAACTGCCCTCTGTGCCGCTCGCGGTCCCACCTCCGGCGGCGGCTGCTGCGGCGCCTGCGACCAGCCCACCACCCCCTCCCACAGCAACAGAGGCCGCGCCGGTGGGGGACGTGCCCCCGCCGCGCCTGGCGGTGGTCCCGCCGCCTTCAGAGGCTTCGTCCTCTGCATCAGCGTTTACGTCGGAGCCTGTGACTGGCCCGGAGCCCCCCTCCCCCGAGTTCGGACTGTCCCAAGCTGTCTTCCCCTGAGGCAGCGGCTGGGACGGCGGAAGGAGACGCCAGCCTGTCCCCCAGGGGACGCGCAGCTCGACAGCTGTTTGCAGGCGCCTACTGGCTGAACACTTTGAAACTAGGTGTTTTTCTGGGACATGGCATTTTTCGGGGGCCGACTTTCGTTTGGTTGGGGGGGTTCTCGCTGGGGTTTGGAGCACCTGACTCCCTCCGCGCGCGCCAGCAGCGTGGGGGAGGTGGTTTCTGGTCCCAAGCCTGGAGGGAATCGGGGTGGTGCCACTGATCAGAGGGCTGGGCAACATTCATTTGTATTACGGGGGAGAACGGCGTGGCAGGGAGAGGACGGCACTTGTTTGTCCTGGGCAAGTGGGGACCCCAAATCCGTCATGGGGATTCACATTCCTGAAAAAAATTCTCCTTCCCAGCCAGCGGCATGTACCGGTGGTTCTGGGGGGAGAGGGAGAAGGCGTTTGGCCACTCTTGTTGCCGAGACACTTGCAGCATGGTCGGGGCGGGCTGTGAGAAGAAAGACCCCGCCCCTTAGGCCAGGTCTGGAGCTCTCGGCCCTCCCACCGGGGCCTGGGCCCCCGGCCCACCCACCGCCAGGTTTGGGTGCTTTGGCCCCCCCCCCCCCCCCGACCGGGGCCAGGGCAGGGATTCTGCCCCGCCCAGTGGCGCAGGGTCCAAAAAGCCTCTGCTGCTGCTGGTCTTCCTGGTAAAAAAAAAAAAAAAAAGAAAAAAAAAAAGGTGGAATGAGCTACCAGCTCAAAGTACTGGAAAGCCACGAGTCACCCTCGGCCCAAGTGGTTCAATTAAGGGCTGTGGCCAGGGCATTCCAGGAATTTTCTAAATATTGTTTGATAATCAATGGATTTTTAAATAGTTGATGGTGACTTTCTTTAGCAGTTCTCTGTTTCAGGATTCTGCAGGTCTGTTTCAGAACCAGGAAGGACCTTCAGGGATGTCAAAGAGCAAGACCTCCAGCCAATATAATAGAAGTTGATATTCTACAGGTAAGGAATCTCCTTGATCATTCTACATCAGCACTTGATTGAGGTTTAGATTGGTAACAGATAAACTTCTCGAGATGTGTTTGTTCTCTCTTCTGCAGGGGCCCAGCAGAAGAATTGCAAACGCAGTCTCCTTTTCTTTTTATTATAGGAAGAGGGGTGAGATGTAGCCACATTTCTCTTCACAGAGAAAAGCAAGGCACAATTCTTCCCAAGAATATTTCTGGGTTTCACATTCTCTGAACCTCTGAGAAAGGAAAAACAATTCTTATCTTATTTGCTGTGCCTGTGTTTGTGCAAAAGTAGAATGCAATATGGAGATTGTTTACCCAAAGTGATGGTGTTTTGTTTCCTTGGCCTATCAGGGCCAAGTGTGTGTGTGAGTCGGGACTGCTGGCCAACAGTCACAAGATTCTGTGCAGTTGAGTGCAGAGTTGAGTGCTTGGCAGATTCAGTTTAGATGTAATGTAATATAGTGTAATATAGTATAGAATAATATAGTATAATAAAGTAATTAATTAGCCTTCTGATAAGATGGAGTCAGATGCATCATTCCTCCCTGCCACGGGGGTCCCTGCAAATTCAATACAGCGGGACCTGCATCTCATTGCCAGGCAAGTTGCCACCAGCAGCAAGAACCACAGAGGGAGCCAAAAAATCATCCTCCATATCTCTTACTCCTGAAGCCTGCAAGGCTTTAGAGACAATTATGATGCTCTGCAAAATAGACAAACACATCGCTATGTTCCAGATAAACCTTTTTTCCTTGCAGTTTTAGGAGAAACGCTGAGACTGTATGGCCTCATTTTCCAAGGGGACTCCTCTCAAAAAGATCCTCTGTTAATAATCAAATGGATTTTTCTTTCTTGCAGGGCACCAAAGACAATCTTCACATCTTTAGAGATGATATCTCGGATTATTATCAATGGCAGAGCTAGGCTTCTTTCTACAGCAGGTTGTGAATTTGTAATCATCTATTTACCTATGATTAAAACCTACTTTGAATGGGCCATGCAAAAGTCAGAAGATTTGCTGTATGCCTTGTTAGATTTTCCAGGTGTTTGTTCCATTCATTATCCAGCACGCAAATTGATCAAAGCTAAATTATGCTACAAAGAGAAACCCCTTATCAGTGAAGAGCCTTTAGATGCAGTTACTCTTTTCACTGATGGGTCAGGACAAACACACAAGGCAGTAGTTACATGGCAAAAAAAAGATACTAAAGCCTGGGAACAAGATATTCAAGAAGTTGAAGGTTCTCCTCAGATTGTTGAATTGGCTGCAGTTGTAAGAGCATTTCAGCTCTTTCCAGAACCTTTTAACCTAGTCACTGATTCAGCATATGTTGCTAATGTTTTACGAGAATTGAAGGGTCTGTTTTAAAGGATGTTAACAATGACAAGTTGTGTCTTAGGCTTACCTGTCTTTATCAAATTTTGTTATACAGAAATAATCCTTATTTTGTTTCTCAGATCAGAGCTCGTTCTGGTCTCCCAGGATTTATGGCAGAAGGAAATGCACATGCTGATGCATTGGCATTAGCAGGGTCTGGGGAAAGGGTTGCAGCAGACATTGAATATTCCACTTCAGTGCTTCCTGCAGCTACCTTGCCTAACATTACTGAACAAGCTAAATTGAGTCATGCCTTTTTTTACCAAAATGCACAGGCACTCAAAGAGATTTTCACATCTCCCTAGAGCAAGCACAAGCCATTGTACGCGCTTGCCCCGACTGCCAGCTTGTCCAATCTATCCCTTCTACAGGAGCAACCAACCCACAGGGGTTGGAAAGTTTACAGAAATGGCAGACAGATGTCACAGAGTACCCTTCTTTTGGGAAATTTAAAAATATCCATGTCTCTATTGATACATTTTCAAAAGCAGTTTTTGCATCTGTACATACAGGAGAAACAGCTAAGCATATTTGCCAGCATTTTTCACAAGCACTTTCCTCATTAGGTGTCCCTCAAGAAATCAAAACTGATAATGGTCCCTCATATGCTTCACAAGAATTGGCCACATTTTTAAATGACTGGGGCATTCACCATACATTTGGTATTCCCTACTTTCCCCCAGGTCAGGGAATGCTGGAAAGAACACATCAAACTCTAAAATGCATTTTTAGATCAGCAGAAAGGGGGAGGCACCCAGGACACACCTCAGAGGAGGTTGAATAAGGCTTTGTATGTTTATAAATTTTTCAACAGTTCTGCAGAAGAGCCTGATCCTCCTATTTACAGACATTTCATGAACAACAAAAAACCAAAACTGAAAGAGCACCCCCCAGTTTTAATTAAAAATCTAGAATCAGGACAAATAGAAGGACCATATGGTCTTAGAACAGGGGGGAAGGGGTTTGCATGTATTTCTACAGATAAGGGACTCAAGTGGCTGCCAGCAAAAAACGTGAAACCATACCACCCATCAAAGCCCATTGACGCTTCCACATCAGCCAGTGATCCCGCGAGTGGAAGCCGAGAAACAGGCACCCAAATGTGAACTACACAGAATCACCCAGAGAAAACTGTCTGCCAGAAACAGTTCAAGAAAAGAATGGAGTTGTATTATTATATGTGTGGATGCATGCTACTTTTACCCATTTGTTTTTATTTTTGCAGTGAAGATTCAGTTGTAACTCAACCAAAGACAAATGTTTGGGTTTCTTTAGCCAAGTCCGCAGGTTCTGACACCATCTGCTTATTCAACACAAGCCCTGATAAACTTTTTCAACTTGTTTAGTTGGAGTGCCTTTCCCAGGTTTCGATAATGTCACTTTTGATAAATATTGGCCATATGATGATCACCACATTTCCCCAACTCCCAGCCTGAGACACCAAACTTATATTGATAATTTTAAAGCTGATAAATCTGACCTTCAAGAATTAGAAATTTTAGGCTCACTAACTATGGACACTTGTTATTTGTTTCATTTCGTAGGAAAAAATGGGCCTCATCTAAATGTTACTCCTTATCACCCAGTCCATTATTATGACTTCTTGGTGTCATCAAATTAAGCTTCTTACATATGATGAACCTCACACAGATCGTTTTAACAAACTTCCAATTCGATTTCCTAAAGGAATTTGGCTCATCTGTGGAAACAGGGCTTGGCAAGGTATTCCCTCAAAACTAGATGGTGGCCCTTGTGCCCTGGGACAACTTACAATAATTGCTCCCAGTGTCAAAAAAGCAATCAAAAAGAAAAATAGAAAATTAAGATCTTCCTTAGGGCATCATTATGAGGGCAACTGCGATAGTGATTTACACCCTTGGAACTCTGGAAAATCAATTGTTACAAGCATTTTTGGCCTCAGCTAAGTTCTTCAATTGCATTGAAACAGGTAAACAAATTAGGGTGTTGGCTCAGTAAAGAAGTAAATGCCACCTGTCCTAGATTGCAAGGCAATATGTATTCTATTTGCCATCTGTTAGAGGTGTGGCAGTTATCTTCTGTTAACTGGGCAGTTTTCTTTATCTTTTCCACAAACCAATCCTCCCTCCAGGGAGACATCTGCTGTTAATGGGCTATTGAATGTCACTGCATGACTGATAAAAATTACATCATCCCATTGTGAGATGCTCTGCCAAGCATTCCTAACTGGATATAATCTGAGATTTTTGGGACACCAGATCAGCCTTTCCACTGGATTCCCAGAGGAACACCTGCCTCTTCCACTGGATCTTCAGAGGAAGACTACACCCTTCTACAGGATCACTGCTTCAACAGAACCACATCTGCCACTCCAGGAGGACTGCAACCATCATTCCAATTGGACTGCTACCAACACCCTGACTAACAGAGTGTCAGGTTGTATTCTGACTCTGTCAGTGGTTTTTCTTTTGTATTATTGCATGCATTTTGTGGTTTTTTTTTCCTTTTCCTAATAAATTGTATTTCTGACTTGGAGTCTCACACTGGTTTTGCTTTCAAACCAGAACACCACCTCTGCTATGATTAGTGATTTGCTAACACATGAAGAGGCAGTTAGACATGCTACTTGTCCTGGTTTAGAACAAATTTGGGAGAAAACCTCCAAAGGGGGCCCCTCCAGAAAGCAAACCCACACGGCCCCTCCCCCCAACCGGCTCAGAAATGATTCCTTGGAGAGAAGTGGAAAACACCCCGCAGCACACAAAATGAACAATACCAGATGACAACACTCTTTCACCGCTCTGAAAAAGATGACAAATTCAGAGTCTCTCTTGGGAGTGGTCACTCTGTTATCGGTCCCTCCAGTGCTGGGGATGGCTGCTGCAGGCCACAGGGTGCAAACTCGGTGTTTCCCAGGTCCCAGTCCAGAGCAGGTTCAAGTGGTTCCAAAAAAAAGGGAAAGGAAAAACAGTCCAGGGAAAAATTTGGACTGCTTAGCAAAACTAACTAATGAGCAGAAGCAAAAAGCAAGAGCAAAGCAGGAGCAAAGCAGAAGCAAGAGCAAAGCAAAAGCCACACTATGTACTGCCCCGTCTCTGTGTCCCACCAGCCGTGGGGGAGCAGGCTGATAACAAAACAAAACATTTGCTCTTCAGAGCCAGTCTTGAAGGCACAGAGCATAATATCCAGCATGAACAGAACACACGAATGGGGATACAAGCATCATAGCGTCACCCTAGGACACCACTTTACAAAATAGAGCTGCTATTGACTTTCTTTTACTAGCACATTGGCATGGCTGTGAAGATTTTGAAGGATTGTGTTGTATGAACTTGTCTGATCATTCTGCTTTTCTTCATAAACAGCTGCAAAACTTAAGAGATTTAGCTAACCAAACTACAACAGATTAAACATCTTGGCTAGATTGTTTGATGGTTGGAGCTTTGCACCTTGGCTGAAGGAACTTTGTAAAATAGGCTTGATTGTTTTAGTGGTGATAATTGTAATTATAGTAGTGGTACCCTGTGCACTTCAATGTGTGTAGAGAATGATGAATAAGAGTTTCTAGCATCTTTGTTGTTCATCAGAACAGGGGAGATGTTGGGAAGGATGAAAGTTTGACAAGAAAGTTTAACAGATATGTATGCTTGGCAGAAAGATCTTTGAATGTAGAATCTGAGAATGAAATAGAGACGGAAGCAAGTTTTGATACAGAAGAATAATAGAAGTGTAGATGGAGGTTTGCTGAGCCAGTCTTGCTGGACAACTAAGAAGGCAAAGGTTATGTCAAGTTGGAAAGAGATTTTATGACTTAGAGCAAAGGATAAGCTGACCACAAACAACAGGATGTTTTTTACCAAGCAGAAAGATACCACAGGCAAACAAGACATGTCGATGCGGCAAGTAGAAAAAAGGTCTAAGAATTTTCCACTGCAAGAAAACTGAAAAACAACTTTAGGCTTAAACTGTAACATACTAACTCATGTGATTGGATAGTATTAACCATAATATGGTAATTATAGTAGTTATGATAGGCTATAGGTAAAAGTAAAGGTATAGACTGGTTCTTATGTATTAAGATGCTCAGCAAAGAAAAGTATATAATGCAATGTAACCAAAACTAAAGGGTCTTCAAGCTTCTCTGCAGCTGGAGCAGACAGCTGTAGGCACAGGCTCTGTCACCCACGACCCTGGACTGTTGTAACATCTTGGATACAATAAACTGCATTTTGAAGAGCCGCCTGAAGTCCCACATCTCTTGTTATGGGGCAGTCAATTCCAGGTGTATTAGACACCTCTCCAAATGAAAGCAAACTGTGGCCTGCACTCTACATCCAAAGGAATTGAGAAAAATGCATTGGCAATGTCAATTGTAGCACACCGCCTGGCTGTCTTCGACTCCAGTTCATATTGGAACTCTAATGTCTGTTACAGCGGCACTCAGTGGTAGCATTACTTCATTTAGGCCATGATAGCCTACTGTTAACCTACACCCTGCATCAGACTTTGGCACTAGCCATATGGACTATTAAAATGCAAGTGAGTCATGATGATCACTCCTTGGCTCTCCAGTTGACGAATCAGCTCACGGATGCGAGCTAGGGAGTCTCAGTTTGTGCAATACTGCTGCCAGTGCAATGTCCTGGCAATTGGTTCCTGCTGGTCTTCAACCTGCAGCAATCCTAAGATGAAGGGATCTTCTGAGAGGCCTGGCAGGGTGGATAACTGTTTGACCTTCCCTGTATTTATTGTAGCTACACCAAAAGCCCATCAATACCCTTTTGGATCCTTGAAGTAAGTACCCTCTCCTGAGGTAGTCCATGCCAAGGAGACAGGGGCCTCTGGGCCAGTCACAATGGGGTGATTTTGTCATCTGCTCCCTGTTAAGCTCACCTAAGCCTCCAATACAGACAATTCTTGGTATCCCCCTATCACTCCACAGATCCAGATGGGTTCTGTGCCCCTGTACCCTGATGGCATCAGTGTACACTGTGCACCGGTATCTACTAAAACTTTATACTTCTGTGGATCTGATGTGCCAGGCTATCAAACCCACACAGTCCAGTATACCCGATCATCCATTTCCTCCTCCTGGCCAAAGGCAGGGACTCTATTCCTGTTCCTGGTCAAAGTACTCGCTGTCTGACCTTTGCAATGCCACACCAGATGTCCCCTCACCAGGGTCAAAGGAAGTGATTTCACTTGTGTCTGGGAGATTGCTGATTGTCTTCTTGTCTCTCTGCAGCAACTACACTGACAGCCTTCTCGGGCAGCCCCTTCTTAACAACTCTCTTCCCACTCAGTTCACTGACATGGGCTTCCAGCTTAGAGGTGGGTTCACCATCCGACTTCCTCATGTCCTCCCTCTGGTCACAAAGAAACAGAGTTCGTTACATGGCCTGTGCTTGGGGTTTCCCTCTGACTGGGGCAGGAGAGAACTGACCTCTTGGGCTGCCCCTAAAAGCTGAGGTGCTGGCCTGTAGGGATGTGGAAGTACCCAGAGTTTCTTGTAAGTTTCAGTGTCTTCCTGGCTCCATCTCTACAGTTGGCATATCCATTTTCAGGTAATACATTGCTACCAAGCTTCTGGAATATGATGCGGGGGAACTTTGAATCACCTTCCTCCACAGGGCCATTGAGCAAGAGACATCCTCTGGATCTTTAGGGACATTATTCTTTAGGTCACTATAGACAACTTGCAGCACTGCTAATTCTCTCAATAACTGGATACCTTCATCTGCAGTGGTCCACTTCCCTGGGGAGTTTACAAGATCTTCCTTAAATGGATATCTTGCCCTCATGCTTGAGAGAAGCCATTTCCAAAGGCTGCAAATTGCTCCTTCCTTCCCAATTCCTCTTTCAATTTCCCAATCTTTAGCAAGGGATCCCAGCTGTTGGGCTTCATGACCTAACTGCTGACTGTTGGCCCCATTATCCCAGCATCAAAGCAGCCATGCAGAAATCTGCTCACCTGGCTGGCAGCTGTAATCTTTATGCGAGCCTCGAAGTTCTGATGAAATCAGGGACTGAGTAACTTCAGTTTCCTGTTTGATTTGCCTCACTCCTTTCAATTTCTGTGTTGAAGGAGCAGCTTCTTGATCTAACTCCTCCTTTGCTGATTCTCCTTCTTCCTCCTTGGTTGGATAGATGGGCAGAGTCCAGTAAGATGAAGTTTAACAAGTCCAAGTGCCACGTCCTGCATTTTGGCCTCAACAACCCCCTGCAATGCTATAGGCTGGGGACGGTGTGGCTGGACAGTGGCTAGGGGGAAAGGGACCTGGGGGTACTGGTCGACAGCCAACTGAACATGAGGCAGCAGTGTGCCCTGGTGACCAAGAAGGCCAATGGCATCCTGGCCTGTATCAGGAATAGGGTGGCCAGCAGGACCAGGGAGGTCATTCTTCCCCTGCACTTGGCATTGGTGAGGCCACAACTTGAGTACTGTGTCCAATTCTGGGCCCCTCAGTTTAGGAAGGACCTTGAGATGCTTGAATATGCCCAGAGAAGGGCAACAAGGCTAGTGAGGGGCTTGGAACATAAGCCCTATGAGGAATGACTGAGGGAGCTGGGGTTGTTTAGCCTGGAGAAAAGGAGACTCAGAGGTGACCTTATCACTCTCTACAACTTTGTGAAGGGTGTTTGTAGTCAGGTAGGGGTTGGTCTCTTTTTCCAAGCAGCAACTGAGAGAACAAGAGGACACAGTCTTAAGCTGCACCAAGAGAAATTTAGGTTGGATGTTAGGAAAAAGTTTTTTACATAAGGAGCGATAAAGTACCGGAATGGTCTGCTCAGGGAGGTGGTGGAGTCACCATCCCTGGATGTGTTTAAAAAAAGACCGGATGTGGCACTCAGTGCCATGGTTTACTTGAGGTGTTAGGGCATGGGTTGGACTTGATCATCTTAAAGGTCTCTTCCAACCTAGTGATTCTGTGTGTGATCCTCCCTTTCTAATTGATGATATAGACCTGTAGCTCTCCTTATCCATATTTCTTTTTCACTACTTGAGCAATTACTGTAGTTGCTGTGGTTTGAGTCCCTTTCTCAGGCATAGTGTCCTCAAATGCAGTTTGGGTTCCTGCCTCAACTACAGTCCTCTGAGAGTACTGTAGAGTAGCTCTGTAGGCACAGACCAGGCCCCAGTACAGGGTGAGAAGCTTCTGGTTTTCATTGGGATAGGCAAGGCACCCTTCTATCAGTTGACAGGTCAGTTTCTTAGGGTTATTTATCTGTTCAGGAGTCAAGTCCCAGGCAATGGCAGGTGATAATCACCCAAAGAAGCTTCCCAAATCCTTCCACACATCCTGCTACCCAGGAACTGGATGGCTCAGGGCAGATTTCAATAGCTCCTCATCTTAAGTGTTTTCTCTTACACCAGAACGACATCAGATTCCACAAACCACATTATTTGTTAACCATATTAATTAATAGTAATACACAGATCAGATAAGGATGAACATGGACCACAGGAGTCTGCATTGTAAAACCATTCACATCAATCTTGGGCAGGCAGAAGGAGGTATAATCCCTCATCGTCCACACAAGATAGCTCCCCCAGCCATCAACATAAAGACAAAGCACAGAACCATTGCTTGTATTAACATGATCCCAAACTCAGCAAAAGATAAGCTGTGCAGCTGACAAACTCCGTGTTCCACACAGGAGCTTGTACTTGGTAACCTCTATTACTGTAGCATGCAATATATATATAGAAACATATAAATTGGGTGCCAAAAAGGAAAAGCCATAAAAATAAAATGTATATTGTCTAAGCTCAGTAAAGTGAGACTTAGGTATTGTTCAAACCCATAAAGCAGAACCCAAACCAGCAGGAACCAGGCTCCTGGTTTTGGCCAGGACACATTGACCTAGGAGTTGGCCAAACCTCCACAGCGCATGCCCAGAAACGAAGGTCAAGTAGCAAACACCTGAGGAAGACTTCTTACTTCATTGAAAGACCCCTGCCCACGACCCCCAGAAGGCATGGCACCACAGAAGACTAAGTATAATATGAAGTGCAAGGAGGCAGAGAGTGGGCAGGGAATGGGTGGACAGGGAGGTGTGGGTTTGTGGGATCAATGTGTACTTAAACCTGAAACCTGTCTTGACCAGGTACGCATGTATGGTGGAAATATCCCCCATGTGCCCCAGCTGGAATAAACCATACTTGCTTTACAATCTTCATTGTCACGTCCTAATTCTGCAATTCACTAACCTACTAAAATTTGCTTGTACATTTCAGAATAAAAAGCCACAATTTGAGGAATCTTTTCTGAACAAATGCTCAAGTCAGATTACTGTGCAGCATTTGTTCAAGATGATTTTCCCAACCTTATAGTTCTTCTGCCAATTTTTAAGCATATGCAGCAAGATGCGAACTTACTCGAGCTCTCAATTGTTCTGTTGTATCCTGCTGATCAGCTTCAAATAATGCAGCATGATAGAAGCCAAAGAAAGTTGTCCATTATGAGACTACAGCATTTTATACAGTAAATTTTAGTTTTCCACCAATCAGCACCGCAACTCAGAGTAATTAAACAAAAAGTAAACAAGACGTAAGAAGTTACTTTTATTAAATCAGCAGGTATAGATTTGAAGCAGGATTAAATCAGTAGGGAGCCTATTAACTAGCTATTTGTGTTAAAAGTTGCAGAAGTAAAAGAACTGCAGTATGTTGTTTATCGTAAACATTCTTTGTAAGCTAACTGCCTGAGCAACACAACCAGGAAGGGTTTTTTTCTGTAAAATTGCTCTGGTTGTCATAAAACATTCCCACCAGTAAAAACATCACTCAGGTGTTTTGTTACAGTACCAAGAAAACTAAATTAGCTAACTTCTACAGAAGAAAAATATAATGAGGAGAGGAATCTTTGTTACATTGAATAGTTGGCCTGATATAAAGGCAAATTATCACAGTAAACCAGGGAATAGTTTAGAATTGACTGAAGCCAACTAATACCTTGATTCCATTACTGGAGGGAAAATAAGTACTATTTATGAGATAATTTGGGGCTCAGTATTGACATCAAAGCACAGTCAACATTTTTCTTGAGTGACTAATATGTCTTTGTAATGGCAGTAAAGGGCCAGATACAGATATTATTCTAACTAGTAAGAGCTTTATACCAGGATTTAATGAGCAGGTAAGTAACTAAAGTAATTACAAGTAGCTCTTTTTCATTTGCTTAAAACTCAGCAGTCCTAGCATCAGTTGTTAACCTAACAAACAATAAAAATCAAGCAAGCTTTAACACTTAATTTTGATTCCAATTCTTCCTGCTTACTATTAAGACAATCCTAATGAGGAGCAACAGTAACTTGAACTTGCACAAATTCCAACATTTTTTCACCTATAAACTTGCTTTCCACATCACTGATACTACAATGGGAACAATACCTTAAACTTACTCCTTAAACAAATAATACAGCTTATACTACTGAGGTGAAGAAATTGCATTATCCTGCACCTTACAAAAAATCATCTAAATTTATAGACTGAAAAATGACAGCAAATTAAAAACTTGTAAGGTTACCTGAGAAAAAGCAGCAGAGCCAAGGCCAGAATCCATATCCCCTGAGCCTTTATCCAGTGCTTCAGTTAGTATACAATATAGTCCCCAAAATTCAATGTTTTTTCCCCCCTGACTTGAGAGACAAGCTCCTTTGAACTATACAGCATTTTACTACTGGCTGTTGCAGTGTGAAGCAATATCCTGTTTCACCTTTCCCAGTCCCTCAGGTGTGCCAACCTCTCCCTTCCCCTCCCCCTTGCCCCCTTGCTAAGTGCTGTCCGTCAATCTTAACATTCCAGCAAGGGTGTCGTCTGGTTGGTCAAGTTCAAAAGATACTTCTCAGCCCTGGGATCATTGGCCAGTCTAGGTGTCATTGTCCTCTGAGACTGCCCCCCTCCCACCTGGTTGGTGGCACACCTACCCCTTCCCCTCCCCCTTTCCCTGGGCTTAAAAAGACACGGGACCATGTGGTCTGGATTCTGTTGGAGCTGTTACCAAGATTCGGAGATCTGTGACCATGGAATAAAACTCTGGATTGACCCTCCGGCAGAATCCGTCTCCTTTTCCTCTTCACCTCGCCTAAAGCCTTCCCATTAGAGGTAAAAACTGAATTCCTGCTTGCCTGGACTTGTTCCAAGTGCCTAGCTTCAACATACAGCAAGCCAGGGGTGTGTCTCTGAGGTGAAAACACCACAGTTGCCGCCTCTGGTCAAGCAGTAAGGGCTAGAAGAGCCCAGGCACGTTCCACCCGGTAATACTGGGATCATATTCCAGTATTTGACGCCCAACGGGAGGCTGATCGAATCTGCAGCCCCAAGAAGTCATCTCAGAACCTCAGAAAGACTTTAGCCAGCTGAGCATCCACTGGAAGAGCTTTGACTGCATTGCTCTCAGCAGAGACTTTGGGACTGAACCCACAAGAAGTCTCACGGACTGCTCTGCACCTCTGGAAAGTGCTGCTCCTTTCTGGTGAGCAAATTTTCCAGAGGAGAATAGGGGAGCCCCTACTGCCCGTGGGGTCCATTCTGGTGAAAAGACTTATCCTGCCAGACCATCTAGCACCAGCTTCGATTTCAGTGAGTACTTCTGCTCCTTGGGGGAGTAGAAGCTCCACTAAACAGTCTCTGCTGTGAGTTCTGTTCTTTTCACTCTTGCATATTAGGCTGCACAGCCCTGCGGAGCGGGAGCAATTGTGTTCTACGCTTTAGCTCACTGCGGCGTGGCTTTGCTGCTTTTGGAATTGGTGGCGCCAGCTCGGAGGAGCAGGAGAGCTCTCCCTGCCCCTCCCCCCGGCTCTGCAGCGCAGTGTGCGGTGTGCTTGGCTCTCTCGGTGTGGGGGCTGCTCTCTCTCGGTGCGGGGGGGCAGGTCCCGATTCCCTGCTGCTGCCAGCAGCATTTTTAAAAGCAGTATAAACAGCTGCATTGTGAAAGGCTATCTTCTGATCGTTATTGCTTCTTAACCGTGGTTTTTTTAGAAATCAGTAGCTGATTTGGCATTGTTTTCAGTGGGCAGGAGTTTGTACTGTGCCTTTTACATCTAAAATGGGCTCGAAGTTAAGCACAGCACAAAAAGGAGTGTATTATCATATTGTTGGAATTTTAGTCAGTGGAAATGTAAAGTTCTCTAAAGGAAAATTGAAACAGTTTATAAGGTGGCTTTTTCTACACTTCCCACAAATTTCTCCTGAAGAAGTCCACAATATTCAATTTTGGGATAAAGTAGGGCATGAATTGATAACCTTGGGACAGTCTGGGAACACATCTTCAGCTAAATTTGTGTTCTGGAGTTTACAAGTTCGAACAGCCTTGCTCAAACAAAGGGAATTGGAGAAAAAGCCAAATATCAAGGAATGTACCTCTGCTCTCCCTGTTTCTCCCCCTCTCAGCTCTATACCCTGCACCCCAAAACTTGGTATTTTAGAGAGAGCACACTCTGCTCATGCTCTGGGAAGTCGACTCCCAGAGTACTTTAAAATGCCTCAGTTCCTTTGTCCACAAGGCCCTGGCCAGACTGTGTGGAACCTTTCCCAAAATCCTGCATCCCCTGCTCTGAAACCCAGATCATGTGTTAGCTTTTCAGAGAGCAGTGATGTCCAAAATGGCCCCCAGTCCCTAGGGGGTCAACAAGATAGAGGATGCCACGTGTCACCATCCCATACCTGGTCTCCTTCTTCCCAAGATCCTCTTAAGCATCCCAAAATTCCTTCCCCATCCTCCTCCCCTCCTGCTCCTCGTGAAACCTTCCCTCCCCTCCCCTTACCTGCTGTACCCTCAGCTCCGCCCCTCTACTTCTCCCAGGGGGTGTCTGCTGACATGATGTCACCAGGTGTCTCCGCCCCCTGTTCCCACAGTATCCCTGCCCCTTGCCAGCCCCCTGTCTCCGCCCCCTGTGCCCATTGTGTCCCCGCCCCCTCCTCGGGTTCCCACGGTGGGGACACACCCACTGCATGTCCCCACTGCTGTATCTGTTATCTCAATGCTTCCGATTCAAAGGATGCGGAGCAGGGAATGGCAGACCCAATACAGGGTCCCACTCTGTCATTCACTCCTGTTACATATCAGCCTGCAGCACAAGGGGGAGCAGCCCCAACTGCTAATTGGAGCTCTTTTGGACGACAATTGATTAAAGAGGTCTGCAAATCCCACAGGGAGTATGGCCCACACAGCCCATATTTCCGCGGCCTTTTAAATTCTGAACTGAGTAGGACTGTAGTAGTCCCACATGCTTTAAAACAGCTTTTTCCGTGTCTCATGACCTCTACACAATTCAAATTATGGGAATTAGCATAGAAATAATTGCTAAAAGAAGCTCTCCCAGGCTTGCCTGCTGATCCAAACACAGCGAAAGATGCCAATGGCATGCCAATTACCATTGAGCATCTCTCTGGTGAAGGCCAATGGTCTTTATCCTCAATCCAAGCTACCGTAATTCCTGTAGAAACACTCGAGAAAGTCAACGAAGCAGCTGAAAAGGCTTTCTTTTCCCTTCAACCTGAGGGTCCATTTGAACCTTATAGTAAGATCAAGCAGCTACTATCAGAGCCTTTTCTGAAATTTGTAGAAAGGTTAACTAGAGCTATTGAAATCCAAGTTAAAAAAGAGAATGCAAGGGAAGAGGTTTTAGAGGAAATGGCATTTATAAATGCAAATGAACAGTGTCGAGCAGCAATTTTGAGCCTTCCTCTAGAACCCCCCCCCTACACTAAAACATATGCTTCTAGTTTGTAACAGGAAAGTGCCTCTGCTGAGTGTTGCTGAAGACACCAGACCAAGGCTGCTGCCAAGACCACCTCAGCGTGTCGCCGTTGCCAGCCCAGCGCCCGTTCCCTCAGCAAAGCAGCACACTGTACAGCAGCGAAGACCAACAATGGTTGACCCCACAAAGCCATGCTTGCTTTGCATTAACCTTGGGCATTGGAGTAGCCAGTGCCCCCTGAAAAAGCAATTTCATGAATTTAGAAATGGCAGGGGAGGAGAACAAGCACTCCCGGGGGTCAACAACAAAAAAACTGAATGGGGAGCGCTGGCCTGCCAGGCGTGCAGACACAAAAAGAGCAGGCCAAGGGAATAAGGGAAGCAAAATAAACCAAGTGCGGGGTAATATTGCTATTTCTGTAAGTGAAGCAGATGCTTCAAAGACCACGTCTGTTGGTCCGCTGTTGAAAGTGAAACAAAGTAACCTTTGTTATGATTTAGGTGAACCTATGTTAACCACGTCTTCTGTCAATGAGCCTTTCAGGTTGCAGCTGACAGAATCACTCCACCTGAAAGACACTGACTGGCATTTTGTCTCTGTCAATCCAGAACAGAAGAGTACTTGGCACTGAATTCGTTGTAAGTACATTGTCATTGGGGACAACAAACACACACCACAAGAGATCGAAATTGCTCCAGGAATGACAGCATCAGATCCTGAGCAATTTGTTCTCGGGCTGCACTGTTTCCACCCACCCCTATTTCTTCCCAAAGGACAAATTGTTGCACAAGCTATCCCTGTGCCATGTTTACCTGAAGGCACTGAAAAACAAGGGCTCACAGTCGCCCAGGTCCAAGTTATTGGGAGTGACAAACCCAAATTATGGTGTAATGTCAGTGGGGATGGGGAGTCAAAACGCATTGAGATGCTTGTAGACATGGGTGCAGACTGCACAGTGATCCCAGTACAAGACTGGCCAGCACACTGGCCTTTGCAAAATGCTGCTGGTCACGTTCGAGGCGTAGGGGGCCTGCAATTGGCAAGACAATCCAAGAGCGTCATCCAAATCAAGGGACCAAACGGACAATTGGCAAATATCCGTCCATTTGTGTTAGATTATTCGGAACCAGTGTTAGGGAGAGATTTAATGGCCCAGTGGGGTGTCTCAATTGATATTCCAGACTCTCCACAGCATTTTTGTACAGCGGTCATTGAACAACAGCGCCCCACCCAAAAACTGAAATGGAAAACAGACAAACCAGTTGAGGTGAAACAGTGGCCACTCAGTAAACAAAAAATAAAGGTGCTTGAGGAGCTAGTGGAAGAGCAACTGAAAAAGGGTCCCATTGTGGAGACCACATCCCCGTGGAACTCTCCAGTGTTTGTCATCCAGAAGGCTGACAAAAAGAGATGGCGACTCCTCCATGACCTCCGACAAATTAATGTCATTGAAGATATGGGCTCTCCCCCACCTGGTACGCCATCCCCAACAATGCTTCCCCAGGATTGGAAATTAGCTGTTATTGATATAAAAATTGTTTTTTCAATATTCCCCTACACCCTGATGCTGCACTGCGTTTCGCATTCTCGGTCCCCACCATCAACATGGAAGCCCCTATGAAAAGGTAACATTGGAAAGTTCTTCCTCAGGGTCTTAAGGTCTTGCCAGCAATCTGCCAGTGGTATGTCTCTTCCCTGCTTTCCCCAGTGCGTGCAGCTGCAGAAAAGGCCATCATCTATCATTATATGGATGATATCCTTGTGTGTGCCCCCAATGATGATTTACTCACACATGTGCTTGACCTAACGATCCATGCATTGATTGTTCCAGGGTTCGAGCACCAGGAAAAGAAAATTCAAAGGATGCCACCTTGGAAATATTTAGGCCTAGAAATTGGAAATAGGACCATTGTTCCTCAAAAACTAGAAATCAATCCAAAGATCAAGACCCTTGTGGATGTCCACAAGTTGTGTGGGTCTTTAAATTGGGTAAGGCCATGGCTTGGTCTGACTAACAAAGACCTTGCCCTTCTTTTCAATTTATTGAAAGGGGGAGAGGACCCAGGTGCTCCTAGGTCTATTACCCCAGAGGCACAGAAAGCTCTAGAAAAAGTTCAGATGGCAATGTCCACAAGACAGGCCAACCAATGTCGGCCTGACCTGCCATTCAAATTTATCATCTTAGGTAAGTTGCCACACCTCCTTGGAATCATTTTCCAGTGGGAGGAAAAACAAACACCTAAGGCTAAGGGCACACCTAAAAAGGGCCAGGACCAGAGGGACCCTCTCTTGATCATAGAATGGGTTTTCCTCAGTCACAAAAGGTCCAAGAGAATGACAAAGCCTCAAGAGCTGGTAGCAGAACTGATCTGGAAAGCAAGGACCCGGATCAGGGAGTTAGCAGGATGTGACTTTGAGTGCATTCACATTCCAATCGGGTTAAAATCAGGTCAAAATACTATGCAAATATTGGAACAATTGTTTTGAGAAAACCAAGTAGTGCAGTTTGCTCTAGATTCCTACTCAGGACAAATTTCTGTAGTGCGGCCTGCCCACAAAATGTTCCAACAAGATGTTCAATTTACTCTGAATCTGAGAAGTGCTCAGAGTAGGAGACCTTTAAAAAAGGCTCTGACTGTCTTTACAGATGCGTCCGGGAGGTCCCACAAGTCTGTTATGACTTGGAAGGATCCTCAAACCCAGCAGTGGGAGATGGACATTGCTGAGGTGGAAGGTTCACCTCAGGTTGCTGAATTGGCTGCAGTTGTTAGGGCTTTTGAAAGGTTCTCAGAACCATTCAATCTGATTACAGATTCTGCATATGTGGCAGGAGTAGTATCCAGGGCAGATCAAGCAATACTGCAAGAAGTGTCTAACATCGCACTTTTCGAATTGCTCTCAAAACCTGTAAAGTCACCCGCCAAGAGCAACCATTTTATGTGATGCACATCAGGTCACACACCGACTTGCCAGGGTTTATAGCTGAAGGCAACAGAAGGGCAGATGCTCTTGCTACACCTGCAGTGATGGCCACTCTCCCAAATGTTTTTGAACAGGCAAAAATCAGCCACCAGCTTTTCCACCAAAATGCACCTGGCCTAGTTCATCAGTTTCACATCACTCGAGAACAGGCCAAAGCAATTGTGGCCACATGCCCAAATTGCCAACAACATGCACTCCCTACAGTGAGTACGGGAGCAAACCCTAGGGGGTTGAACAGTTGTGAACTGTGGCAAACGGATGTTACACACATACAGTCATTTGGACGGCAGAAATACGTTCATGTTAGTGTAGATACCTTTTCTGGAGCTGTCTATGCCTCTGCCCACACAGGAGAGTCATCTAATGATGCCATTAAGCACCTCTTACAGGCTTTTTCTTTCATGGGCATCCCCAAGGAGTTGAAAACTGATAATGGGCCTGCCTATAAATCCAAGGAATTCGGGAGCTTCCTGCAGCAATGGGGAGTAGAGCACAAAACTGGCATCCCCTACTCCCCTACAGGTCAAGCCACTGTAGAAAGGACTCACCCTGATATTAAAAGAGTCCTGGACCAGCAGCAACAGGTTCTGAAGGTGGAACCTCCCCACATCCGGTTGTCCAGGGCGCTGTTCACAATCAATTTTCTGAACTGTTCCTGAGATAGCCTGAACCCGCCCATCTTACGCCACTTTGGGGGGAGCAGTCATATGGTGATGAAAGAAAAGCCTCCGGTTTTAGTAAAGGACCCTGAGACTTGGAAGACAGTGGGACCTTACAAATTGGTTACTTGGGGACGTGGATACGCCTGTGTGTCCACCCCCTCTGGCTTAAAGTGGGTTCCTTCCAAATGGGTAAGGCCCTATGTTCCCAAGGTCTCAGAGAAATTGACAGAAGCGCGCCAGGTTGCTAACGCTGCCTGGAGAAGGAAACGCTGCACGCGTTCTCTGGAGGAAATTCCATTTAAGCCTCCTATCTGGAATAGTTTGTACTATATATTTGTCTTAAGTTTCCTTTTACCGGTTTAGATCCCGCTGTTCATGTGCAGTCTTGAGACGCCATGAGACCGAGCCTGCTCCTCATCCTACTTGCGATCATTCCACCAGCGATCTCCTGGATAGTCCCTCAGCCCAAAGCGAATGTATGGACCACCTTGGCCAGAGCCCTTGGACAAGATCACATTTGTCTCTCCACAGCAACAGCCTCTGACCCCCTATCAACTTGCCTGGTGGAGTTCCCTTTAAATCCACAGAGTTCCCAAATAAAATGTGGAATGCTTTAAATGAAGTTAACTTACTCACACCTTCTCCTGGCCGCTATCCTGCTAACAATCCTTTACTGTTTTGGCAGGAGTGGGCGAGAAAGTTACCAGTGCCAAAAAGGGAGCCACGAGAGTTCCATCTCTTATGCTCCATGAATGCAACCTTTTGTGTTCACTTTAAATTCAATTCCCGGTTACCATATCAGGAAGCTAAACAAAACACCTACCCTGACCCTAGCAACCCACACTACACAGACAAAAACTGGTGTGAAAATACAGTCCTAGTCATGCACTCATCAGGTGGTGATTATAAGCCTTGTGAACTCCTAAAAGGTGTGTTTTTAATATGTGGAGACAGAGCATGGGCAGGTCTCCCTCCTCGTCTGCTTGCAGGTCCATGCACCTTTGGCAAGCCAAGCCTGTTAACCCCAAATTGAACAAACCTAATTCATTGGCAAACAAAAAACAACACGCATACATTAGCTATCCAAAAAAGAGACCTAAGGCAATTAGACCCTGACTGTAATTCAGAAATTGTTCACTGGTCCAGACCTAAGGCAATCGCAATTACAGTCCTTCTGCCGTGGATCTCGGCAGCAAAAAGCATGGGAGAATTAGGCCGATTGGAATGTTGGGTTGCAAAACAGGCAAACCTTGCTTCTACTGCCCTGCGTGAACTCTTATCAGATGAGGAGATTACCAGGCAAGCCACCATTCAAAATAGGGCAGCCATAGACTATCTGCTCCTTCTGCACAACCATCGCTGTGAAGAATTTGAAGGTCTCTGCTGCCTCAACTTGTCATCAAAAGCAGAGAACGTCCATGCCACGATTGACAAGATGAAAACCATGGTGAGCGACATCAAGAGAGAAACTGACTGGCTGAGTGGACTGTTCAAAGGCTGGGGACTCTTGGGCTGGTTGGGATCTATTCTGAAAACTGTAATTTTAGTATTGTTTATTTTAGTTATTGTTATTGTAGTTGTTAGCATTGTTTTTGGACTAATCAAACACATGGTTCTCAAGTTGATTTCAAGCTCACCTCCCCCTCCTCAAGTTTACCATTTGGAAGCCCTTAGTGCTCCAATGGATGACATGGAAGCCTCAGTGGAAAGCACTGAACCTCCTGTAGAGGAGGAACCGATTTACCAACCATGGTTTGGCAAGCATTCTGCACCACAAACCCAGTCCTCTTCTTTTTAAACAAAACTAGGGGGAGATGTTGCGGTGTGAAGCAATATCCTGTTTCACCTTTCCCAGTCCCTCGGGTGTGCCAACCTCTCCCTTCCCCTCCCCCTTGCCCCCTTGCTAAGTGCTGTCCATCAATCTTAACATTCCAGCAAGGGCGTTGTCTGGTTGGTCAAGTTCAAAAGGTGCTTCTCAGCCCTGGGATCATTGGCCAGTCTAGGTGTCATTGTCCTCTGAGACTGCCCCCCTCCCACCTGGTTGGTGGCACACCTACCCCTTCCCCTCCCCCTTTCCCTGGGCTTAAAAAGACACGGGACCATGTGGTCTGGATTCTGTTGGAGCTGTTACCAAGATTCGGAGATCTGTGACCATGGAATAAAACTCTGGATTGACCCTCCGGCAGAATCCGTCTCCTTTTCCTCTTCACCTCGCCTAAAGCCTTCCCATTAGAGGTAAAAACTGAATTCCTGCTTGCCTGGACTTGTTCCAAGTGCCTAGCTTCAACATACAGCAAGCCAGGGGTGTGTCTCTGAGGTGAAAACACCACAGTTGCCGCCTCTGGTCAAGCAGCAAGGGCTAGAAGAGCCCAGGCACATTCCACCCAGTAATATTGGGATCATATTCCAATAACTGGCTAAATATCTTGTACATTTATATTTTTACATGTTAACCTACCTCAAAAGACATGCCGATACTTTCTGCTTGACACACCAACTCTAACAAGTTATGTGGCTAAGTTACATGGCTTCCTGAATTGCACAAGCTTCAGAATGGTTGCCCTAAGTATCTTTAATACTCTAAGACCTCTTTTTTTCAGGATGACATCATTATAAGATGCTGTAACCTGAACTATGTCTACACTAAGGCTTACCCTTAGTTATAGCAATTCAGTCCTCATCACCAGCTGTTCAACAAACCAAGTTATCAGCTATATTTTAGTATTTATAATTAAAACTCAATTACACTTGAACACAATCGGTATTCTTAACTTCAATCAACACTGTTAGAAGGCTAGAAAACTTAAATCTTCAAATTCATCTTCTAAAGAATGACTGATTTGCAAGGTCCTAACTGCTGTAATACACAGTGTCTGGGCAGTGCCCTACTGATGCACATACGTTCTTCTGTATACAGATATCAAAATGATTTGCGTTGAAAAAGACCTTAAGACCATCTAGCCCGACCCCCCCCACCATGGGCAGGGACACCTTCCACTTGACCAGGTTACTCAAAGCCCCAGTCAATCAAGCAGAATCTCACAACACTGTCTTATTGATTGCTAACATCAAACTTAGAAATTAAGTTTCATAGAGACTTGAAGTCAAACCTGACATGAATTTTTATTTATCATTGTATGTCCATACAGCATCTAAAAGTGTTCTGCAACCTAGAGTTTGAACATGTCATTTTACACATATGTAATTAGGGCCAGCATCCTTGCGTCTATAACCACATAATCCTGAAAATTTAGGAACTAAGAAGAGCTGGAACCATTTATCTTTGGGTGCAAGATCGTCTTGGAAAACCAGGTGCCAGCTTCTGCCACTCCAGCTCTGCAAAAGGCTCCAAGGAAATTAGTAGAATCTTTCAGAGCACTCTCATTCTCTCTACGCACTAATCAAGACTGTACAATACAGCACTACAGAACATGGAACAGTTGAAAGTGGTCGTCGTAAAATTATTGAAAGAAATGCTTAACACAGATTAAAAGACACTACAAAATGTCAGAAAAACATTCCTAAAGTCAACAGCTTTACGCTCACCACTTTTGGAAACAACAGACTGCTTGTCTCACAGGATCACCTTACATTTTATGTTCAGGCAATGCAGGTGGACTCTATTCACCAGACAAGCAGCTGCCTGGCTGTTTCCCAGGCTGGAAATTCAGGCTGCACAACACCCTTTACTGTAGAAGGCACTGGGCCTGCTAGGGCTCCATGGAGGGAAGAGGCTTAAAGATAGGAAAATGCCAAGTCACGGTGAAATAGCAAAGAAGCCCCTGTCTTCTGCCTTTTGGACCCCAGCTTATCTTTCTCTAACCCCATAGGTCACTTTCCCTTAACCCCTGCTATTGGACAATTTTGGATCCCTCTATACCCTATATAATGGGCTGCTTTAGCCCATTCTGGTTAGAAGAGCCGTCACTGGAACCCTTCACAGACCCCCAATAAAGACATCGCTGTGGAACTCCAGAGCAGCCTTCTCCTCTCTCTGCGTCTGCCAGCTGGCCTGCAGTGCCTTAGCAAGCAAAAGAGCTGAACTCAAAGAGCTGATAATCACTAAAGAGCTGATATCCCTTATGCTTGCTAAAGGTTGCCAGCGGCTGAGAGCTGCTTGGGTTTCGGGCAGTCTGTCCCTGCAAGAGGACTGAGCTATTTGGCCCGTGCAGCCTGCTCTCAGCAGGAGGCCGGGACAATTTACTAAGAGGAAGTCACACAGTAAGCTGCCAGAGAAGTACATACACATAGGGCCAACTCCAAGATGAAGAAATGTCACATGCAACAGGAAGCTACTGCAAAGCACACCATCACTCTGTCCTTACTGCCCTGTGGACACCAGAGCCTGGTGCAACGCACTTAGAAAGCACCAAGAACTTTCTTTAGTCTTTTACAAAGAACATAGAGATAATGTTCAACTCCCACCATAATTACAGAACTGAGAAAAGGAAGGACAATTTGATCTTCCTGCTATACCTTTCCAGTTAACACAGCCAAAGTCTTCACAGCACCAGCTATCATGAGGATGAGGGCATTTTTAAGCTTGTTTTGGCCAACACTCCCCAAAATATCAACTATCTCTTGCCATATTTCCAGGAAAGACCTCTCTGGCTTTCTTCTAAAGCATTATTTTAATTGAAATTCCAACAAGAGAAAAATCACAGGGAGCTCTGCTTCACCCTCAATAATCCTGTCATAAGAAAAGGGAGTCAGTTTATAAACAAACAATTTACAAGCACATTCTTCCTGTAACCTCAGCAATAAAAATAGTATATTCTGATGCACTGTTTAAATAACTATACTTATTTTAGAAAGCTTAGGATGTTCAACTATAGTCTTCAAAAATTCATAGAACCAATTTACAGCTAAGTGAATGCATCCAGACTGAGATATGGTATATGCCATGAGAATGTTCTTTATATATAGCAACTCTCAATTTGTGAGCTATGATTAAGAATCAATGTCCATCCCCAACTTGAATAGTGAATTATCCCAGCTCTGCTACAAACTAGCAGACAGTGCCAAGTTCTGCTTCTGGGAAAATAGACTTCACCTCTGTCTGGATAGCAATGTTATTTTAGGATCTACTGTGTCAATCCAACTGCCTGCTGTTGTCCCCTTACCTAATGAACTCATAGCTTAGCAGCAGATATTGGGAACTCTCCTAAAACAGTTTCCAGAGGAACTTTCCCTTCCCCCTAAGTGTAATTGTTGAAACCATCCATTTCCAATGGATTTAACCTGTATTGCTGTACTCTAAATCAACCTATTTTGGGGAAAGATGTTAAAGTTTGAAAACAATTTATTCTAAAAGCCACATTAGCTTGACACCTCTGCCCTACTGGTGATCAAAAGCATCCCTAAAACTAGGTTATTGCATGCAGCTATGTGATCACTTTCCTGACAAATATTCCCAAGGAATTAAAGAAAACATGCTAACAAGTAGCACAGGTTATAGTCAAGAAAAATGTGCCCTTTAGACCTAAATTAGAAATTATTTTTTATTCAGTTATGAGAAGAAAAGGCCTCAAAATGTCATAATTTTAAAATATTTTTTTTTTTCTGAAACAGCAGTTCCAAGCCAGTTATCCCATCTTTGCCTAGTTTACTTCTGCTGTTAACTCCTTTGTAGACACTGTGATCAGCACTAAAGTTCCATGTATGGAGGCTCATATTAACTAATAAAGAGAGTGAGCCTTCAGAAAACAATTTTAACATGTACCATAAGCTATGCCTAGGCTGCTTATCTTATCCTTAGTGCCAACTCACTGCAGGGAATGAAAAAAAGGGCTGCAGGACAAGCAAGCAAAGGAATAACATTAGTATATTAGAGAAATTCATAATTTCTTTAGAGAATTTTGACCATATAAAATGGTCTTGCTTTCACATGTTTGATGAACTTTCACCAGATTCTGCAGTTTTAGTAGCAATACTTCATATAAAATAAATCCCTAATACAGTCATCACATTTTACAAATGTTTGCATTGAAGCAGAATTCAACCTGTGGTATGGATGTACTCAGTTACAGCTCAGGAAGGACACAGTCAGTTCTGCACTAGATTTCAGACATATGCTCTAGAGGAACACAGGACATCACGAAGGAGTCTAAACTCAATGCTTCCCTTCGACTAGCTTTATTTCAGTTTTAAAAACATAGGAGTTACAACATTCCAGGCCAACATTATCCCAAACCTGCCCCAACTAAACTCTTATTAGTTGTACATTATCAGGCATTTTACAAAAGCAAGTGCATTTGGCAAGTCTATTTAAAAGAAGCAAGAAGAAGGCATGAAGCATATCTATACTCTTTTAATGACAGTAAAGCCACACAGCTGATCACACCAAAATACTGAGATTATGAAACTAGTTGTTTCTCTGCTTTGGATTCCAATACTGTATACTGTCATCACTGAAAGAACTTTTTAAATAATGAAGATAAACTATGAATATGCCATTTGACTATTCACTATGTCGCATGGTTTGGTTTGTTAAAGGCTTGGATTTTAGCTACCACTAATTACAAAGTATTTATGGACAGGGCTTTGAGCAACCTTGCTTAGTTAGTGGAAGGTATCCCTGCCTATGGAAGGGAGGTTCAAACTAGGTGATCTTTAAGGTCACTTCCAACTCAAACCATTCTATGATTCTGTGATTCTGTTTCAACAGAGCAATCCATGATAATAAGGAAGAAACTGCTCCATTAGAAGACTCATATAAATGGTGGATTCACATGCCAACATTTAGTTTCAAGATACTCAGGGATTATGTGATTAAAATCCCACTGGCTTGCTGGGAGGATTCAGCAAAATAACTACAAATTACTTAGAGGGCTAGTGTCAAAAGGACCTCTGTTCAGCCTCTGCTCTAGATTACTGACCCACTTATGAAGAGTTAAGCATCTCTGCTGTGCAATGCCAACACCCACTCCATCTGTTTGCTTCTGCTTTCTCAAAACCTCTATTAGTCTGCATAAGAAGTTCTGTTAATTACAACATGAGCAGCCTTTGCATAGCGCACACAGTAACAGCCTCACTCAGTATGTAGTCATCTTGACAAACAGCATAGGAACAGAGCAATCCTAATTCAACAGGATTATCAATGACACAGTAATATATAATATGCAGATTTCTGAGGAGGCAATTTAATACAACCTTTGTTCAAGCTGCTTTCAGTTTTGAGAAAAGCTTGTATGTGTTTAGTTGCTTTAGGTTTCAATGACGAAAAAGTATACTAAAGTACTATATCAAACTCTCTGGAAATCTCCAAGGGGACCAGAAATTTGTGAAATCACAAATGAAACTTCTGTCGAGGAAATAATGCAACAGTGGGAAACAGAAACATCCCACATTTGTCAATATCTACACTGAGTATTAGTAAGTAAATCTAAAGGAAGTTTAAAAAACCCACACAAAATCAAACACAAAAACCCTCCCCAAGCAAAACAAGGTTTGAAAAGTTAGCCCAGCTGCCACATCAGAACTACATCACAGCATCTTGGCACCTCAAACTTTCTGTTGACTAGGAAGGAAAAAAGGTCCAAATTCAGCATTTTATTATTTATCCCGGCCGATCTGCAGATCATTAAGACATTCATTAAATAGATTTCAATCAGCAGTGTCATTAACTTACTAAATCCAAGAACAAGAATCTCCAGAAGTCATTGTAGTACTGAGTTGACATTTTTTTATTTCCTGGGAACCCAGACTCCTGCTTTTAAAGTGAAATAATATCAACAATCCAAAACCTAACTATGAAACTCAAGAATTCTGGCAACCCTGAAATAATCTCATCCCTTAATACTAAAGCCATTTCTTAGTTTAAAATTAAACCTTGTACAATTGCCAACATCACTTCAAGAGCTCTCTAGCTACTAGCTTACTCCTAAGGTAGTTAAGAAAAGTAAAACCTAGGTCCAGTACTTTTTACAGCTTACTGGAGGATAGAGGAGAACAGTATATCACAGCCCAGCAAGAACTACTGGTCATAACATGGAGGCTATACAGAGTATCATAGAGCTTTGTATTTAGTTTTAAAGAATTATTTAGTATGTCACACAAAAGGTCATGCAAGCAGGACATACCAAATGTAGACTAGGAAAACAATTATATATTAGCATACTGTTTAAATCCTCTAGAAAAATTAGACAACTGTTCTTTTGAAATATGAATATTTACTGCCCCAGTACCTTTGCAGGAGATCTCTAGAAGATAGATACACATTTTATATCAAGTGAATCTCTATATGGGATATTTAACTTGTCATATGAAACACCTCGCAATTAAAGCATTTTGTCTTTATCATGGTAAAGACTTGCTAAATACATAGTCATCTTATGTCAAGTCAAGAAATACATACCCCTACAGGTTCCAATCTTAGTCTACTGATATACACCAAGACAAGAAAGAGCTAATATTTTATTCCCGATTGTTTTCCAGCCAGCAAAAGGAAGAAAGCAGAAGGGAAACCCAGAGGATTTTGGAACTGCTCTAGGGAAGAAAATACAAGCAGAGGGCAGCATTAGAAACAAAAGGTGGATAGAAAAGAGAAAATACAATTAAAGTAGTCATTTATTCAGAGCATACTCATGATTTTCCCAAACAGCTGTGTCAAATCTAAAAGAACACTAGAACCATTATAGGAGCTATAATACATTTGATATATGGAAATCATCAGTGACACCAGTCAAACCTAGTTTGTGCTATGATTAATAAAAGTTTAAAAGTAGTTGGGATGAACATGCTAATACAGAAATTAGGGTCATAAACCAGATGCAGTTTCTCTCCCCTAGAAATTATTTTAAGTGTCAAGGCACTAAATGCCCAAAATATTCCCATGTCACCAGATCCTCTTTTTCATAGAAAACCACACCTGTGAAGTGATTTGATACTTGTGTTGCACACAATGAGCTTGCACAGGCACCTTAGCGGTATTTCTGTACAACATGAATGGAAAACAGACCACATTATACTTACAAACATAACCCTTGCCCCTCGCACAGCAGTTGCTATGAATTAAGTTGAAAAAGACAAAGCGGTAGAATGCAAGTTATTTACCTAAATGTATATGCATATCAAGAGTGGAAGAACAGTTCTAGAAATATTTCAAGTTATTCAATAAAAAAGCATTTACAATAACCAATAACAAAGAATTAACATAGTCTTCAGACAGTGTGCCTCCAAAGACAAAACTTCAAAAGGGAGAATGGATACAGCTTGTACAATTTAACTGAAACTACCGGACACAACAGAAAATAAATAGATGACTGAAGTGTTGACCAAGGAAAAACTAGTCTTATTTTTAAAATGAAAGTTCAAGTATGCTCCTCAGATTATAGACAGGGTTATTAAATAAAACCATAAGGCAGTGCTGCAAACTAAGAACTGTGCTAGGTACCACCAGAATACACAGAATTTGAATCTAAGCAGCAATAAAAATTGAAACAAAGATATTATTAAAAATTGTAACTTTACAAAGCACGCAATTCAGTTATGAGCAAGCACTATATAAAACCAAAATAGGTTTTAAAGAATTTGTAAGGAATCAAAGCATGCAACTGATTTTTTAGTAATTTGTTCAGCTAGCCTAAACATCCATTTACTTATTTCCATAGTGGTTGTAACAATTTTAAACATAACAGCACTTACCTTGGAATTGTCACAC
This sequence comes from Agelaius phoeniceus, assembly GCF_051311805.1. Classification (NCBI taxonomy): domain Eukaryota; kingdom Metazoa; phylum Chordata; class Aves; order Passeriformes; family Icteridae; genus Agelaius; species Agelaius phoeniceus. The sequence goes on from NC_135301.1 coordinate 20,349,177, forward strand.
ATTTTGTACTGCAATTCTGAGTGGTAATTGCCTTCTCAAGCTCATCCAGCTGTCCTGTTTTCTTTAGCTTCTTGACCAAGCTTTTCACGGCTTTTTCACACCACTTTTCATCCTGACCATTCTGCTCACTACCAGCAGCCCCTCCAGAGCCACCAGCAGATTTTTTCCACCCCAGAAGTCTCTTCACAACTGGTGGAGTGAATGGCAATATGGATGACATGACTTTCACCAGACAGAACACTCAGCAAGCAATAAATTAAAGAGATTCCCGTCTGATCCCTAAAAACACAAACCAAAACAGACACATTAGCACTGAGGTTTCACGTGAAACAAATACCTTGCTTCAGATTTTTTATTACCAAATGCCATAGGACCCTGCATCCTAAAATAAGTCAAATAAGTCAGATAAGTCTGCATAAAGGTTAGGTACTTCACCAATAAAATTCAAATGCAAGTTTGCTGCAGACTCTTCAGCAGTTAGCACACACTAAGGTTACTGTTGGATTAGACATTTAATTTTTCCTCAAGTCTTTCCGGGCTAAATCCAAGAAAAAAAAAAAAAAAAAAAAAAAAAAAAAAAAAAACCAAAAAAAAAAAAAAAAAACAAAAAAAAAAAAAACCAAGTTAACTCTAGTCTAGCTTTGCACCTAGGCTAGCTGGATCTATTAATTTATTAAAATTTTCCACAAGTGATATGCACATTCTGCCCATCTCCAAATTAATTTAGCAAGCAAAATTGTGTTTGAAATGTCATTTAGTCATGACAGCTTGACAGAAGTCTTCCAAGAGCCAGCCATTTCACAAGCCTTTTCTCCTTGTTTGTCACGCTTTAAGTAACTACCAGTTTTTGGTACACCAATTTGAAATTCACTTATAAATCTGATAATAAGCTTATTTCCATCTTTCAATCCAGAGTTCAGTGGCTTACAGATAATTAATCTTCTCAACTGGCAGTGCTCAAAATCATGAAGTCTTTCAAAATTTAGTAAAGGATAGTTAAAATCTTAGTTTGCAGATACATGGGTAGTAGAACTGTCCGTTTTCAATTTTGATAGCCTTTCAGTATCAATTACCTGGTCAGGATGTTTATATGAAATGAAATATTAGAAGATATGCTGAAAGTTGGGCTATGTTTAACACTCACTACAACTTGCACTTCAAATAATTTAAAAGAAAAATTATAGCCATTTAGAAAAAAAGTCTTGGTTTTGGAGCTTCTATTAGACTAGTTTTATGTATTAAAATAAGTCCCAAACCAGCCAAATTATTTCAGGCAGACAGCTGTTAGAAATTGCTCAAGTACATAATGGTTTTATGGATAGAAGTATGACATTGAAGTAAAAAAAAAATCTTATTTCCAGGGAACAAACTCCAGAAAGTTCCCTTATTTCCAAGCTGTATAAATTAGTTCAGTCAGCTGAAAAAAACTTGTTTTAGCTAAAACTTAACACTAGATTCAGTCTACTCAATTTGAGCTCTCAAGGCAGCTTACATGTCTCTACGTCCTGTACAGGTACATTCCTCACTTCTTTTCAGAATACACCAACTTAATCTTACTGAAGTTTCCCATCAGCAAAACAGCACGGTTGATTTGGGATACTTCAGGCTACAGTATTTATGGCTAATTTATACCTTGTCACATCTGCAGTTTCACTGAGAACCAAGTCAACAGACACTATATTATATTCTACAAGTAACTTTAAATCATAACTTTTCAACTTCTGCAAAACAGAACATTTAGTAGGCATGACATTTCAGTTTCAACTAAATTATACCTCCATAAACCAGCTTCTGAGAGCACCTCAAAACACAGGCGAAGCAAGAAATGTAGTTTTCTTGGATCTGGGAGACATAAGTTCCAATTAACAGGGTCTCAAGATTTACACTGGGAACTTTATGCAAGCCATTCAAAATAATCTATCCTAAATAAGTGAATAATAGAAATTTTCAAATTAAACACTGACTAGGACACTCAGGGTACAGTTTCAAAGGGAGGCAAGCCAACCCAACAGCTTCCAGACACAGGAAGCACAGCCCTCCTTTTCTACCCTGTGGCACCACCACCACTACCACCTCTGCATCTGTGCTAATACTTTTCCACAAAGACTCAGCTAGATAACTGTGAAAAATGCATATTTTATGATTGGCTTTTCACAAATATTAAAATGAATATTATATGTGTTATGTTAGAAAGTTATGCTGTATTAATTTTCTTAAGTAGTATGTTAAACATAGTTTTCGGTTATAACATAATGTTAAAATAGAAACTATGCTATGTAAGATATTTTTTTTAAGAGGAACGAGGTACTCGCACTGAGATAGCAGCCACAGGACACCTAAATCTTTCAGAGAAAAAGAATTTATTGCTCCCTTATCAGAAGAAACTAACTTCTTCCTGCCTCGCTCATCCCTGAAGACGCCGTCAGGATTAAGAGGAAGAAGTTGACACTGACCAGACAGACTCCTTTGTTTGAATGGAATTTATGCATCATGTATGAGATGTATGAATATGCAACAGGCTATTGCTTTTAAGGGTTAATCCTCTGTTAATGTGTGTCCTTTTTCAGGCTTATTTTGCCCAGAAAGAGGTACCTGGACTGTCCGTAACTCTTTGTTTTTATTGTCTCGTATTGTCCTAATCCTAATTGTCCAAATTTTTAGTACTCTAATTATATTACTATTTTTATAACCATTTTATTACTATTAAACTTTGAAAATTTTAAAAACAAGTGATTGGCATTTTTCACAATACCAAAGTAAAACCAGACCCATTTAGGGGTGGCTTTTGTTCTCTTTTTTGCTGAGCTAGTTTTCTTTCAGGTTAAGAAGTTGCAGCAGCTCACACAGAGTACTCTAAGTACTCCAGCTGATGTCAGGGGAGTTACAGGAGTATGCATGGAGGACTCCAGTCCCAGCCTTCAGCAGCCATTGTAGCATTGACTGCTTTGCTGGAAATGCAAATCTGGGCACATACTTAGATCATTTATTTTGGTGGCAAAGCCAAATAGACAATCTTACACTCCCTTTTTCGCATGTTCTGAACTGTTCACAAGCCTCGAAGTGAAACATGTTAGTCCCCTAATGCAGTACATGAAGTAACTCCAGAGATTAAACAGGAGGCTTGCATGGCCTCTGTTTTAACAAACTCTCACACTAGGTTTCTGAAACAGGGAATAGCAGTCACTCTGAGTGTTATAAAAAGACTTCAATATTTGAGCAAGGCCAACATTAGATGCTTCAGAGGCATATGCAAGAAATTGAAAAAGACCAAATCAAAGAAGATAATCCCTTTTGCTTTAAGGATCCCATTTTAAATACAAGCAATTGATGGTGTAATACTTGAACATTAAATTCAGTGTTGAAAGGTGTGGGCAACCAAGTACCACTATCACTGCTTATCCACACACCATTTCTTCTCCTCATCTATGGAGCTCACTGAGATATAATATATGTATTTCCTGTTTAGTTTCAAATTTTTTACCTTTCATTGCCCCAGAATACTCCTTTGATTGTCAGTCTTATAAAACACACACTTGTCCTGGGTTCACTATATGATGCTTTTATCCCCAATCATCTGTTCTGTTTATTCTGAATAATAAGTTTTGCACTTTTAAGACTTGTTCCAGAGAGTGAAGGGGGGAGAGAAGAAGCACGCAGTTTGTTTTCAGACACTGCACTCACTCCTCCGCATTCCTCCTCCTGGACTGTTGTTGTCTGTGGATGGACAGACAGCGGGACAGAGCTCTCCTTTGTTTTAGTTAGTTTTAGCTAGCTGAGGCAAAGACGTTCCCTGGACTGTGGGTTGTTTTTTTCCCCTTTTCTTTGGACCTGTTTAAACCTGCTCTGGACTGAACACCCAGAAGAGCACTGGCAGCTCGCACCTGGAAACCTAAACAATATTAAACAAAAAAACCTCTTGCTGCTCCAAAAGAGATGACAAACTCAGAAAAGTCCCCTCCCTGGGTTGCAGCTTGGCTCACTCAGTCTCTTATCAGTCCCTCCAGTGCTGGAAATGTCGCAGCCCAGGCCCGGCGGGCCACAGGCGCAAGCTGCTGGTGCTCTTCTGGGTGTTCAGTCCAGAGCAGATTTAAACAGGTCCAAAGAAAAGGGTCCAAAAAAAAAAAAAAAAAAACCAACAAAAAAACACAAACACAGTCCAGGGAACTTCTTTGCCTCAGCTAGCTAAAACTAACTAAAACAAAGAGCTCTGTCCCGCTGTCTGTCCATCCGCAGACAACACAGTCCAGGAGCAGGAATGTGGAGGAGTGAGTGCAGTGTCTAAAAACAAACAGCGTGTTTCTTCTCTTCCCCCTTCACTCTCTGGAACAAGTCTTAAAGGTGCAAAACTTATTATTCGCCATAAACAGAACAGACAATTAGGGATACAAGCATCAGTCAACCCAGGACAACACTTCAGTACAGTCTCATTTACCACCAAGGTAAATTGCCTATTCTCCTAGGCCCTCTAAATATTCTCAAGGCTTTTAATCCAATTTTTCAGCTTTACAATACTCCTTGTGATGAGGTGTCCAATTTTGCAGTATTCTGTCCCTTAAGATTGATCTATGTATCATTTTCTGTATTCCCTGGTGTTTTGTTTGGTTTTTTTTAACCAAGATTTCCCTTTCTGCTTCAAATGCACATTTGAATAATTTAAGTCTTGCAGCAGGAAAGAATTTGGAAGTCCCATATATTTCAGTTTTTCTGTATATTTGAACTCTCACGCTATTTTGACATACTCAGAGGGGAAAAAAATATATAAATCATTCTTTTCCCACTTCCAAAAGACTCTAAGCTCAGACCTAACTAATTGGAAATTTCAAGATACTATACTTAGTTTTAACCAGTTCCCTTATAGATGTGTACTCATCCAGCTTCTCTAGAAGCTCTCAGTGTTTGATCTGCTACCCCAGTGAAAAGTAGCTTTTAAAAAATATAAACCACAAAGGAATACACTTAAAGAGCCCTTTATTACAATGACTATTACAGCTTAGCATCTATTTAAAAAAAATTAAAAAGACAAAAAAACCCCACAACATACACCACAGCTGCAGACTAAGTCTGGGAGGTTTAAACTAGCTTCCTCTTTCTAGCTATTCTTTTGCCATGTCAGGGATTTGCCAGGAGTATCAAAAAGAATTTCACTAAGCTATTCCAGTAGTGGTCCTGTATATTTCAAAGGGTAAGCAGAGAAAATATGACACAAGTAGGACAGGACTCCATAATCTTAATACTTCAGCCAATTGTGATGACTACTCACAGGAGAGCAGCACTCTGCTCCAAGTCTAGAAGAGAGTGCAAAGTGCAAGGCATGGTTAGGTTGAATTATGAGCAATTTAGATAAATGCAAATTATGCAAGGAAAAGGTAGTAATAAAGAAATTAATAAAAAATACCCTACTCTGCCAGGAGTGGTACATCCAGCCTAGCACTCCATTTCTAAAGGTGGCAAAAGGACATGCTACTCAAGGAAAGCAGAAGAACCTGGCTCTTTTCTGAGCCTGTTCTCATAATTCTTCAGCATCTTAAACTGTTACAGCAGTAAATTAAAGGCTACATGCCTACCCATTCCCTTTAGCAGACATTTATGGACCTCCTGCCCAAAAATTCATCTAACCACTTTTTGAACCTGTCTCCACCACCTTGTGGCAGACTGCACCAGAATTTAACTGATCACTGTTTAAAGAACTACTTTTAGCTATTTTCTTTATCATCTTAGTTTCAAAAAGTGCCTCTTGTTCTACTGTTGCAAAATGTGGAATACGTAAAATTCTCTTAAGAAGGGATGTTCATTGATCTTTATATACTTTTAAGCCTAATCAACAAGAAGGGAGATTTAATCCATGAAACAGAGAGCAGCTAACAAGCTCTAAGTGATGTCCATCTGTTACAAAGACAAACTACTTCTTGGTAGAATTGCCTTGTTAAGGTTTAGGGCTCCACATGTTTCAAAGATCTCAGACTTAGGGGGAGGTTAACAAAGCTTGGCAAGAAAGATGCACCACTAATAGTGGACACAAAGAATGCAGAATTTACAGGCCACAAGGACATTTGGCAGACCTCCCAAGATAGAGAAACTAATAAAGCAAACTCAGCAACTGTGCTGAATCAGCTCCGACTGGGTAAAAGGTAATTCTGGCAGGGGGAGATCACAACCACAGACTCACAAGCCACTGACTCAAGAAACCCACTGACTCAAGAGAAAGACTGAGCATGCAAAATAATTAGCATTAGAAGCAAAGGAATCATTAACCAATAGAAGATAGAATATTAATTAATAAGATAACTATGTAACTTGTAGCCAATTAACACTAATTCCTTGGTTTGCTAAAATGTATAAATAGTAAAAAGTTTTAATAGTTGGTGTGTTTGATTTGTGGAATACCACTGAGCACCCAGGCTCATGCAACTCTGAAATAAATAATCCATGTCTCCCTTGAGTGTGTAATTATTGGCTTGTTGCACGCCAGGTAACGAATCTGATTTTTGTGGACAACGCTACTGCTGCAAGCTTTGCTGAAGACCTGTTTTTATTCATCTTGCCTGCAAGCTTCATGATTCTGTACATTTGAATCACATCCCTCCCTCAAATGGAGGGCTATCATCAGCCTTTTGTCACAAAGAAAGTATCTGAACACAGCTCGTACAGTTTGGGATGCTCCTCTGGAGACATGCCAAGCCTGAAAGCTTTACTACTTCAATTAAATTACAAGTACTCAAAGACATTGCCTAAGGACTGACCTAAAGACCACAGAAAAATTGTATCAGTCTATGGTTACCTTCTCACTTATCTTTTTGGTCATATTATCCTAAAGCTCTCAACATTATAATTTAAATAAAAAGTACAAAGACAGAAATCTACACCTCATGAGGAACTGGACATAGAAGGCAGAGTGCATATCTGATGCTGAATATCTGGTAGGAGCTCAAATAAAAATGAGGAGCCCTACATCTGTGTTGGGTTCCAAATATCTACCCAGTCTCAGACGCTATGTTTATGGTAACAGGTTTGGGAGTCACTGTTGCAGCTCATTTTTGACCAGTAAATCCCATTTCAATTAATCAATTAACTTTTCCCTTCAAACTGATACAGTAATATAGGTTTTGATCTTCGTTCCTAAAGAATCATCCTCTTATACACTGGCACTGTTGATACAAGCCTCTTGCTAAACACACTCCTCTAGTTCTTTTGCCTTGTACATTTTCTTCATTCACAAAAAAAATATAAAATGCTTTTTCCCCAAACACACCCAGAAAACAATCTTTGCCAACGATGCAAGAAATATTTCCATGTTGCTAAATTGGCTGCAAATTAAATACATGCTAAATATGTAATATCTCCTCTTCCTTGCCATATGTTTTTTGTGATTTCCTTGTAGCCTACAGCCAACCATCTCAAAAAAATGAGTACTCATTTACAGCCTTTGCTTCTAAGGATTTTAAATTTGCTTCACAATCACTTATTCTTTTTACTGCCTCTTTCTTTGCTCTCTCTTCTACTGAGGCCCAACACCACAGCCCAAATCTGAATTTTAATTCCCATGTACTATTTTCAATTTCCACTACAACACACCAACATACAGGGACTCTGAGTAACTACAGAGAGATTTTTAAGATCACTTCCTGAACTCAACTATAGGTGAACTATTAGTATCAAGGCAGCAGTGCAATACATAGCAGAAAACTTCCACTATTTTATCCCTGTCCACATTCTCTGGATTGTGCCTTAAAACTGCAACATTGAATACTCAAGGTGCACTCACTGTTTCCCAGAGAGGTACAAGAGTTTCTTTAGACTGATGGAACACAGCGAACACATGCTGTTATTCCAAACAGATTAATGCTGGAAAAGCTACAAACTGCCTAGCTCTGGTGATATTTATTTAATCTCTGCCCCCATAGTATCTCTGCTTCTTGATGCACATGTTTCTATAGTGTGTCAAACAGTGTCATAGTTGGCAGCTTCTAAAGTCACAGCTTGAGTCATGTCTGCTATTTATTCCATTCTGCTGTGGTCCTCTGGAACAAGTATTAAGCCCATTATCCCAGCAATAACTAAGCATAAAATACAAAGTAAACCTTAAAGACAGCATGCTATCAGACTAACATCTTCAAGAGAAAATTTCCTTTCCTGAGTGACTTGAACATACTATAAACATACTGGTGCTACCAAAAGTATCAAGTGCTTTCTGGCTAATTTATTCTAAAACCTTATGCAACATATGAAATATCAGTCTGCTTACTTATCTTAAACTTGAATATAAAGAAATCTGATCTCTCTTAGTTTTACTAGAAGCATTCTGTCTTAGAGGAATTTCATTTGCAAGAGCTGTTCTGAAATAAAGAGTGTATAAATTAAGCTCCTAAGGAAAGAAGATCAAGGAAAATAATTAGTGGTATTTGAGAGAGAGTATACAAGCTCATTTCCTCACAATTTTAGTCCCATTTCTGAGATTTTTTTTAAGAAAACTTTTTTCATTACTCTTGGAATTTGGACAAGATTCTTTATCAATTTCACCAACTGCACAATGTTTCAGATCTTTCAGAAGACAAGGGTATATCCACCCTTTCCCTTCACATGTGCCCCTGTGATATTACCGGTTTCACAATAAAGTGACATTAATTGAAGCATAGTCTATTTTAAGCAGAATCAAGACCTTAGGTTAAACAATAGTAGGAGCTGAAGTTTTAAAAGGCATAGTTTATGCAGTACTTGCATGTCTCCTATATTAAGTCAGAAGTCATTAAGACTTAGAAAAACAATAAAACAAGTATTTCATCTTGCATTAAACAGAAGAAAAAACAAAACTAATTTATTGTCTGCTTCTCGATTCTTCAGGCTGTGTTATTCCATCCAAGGAGACAGTTTATTCTCTGTGGAATCTGAGAAAGTTCTCTGCTGTGTTAATGATCTCAACTTGCAGGAAACCTGAATTTTGCATGAACTTCAAACTAAAATCAATTTCCCTTTCAGATAGAATACACTCTAGTTAAATTACACAGTGTAACAGACAAGACATTTCACTTCTATTGCAGCCATAATCCCTCCAAAAACTGCCTTTTCCAATTCCATAAGGGTTAATTCTTTCTCTACAAATGAATATTAGACACCTGGTTTTGTCATACTGGAGAAGCTCAAGCCTACTGCCACATACATACTTTTCTGAAAAACAACCACACAAAAAAATGAGATGGTACTCATCTTCTCTCCTCATATTTCAGTCATAGTAGGACAGATTAGAGTATTCCCTTACTGGGTTTTGGGTGTTAGGGTTTTAGGTTTTTTTGTTTTGGAAAAAGGGGAATGCAGCCCTACTGAGCAATGCCCTCAAATCTAACTCCCAGTTCAGCTTTTCAGCCAATTAGCCCAGCAGTGGGGAGTGGCTCTGAAGAGCTCCCTCCAAAGGGGCTCCATCTGGCCAGCTCACAGCCCTAGGTTCCAAGGAGTAAAAAGCCATGGTCCTGGTTGAGCTTTAACATGAGCCAATGAGGCTGGCTGCTTGTGATCTGGGGGGACAGGAGCAAGGAAAATTCTTGCTCTGGGTCAGCTTTAGAATGAGAATTTCAAACATGTCTACAGAGATTCAACATACTCAATTTTTAAGTATACTATGTTCTAGTATTGCAATGCATCTTGAAACTCTGCATAACTGTAGTACCTTTAGCTCACTGAAAACAGAATTACCCACCTACTTTGAAAGTAGACTTTTCCTCTCACTCTCTTCATGAAGTTTGTTTATGAATCAAATGAGAAAACTCATATTTCTCATACACAGAACTAAAATAAACACAATCATGACATTATGAAAACTTCAGAAATTGGATTTTTTTTAATTACTAAGGACTACTAAAAATGACATCCAGATGTAGTAATGAAAAGCTATATTGCTATTAGAAAATACCACTCTATGTAACACATTCATTCATGGTATACTAAAATTGCATGCAACTGGAGACACAAGAAAGATATTAATTTTACTAACTTTTCATCAAATTACTGATAGGATTGAGGTATTTTAGCAACTCCCGTAGAATTGCAAATGAGGAAAATTACAACTGCAGTCAGCCAATTCACCTGTTTCTGCAAAGCAGCAAACTTCTTCCACTTTGTGTTATGAACAACCTAACAGTATTGCTCCTTAATACTAGAAGGCCATAATAGCCCCACAAAAGCACCAAAGAAGCACTCCAAACCACAGCAGTTTAAGCCCCTACCTCATTAATTTTGACTAAAATGTTTCATGTGTAATAAAGTGCCAACTTCATTATTTTAGAAAATAAATACTCCTGGGCTAAATTAGACAGGAATATTCACAGAATGGATTATCAGGTACCTAGGTACCTGTTTCAGTTTTTATCTGTATAGTTTAGTAGCTTCTCCACTTCACTAAACCCCAAAAAATTGCATTTAACAATTAGTTTATGCAAGATACAGGCCAAACATAAACATTTCTCAAACAATCCCCCTTGTTAAGCAGAGTTCACTTTGCATAAGCTCATATTGCTCCAGTGTAATTAAATTTAGCTTGAGTTCCAGACTAAACTGATAGGACACCCAGGAACTGCTCTCTCAGTCTCTTCTTGGTGTTACTTGACCACTTATGGCTGTCACCCATCATAATAATAAAAAAGCCATATGGAATGAAGCCTTACTGTTTGTAACAGTTTCTCTATTGAAAGTGGAGAGGAATGTTTCAGAAGGTTTTCTGCAGTAGCCCAGAGTACTGAACACAGGGCTGCCTGTACTTTCCATTCTATTAAAAAAAAAAAATAATCCCATTGCATGACCTGCAGTAATTCAGTTTAACAAATCAACAATTACAAATATTTTGGCAAAGTAAGCTTAGGTATTGTTTGCCTCTCAGCACACTTCACAATCAGTTAATGGCTTTATGATAAAAGTTATTAAATCCAATCTGAAAAGCAGAATTTACAGCTCACTAAGCAAGTCAGGCCCATAAATGGATGCTTTCAATTACAGGGTATTTATATGCACAATCATTAAGGCAGCATTGAATACATTTGAAAGCTCAAAAACACTTCTGATAATAACTAAAACTTTTATACGCTATTCTTTATACAAACAAAACTTAGGAATTTATTTCAGTCTCAAGCAGAGATCAGAGTCTTTATCCAGGCCTGTTCTCACAGTACTTTTGTGGGAAAAGGATTACAGAGGTGGAAAGAAGGTTTTTTAAGTTCTGTTTAGTAGCAGAGAATTTTTTGGAGCTCAAATAAACTCAGTTATATCAACTGGTGCTCAACACTTCTGAAACATCAAGTAGAACAGGAAAACAGAGGACCCAGAAGGGGCTTTCATTTGGAGATTTACTGTAATTATTTGATTTTGTTCTGGGTGGAATAAAAGAAGAGATCAATTAAGAGACCAATGATTTTAACGTCATTTTTCCAATTGTGGTGCTCTTTTTAATCATCAAGCAGAACCTCAGGAAAGTTGACAAATTCTTCAAGATTATATTACACAAACCCAGCTTCTTCCATAAAGAAAACTGGATCTTCAAACACTCTCATTCCTTTTGGCGACTGTCAGTGTAGTCTGAGTCTGATCCACACAACCGAAGAACAACAATCAACTACCAGGTTACTCTTTTAAAATCACAATATGGTCTTAAATATGTGCTTAGACTTGTCTTTGAGTTAAATTTAAGCCACTTTAAATGAGACCCTCCCCTTTCTCTTTTTAAAGGCATTTGTAACTAATGCTATTTTTCATCATGATAGTGCTAAGCAAACAGGGGAAGGGACCTCACAAACCTCCTGTTTACTTACATTCTCATTCTCCTCTAATTCACTAGTTTGTAAACATTTAAGTTTTAAAGCTATACCTTAGAACAAATACACAGTCAATCTACTCACACAATGCAAGCTCCAACACTGCAGTGAAGCATAGAAAAGAAGAACAACGTTGCTGTATAGACTAAGGGAAGCCTTTCACTTTAACAAGAGGGGGTTTTGTTGGTTTGGGGTTTTTTTCCAGTTTGGAGAACAGAGCAAAGACTAATCAGTCTCTCACTAGAGAGTCCAGTCTCCACAAAAATAATGTCAGAAATCAATCTGAAAGTACAGCACTCCAGGCTAAGAGGAACACTTAAGAAAAGACAAACCTGCTGTTACATGCAGTCTCCTAATAAGCTATTATTATAAACTTTTTGTTATATATGGAATCTGACTCATTTATAACCATGAACTGTGATAACGTGAGCCCTATACAGGTTGCAGCATTCACTAGCGCTCTTTTCAGAAATAGTTTGATGGTAAACTCAGTAAGCAAAACTTTTTCTTAATGCTATCCACTTGTTTGTAAAGGATTTGAAAAGAGCACAACAACCCCATTGGGGTTTTTTTAGTCAAAAACTGTGACAGACAAACAAAAATACATGGGACTAGGCTGCAGTGTGAATTCCAGCTGTTCAATTCAACAGCTCTCCAAGACTATCACAAGAGCTCTTCACTCACCCACTTTTTAGCCTTCTTTTATTTCCCCAGAATGAAGACTAATAGACTAGTGTCACACTGTTTCTCTTCCCCTCCAGCCCCTACAAAAAAATTACAAATAGGAACTCCACAAATTTACAAAAAGGAACTCTGCCGTAACACCAACTACTTGCATTTATCACAACACAACTTTCCCCATGTACTTTTCTAGGTAGATGACGTATTTAACAGATGATGTTTGTTTACATCTTCCAATGCATGGACAGCCACAGCATTTAGACTAATACCATCAAGAAAACCACTAATAAATTTGCATGTATATGTCTCATGTAGACTGTGTATATTTCACATCCACGGCTCTGGAATACACAAAAGAGCACTGGCTGAAGTGAAACCTTGCAATCCTAAACACTTCTTTCCAACTTGCTCCTAGCTTTCTCCACCACCCCGGCGCGAAGTCTTGCACACCTAACCTCTGTAAGATAAAAAGTCCAGGCAAGAGAGGGAGGAGAGAAAAGCATATATTCCTTTTCCCCCTCACCTCTCATACACACACCGAGGGTGCAGGCCAACCCTTCCCACCTTTCAACACCCCGCGTCGAGGGCTATTCTGGCGTGTGAAAGGCGGAGGAGGTGACAGCGACGCCCCCGGCCCTACTTCCTGGGAGCAGACCCTGTGAGCATCCAGCAGGAGCTGCCGCCACCCCCCCCCCTCCCCCCCGCGGCAGTTTCCTTCCGCCGGGAGAGGCAGCCTCCAGAGCCGCCGCCGCCGCCACTGGGGCCCACCGCGCCTGTTCGCCGCCCTCAGCGCCAGCAGCTCCCCACCACAACAAAGAGTGAAGAGGTGTGCGGGGAAGAGGGCGCGGGAAGGAGCCCCCGTCTCCCGCCAGACCTAGTCAGCCCATACACCGCCGACGGGGCACTCCTTCCCACAGCGCGGCCGAGCCGCTCGTCGAAACCACCCCAAAACCAACCTCCTCCTCAGCAAGCAGCCCTGCCGCCCTGCTCCCTCAGCGTTGCTCTCCCCTGGGCGCCCGCCCTCCCCACACTCATTGGCTCCCGTTCAGACCCGCCCTCGGCAGTGGGCGGGGAGGCGCCGCATTGGTTCGGCCATTCGTCACTTGAGAAACAGTGGGCGAGGATTGGGCAACGGTTGCCAAGGCCCGACCCCAGCCGCCGATTGGCGCATTTAGCCGCCGATCGAATGCACACGACCCGAAAAAAAAATAAGAGGAAAAAAAAAGAAAAAAAAAAAAGAAGCGAGGCGAAGAGAGATGGAGGTTGGGTGGGGCGGTGTGTTCCGCGCGGCGAGGGCAGGGCGACACTTATTGATCACTCCTCGTTCCACGCGCCCATTAAGGGTGGTTGATCAAGACAGGACAATCGGAGCGGAAGTTTGGGTTACCCGCTGGCGCGCAGCCGCACTGAGGATGAGCGCGCGCGCGGCTGCCATAACATTCCGTGCCGGGCGCAGGTGGGAGCTGAAAAAAGCAATGCGCTGTTTCCCGGCAGAAATTACCTCAGGAAGCGCGGCGGGCCCGGCCCGGTGACACCACCCCCCGCTCCGTTCATCCGGACCTCCTGCCCTCAAGCGGCCAATAAAGCCGTAACAAAATCGAGGTTTAAATGTTCCTTGGGTAAGGGAGGGCAAAACCTCTTCCCTCAGTGTCCGGGTACGGATGGGGAACCACGGTGTCCCCTCAGGGGCACAATACTGTACAGTCTCTGCAGCTATGGTGAGGACAAAATGGCCTTCCCCCAGCCCTCACCAGGCCCCTTTTCCCTGATCACATCCTGAATCTTTTGGTCGACAGTAGCCGAATATGAGCCAACATGTGCCCAGGTGGCCAAGAAAGCCAGGGGCATCTTGACTTGTATCAGCAATAAGTGTGGCCAGAAAGATGAGGGCAGTGATCGTGCCCCTGTACTGGTGGGACTGTACCTGGAGTATTGTGTTCAGTTTTGGGTCCCTCACTCCAAGAAAGACATTAAGGTGCTGGAGTGTGTCCAGAGAAGGGCAATGGAGCTTGGGAAAGGGGCTGAAAAAGTCCTATGAGGAACAGCTGAGGGAGATGGGGGTGTTTAATCTCGAGAAGAGGAGGCTGAGGGGAGACCTCTCTATAACTGCCTGAAAGGAGGTTGTAGCCAGGTAGGGGTTGGTCTTCTCTCCTGTGTAACAAGTGACAGTGTCACTGAAATAGTTGGGGTAAATGAGACTCCCTACCACTGTCTTTTTGATGCTGGTGAGTAAGATATTACTTAATTCTTGGCCAAGACGTGTGGGGGGGTGACAAAGTTCTGGCCTCCACACAGATGCCTATACAAAGCGTTTTCACTTATTTATGCATTTTCAGCAAACAAAGACATTAATATTCATTGGTTCTAAGTTACATAATTCTTTTCATTAATTAGTATTCTATCCTCAATTGGTTATTGATTTCTCCCTCCTCATGTTAATCCAGTCCACATTCTTTAATCCTTTTGCTCTCTTTTTCTGAGGTGGGGAGTCTCCAGTTTTCCAGGCCTTAATCTCCTCTGTATCTTCTGGTGTTTTGCCAGTAGGCAGAGTCGGCACCAAAGACGCAGACATAAACTTAAGGAACAAGTGTAATTTACTGTGGGAACTCAGCACATCACTCCGGATGTCTGGAGTTACTGAGAGAACCCTTGGGGGTCTCGGAAATCCTGGAATGTTGCCAGGAGTGTTTGGTGGCTTGATTTTGATCCATCCACAGAAGTAACAGCAGTTTGAGGACATGAGAATCACTTTGGAGTGAAAGGTGTAAATAAGACACATTTATAGGGTGAAATATAGACTTTAAGGTTTTTGATACAGGGGGGTTATGGAGACAAGATGGAGGGATCAGGGCGTGTCTCGTCCTTCTTCTTTCTTCTTCTTGTCTTCCATCTTCTGTGGTGATGCTGGCACTTGGGGATTGGTTCATGGTGAAGGTGCACTTGCTAACATGGGTGAAAAGTATTGGAAAATAAAGGTAAATATCACGTACGTAGATTTTAGTATAAAAAGACACGACCGCCCCGTGGGTGGTCAGAGTGCCTTTGGCTGCCTTGCAGGTCAGACCTCTGTTGGGCAGACAGAAAATTTTGTAGATAAGAAACAATAAACAATCTGAAGATCGAAAAACTGAAGAGTCCAGAGTCGTCTTTTGAAACGCGGGCCACCCAAGAACCACCCTACCCGTGTCTGGGCAGAGACAGACAGCCGAACCGGACAATTTACTATAATGCAAAACTGCAAAGAATTGCAAAAGGATAAGCTAAGCAATGCACATAATAATTACTACAAAACATTGCCTATAGTGATTAAGAAAGATACATCACCAGTTACCCTAATACTTAACTCCTACATCCAGGTCTGTGCAACAGCTGGGGAAGCTCCTGTCACAGCGAAGGACTGGAGATCCACTCCCAGCAACTGGGAAATCCTGCGTGGTCCGTCCACCCACAAGCAAGGCTTCCAGCTTTGCTGTGAGAAGGCCCAGCTTTTATATTGTTGAATAAACAAGCTGACTTAACTTCTAGCATGGGAACATCCTCCCCTTGGGTTTCTCCCAATGCCTGGCCAGGGCTCAAGGATGAAACAAGGGAGTTGTCTTTGATCATACACCTCCAAACAAAGCTGTCTGGATCTCTAGCTGGTCAGAGTGACCCCGAGAAAAGTTAGAAAGTCTCTTTTCCCAGCCCGGTGCTTGAAGAAAGAGTCAGAGCTCTTCATTTCTCAGTCTCAAGGTTGTTTATTGTATCTTATCTATAAAATTCTTTCTCCTGTCCTGCCGAGATCTGCTCAGCACGACAGTCAGAGGCATTCTGCCTGCCCCCGGGGCGGTGTTATGTCTTTATACTAAAAACTACGTATACAATGTTTACAATTACTTTCCAATACCTATCATCTATGTTAGACAGTGAGCTTCTACTCTAAACCAATCTAAAAGTGCCAACATCACAGCAGAAGATGGAGGCCAAGAAAAAGAAAGATGAAGGCAGAACATGCCCAGATTCCTCCATCTTGCCCCCTGAACCTCCATTCTAAAAAAACCCCAAAAATCTACTTTTTCACCTCGTGATAAATTCACTATCATTCTACTTAATTTGTCGTGGCTTGCAGATCTTCATCTAAGGTTGGTAACTTGCTCCACAGGTCATAATCAAAACCACGGGCATTCTGGGCTCTGTGCCAGGGTCTCTGAGACCCCTGGCAGGGGTCTTGGCTGCTCAGGACAGCCGGAGGGATGTCCTGGGTCCTGACACAAAGCCAGATGTCTGATTTCATGGCCTTGTCTGGCTTCTAATTACGGAAAGGTAAATACATGTTTCACTAATGATACATATATCATATTGCTAATAATACTTCATTAATGAGTGGATGCATATAACATTTGGTTGGAAGGTTCATCCAGAGGTCAACGTTGGCACAAGGCCTGTTGTTCAGGCCTTAGTACTTCATTTGGTTAAAATGTCCTTGAAATGCCATACATTTAAGATCCCAGATGCCCAGTATTCAAATCCTTTTGGCTTTGTTTATTGAAGCTTGTCGGGGTTAGTTTTAAAAAACTTAAGGTTTCAGTGATTTAATGATCAAAGTAACAATAAGTCTGTGAAGAAACTTAACTAGTGCTGGCTAAAAGTGGATGCTGCTTACAATTAATTAAAACAACTAATTAAAAATTAGTTAGGAAATGTCTATCATTTCCAACAATTTCCCCCTTTGGAAGTGATCTTAACTACTTTTTTTAAGATTACTTCCACTTAAATCATTGAGTGTTTAGCAAGACTTAAGACACTAAAATGCAATAATCACTATTAATAAAACTTATTAGGCAAAACATTTAAATTATCTAGTACCTTAACAATACTAATCAAGCTTCTTAACACTAGATTAATAAAACCTTTTCAAAAAAATTCCATTATACACAGTAGCCAGCCATCTTTTTGAGATCTTTTTCAGTTTTAGAAAAGATAGTTTTTGTTGGATCTATACATTCTATTACATCCTATTTTGCAAATTTGGAATAAAATACATAAACCAACAATTAATATCAAAACTATGATAACTATGCCAATCAGTTTTCTTGCTATTGCACTTAAATTTGGGATTCATTATGCTATTCAATTAAACACATCTTCCACTTGATCACTTGATATGGTCCTTTCCACCTTTCTCAGAGAAGTTCTTCAATCAAGGTTTTGAGGTACACCCAGTCTCTGGATTGGTATAGATGGGCAGTGATGTCCAGCATCATGGGTGCTGCCAGTACAATGTATCTGTGGTGAGAAGGTACTGCCTTCCCTAGGGATATAACATAGTCTGTTAGACTGATTCACTATTTCTACTTTCCTGCTCAACTGAGATCTCCATGGGGTGTGCAAGTCCCATTTCACCCCTAACATTTTAGCTGGACTTTGCCCTATTTCAGCAGCGAAGTGTGAACCTCTGACTGATGACATTCCCACTGGCACTCCAAACCTCAGGATAATTTCTTTCAATGACACCAGTCATTTTTATGCTCAAAACCTGAGTCCTCAATATTACTACTATAGACTCTATTCCCCCGTGAGTTACCTTATGTTGTTCCCCTGCAATTTTCCTCATAAGGTGATGGGGAATTATTACCTCTTTGCTGGGTGTAATCCACTATCCTTCAGGACTCTTTTCAGCATCTAACAATTTTGCCAATTTCTCATCTTCAGCCTGATATTCGGCAGCCTCCTTGTCCAAATGCCGATATTTCTCAGGTAAGACCAACAGAATGTCTCCACTGGCAGCCTCCTAAGCTGCTTTGTCAGCCAGGCTAGTTCCAATATTCACTGGGGTCTCTCTTAATTGATGAGCTTTAGAATGCATTATTGTCATCTTTTGAGGAAGCTATACCCCCTCTAACAATCTCTTTATAGTCCATGTTTCACGGGGGATCCCTGAGAGGTTTACAGCCAAATGGCTCCATGGGCATGAACCACTCCAAAAGCAAATTTCAAGACAGTTCATTGTCCTGGTTTAGGGCAAATTTGGGAGAAAACCTCCAAAGGGGGCCCCTCCAGAAAGCCAACCCACACAGCCCCTCCCCCCAACCAGTTTGGGAAGGATTCCTCAGAGAGAAGTGGAAAGAATCTGTTTATTTAGCAGGCAAAGCACTCCCCTATTGTATTTGCAGGGATGCCCTGACGAAGGCAGGAATGATGCATCTGTCTCCATGTTCTCAGAAGGCTAATTTAATACTTTATTATACTATATTATATTAAAGAATACTATACTATACTATACTAAAGAATACAGAAAAGATACTTACTGAATGCTAAAAAGATAATAATGAAAACTTGTGACTTTTTCCAGAGTCTCGACACAGCTTGGTCCCAATTGGCCAAAGAGTCAAAACAACTCACACCAGCATCCAATCAGTCAATCACCTTTGGGTAAACAATCTCCAAACACATTCCAGATGAGCACAATACAGGAGAAGCAAATGAGATAAGAATTGTTTTCCTTTTCTCTGAGGCCTCTCAGCTTCCCAGGAGAAAAATCCTGGGCGAAGGGATTTTTTCAGAGAATGTGTATGCCACACTCCTCAGCACACAAAATGAACAATACCGGATGACAAAACTCATTTGCTGCTCTGAAGAGATGACAATTTCAGAAAGTCTCTCCGGTGGGTGGTTGCTCTGTTATCAGTCCCTCCGGCACTGGAAAAGGCTGCAGAGTGGGCCCCGGCAGGCTGCAAAGTGTTCTCAGTATTTCCCCGGGTCCCGGTCTGGAGCAGGTTCGAATGGTTCCAAGAAGAGGGAAAGAAAAACAGTCCAGGGAAAGCTCAGACTGCCTCAGCTAGCTAAACTAACTAACTAAAAAGCCAAAGGAGCAAAAAGCAAAAGGAGCAAAAAAAAGCAAAAGGAACATGGTGTTCTGCCCCGTCCGTGCCCAGACATCAACAGTGTTCCAGCAGACTGTGGAGGAGGAGGCCAGTCCCTGGTAACAAAACTCTGTGTTTCTTCTTCTCCCCACCTTCACTCTCAGCCAGTCTTGAGGGCACAGAATATATCCAGCATAAACAGAATACACGATTCGGGATACAAGCATCATAACATCCCCCTAGGACATCCATATATTTAGTCTTATCCTGTGAGACCTCTAACGTTCTCATCAGTGCAATCAGTTTGCTTTCTGAGACGATGTTTGGGGGATTAGTGTTTTGGCTTCTATTACCTCATGCTGAGTTACTACTGCATACCCAGCTTTTCAGATTCCATTTTCACAAAGCTGCTCCTGTTCATGAAGAGTTCCCAATCCACTTCTTCCAAGGGCAAGTCCTGTAGATCATCTTGACTGGAGTATGCCTGTTCAATAGTCTGCAAACAATCACGGACCAATTTCCCTTTTTCCTGGGTCAGCTGTTAAGAACACTGCTGGATTCAAAAGGGCAGTTACTTTTAACTCGACATCATCTTGTTCTAACAATATTGCCTGGTATATTAACATCCTGCTTGGTCATAACCAGTGTCCTTCTTTTTGTTACAACACCACTGTAACTATATGGGGCACAAAACCCAGTAAATTTCTGTCCTGGGGCTAATTTTCTTGATTCCTGGATTTGGAGGACTGTTGAGGCTACTGCCTTAAGGCAGGCTGGCCATCCTTTGCTCTTCCAGGATCCCAGGATCATGTCAATGCCCCCAGTGTCAAATGGGACCTTTCATGCACAACCAATTCTGAAGGTTTTTCTAAGTCCAGTAGTCCCAATGCAGGAGCAGTAATTAAAGCATGTTTCAATTCCCAAAAGGCTTTCCTGCATTCAGGCTCAGTTCTCTTTTAGAAAGGGGCTCAGGAGTTTGACAGAAAGCCTCTTGTCTTTCCTGGCCCAGACTCCTTTGTCCTTGTGAGATACTAAATCTCCTAAAGTGCAAGTAACCTTCCAGTTCCAAGGTAAAGCCTTTCCACATAACAGTTAATCTGAGCAGGCCAAGGCTTGTGTAGTGCTGCACCAATCCCTTGGCTGCAGGACAAACTAAGCCAGCTCATTGTATCAGAGGAGCCTGAAGAAGCAGTGGCCTGCTCAGGCCATCCTGACCTTGATGAGAGCTCTATGTAGAAGCAGCAGTCTATCACATTTATCTCAACTTTTATAAAGGCTCTGTTTTCTTGGGAAAGGTGCATACCAAAGGATTGACTTTAGCCATAAACACCATGTGTGAATGTTTCCCTTTACCACCCAAACACTGGGAGATGGCATGTTTGAGCGAATGACTGATAAGGGCAGAAACATCTGCTCTAACGGGTGCTTGGTGGGGTGGCTGTTTTGTTTTTGCTTCTGCACCTTCCCAAACCTTTCTCATAGCAGAAACATATAAATAGTGAAGTGTGCCTAATAAAGATGGATCCTGCTAAAAGAAGCAGTGGTCTCTGGTTTTTTCCAAGCTGCTGCAGACCCTGCAGCCAGAAACTTGGTACTGGTGATTAGGCTCCAGAACATCTCCAGTACACTGATGACATTACTGTGTGGGGGAACATGGCAATGGAGGTATTTGAGAAAGGAGAGATCATCCAGATTCTTCTAGAAGCCAACTTCACCATCAAGAAGAGCAAAGTCAAGGGACCTGCCCAAGAGATCCGGTTCCTGGGGGTAAAGTGGCAAGATGGATGGTGACAGATTCCCACCGAGGTCATCAACAAGATCACAGCAATGTCTCCATCAACCAGCAAAAAGGAAATGCAAGCTTTCCTAGGCGCCATAGGTTTTCGGAGGATGCACATTCCTGAGTACAGCCAGATTGTGAGCCCTCTCTACCTGGTCGCCTGCAAGAAGAATGATTTCCAGTGGGGCCCTGAGCAGCAACAAGCTTTTGCCCAGATCAAGCAGGAAATCACTCATGCAGTAGTCCTTGGCCCAGTCAGGACAGGACCAAAGTGAAGGACATGCTCTACTCTGCAGCCGGGAACCATGGTCTTTCCTGGAGCCTTTGGCAGAAGTTACCTGGCAAGACTTGGGGCCGACCACTGGGATTCTGGAGTCGAAGATACAGAGGGTCTGAAGCCAACTATAGCCCAACAGATGAGGAAATCTTGGCAGCCTATGAAGGAGTTCAAGCTGCTTCAGAGGTAATAGGCACTGAAGCGAACTCCTCCTGGCACCCAGACTACCAGTGCTGGGGTGGATGTTCAAAGGAAAGGTTCCCTCTACCCACCACACCACCGATGCCACATGGAGGAAATGGATTGCCCTCATCACACACCACACCCATATTGGAAACCCAAATCGTCCTGGGATCTTGGAAATAATTACAAACTGGCCAGAAGGTGAAAACTTTGATCTCACTGACGAAGAATAGCAAGAACAGGTAACCCATGCTGAGGAAGCTCCACCTTACAACCAACTGCCAGCAGAAGAAACACACTATTGCTGTGGTGGGAGCTCTCTGGTCACAGTGTGTTGCGGAGATAAACAAAACTCCACAACTTTTGTGAAAGTTGTAAAGCCGGTATGTTTATTACAGCGCTGGACACATGTGGGAATCATTCCCCTAAAATGACATGCGTACTTTCTGGGAACTTCAGGTCCCTTTTTATCCCCCTCTCAAATACATATGCATACAATTTCACAATAGGTTCATACATATTCATTTTTACAAATTTCTCATGACATTTGCCGCTAGTTCTTCTTTATCAGAAAGAATTTTTAGGTCAGGTTGACCTGCTCTCACAGCAGTCTCTCTGTCTCTCTCTATCACTCTCTATTTCCCCCCCCCTTATCTCTGTCCTTCACTGAAGCAGTTTCTCTGAGCCTAGGCTTTTGCAGTCAGACTACACAGCAAGCTAGATACTTAAAGATGTAAATTCCACCTAAATCAAAATGGATTTCTACCCTGGAAAATTTCTACTCTGCCTCATTACCCCCTTTCCTACAAGGAAGAAGTAAATTCTTTTACTTCATACAAATTCCTATGAAAATAAGCGTACTTTAGTGCTTTACTATGTACGTTTGATAAGGAGGTTAACACAGCTACTCGCTGTAGTATTCTCTAATTCCAAATTAGCAATATAGTGGATAATCTTAAACTTGTTCCCACTAATATTAACAAAACTACAGTGGGATGACACAACTTATTAAAGATTCCATTTGCAGTTGGTGACCACCCAAAGATCACATCCCACCAGTGATGATCTGCATTTTGTTTTATTCTTTGCAGAATTCTGGTTATTTCTTTTCTATCACGTTGGACAGTAATTAGGGTTGTCTCTCTGCTTTCTTGGGTTTTTCAAGATCCCCAGTAGGTCTTGGTGCTTAATTAATTGTTTTACCAATGTGAGGTCCATCCTAATAGGAGTAGGTGATAGTCTGTGATACATTGTGTAATTGATTTTAATAAACTGGTGGGATGTCACTGGGGCCATGTACGAAAAATCACACTCGATAATCTTAACAAAATTACAAATACAAAAATTAGAATGATTTCTGCTAGACAAAATAACATTGTTGTTATAAATTTTTACAGCAGCACAAGCAGTTCTGAAGCACACACAACCTTTACCAGTATATACTAGCACAGTTTTCTGACCAGTAACTAGATGAACTTCGAAGTGGCAAATACTCTGTTCAGTGTCTAGACACACATCTTGGGCATTAATAGTATTGCTTTCACAAATTAATCTTAGTTGTTCTTTAGTAATGCAGGAATCTAAGTTTACTGTTTGCCACTTTTCATTCACCTTTCGTGCTTACACTCTATGTTCTGAAGGGTACTGTTTTTTCATTATTTAATCTTAGTGCAATTATGGGATGGATGACGTAAACAGTGGCATTACGTATGGTAAGCACAAAGGCAGTGGCCACTTTAGAAGCAGGATCATAGGTGAAATTTACCATAGTCCACCAGGATTGAAACTTCTTTTCAAAATCAATTGCATTATCTCAGACAACTTTCCGAATTTCAGCTGGAAAATTACCTTCGCCCCTTTCCCATATGATCAGAGCTGCTGTTGCTTGCATCTATAACTGTGCTTGTATACAAATGAAAGCTAAAGACACATTATCTTGAACTGTACTCAGCACTTGTTCTATTAACTTGTGGTCTTGGTCCTTGGCCTTTTCTCACTTTGGCAGTACTTTTGAAATCTGCCACTGGCTAGTTCCTAATGCCAATAGAGATGACTGTAAAGGCTGCTTCAATTTTGCTAGGCTACCTGCTGCAGTGGCCAGCTTATTCATCAGTATTTCTGAATCAATTCCATTTAAAACTCTCAATCTTTTCCTTAATATCTCAGTTAGATCCTTTCTTATTCTGCTCCTGAGGTATACCTATCTTTGTAACCACGTTGTCTAGCTCTCAAAGAGTGTTCTTAGGAAAGAGGAGCAGGCTGGTTGGATTTTTGAGATGTTAATTTGCATTAGCAACTCAACACGTTTGAGAGACCATTCTGGATTGAACAACAGTTGTTGTTCACCCACATTCCTCACTACGTAGGGGCCTATTTCATACACTTCAGGTTCAAGTTTGGGTTGGGTCTGAACTATTTGATTACTAGTGTGGGTTGTATAAGGTCCTGCTGTTGTAAAAAGTGCAGTGTCTATTTTAAATTTAAATGAGAGCTTGATAGCATCATGAGCCCAAAGGCAGGTCACTTCTACAGGCTGTATCAAGGTGAAATTACACTAACAGTCTGATTCACTTAGGCTATCACAAACTTCTTGGTGCCTGTATACAGGAGAGGTTGAGACACTAATGGCATCTGGTCTCTCAAAGCCGCCCCATTGACTACCCAGCACCCTATTTTGATTTCTTCTCTCCTGATCTCTTGAAGTGTCCACAGTTCTCATTCTTGCCACTCCTGCTCCTCATATACCTGATCTTCATGAATTACTACAGTGGATAAGTTTAGATCTTTTATCTCAGAAAGTTCTCCCATGGATCTAGTATACTGATTAAAAGCCTGGGACCAAGGCCATTCAGCATCGCTTTGAATAGAGCTACTCTCTAATTCTAAGATTCCAGTTATAATTATATACAAAACAATTCTGTAAATGAAATTACAAACTACCCCCGGCCGCAATATACTCATTTTGCCTGAGTAAGTTCTAGTCTCAGTTCATTGTCTCTTGATGTCACTCTCTAAGGGGCTTCTGGGGCCTTCTTCACCCAAGAGTGATGGATCCAGGCATTTATGCTTCTTAATCTTCATTGCAGTGAAGGTGGTGAGAAGCACCTACAGTGGTCCTTCCCACTGTGGTTCCAAAGTCTTTTCTGCAAGAGGCTTAACATATACATAATCCCCAGCCTGTATGTTATGTACTGGTCCATCTAGCTCCCTGCTCCGAGTTCCAGCCACGTGTTTTTCAATTTCTCTGAGCTATTTGCTTAGAGCCACCATGTAGGTGGCCAATGTTACCTCCCCGATGTGGGTGGACGTTCCCTTTTGTATTTCATATGGTTTTCCATAAAGCATTTCAAAGGGACTCAGCTTTTCTTTAGCCCAAGGTTTAGTGTGAATTCGCAACAATGCCAGTGGAAGAGCTTGGGGCCAGGGTAGATTAACTTCCTGCCTTAGTTGTACAATCTGCTGCTTAATCAAATGATTCATTTTCTCTACCTGGCCACTCGATTGGGGGCAGTATGGAGTGTGAAGTTCCCAATCTATGCTCAGGTGGCTACTAATCTGTTGCACTATTCTGGAAATGAAATGTGATCCTCTGTCTGAAGATATTGTGGCTGGAACTCCGAAGTGTGGTATTATTTCTTGTAATAATACCCTGGTCACCTCTCGAGCCTTGACAGTTCTGGTGGGGAACGCTTCTGGCCAGCCTGAAAATGTATCTGTCAGTACTAATAAATACTGGTACCTCCCTTTCCTTGAGAGTTCTGAATAGTCAATTTTCTACTGCTATCCAGGCCCATGGCTCTTCTTAATCTGACCAGGTTTCGGCCTGGGCATATTTTTGGGGTTAGTCTGGAGGCAAAGATCACACTGTTGGGTCACTTGAGTAATAGCAGCATATAAATTCCTGGCAATGATTCTTTCAATCAAGTAGGTGTTTAGGGCATCTATTCCCCAGTGTGCTTTCTGGTGTTCTTCCCTTACTAGTGACCACAACAAATGGGAAGGGATTACCAGCTTCCATTCAATGGTAGCCCACCCTTCTTAGTTATATGTCCCTTTCTGATCTTCAATTAGTTTTCTATCTTCCTCATTATATTCTGGCTTACCTTCAAGGGAAATTTGTCCATCTGGAATTAGGGCTCCTTCAATAGTTACCTCATATTTTGCTGCTTCTTTTGCCTCTCTATCCACCAGCTTATTTCCTTCTTCCAATTCTGAGCTCACTCTTTGGTGTACCTTAATATGCATAATTGCTACTTTTTCTGGCTGCTGAACTGCTTCCAGCTTCTGGATTATCTCTTGTGCATGTTTGATGTTCTTTCCTTGTGAGGTCAGCAGTCCCCTCTCTTTCCAGATGGCTCCATGTGCATGCACAAATTCGAATGCATACCTCGAGTCTGTATAGATGTTTATTTTCTTTCTTTTTGCCATTTCCAAGGCACGGGTCAGTGCAATTATCTCAGCCTTCTGTGCAGAGGTGCCTGTTGGTAAATGTCCAGACTCTATTACCTCTCTGCATGTAGTCACTGTGTACCCAGCATGTCGCTTTCTACTGGCAACATAGCTACTCCTGTCCATGAACCAGGTCTCTGCATCATCTAAAGGAGTTTCTTTTAAGTCTGGGCGGCTGGAGTAATGTCATAGACATCTTTTCATTAAAAATCTTTCCTTAGGATTTTTTCTTTCTGAGAAGCTGAGAGGCCTCAGAAACAAAATCTAAACAATGATTATCTGCTGCTGTGGAATGCAACAGGTGGATCCGTGATTGGTCTCGTGTGGATGTTTGGAATTAATGACCAATCACGGCAGAGCTGGCTCTCTCTCTGTCCGAGCCACAGACCTTTGTTATTCATTCTTTTCTATTCTTAGCCTAGCCTTCTGATGAGAACTTTTTCTTCTATTCTTTTAGTATAGTTTTAATGTAATATACATATCATAAAATAATAAATCAAGCCTTCTGAAATATGGAGTCAACATCCTCGTCTCTTCCCTCATCTGAAAACCCCTGTGAACACCGTCACAGAGTAAGTAACTTTAATGGTCTCCAGGCAATCGTGGTGTACTGCTTCTCCTTGATTTCCACTAAAAAAAGAAGCTGGGTTGACAATATTAGTCACCACTATCTCTACATCATCTTGCTCTACCATGATGGTCTGGTATTTCAGGAACCTCTGTGGTGAAAGCCAGTGGCTGCACTTTACTTTTAGTACTGCGGACACTGTGTGGGACACCAGCACAGTCATTTTCTGCCCCAGGGTAAACTTGCGTGCCTCTTGTATACTCAGCATGACTGCTGCTACAGCTCTAAGGCAACCTGGCCATCCTTTGGCCGTTGCATCTAGTTGCTTGGGGAAGTAAGCAACTGCTCTCTGAATGGACCTAAGTCCTGAGCCAGTATTCCCAGGGCAATTACCTGTCTTTCATGGGACGATAGAATGGTTTACTTACATCTGGAAGTCCTAAAGCTGGGGCTGACATAAAGGCACTCTTTAGCTGGTGAAAGGCCCTTGTGGCTTTCTTTGTCTACTGGAGATCTCTGTTTCCATTGGCAATAAGAGCATAGAGGGCTCTGACAAGCAGTCCATAATTATAAACCCACAGCCGGCACTACCCTGCCATGCCTAAGAAGGTTCAGAGTTTCTTTGTTGTTTGGGATTTTGGGGTTTGGCATATGGCTTCTTTGCGAGCTTGCCTTAAAGTCCGTTGCTTAGCATTGACTTTGTACCCCAGGTAGATTACTTTCTGTTTCACTACCTGTGCCTTTTTCTTTGATACTTTGTATCCTTGGAGTCCTAGGAAATTCAAATGGCTTACCATCCAGGCCACACAAGCTTCCCTCATTTGAGTGGCTACTAGAAGATCATCCACGTACTGCAATAGCCTTCCTTCTTCATGTGGAGCTTCTCAGGACTCCAGATCTTTTGCAAGT
The DNA here is from genome assembly GCF_051311805.1 of Agelaius phoeniceus. Lineage (NCBI taxonomy): Eukaryota > Metazoa > Chordata > Aves > Passeriformes > Icteridae > Agelaius > Agelaius phoeniceus. The sequence goes on from NC_135301.1 coordinate 20,376,658, forward strand.
TGTTCCCCAAACAGAGTGGAGGATTTTTTTAAGCCTTGAGGCAACATGGCCCATGTGAGCTGGGTTTTCCACCTGCTTTTAGGGCTTCCTCATTCGAATGCAAAAATTTTCTGGCTGGCTTCATGGATAGGGAGGCAAAAGAAGGCATCTTTCAGGTCTAAAACAGTAAACCAGGTTAGCTCAGGTGTTAGACAAGTTAATAAAGTATATGGATTGGCTACCACAGGATATAAATCTTCTGTTACTTTATTGACAGCCCTCAAATCCTGTACTATCTGGTATGACCCATCAGATTTCCGAATGGGTAAAAAATGGGAGTATTGAAATCAGATGGGCATTCTTTCAATAATCCTAACCGCAGAAAATTTTCAATTATTGGGCTGCTTCCTTCCCTGTCTTCTTTTTTTGGGGGGTACTGCTTAATTCTCACTGGTTGTGTCCTTTCCTTAAGCTTAATTACTATGAGGGAGGCATTTTTCACCCTCCCTGGTACATTAGAGGCCCATACCCCAGGAAATACTTGACTTAATATCTCTTTAATCATTTCTTTCTTAATTTCAGTGACTGTTAAGGTTAAACTTAACACCTCTATGTTCTTTTGATCATTCATCTCCAGAGTAGCCTCCTCATTTTTGAATTTAATGGTTGCTTGTAGCTGTTCCAATAAATCTCTCCCTAAAAGTGCCTTTGGCGAACTGGGCATACACAAAAACTTATGAATACTCTATTGTTTTCCCAATTTATACCTCAAAGATTAGCAAAAATATGCCTTTTCAGAATAGCTAGTTGCCTCCCGCACTACAACATAATCATTTTCCACACGTACTAAAGCTTTATTTAAAACTGAATATGTGGCCCCTGTATCAACTAAAATTTCTACCCTTTTCTCTTTTTCCCCCAGCCTCATTGTTATAACCACTAGATCTGCTGGAGTAGAATCCCCCGGTTTTCTTCAGTTGTTTTGTACGTGTGCAACCACTTGTCGGTCACCTCGTCTTTGTTCTGGGCATTGATTTTTCCAGTGATGTTGTATTGCACTAAATAGTTATTTAGTTGTTGTTTTGCACTGGGTGATTGGAAATTTATACTGAGTATGTTATGTCATGTAGATTGTTATTTCTCTTCCCCCATCACATGGTCTTTCCCTCATGCACCCCTCTGCTATACCCCCTGGTAGTCTGGCCCCTGGTTATCCCTCCCCTCGCCCCTCCTCAATGGTATCCCATTGGCTGCAGTCCTATTCCCCTGCCCCCATTCCTCGGGTATAAAAGTCCACTACAAGAAGGTCACACCCTCTTTTTCACCTGGAAGGTAGCTAGAACCTGAAGTGTCTCCTCCCAAGCCAATAAACAGGACACTTGTCCCCATGTGGAGAAGAGCATTTCTCGTCTTTTGCCTTGTCCATGTAAGACCGTGTGGGCTAGGGTCCTAGCTAGCCGGACTGGACCCTTACAACAGCCCAAGATACAAGGATTCTTACAGGTGGCACCCCACGTGATCATCTCCCACGATGGTCATGAAGGAGCTGGTAATTCCCATGAGTGGATTACGTTAGCTTTTGGGACTTTCACCTTCCTCTGACTTCTTCGTTGTGTTTTTGTCGGCAAGAAGGCTAGAGGGTGGAATCGGGAACCCACCGCGCCCCTGGTGGACCGATTTTGGACGAGGACTTCTTTACATCTGTCCCAGCCAACCAAAGTCCCCAAGAGGGGTAAATATTCCCCGCGAGTGGTAGTGGGACCCTGGGGGGGACCACAGAGGTTGGTGGTGAGCTCCCGGTGCAGGGAATGGTCCGGTCCCGAGAGTGAGGGTTTGCGGGTCCGTGGAGTCGAACGTGGGTGGAGCGGCTCCGGCACTGCGGCAGCACCTGTGCGCGGTTCCGGAGGCTGTGTGGTTCCATTGGTCAGGTCCCCACGGCGCGCAGCTCCGAGAAGCGGCGGCACCGTCGCGCATAGCGTAATTCTGCGGTGCGGGCAGGTTTCGCGGTAAACTCGGTAGCGCTGGCAGCTTTTGGCGCGGCGGCGCGAGCAGTGGCAGAGTAGCTATGGCTTGTGTTTTTGCAGTGAGCGGTCGTGCCGGGCAGCGGCGGACCCCGGCAAGCGGTGGCAGACCGGCGCAGGCAGCTCTGAGCACCCATGTGGCGGCCACGTGGTGCGGGGGAGCCGGCAGCTGCCGCCCCCTATTTTAAAAGCCGCGTGGTTTGCGCGCAAGCACTTTCGTCTCTCCCCAGGAGAGGAAGGGGGGGAGGCTGCCCGGATTGTTTCTCGGATTGGCTGTGGACTTAGTGATTTCAGTTTTTTGTTTGTGCTGACTGTAAAGAACGTAGATTGAGTGCTGCAGAGAGCAAATAACATCAGAATGGGTGCAAAGTTTTCTGCAACACAGAGAAGCATTTATATCCTAGTTTTAGATAACCTAAGTAGTGGAAACACTAAGGTTTCCAAAGCGGTTTATAAACGGTTTGTTCACTGGATATCTTTTCATTTCCCTCAGTTTACCCAGCAGAGTGTTAATTCTGTCTCTGCCTGGAACAAAACTGGAGCCTTGTTAACAGCAAAAGCGGAACAGGGAGATGGGACAGTGTCTCAATTTTTTCCTGTGTTCCTGGTGATTCAGAAAGAAGTCCTAAAGAGGTATTTGTAATGGACATCCAGAGCAAATCTCCCCTCCTGCGGCTTCTCCTATCCCTCCTCCCAAACCCTCTGCTCCTGAACTGAGAGAGATGAGTGAGGCTCCCCGGCAATCACAGGGTACCTGGCACATTTACTGTTTCCCTGGCCTCCCACCTCCCTCTCAGTACCCTGGCTCTGGCAGTTGTGTGCAGGCTGACAGAGCACCTTCCCTGCACCCCTCTAACCTAGTTCCTGTTACCCCGATTTCGCGTTCTGACCCCCCCTATTCCCAAAATGGCTATGACCACATGGTGGGAATTCAGGATACTGCTGACTACATGGTCGGAGCCTGAAATGGCGGCATCCACGTGTTTCAGCCCTCAACTTACCCTTCTTCTCCCCACAATCCCTTTCGCCCACCTGTCCCCTCCCCCAACCCCTTCCAGTCTCACAAACCCTTCCTTCCTCCACTCTCTTCATGCCCCCGCCCTCCGTGACGTCATCATGTGATGCCGCCTCTAGTTCCCACGGTTTCCCTGCCCCCCTGCCTGTTCTTGTTTCCCATGCCCCATTGCCAGGGTCCCAAGAGGCTGGGGCCAAGGGCTTGGGGGATGGGCCCCTGCCTGGTTCCCATAGGGGTGGGGCAGGAGGAGGGGATGTCCCCCCTCCCAGTTACCAGGGCACCAGGGTAGGGGGGGCAGAGGCGAGGGGTGTACCCCCTCGCACTCCCCATGGGGGTAAGGTGAAGGGTGTTTCCCCGCCTGCTTCCCAAGGCAGTGGGGGTGGGGGAGGGGGTGGTCCCCTTCCCGGTTCCCATGAGGGTGGGACGGGAGGAAAGGGTGGTCCCCCTGCTGGGTCTCACGGGGGTGGGGCTGAAAGGGAAAACCCTGGGGTTCAAAACCAGGAGGAAGAAGTAATTCCCTTGGTAGCCCCTGTTCAATACACAGGTGGTAGGGCCGGCCCTAGAACCTACTAGCCCTTCTCATATCAAACAAAGCGTGAGTTATGGAAAAGTCAATTAGAATTTGGGAGAAATAGTGAAATTTTTAGAAGCATGATGAGAGCTACATTAACATCCCTTAAATTTGTTCCTACTGACCTCCTAGATCTTTTCCGGTGCCTGCTTACCCAGTCAGAGTTTGATCTATGGGAAAGCTCCTGGAAGAGATCTCTCAGGGATCTCTTGGAGGAACTTAAGCAAACCCCTCAGGGTGCCAAAGATTTAGAAAATAATAACATTACTTATGAACATCTATGCAGCGAGGGGGAGTGGGCTAAGCCTGAGGACCAAGCTCGGGTGTTATCAAAATTCATTCTTGATAAGATTTCAAAGGCTGCGGATAAGGCTTTTAACCAGCTACCAACTGTTAAAGCTAGTTGTAGTTTCCTTGACATTAAACCGTCTCCTTCAGAAAGTTTCTTGCAGTTTGTCAACTGACTCTGTGCACAGGTAGAGAGACAAGTACAGGACCCCAAGACACAAGTGGAGATAGTGAAAGAGATGGCACAGAGGAATGCCAATGAAGTCTGCAGCAGGGTGCTCCTGGGACTGCCTCTCAACCCCCCACCTACACTGGCAGAGATGATGGAAGCCTGTGCTAGGAAGGCAGAACTGTTTGCTGCACGAGAGGCAAGGTCAAGGCCGACAAACCTAGAGATGGTGACAGCTGTATCTCCAGGAGTGAGGAGGCAACAGATGTCACCAGAGCAACTTCAACATGTCATTTGCTTCAGATGCAAAAAAACAGGATACTTTGCCCAAGACTGCCCCCAAAGCCAGCAACAAAAGAAAACCTTCACACCAAAAAAACTAAGATGTGAGCGCGCACCTTCCCCGCGCCATGACATAAATGCAGTGGGCTTCCCTAAGGGGAAAACCTCCTTCAGAACAGAAAAGGGGGAGGAAGGGAAGCAGGGTGCAGGAAAGCAAAATAACTGTATACAAGATAAAATCTGGTGGCCTCACAAGCGTTTCAAGCTTGTGACCACCAAAGCTTTTGTTTTCAGGTCTACCCAGTGGACATTCATTGGAGTGGACCTACCAGAGGACTCGCAGAACTAGACAAAAGATCGCACAAGATTGGACAGTGAGTACTTTGTTATTGGGGACACTGCACACACACCCATGGAGATTGAGGTGGCTCCCATGACCATCAAGGGGAACATACCTAACCTCATTCTCCTGGTGCGCTGTCCACAGCCACCCTTCTTTTTGGCCAAGGGGCAAATCATCGCCCAGGCCATTGCTGTTTCAGCAGAAATTTCAGTAGAGGACAAGGCACCAGGTGTATACTGGGCAGAAGTGGTTGGCGAGGACAAACCCATTATGGGATGCAACCTAATGCGTGGAACAGAACATCTCCACGTGAAAAGGTTGCTTGACACGGGGGCAGATGTGACAATCCTACCTGAAAGGTTGTGGCCGTCACATTGGGATTTGCAGCCTGTGGCTGGTCAAATTCAAGGTGTAGGAGGATTCACATTGGCAAAGATATCAAAGAGCATTGTGCAAATTGAGGGACCAGACGGAAAATTGGCCAGTGTCCATCCATTTGTTGATAATTACAAAGCTCCCTTGTGGGGTAGAGACACCATGTCCCAGTGGGGGGTCAAATTGGTCATCCCTAAGACACCCCAGGATTTTTAGAAGCGGCCACTGTGGAGCGCCTTGCCCAAAAGTTAATATGGCTGAAAAATGATCCAGTCTGGGTAAAACAGTGGCCACTCAGTAATGAAAATATAGAGGCGCTCGAGGAGCTTGTGGAAGAACAATTGGCTAAAGGACACATTGAAGAGACATCTAGCTGCTGGAATTCCCCGGTCTTTGTAATAAAAAAGCCAGGGAAGGATAAGTGGCGGCTCCTCCATGATTTAAGAGAAATAAACAAGGTAATTGTGGACATGGGATCTCTCCAACCAGGGATGCCCTCCCCAACGATTCTCCCCCAAAATTGGCTGGAAATACTGGAAAGTACTGCCTCAAGGGATGAAATGCTGTCCTTCCATCTGCCAGTGGTACGTGGCTTCATTGCTGTCCCCAGTGCGCGCCCAGAAAAAAGAGGCAATCATCCTACACTACATGGATGATGTGCTTGTGTGTGCCCCTGATCGATGACATAATACTCCAAGACACACTTGACCTAGTGGTTAAAGTTTTAACCTCTGCTGGATTCCAACTGCAGGAAGACAAGGTTCAGAGGATGCCACCTTGGAATTACCTGGGCTTGCAAATCACTGTGCGGACCATTGTTCCGCAGAAATTGGAAATTAAGAGTGATCCCAAAACCCTAGCAGATCTCCATTCCCTGTGTGGGTCTTTGAACCAGGTGAGGCCTTGGCTGGGCCTCACCAACGAGGACCTAGATCCCCTTCTCAATTTACTGAAGGGAGAGAGAGAGCTAGCCTCTCCCAGGGAACTAACCCCAGAGGCAAAAACCACCATCCAAAAAGTGCAGAAGGCTTTGGCTGAGAGGCAGGCTCATTGTTTTCAGCCTGAGCTGCCTTTCGAATTCATTGTTTTGGGGAAGTTACCACACATACACGGGTTGATATTCCAGTGGTTTGAAGGGCAGAAGGATCCACTTCTAATCATAGAGTGGGTTTTTCTCTCCCATCAGCAATCCAAAACCATCACACAGCCACAGGAGCCAATAGCTCAGCTGGTCTGGAAGGCCAGGGTAAGATTGCATCAGCTGGCTGGTTGTGACTTTCAGTGTATTCACCTTCCAGTCCACCTTGCTAAGGAGGGAAAGAGCTCTCCTGAGAGGTTGACCAAAGAGATGCTCGAACACCTGCTCCAGAGCAATTCCAGTCTCCAGCTATCTCTGGACAGCTACAGTGGACAGGTATCAGTCCAGGCCCCCTCACACCAGCTGTTTAACAAGGAATTCCACCTCATTGCTCCTGAGAAAAGGAGTCGTAGGCCACTCAAGGCGCTTACAAGTGTTCACTGACACGTCTGGGGCATCCCACAAGTCAGTGATGACTTGGAGAAATCCCCAGACCCAGCATTGGGAAACTGATGTTGAGTTTGTGGAGGGGTTGCCCCAGATCGCTGAACTGGCTGCAGTCGTGAGATCCTATGAGAAGTTCTCAGAGCCAATTAATTTGGTTACCAATTCAGCTTATGTGGCGGGAGTAGTGTCCAGGGCGGAGCAGGCAGTTCTCAAAGACATCGAGAATGAGCATCTCTTCAGGTTGCTCTCAAAACTAATTTATTTAGTTTCGCAGCGGGAGCACCCTTTCTATGTGATGCATGTGAGGTCACACACCGATTTGCCAGGTGAGGTTGCAGAAGGTAATCACAAAGCAGATTCCCTTGCCGCCCCAGCAGAAATGGCACGCCTTCCGGAGGTCTTCCAACAGGCAAAGCTAAGTCACCAGCAATACCATCAAAATATTCCAGGTCTAATCCGTCAGTTCCAGATAACACGAAGTCAGGCTTGAGCCATTGTGGCCACCTATCCCAATTGCCCACTTCAGGCAGTGCCATCCCTGGGTGTTGCGGTTAACCCCCGAGGCCTTGGGAGCTGTGAAGTGTGGCAGACAGACGTCACACACATTCCCAGTTTTGGTCGTATGAAATATGTGCATGTCAGCATAGATACATACTCAGGTGCGGTTTATGCCTCTGCCCATGCAGGAGAAAGGGCTGTGCATGCCAAACAACACTTGGTGCAAGTCTTTTCAGTACTGGGGATCCCTAGGGAGATTAAGACTGACAATGGCCCAGCGTATGCCTCCAAGGAGTTCCTAGAGTTTGTCCAGCATTGGGGAGTGGAGCATAAGACAGGCATTCCCCACTCCCCCACAGGTCAAGCTGTTTATGTTGCTAATTTAGTAAAACATTTAGATCAAGCTGTGTTATATAATGTTAAGGAGAAACCATTATTTGTCATGTTGCTGAAATTATGGACTGTTATTTGTAATCGAAAGCATTCCTATTTTGTATGCATATTCATAGTCATACATTGCTACCTGGATTTTTGGTTGAAGGTAATTCCTCTGTGGATTCCCTTGTGGCTGCTACTGAAGTCAAAACTGTACCCAATGTGCTTCAGCAGGCTGTTTTGTCTCATCTATTTTTCATCAAGGTGCTCAGGTGCTTCATCAACAATTTAAGTTATCACACAGTGAAGCAAAATCAATTATTTCTTCTTGTTTTGATTGTCTCGCGACTCATACTTCACAATATTCTGGTACTAACCCTAGAGGTTTACTCCCTTTGCAAGAATGGCAAACTGATGCTACAAAAATACCTGAATTAGGCCGTTTAAAGTATGTTTATGTTACAATTGATACCTTCTCTCATGCCATGGTTACATTAGCATTTGCAGGTGAAATGGCTCAGGATGCTATTTGTCATTTTTGCCATGCTTTTTCTATTTTAGGTTTTCCATCACATATAAAGATGTATAATGGCCCAGCATATGTTTCACAAAAACTGCAGATGTTTTTCCATGCCTGGGGTGTTGACCATTCTACTGGTATTCCCCATACCCCAACAGGTCAAGCAATTATTGAGCGCACTCATGGTGTTTTGAAGCATCAGGTTCAAAAACAAAAAGAGGGAATGCAACGGGAACCACCTCAAGTGAGATTAGATAAAGCTGTTTATGTGTAAATGTTTTGTGTCCTTTACCTGATTCACAATTGTCTCCTATATTTTATAATTTTTCTTCTTTGAATTCTAAACAACCAAACTTTCGTAGAAACATTAAGGTATGGGTTAAGGATTTACTTACTGGAGTGTGATCTGGTCCAGTGGAATTAATTACTTGGGGAAGGGGATATGCTTGTGTCTTGACAAAGAATGGCCCTCATTGGGTTTCTGCTTGCTGCGTTAAACCTTACCTGGAGTATACTAGAAGGAACAGGATGGATGGTCCCACAAGAGAAGCAGAATGTGTGGGTGATACTGGTGACCAAGTGGATTGAAGCATGGACCCTCAAAGAATGTGTTGTGAACATGCGTTAAGACTCTATTGCTTTACAGACAAAGAAAGACGTAACCAAACCACTGTTATCTATTTAGACGTTGATGCTCTTTGAGGTTTTTCTGTCATCTTGGACTTCTTATGTTCTGGTAACCTCATGCTTATGAGCCAAAACGCATAATTCAGGGCAAAGTCAATGAGGATATTGACTCACGCTGAAAATCCAAATTTAAATTGGTGCATCTTACCTTTACTTTAGTTCTTTGCACTCCTCTATAGAGAGGTTGTCAGCACTGAGTAATGTGTCTTGTACCTTTACATAGCACTTTCTGTCCCAAAATAGAGGAATTTAATGTACCTAGGGGAGAGGTGTTGCTTTTACATAAGGGTGTTGAATTAGTAGCTAAAACTCCACATCATAAACAACTAGTTTAGTTGCCCATTATGATAGCAGCAGCCAGTTGTAAAGTTAAGTGGATGCTACTCAGTTCTAATTGGTGACTGGACAGATGACTTAGTCTTTTAGCCACAAAAATGCAACTATGTGTAGAGGAAAATTTATTTAACTAAAAGTAAAGGTATCATTCTGCCATAAATGTGTAATTAAGAGACTGCAGAGTCTGTAATAATATCTAAAAATCCATTTTCTATGTGCCTTGGTGTATTCTTTACTGTTGGTGTTTGGTTATGGATGTTAGGATTTTGAGGGCATGTGTTGTATGGGTTTGTCAGATCACAGTGGGTCAGTTCACAGGAGCATTTTAGAGTTGAAGGAGGAAGTTGGTTATCTGCAGGTGAATGAAGGATGGGAATGGTTAAGTGGTTTCCTTCTAAGTTGGGATATTGCTGAATGGCTTGGGGTATTGCTGGAATGTGTTCTCTTAATTTCACTGGTGGTTGTAATCATTGCTTTGTGTTTCCCGTCTGCTGGGATTTTTGCAAAGGGCCCTGCAAAAATCCTTAGCAGCTGTGTTTGTGGCTTAAATACAAAAAGGGGGAATTGTAGAAGGTGCTGACAGCTAGTCTGTGAGCCAGAAAGAGTTAGTTGAAGAAGAGAACCTGATAAGAGTCACCTTTGCCCCTGAAAGGAGTTCTACCAAGGTCGTCTACATGGAAATCGAGAGGAAGAAAAGATAAATGAGGTGGCCTGTCATTGGACATTGGTGAAAAACAGTGGTGGAGACCACCCTGCACCAATGAACATTATGTTGATTTATTGTGGCCAATGAATAGGTATAAATTTTATAAGAAGGTATAAAAGACAGCATGCTGTTGATGTAAACAGAAAGAAGTCTTCTGAAATGCATGATGTTCCTCTGTGTATTGCGACAGTCTCAACAGCGACAGAAAGGAGAGCAAATAGTGTATCAGCTGATTACCCAACTCCAGCAATATGAAGATCATCCTTTTCCTTCCCTACCAACCTGCACCTTGGTGTGGAAAAATTGTCCAAGACTGTGGAGGCATTCAAAAGACTCAAGCAAGTTTGAAAGGAAACGTCTCATGCCCCATCAGTATGGACCAGAGTCTCTGTGGAGGGATAGAATGTAAGAAAATAAAGATAGTGCAGAAGGTAGTCTCACACCTGAGGTGTTGCAGCTGTACTAATCACCAAAGATTAGGAACAGGCCTGCCCTTCATAGGCCACAGCTGTGTCCAAAAAGAAGACGAGTGCTACAAAAGAGTGGGTTAGGTGGGTGAGAAGAGTGTTGGAGTTTGTTGGCTGTGCTGTGAAGAAGAAGGAGTCAGTGCTGTGAGGAGATGCCCATGAGAAATCACTAAGAAAGTATGGGAGCTTTTGCAATAAGATGACAAGTCTCTGCTATTGGGAGCAAGCACCACCTGCTTGAGAGAGGGAACACACCATGAGGTAACCTGTGGTTTTCCTATGTGACCACGGAGAGGACATGAGTGTTATAAATGAGGGGGGGAAAGCTTAGACAAGTCCCTGCCTTTGACAGGTTTCTGGCAATAGATAGAAGCTTTATTGAGGTGGCCAGCACCCCAAAACCCACTTTTGCTCACAAGTTCTTAATAATGACTGATCAGGTCTATTACAACATGAATTATTTATTTGAACAGATCAAGGAAAACAGACATAAGACTTTAAACAAACTACTTACTGCATAAAAATACAGTGCGTGATAATAAAGGTACCTATGTTACAGCTAGCTAACAAATAGTCTAGATTAGGAGCCAATGTCACTAAGCAATGACTGATAGTGGTGTGCAGACCATCTCCTAATTCCTCTCAATCCCTGGGGAAGTAGCTTGACCCCAATGTCTCGGTCATGAAGGAGAGCTCTCCACACAGAGAGTGTATAAGAGACTTCTGATTTCATGAAAATTGTAGTGGTCTTTTATAGTTTGTAAAGGTGCTTGTGTCTGTAGTCACTAATTTTAGCTTATCCTTTCTCACGCATAAGACAGGATGTTTATTGCTGGCTAAGGAGGTTTTCAGCCAAGATAATTCATCACATGACAAACTATTCTGTCTTAGCTTAGCCATATGTGATGGGGACATCAGCTTTTGCTGTACTGGGGGTGAAAGGTCCTGACATAATGAGGAAGTGGGATGGAAACCCACCTCTGCCCTGGCAGCACTAGTACATCAGTTGAGAAGAACAACCACTACAGAAAATTCTTCTAAGATAAATGCCTCTGCAGTTTCCAGTGGGCAAGTCCTCAGACAAAATAGAAGTGGTGATATTACTTCAAATCCTCTTGAAGGGACCTCTAGTTCATATTTACAAGTGAGCAACGAGTACTATGAGCAGAACTAGAGGGGCCCTGCCTCCATCCAAGTGGAGGAAAGGGACAATTGGATCTACTGGACTCTATGGATCTGATCGCCTGGCACATCAGACCCACAAGAGTATAAGGCCCCAGTTTGTTCCCTGCTTGAGACATTGTGTTCATAAACTGAGCAATGTGATTGCTATTCCATCCCTGGGATAAGGGAGAAAGCATTATTGTAATTACAAGATATGACCCGATCATTCTGGATTTCAAATAACAATTATGATAAAGAAGGACAACTAAGGAAATTTGCTTGTAATATTGTTTCATTTTGTATTACATTTCCAGCCAGTATGACTAATACAGTAGGATCTCAACCCAGGAAGAATAATCTGAGTTTCCATTTGGTGATGTTGCAGTTACGGCAACCTGAAAGAAAAAATCCCCACATAACAAAACAAAACCACCCACCCACCCCACCTCTGCTTCATTCCTTTTCAGTATAGGTATTTTGGATATGCATTACTCAGAAATGAGATTCTTATTCCTCTGATGATCCAACACCTTATTTTAATTTTCCAATCAGTATATATTGCATCAGCATCATTCAGCAGCTGACACTACCATTTGGAGCTCAGCCAAGTCAGTTGATCCATCTCTCTTGTGTTTCGATGTTCTGACTTAAGGTCACAAGGGCAGCCCCTGCCCTTCACTCTTTTAGCTTCTCTGTGTGTAAACCAGACATTAAATCAAGCCTCAGTATACTTTTGTAAATCAGATGGGACTGGTACATCTTGAACTGGTAAGAGGCATATAAGGGAATGGCTCAGCATCCCTTGCCGTTGAATATTATTCTGTTTTAATTTCCCTGAAGCCCAGGTTTCCCCTCAATCTAATAATAAAATGGTATGTACATTACAGAATCACAGACTGGGTAAGGTTGGAAGGGACCACAGTGGGTCATCTGGTCCAACCTCCCTGCTCAAACAGGGATATCACAGAGCACATTGCACAGAACTGTGTCCATACAGTTCTTAAATATCTCCAGTGAGGGAGATTCCACACACTTTCTGGGAAATCTGTTCCTGTGCTTGGTCACCTGCACAGTAAAGAAGTTCTTCCTAATGTTCAGGTGGAACTTCCTGTGCATCAGTTTCTGCCCACTGCTCTTGTCCTATTGATGGCACCACTGAGAAGAGCCTGGGTCCATCTTCTGAATTTTACAGAACTGTGAAATGCCCTGTAAAACAAAAGAAGATTCTATAACTCCTTTAAGAATTTGGAACAGGGTTCATACTTCATAGGATCGTAGAATTCTTTAGGTTGGAAAGAACCTTAAAGACCATCTAGTTCCAATGCTCCCACCATGGGCAGTGACACCTTCCACTAGATCAGGTTGCTCAGAGCTCTGTCCAACCTGGCCTTGAACATTTCCAGGGATGGGGCAGCCACAACTTCTCTGGGCAACCTGTTCCAGTGCCTCACCAGCCTCACAGTAAAGATTTTTTTTCCTAATATCTAATCTAAACCCACTATTATTCAGTTTGAAACTATTCCCCCTTTGTCACTAAATGCTCTTTTTAAGAGCCCGTCTCCATCTTTCTTGTAGTCTCTCTTCAGGCACTGGAAGGCCGCAATTCAGTCACCCCAAAGCCGTCCCTTCTCCAGGCTTAACAATCTGTCTTGGTTTAGGGTAATTTAAAGAGGTGGACACTCTAAAATGGATTGTGTCCTTAGTTTCAATCAATCCCTTTCCAACAATAAGGAGAATTAAAGTAGGAGTAGATATGAGTGTAAAAATTGCAGTTTACTAACAAGCAAGAGAGAAACAGGCAAAAAAACCCAGTAAATAATTGCTAGATACAAAATTGCAAAATCTCATGGACTCCCCAAGAACAAAGAGAAAACTGCGATGGTAATGTATTGGTTTTGCATGGCCTGGTTTTTGGTAGCAAGGGGGCCACAATGATGGCTCCTGTGAGAAGCTATTGGAAGCTTCCACCATGTCCGGCAGAGCCAATGGCTAATGGCTCTAAAGATGGCCATGCTGCTAGCCAAAAGTGGGCCAATGGGAGAGGTTGGTAACACCTCTGTGATGACACATTTAGGAAGAAAATCAAAACAAAGTGGCACAGTTTTGCTTCTAGTCAGAGAAGAGGAGGAGCTGAGAACATGTGAGGGTAAACAACTGTCCTAGATTGCAAGGCAATATGTATTCTATTTGCCATCTGTTAGAGGTGTGGCGGTTATCTTCTGTTAATTGGGCAGTTTTCTTTATCTCTTCCACAAACTAATCCTCCCTCCAGGGAGACATCTGCTGTTAATGGGCCATTGAATATCACTGCATGACTCATAAAAATTACAGCATCCCATTGTGAGATGCTCCACCCAGAGGGAGGAGCCAAGCATTCCTAATTGGATATAATCTGAGATTTCTGGGACACCAGATCCGCCTTTCCACTGGATTCCCAGAGGAGCAGCTGCCTCTTACACTGGATCTTCAGAGGAAGACTACATCCTTATACAGAATCACTGCTTCAACAGAACGACATCTGTCACTCCAAGAGGACTGCAGCCACCATTCCAATTGGACTGCTACCAACACCCTGACCCACAGGGTGTCAGGTGGTATTCTGACTCTGTCAGTGTTGTTTTGTTTCACTGCATTGTTTATTTTATTTTTATTTTCTTCCCTAATAAAGAACTGTTATTCCTGCTCCCATATCTTTGCCTGAGAGCCCCCCTAATTTCACATTTATAACAGTTTGGAGGGAGGGTGTGACCATGTTCACAGGGGTTCTTGGATGAGGGAAGAGACGAGAATGTTGACTCCATGATCAGAAGGCTTGATTTATTATTTTATTATATCTATATATATATATTACATTATAACTATACTAAAAAGAAAAAGAAGGACAGGGTTTTCTCAGAAGGTAGCTAAGCTAAGAATAGAAAAGAAAAGAATGATAACAAAGGCAGCTCTCCCGGACTCTGTCCGAGATAGCTCGGTCCTTGATTGGCCATTAATTATACACATCCAAGATGGGCCAATCACAGGTGGACCTGTTGCATTCCACAGCAGCAGACAACCATTGTTTACATTCTGTCTCTGAGGCCTCTTAGCTTCTCAGAAGGAAAAATCCTAAAGAAAGGATTTTTAGTGAAAAGATGTCTGCGACAGGAGGGGTTTACATTTTCCATTTCAGGGGAGGCTTCTGCCTTCCTTAGCACACACCTGTCTTTTCAAACCAAGACAACAACCCTCACACCAAGGTCAGTGGAGAAGGAGGGGGAGGAGGTACTCCAGGTGCCATAGCTGAGATTCCTCTGCAGGCCATGGTGAAGGCCATGGTGAAGCAGGTTGTCCCCCTGCAGCCCATAGGTCCACAAGGGATGCAAAGATCCACCCACAGCCCCTTGGGGAGGCACCCATGCCAGAGTGGGTGGATGCCTGGAGGAGGCTGTGTTCCAGTGGAAGATCTGGTGGAGAGAGAGGGTCCTTGCTTCCAGGCTGGAGCAGCCTGTCCTTGGAGGACTGCACCCTGTGGAAAGAGAGACCCATGCCGCAGCAGTTTTGGGAGGACTGTTTGCCTGTGGGGGGAGTTTGCGTTGCAGCAGATGTGGTAGGGCTGCTGCTCGTGAGAGTGGACCCACGCTGGAGTTCTCAGAGAACTGTAAACAAGATGCATCAGAAACTCCACAGCTGTGGCTGGAACTGTGGGGTGTCCCAGCAGACAGGATGCAGAGCTACAGTGTAGCAAAACACTCGGAGCAGTGACAAAGAAACAGCAGGGGCTGGGCAGGCGCAGCCTAGCTCCTGAACACAGCAGGAAGAGGCTCCCTGCGAGAGGGAAAGGGCTCGGGATCCCAGGGTTTTCCCTGAGGCACCCAAGCAGATGGTGGAAGTCCTTTTTTAGTGAAGTAGTGTGAAATACACCCTTGACTTGCTTTAAAATTTTAAAAGTTTAATAGTAATTAAATGGTTATAAAAATAGAGTAATAAGAATTCGGACAATCAGAGTTAGGACAATAAAGGACAAAAAAAACCCCAAAGAAATATGGACTGTCCAGGTGCCTTTCCGAGGGCAATTAAGCCCCGAAAACGACACGCGCTAACAAGGGATTAACTCTTAAAAGCAATAGCCTGTTGCATATTTATATATCTCATACATGATACATAAATTCTTTTCAAACAAAGGGTGTTCTCTGGTTATTGTCAACTTCCCACCCTTAATCCTGGTGGCTCCTTAAAGACAGGAAGGAGTTGGAGGGATGTTAGTCTTCTCCAATAAGGAGGCAATATTTCTTCTCTTTGGGGATTTAGATGTCTTGTTGCTGTTATCTCTGTGTGAAGAATTTCTTAATTATCTCATAGCTAGTAAAAAAGTATCTCACATTGTATAGTTTCTATTTTAACATTATGTTATAACCTAAAACGATATTTACCATACTACTTTAAAAAAAGATCAATACAGTAATACTAATTAATACAACATAACACATATAATATTCCTGGAAAGAACCAATCATGTAACATGCTCTTTGCATAATCCTCCCTCTTTCTTTTTATAAATAATTTGGCTTGAGCAATATTCATTGTTTTCTAGAATTCATAATTTGCTCATTTTTTTTTCACTGATCAATCTTGCTTCTTTGAAGGGGTCTTCTATATTATTTTGTTTCTTTAACACCATAATCCTTTGCACCATTTTAGATGTAGTCAATTTTTGGTCCATGGTCACTAATTGCATGCTTTGGACTACACTGGTGATGAGCCAAATGAAACAGGGGATCAAACAAGGAAGAAATATTAAACCAGCTATAGCGCATAAAAGGAAGAAACCTAACTTCTTCCATCATTCTATTCCCAATACATTATCCCACCAGCTAGTATTTAGCACTGATTCCTTCCTTTGAACCGGTACATGGGCAATTTTTCTGATATCATTGACTACATCCAGGACAACATCCCCATTGTCATCTATTTTTAAAGAACAGTCTGATGTATTAAACTTTCTACAAACACTCCTTTCTTCATCTAATAGATAGTCTAAAGCCAACCTATTCTGATACACGGCTGCTCTTGTTTGGGTTTGTTGCCTTGACAATAATTCCATGGCCCGACCAGTTATGTTCATTATTATCGCTACAGCGGCTTGCAGTCTTATAATACGATTTAGCATTTAAATTGGGGTTCGATATCCCCAACTCCCATCTTGTGCCCTGGTGTCTGGCCAATACGTTTCCAGGATGTGTTCAGGGGACCATTCCTCATCTCCCCATTTTTGGAGTCCTGCAATAAAATATCTTTTATTTCTCTTTAGGGCCTCATAAACTGGTATCCCTAATTGATCTCCATCAGGTCCTGGTAAAAGAAAAAATCCTGGCTGTATGATTCCCAGAGTACAGCTCCCTTTCCACTGAGAGGGGAGGTTTGGGTATGCTCTTTTTCCACATATCCAAAAAAGGCCATCTGGAGCTTTCCAATAATCATTTTTCTGTTGATCTATATTCTCCCAAAATTTGGAGATTTCTGGGATGCCAAAATCAGGATTCTTGCCTGTATCATTACATTGAAAAAGTCTAATTTTATTATTATACTTACAATTTCCTTTTTTTGTTTTTCCCTGGGACCAGTACATGGTTGGTTCTTCTGGGATCCACCATACAGAAGTCCCATTACTAACCTTATATCTTTTACAGGGAATTTTTCCTACTTCATGATGAAACTTTTTCCCAGTGTGCCAGAGAGACATTCTTCCCCTATGACTATTGAACTCAAAATCCACCCTTCTGGTCGGTTTTCTCCACTTGTACTCATTTGGTTCCACTTAAGGAGCTCAATTGGGCCTAGGCTGCTACCTTTCTATGGCCATTTTTCTGACATCAAGGCCTCTCCACAGACCCAAAAATTGGTTAAGTTCCCTACTTATTCTTTCCCCCAAGTCCACAAACTGATTTTTACCCTTCCTTGAGATAGCTGTTTCTCTTTCTAATTGCTGTTCAAGTTTCATATACAAATCATCAAGTGAGATTTGCACAGGTTTAGGTGGTTGTGCTGGCTTAGCCTTTTTGTTTATCAATTGCTCTTTTGCCAAATCTTGTGCCTTGTTCCCAATAGCGCATATGAAACAAATCCATCTCTCCCCTTTTGGGCATTGACTTCCCATCCTGTTACCACTTGATCCTAAGTTCTCCACAATCCAATACTTTTTTCCCACTGTGCATGCAATTGCCTAATTTGGATGGGTTATAACAGTGACTGTTGACACGAGTGTGAGAAATAAAAAAGGAAGCTCGGTGTCTTTCCATATACAGCTTTCAATAACACCTATGACATTGTCAGTATCCCAAAAGGGAAGAGACAAAAAATGAGTGACAAAAGAAGGAATAACAGAGGTCCAGTATGGCTTATACTCCCACCTCCCATGCCTGTGGGGTTGCAACCCACAGTAGGTGTATATTATCTTCTTGGTGGCGAATACAGAGGCCAATCTGGTCTTGCCCTCTATTTCCTTGTCACTTTCTCTTAGCTAATGTCCAGGCAAATAGTTTTTGACACTCCTTAACTGTGGTTTCCCACTGTTCCTCAGGTATTTCCCATTCAACAGGCACTAATAATTCCCATCCACAAAACAAAGTTATTATTTCAGTTGCTTTGAGTTCTACCTGGATAGAGGATCGATTTGGCACTCGACATGTCCTGCAACAAGGGCATTGATTGAGTGAACTACAACACCCATTTTTCCCACAATTTAAACATTTACATTTAACCCAGCTAGCATGCCCGGTATTTGGGTGGATCAAACAGGGTATTTGATATGGCACTGATGGAAGTTGTAAATCCTCCTCCTCTTTGTATAAGTCACAGGCTAAGGCCAGAATACAAGACCTCTCTGTCCGAAATAGTCCTGATCCTTCTGTTTGGAGTGGAAGTATTCCACCCCAAGGAGGGTATAGGAGGTGTCTCAGATATTGTCCAGCTGGTACCTGAAGGCACTGATATAATCTTGGTCTTATTTCCCAGTTAGGAGTGATCCTGTGTCCTGGTTCAGGGCAAATTTGGGAGAGAACCCCCAAAGGGGCTCCTCTAGGAAAACAGATTCAATTGGCCCCTAACCCAACCAGTCTGGGAGAAAATACCTCCTTGGAGAAAAGTGGAAAAAACCTGTTTATTAAACAATAAAATCGAAACAATATTAAACAATAAAACCCCTTGCTGCTCCAAAAGAGATGACAAACTGAGAATGTCCCCTCCCCGTGTTGCAGTTCAGCTCACTCAGTCTCTTATCAGTCCCTCTGGTGCTGGAAATGCCGTGGCCCAGGCCCGGCCCGGTGGGCCACAGGTGCGAGCTGCCGGTGCTCTTCTGGGTGTTCAGTCCAGAGCAGGTTTAAACAGGTCCAAAAAAAAAGGGAAAAAGAAAAAAACAAAACCCAGTCCAGGGAACTTCTTTGCCTCAGCTAGCTAAAACTAACTAAAAGCAAATGAGAGCTCTGTCCCGCTGTCTGTTCATCCGCAGACAACAAGAGTCCAGGAACAGGAATGTGGAGGAGTGAGTGCAGTGTCTAAAAACAAACTGTGTGCTTCTTCTCTCCCCCTTTCACTCTCTGGAACAAGTCTTAAAGGTGCAAAACTTATTATTCAGCATAAACAGAACAAGATGATTGGGGATAAAAGCATCATATAGTCAACCTAGGACATCCTGTGTACACTTCCTGGATCATTTGGGTCTTCCCAGTTCATTACCACCCATTCCCTGTTTAAGAGTATATTTGGTATCACCCGGTCTTGATGTTATCGTCCACTCCTTAGGTCCTTCCACGGGTGTCGCAGACAACTTTTATGAAAAATCCTTTCCTTAGGATTTTTCCTCCTGAGAAGCT
Source organism: Agelaius phoeniceus (assembly GCF_051311805.1). Classification (NCBI taxonomy): domain Eukaryota; kingdom Metazoa; phylum Chordata; class Aves; order Passeriformes; family Icteridae; genus Agelaius; species Agelaius phoeniceus. Next base: position 20,395,829 of record NC_135301.1, read on the forward strand.
GAGAGACCTCAGGAACAAAAATGTAAACATTGATTATCTGCTGCTGTGGAATGCAACAGGTGGATCTGTGATTGGTCCATGTTGGATGTTTCTAATTAATGGCCAATCACAGCCCAGCTGGCTCGGACACAGAGCCCGCCTTGTGGGCCAGGTCTGGGCCATTTGGCTTGGTTCCCTGGGCCAGGGCCACCGCCCAGCCAGCCATTGGGTTTGGGGGCTTTGCTTCCCCTGTCAGGACCTGGGCCACCGTTCTGTGGGCAAGGTCTGGGGTTCCTGATCCTTCCAAGAGGGCCAGGGCCTCCTCTTAGGCTCCTCTGCTGCTGCTGCTCTTTCCAGAAAAAAAAAAAAAAAAAACCAAAAAACAAAAACAAACAAAATTAAATAAAAATATTTGAAAGAGCTAGTAGCAGCTCAAAAGCATTGAACATTGATGAGCCAAAAATTAGCCTCAGCTCAAGTGGTTCAATAAAGGGCTGTGGCCAAGACATTCTAGAAATTTTCTCAAAATTGTTTGATGACTGTCAATGGATTTTTGATAACTATTGATGGATTTTTCTTTAGCAATTTGTTGTTTCATGATTCTGCAGGCCTGTTTCAGGACCAAAAGGGACTTTTAGACATGTCAAAGAGGAACATCTTCAGTCCATGGACTTTTCCTGAAACTCAGCTTTTCCAACTTGAACTTTCTTTGCATTGTTTTTGCATTTTTTTATATTGTAAGATTGTTTTAGTGATATGATAGAATTTGATGTTCTACAGGTGAAGAATTTCCCGTATCATTCCACATCAGCACTTGACTGAGGTTTTGATTGGCAACAGATAACCTGTCAAGTGTTTGTTCTTTTCTCTGCATGGGTACAGCAGTCGAAATTACAAACACTTTTCTTTTTAATTTAACTAAAATAAAAAAAGGTGACATGTCGCAGACAACTTTTATGGAAAATCCTTTCCTTAGGATTTTTCCTCCTGAGAAGCTGAGAGACCTCAGGAACAAAATGTAAACATTGATTATCTGCTGCTGTGGAATGCAACAGGTGGATCTGTGATTGGTCCATGTTGGATGTTTCTAATTAATGGCCAATCACAGCCCAGCTGGCTCGGACACAGAGCCCGAGCCACAAAACTTTGTTATCATTCTTTGCTATTCTATTCTTAGCCTAGCTTCTGATGAAACCTTTTCTTCTATTCTTTTAGTATACTTTTAATGTAATATATATTATAAAATAATAAATCAAGCCTTTTGAAACATGGAGTCAACATTCTTGTCTCTTCCCTCATCCAAGAACTCCTGTGAACACCGTCACACACGGATCCTTTGATTCTGCTAGTGTGGATCCACCTTTGTTCACTGGTCCGGATTGCAGCCCTGGTCGTCAGCAATACTTGAAAAGGACCTTCCCATTGTGGAGTTAAAAATTGTTCTTTCCAAATTTTTACTAGCACCCAATCCCCTGGATTAATATTATGGATTTTAAAGTCTAAAGGTGTGGTTTGAGGGATTATCCCTATTAACTGCAAGTTTTTAAGGGTTTTTGCAATGGTGTTAACATAGCCTTTAACATTCATTTCCCCTACTTCATAAGTAGCATTTTCATGTTGGGTGGTTAGAAAAGATAACCCAAATATCATCTCATAAGGTGACACTCCCAGGTCTAACCTGAGTTGTGTTCAGATCCTCAATGAGGCTACAGGTAGGCATTGTACCCATGACATTCGGGTTTCAACTATTAATTTAGTCAAAGTTCTCTTTAAAGTCTGGTTCCTCCTCTCTACCCGGCCCGAACTCTGTGGATGCCATGGGGTGTGTAACTCCTATTTTATCCCTAAGGCTTGAGTTATTTGTTGTAACACTTTTGACATAAAATGTGTTCCTCTGTCCAAGTCTATCCTATTAACCATTCCATATCTGGGAATGATCTGTTCCAAAAGGGTTTTACTTACCACCTTGGCTGTGGCCTTGACAGTGGGAACTTCTTCCACATAATGAATTAGATGGTCTGTCATTACTAATAAATACTTCCATCTTTGTACTTGAGGAAGTTCAGTAAAATCTACTTGGATACTTTGAAATGTTTGAAGAGCTAACTCATGACCTCCTAATGTTGTTTTTCTCATCACCTTTTTATTTATCCTTTGGCAAGTTATACATCTTTCAGTTACTTGCTTTGCTACTCCAAAAATCCCAATACACCCATAGTTCCATAAAAAATGATCACACAAAGCCTAGGTACCCCTGTGGGTTTTCTGATGCATGTCTTCTAATATTTTCCTAGTAAGCGTTTTATTAAGCAATTGTCTCCCATCAGGAAGTTTCCATTTCCCAGATTCATCTTGCTCTCCTCCTATCTTGTTTAATTCTTTTTTCTCTGCTTCACTAAACTTTGGAATTTCCAATTTTTCCTCATTTGGAGTTAACATAACCCTTTCAGCTCCATTTTCTGCTGCATCTTTAGCCTCTTGATCTGCCAAATTATTTCCTCTTATTTCTGGGGTCATTCTCTTTTGGTGTCCCTTAATATGAACTATAGCTATCTCTTCAGGTAATTTTAATGCCTCTAAAACATCTAAAATGAGTCCCTTGTACTAATCCCTTTCCTCTTTAATTAAGTAATCCCCTTTCTTCCCAAATTTTTTCCAAAAATATGTACTACTCCAAAGGTATACCTTGAATCAGTATATATAGTTCCTTTCTTGTGTGCTAAACATTCCAGTGCTCTTTTCAGAGCATATAATTCACAAGTTTGAACTGACCAGTTTGAGGGTAATTTTCCTTTTTCAATAGTTTGCATGTTTTTTCCATCAACTACTGCATACCCCTACTTTCTTTTTCCTTGTGGACATCTGTAGGAACCATTCACATAGATTGTTTCCCCTTCTGAAAGGGCTTGTTCTTCAAGATCTTCTTGAACTTTTGTTTGGTATTGGATAATTTCTAAACAATTACGTATTAGGTTACCTGCTGGTTCTCCATATAAGAATTGAGCTGTATTTAAACTTCTGTTTACTTCTAGTGTCAAGTCATCACTGTCTATCAAGATTGCTTCATATTTTAACATTCTAGAGTCTGTCAACCATTTTTTCAGCCTTCTGGTTTAGCACATTTCGAACTGCATGAGGTGTACACACAATTAGTTTACTTCCAAAAGTAAGCTTATGACTTTCTTCTACCAGGATTGCAGTAGCTGCTATAGCTTGAATACATACTGGCCAGCCGTGGCTCATTGGATCCAACATTTTTGATAAATAAGCTACTGGTCTCTTTACTCCTCTCCACTCCTGAACCAGAACTCCATGAGCTACCCCATTTTCCACATTCACATACAGATGGAAGGGTTTTTCTAATGAGGGTAAACTTAAAGCTGGTACTGAGGCCAGTTTTAGCTTCAATTCTTCTAATTTATCATCATCCTCCTTGGTCCATGTCCTAGGGTGATGTTATGATGCTTGTATCCCCAATTGTGTGTTCTGTTCATGCTAGATATTATATTCTGTGCCTTCAAGACTGGCTGAGAGCAAAAGCAAAAAGAAGAAAAAGCACAGAGTTTTGTTATCAAAAACTAGACTCACTCCTCCACAGTCTGTGAAAACACTCTTGTTGTCTAAGCACAGAGGGAGCAGAACACTGCACTCCTTTTGCTTTTTAGTTAATTAATTAGTTTAGCTAGCTAAAGCAATCCAAGTTTTCCCTAGACTCTTTTTCTTTCTTTTTTCTTAAAACTGTTTGAACCTGCTCCAGACCGGGACCCCGAGAATCACCGAAGAAACATCGTTCTTTGCAGCCTGCCGGGGCCTACTCTGCAGCCTTTCCCAGTGCCGGAGGGACTGATAACATCATAACCACCCACTGGAAAGACTTTCTAAATGTGCCATCTCTTCAAAGCAGTGTATGAGTTTTGTCATCGAGTATCGTTCATTTTCTGTGCTGAAGAGTGCTTTGCCCGTTAAATAAGCAAGTTCTTTCCACTTCTCTCAGAAGAATCCTTCCCAAACCAGTTGGGGGGAGGGGCTGTGTGGGTTTGATTTCTAGAAAAACCCTTTCTGAAAGTTTTCTCCCACATTTGCCCTAAACCAAGACAGTCCATTTTATATCATCTCTCTCGGTCAATTTTCCATACAAAAATTTTACTGCCTGTGTGTACCCGTCAATCCATAATCTACAATATCCCAATAATCCAAGTAGTTTTCTGATTTCCCTCTTTGAAGAGGGAGGGGGAAGAGATAAAATTCCTGAAATTCTCTCGAGGTTGAGCTTCCGGCTACCCTTACTTATTAAGTGTCCAAGATATTTTACCTCTGGTTCTACAAATTGCAGTTTCCCTTTTGATACCCTTAATCCTTTTTCCCTGAGAAAATTCAAAAGTTTTATAGTAGCCTCTCTAACTTCAGCTTCCCCACATAGTAAAAGTTCATCCACATATTGGATAATTTGTATTCCAGGAGGAGTGGGGAAAGCTTGTAGTATTGTTGCTAAAGCTTGCCCAAATAAGTTTGGAGATTCCGTGAACCCCTGTGGTAATTTTGTCCATCTTAATTGCTGCTTTCTCCCAGTTTTTGGATCCTCCCATTCAAAGGCAAAGATATTTCAGCTTTCCTCAGCTAGTGGACAAGCCCAAAAAGCATCTTAAAGATCCACTACACTGAACCACTGATGCTGGGATGGGACCTTACTTAGAAGAGTATAAGGATTTGGTACCACTGGGTAAGGAGTCTGAGTCGTTTTGTTAACCTCCCCTAAATCTTGTACCAATTTATAGTTCTCATCGAACTTCTTTACTGGGAGAATAGGGGTATTATGAGGAGACATACAAGGTTCTAATGTCCTATCCTTTATAAGTCCTTCTATTACTGGCTTCAAACCTTCCCATCCTTCTAAGGATATAGGATACTGACGTACATGTATGGGACAATCTTCTCTCTCAGTCATGACCCTTATGGGGTCAATATCTAATCCTCCCCTATTTCCTTCCCCAGCCCAAACTTCCTTGTTAGTTTTTTCCGCATCCTCTTGGCCAAGTTTTAAAACTCTAGCTGTCATTTTCCCTTCTTCTGGTATAACCTCTATTCCTAGTTTCACCTGTAAGTATCTTCCTAATAAGTTGCTACCTACCCCAGGGACTAATAAGACATCCCCCATTCAAATTCTAGTTTCTCCCTCAATTACCACATCTTTAATGGCAGGAACTGTGAAACTGTCTCCTTTTGCTCCTGTCGCTTTTACAGTGCCTTTGCTTACACTATAACCTTTTGGAATATTTAACAGGCAGGTTCTTTCTGCCCCTGTGTCTACCACAAATTCTAATTGTTCTTCTTGGGGACCCACTTTTAAAGTTATCACAGGCTCCAGATGGTATTTGTCCCCCAGAAAATAGAGCCTATGACCCCCTTATTCCTCCTCTGTGTCCATCTCTCGGAAGATTTTCAGATCTTTTATTTGTTTAGGGCAATTTCTTCTATAATGTCCTTTGACCCCACAGTAAAAACAGATATTTCTTGAATGCTCCTAAGATTTGGGTTTTACTGGGGTTCTATTCTTTTCCTTTCCCCTGTCTCTACGACCTTCGTGTCTAGGACTGGTGCCTGGGGGTTTTAGATTCTTCTGGAAATTATTTTCTCGCATAGTGGTTACCATAATTTTTGCTTTCACTTTAGGTTTTTCTTCATCTCTCTGGACGTAAATCTTTTGAGCCTCCTTTAATTAATCATCTAACGATCTGTTATGCCAATCCTCAGTTTTTTCCTAATATCTGGCCAGGCATTAGTGACAACATTAATTCTTAACAGAGCTTGTTCCACAATAGTCTCAGGGTCTATTCCGGAATATTGTTTCATATTTCTCCTAAGTCTGTCTAACCATTCAGTTGGAGTTTCTCCTTTCCCCTGCTGTCCCTTGAAAGCCTTTTTAGCATTTTGCCCTCAGGGTGCCGCTTCTTTTATTCCCTTGATTATCAAATTACGATAATCATTCATGCGTTTCCTCCCCTCCTCATCATTTTGACCCCAATTAGGAGGTGCTATTGGCATTTTCTGATCTTCTGGGGGGCGCTGCTGGTTTTCTCTTTCCCAAATTTTTATTACAGCAGCCCTGATCAATTGCCTCTCTTCCTGAGAAAAAACTATCTTCATTATAGGTTGCATCTCTTCCCAAGTATAAATGTTCGGACCTAAGAATTGGTCTAATTGCTCAGCTGTGCCTATGAGATCTTCCAAAATTCCTTTTATTTCTCTCTTAAAATTTCTGACTTCAGAAGAAGTCAAAGGGGCGTTTACAAACCCCATTCCACCCCCTCCCATTGGAATCTCTCTTAGTGGAAATAAACCAATCTCTTCATCCCACTCTTTGTTCTTTATCTTCTATAACCTTTCTCCTGTGTTTTGAGGAAAGATCAGAGGAGTGCTGTCTTTTAACTGAGCTCCTTGTGTTTCAATAAGGGGCATCTTCTTCAGGAAGAAAGTTTTCTTGAACAGTGAGAGCTGTCATTACCAAAGAAACGAGACCCGGGGCAGGGATGGATGGAAGTGTCGGAGGAAGGGGGGTGAGTGGAGGGATTCGTGTCGAGGCTTGGTCCTCCAAAGGCAGGGTGTAGTCTGCTGCTGGAACCGCCAAAGGAGAGGGGTCTTCTGGTGGAAACCAAACTGGAGCGTGAACAGCCCGCACATGGCTCATGGCGGCTGGGCCGGCAGCTCCTGGTGCAGACAAAGCAGGTGGGGCGGCCTCGGCAGCAGCGGCGGTGGCGCCCAGCACAGTTGGCACGGGCAGAGCAGCTGGGGATGGGGCAGTGGGGACAACCACGGGAGAAGCGGTCAGGGATGGGACAGCCAGGACCTATGCGACCCCCGGCATGGCCAGCAGAGTGGCTGCAGGCCAGGAGACCTGGATGGGGCAGACAAATTCACCAACAGGGCTGGAGCCATGATGGGGGCAGGGACCAGCAGGGCATCCAAGAGTGGTGAGACCAGACCTGGGATGGGGACCGGGACTGGTGGGGCAACTGTGAATGGCGGGGGAGCAAGCGGGAACAGAGGAGGCAATATTTGCAATCGATCCCAATCTTTTTCTTTCTTTTTTTCCTCTTGTTCCCAGCCCTTTTCTTTCCCATTTCTCTTTTCTTGTTTTGTCCTTGGGGGTTTCTGATATTTTAAAGATTGTTATTCTCCTTAAATTTCCCGTCCAGCATACGGTATATTCTCTTTCTTCTGGGTTGAATGGTTCTTTTGAATGCCCTTTGCCCCCACAGTAAAAACAAATATTTCTGGAATGTTCCTGAGATTTGGTTTGCATTGGGGTTCTATTCTTTTCCTTTCCCCTGTCTCTACGACCTTCATATCTAGGAGTAGTGCCTGGGGTTTTTTGATTTCTCTGCAAATTGTTTGCTCGCATGGTGTCTGCCATAATTTTTGCTTTCACTTTAGCCTTTTCTTCATCTCTCCAGACATAAAATTTCTGAGCCTCCTTAATTAATCATCTAATGATTTATTATCGCAATCCTCAATTTTTTCTAATTTTTTCCTAATATCTGGCCAAGCATTAGTGACAAAATTAATCCTCAACAGAGCTTTTCCCACATCAGTTTCAGGGTCTATCCTGGAACATTGTTTTATATTTCTCCTAAGTCTGTCTAACCATTCAGTTGGAGTTTCTTCTTTCCCCTGCTGTCCCTCGAAAGCCTTTTTAGCATTTTGCCCTCAAGTTGCCACCTCTTTTATTCCCTTGATTATTAAATTACGATATTCATTCATGTGTTTCCTCCCCTGCTAATTATTTTGACCCCACTCAAGAGGTGCTGTTGGCATTTTGGTTTCTCCTGGAGGGCCCTGCAGGTTTTCTTTTTCCCAAACTTTTATTCTGGCTTCTCTGATTAATTGCCTGCGAAAAATGCCAATCACTTGTTTTTTTTAAATTTTAAAAGTTTAATAGTAATAAAATGGTTATAAAAATAGTAATAAAATTAGAGTAGTAATAATTTGGACAATTTGAATTAAGACAATATGAGACAACAAATACAAAGAGTTACGGACATCCGGGTACCTTTTTCTGGGCGGCACGAGCCCGAAAAAGGACACCCGTTAACAAAGGATTAACCCTTAAAAACAATAGCCTGTTGCATATTCATACACTTCATACATGATGCATAAATTCCATTCAAATACAGGATTCTGTCTGGTCATCGTCAACTTCTGTCAACTCCTTCCTCCAATCCTAACAGCGCCTTTGAGGCGGGAAGAAGTTCGTTTCTTCTGATAAGAGGGCAATAAATTCTTTTTCTCTGAAAGATTTAGGTGTCCTGTGGCTGCTATCTCGCTGCGAGTCCTTTCTTTAAAAAAAGTATCCTACATAGCATAGTTTCTATTTTAACATTTTTTTTATAACCTAAAACTATATTTAACACAGTACTTAAGAGAATTAATACAGCATTACTTTCTAACACAACACATATAATATTCATTTTAATATTTGCGAAAAGCCAATCATAAAATACATGCATTTTTCACATTGCCCTTCTTCTTTAAAAAAATTTTTTTTCATTATAGACTGCATTTCTTCCCAAGTATGAATGTTCAGCTGTGCCTATGGGATCTTCCAAAATCCCTTTGATTTCCTTTTTAAAATTTCTGACCTCTGAAGAAGTCAAAGGGGCATTTATAAACCCTGTTCCACCCCCTCCCATTGGAACTTCTCTTAGTGGAAATAAACCAATCCCTTCATCTAACTCTTTTTCTTTTTTATCTTCTATAGCCTTTCTACCATGTTTTGAGAAAGAACCTGGAGAGGTCTGTCTTTTAACTGAGCTCCTAGTGTTTCGATAAGGTACTTCCTCTAAAAAGAGAGAGTTTCCCTGAACAGCCGGAGCTGTGGTTACCAAGGGAACGGAATTCAGGGCAGGAAGGGGGGTGAGGGGAGGGCATCGCATTGGAGGCTTGGTCCTCCAAGGGCGGGATGTAGGCGTTTTCTGCTGCCGGAACCGACAGAGGAGGTGGTACTTCTGGTGGAAACCAGACCAGAGCGTGAATAGCCCGTACATGGCTAATGGCGGCTGAGTTGGCAGCTCCCAGCAGAGACAAAGCAGCAGAAGCGGTGCCCAGTTCAGCCGGCATGGGCAGGGCAGCCGGAGATTGGGCAGTGGGGGAAGCGGTCGGGAATGGAACGGCTGGGACCGATGGGACCCCCGGTGCGTTGGGGGTAGTGGTCATAGACCACGCGGCCAGAGGGGCCCCCGGCACAGCCGGCAGGGCAGACGCAGGCCAAGCGGCCGGGACTGGGGCAGACAAATTCACTGGCGGGGCCTCAGCTGGGGTGTGGGCGGGGACCGGCAAGGCTGCCACGAGCGGCGATCCTGGACCTGGGACGGGGACCAGGACAGGTGGGGCTGCCGCAGGCAGCAAGGATGGGTGCAGGAACGGAGGGGGCAAAACTTGCAAAGGATCCCACTCTTTTTCCTTTTTTTTCCCTTTTGTTCCCCGCCCTTTTCTTTCCCCTTTTTCTTTTCTTCTTTTGTCTCAGGGATTTCTGATACTTTAAAGATTTTTATTCTCCTAAAATCTCCCATCCAGCATGTGGCATATTCTCTTTCTTCTGGATTAAACAGTTCTTTTGAATTTACAAATAAATTCAGAGCCTGACAAATCCAATTTTCAAAAGAGCTGTATCTATGCCAATAAATGTTGTCAGATCTTATTTCCTTTGTTGTCCATTCTAGCATATAGAATTGTATCATCTTTACCTTGTCCTTTTTTCTTGTACAAGGGTTTTTATCCCAGTTAGCTAACATAACTCCCAAAGGGCTATCTTGGGGTATTTGTGTTTTTGTGTTTGTAATTTTTTACTCCCTTTTTTTTTTTTTTCTGTATCCAACTTACTGGATTTCTGTATTTCTGTTCTTTTTTCCTTTTTTTTTTTTTTCCCAAGTTCTTATCTTATTCTGGCCTCTGTTTTTCACTTTCTCTAGCAATCTAAATACCACCTTCTTCTGACTACATGCAAAAAATAAAAAAACCTTTTTCTCACACTAGTATTCAATACAATACACCTCCCTCCAAGGAGATATAGTAAAGCTTAAAATAACCAATCTACATTACATACACTTTCATTCATCTACACTCACTCACTTTTATTTTTCATTCACTTCCACACATTCTTTCACACCCTCGGGACACGAAGTATATTCCTTGTCACCAGAGAATCCCTAGTCTGTGCTCCCCCCCTCGCCTTGGGGTTGGCCTCAGGGTTTCAGTATCACTGGGCCTCTAAGAAGGGCCCTGACTCTGGTCACCTGTGGTGCCAGCTCACCTGTGAGGCTGATTTGCGTGTTACTCACACTCTTTAGCCACAGCCCTTCCACCTGCCCGGAGGAACAATGGCTTGTTTGCGGGTCACATACACATTCTGCCACAGCCCCCACCCGCCTGGGGGAACAATGGCTGATTTTGTGTGTCACTCTCACACACAACAAGACAACAATAAGGTACCCTTTACTTTCAAATCACCTGTTACAATTTCAGGTGTTACTGGCCAGCCCCGGTACTATTGAATATCCCTCAATCCAGCTGTGTTGTCCAACTCCGGATGCTCTTGGGCATTCTCAATCTGGCAGAATTTGCTCAACCCTGGGTGTTCTTGGGAATACCAATCCCTCAACCCAGTAGGTTTAATCCTGGATGCTCTTGGGCATTCTCATCCCTCAACTCAGCAGAATTTTGAGGGGCCCCTTCTACACTTTTTGCTTTATTTTATTCCACTTTCCCAGTGGATTATGCCAGGAAAACCCTCGGCTCCCTCTCTCCAAGGGCTCCCACCCGTTCCCTAAGACAAAGTCCCAGTTTCCCTGGGGGAGATTCTCTAACTCTTTTTATCAATCGTTTTGTCTCTTTACTGGCTGTTTTTCTCACGAAAAGGCAAAAACACAGCATGGGAGACTCCACACTCACTTGGCAGGTCTGGGATAAGCAGCCCACCTCCCAGCCAAACACACGTTCATCCCTCCTCCCCTTATCTGCCCTGTCCAAAGAAGTACTTACCTATCCTTTGTCCTTGGGTCTTTGTCTTCACGTACAGTTTAGTCTTAGGGGCGAATTACTGCGGATTTAGGGAATCTTTCCCCTTTTCTTTGTTTTATTGTCTCTTTTTGTCCACTGGTTGCAATCTGCGTCTGCTGGCCACCCAGAAGTAACAGATCGGGGCTGCCAAATGAGCAGGGTGCGCCTCCCCCACTCAGAATCCCCTGGGGGTCCGGAAGCGAGGTGTTACATCCGAGTCACGGCACCAAAATTGTGAAATACACCAGTCACTTGTTTTAAAATTTTAAAAGTTGAGTAGTAATTAAATGGTTATAAAAATAGAGTAATAAGAATTTGGACAATCAGAGTTAGGACAATAAAAAAACAAAGAAATGCGGACCGTCCAGGTGCCTTTCCTAGGGCAATTAAGCCCCGAAAAGCACATCACTAACAAAGGATTGAGACAGAGTGAAAATTTTACAGAGTAGAAATCCATTTTGATTTAGGTGAAATGTCCATCTTTGAATTAAGTCTGTAGCTTGCAAACATAGCTGTTTAGTCTGACTGCCTGTTCTCGCAAAAAGCCTATGCTCTAAGAAACTGCTTCAGCCAAAGGACAGAGATAAGGGGGGCGGGCAGACAGAGAGGCTGCTATGGAGAGCAGGGCAACCTGACCCAGGAATTGTTTCTGATAAAGAAAAAATTAGCGGCAAACGTCACAGGAAGTCAGTGGAATGAATATGTATGAACCTATAGTGAAATTGCATGCATATGTATTTGACAGGGAGATAAAAAAGGATCTGGAGTTCCCAGAGGCATGTCATTTAAGGGGAACATTCCCACATGCGACCAGCGCTGTAATAAACATACTGGTTTTACAACTTTCACAAAAGTTGTGGAGTTTGTTTGCCTCCGCAAATCAGGATTAACCCTTAAAAGCAATAGTCTGTTACATATTCATATATCTCATACATGATGCATAAATTCTTTTCAAACAAAGGGTGTTCTCTGGTTATTGTCAACTTCCCACCCTTAATCCTGGTGGCTCCTTAAAGACAGGAAGGAGTTGGAGGGATGTTAGTCTTCTCCAATAAGGAGGCAATATTTCTTCTCTTTGGGGATTTAGATGTCTTGTTGCTGTTATCTCTGTGTGAAGAATTTCTTAATTATCTCATAGCTAGTAAAAAAGTATCTCACATTGTATAGTTTCTATTTTAACATTATGTTATAACCTAAAACGATATTTACCATACTACTTTAAAAAAAAAGATCAATACAGTAATACTAATTAATACAACATAACACATATAATATTCCTGGAAAGAGCCAATCATGTAACATGCACTTTTCACAGGTAGGGTGTTAATAAGGTCCCAGGTCAGTGGCTGTTCTCACGGGCAAAGGCTCACTCACAGCAGAAGAAGCAGGACAGGGCTGAGGCTAAGGCAGCAGCAGCGGCAGTGGATTCCCCCCTCCCCCTTCAGTAAGGAGCAACTTGATTGTCCTCCTCTGAAGCCGAGAGAGTGAGAGAGCTAGCAGCTTCCCCAGCCCGGTATTTTCCTGCCCAATTTTCTGCCCCTTAGATAAGAGAAGGGCAGCCAGGTGCCCTCCTCCCCTGAGCTTGGCAACTTCTTTTGTCTCTCCTAAGTACCGGTCATTCTGGTTTCTTAGCAACAAAATGGCAGAAAATTCCCCAAGAGAAAGAAAACAATAGGAAAACCCCTAACCTCTATCAGCTAACCAGATCTTGCTTCTGCCAGTCCTGTAATTAGTGCCTTCCTGTTGCAAGTTCCTCTCTTCTGTGCTTTTCTCATGTTCCCACTCTGGTGGCTTATCTTATGTCAAGTTCCTTCAGTGCCCTTGATAGTGCTTGAGGCAATTTTGATTTTTAAGTCTCATACAGTTTGTGACAAATTTAAACTGTTACCAGTAAAACCACTGTATATGGCTTCCTGAATCATAAGAATAATTTTGGTTGGAAAAGAACTTTAGGATCATCAAGTTCAGCTGTAAACCTTATACTGTCGAGTCCACTACTAAACCTTGTCCTTAATCACCACATCTACACATCTGTTAAATACCTCCTGGTATGGTGACTCCACCACTTCCCTGAGCAGCCTTTTGTAATGCTTGACAATCCTTTCAGTTGACAACTTTGAAGATGATATATTTACGTGAGCAGGTGTAGCAATGGGGAACAAAGACACATGGACCTCCTTGCTTGTCCCGAAGAAGATAGTTTATTGTGAGAGGAATGATGGATTTGTCTTTACAAACAAGCTGTGTAGATAAAACTAGCACTGAGAGATAAAAGAAACAATGGGAAGGATTCCACTGATTGAAGAATGGGAAAAGATATTTGCTTTTACAAATCAACTAGGTTTGCTGTTAAATGAAATTGGATATTAAAAGATGAAAGGAACAATGGGGAAAACCCATAAATTAAAAAGGACTGTGAAAAATGCGCATTATATGATTGGCTTTTCGCAAATATTAAAATGAATACTATATGTGTTATGTTGGAAAGTTATGTTGTATTAATCCTTTTTTTGTAGTGCTATACTAATCTTTTAAAGTAGTGCAGTGAATATAGTTTTAGGCTACAGAAACTATGTGATGTAAAATACTTTTTCTAACTAGCTCAAGGAGAGATAATAGTAACAAGACACCAAAAAAACCCACGAGAATAATTATTGCCTCCTTATCGAGGAGAACCAGACTTCGAGGTACCAAGAGGATTGATTTACAAGATGAGGGAAGAAGTTGACAATAACCAGAAAACACCCTTTGTTTGAAAAGAATGTTTGCATCATGTATGAGATATATGAATATGCAACAGGCTATTGCTTTTAAGAGTTAATACTTTGTTAGCAAAGTGTGTTCTGTGGCAGAGCAGAGCACCCAGACATCTGTAATTCTTTGCTTTTTTATTGTCCTTTATTGTCCTAACTCTAATTGTCAAAATTCTTATTACTCTAATTTTTATATTTTTTTAAAAACTATTTTATTACTATTTAACTTTTAAAATTTTAAAACAAGCGATTGGCATTTTTCACAGGAGGGTTATACATTAGAGGGAAATCTTCAGTATCAGGCATACTGGGAAGTCTGTACCTCTCAAGTACCTCAGCCAATGGGGAAAGAGAGAAGGGAAATGCATCCGGGAAATTAGGATAAAAAGGAGGCTGCATCCTCCAAAAATTTGAGACACCCCAGGGGAATGCCCCATGGCCTCTCCCTTTATTCAAACAAAGTAAAAAGCTCCTCTGTCTCCTTTTTGGACATAAACCTCTGATGTTTGTGAATTAATTTTCCTGACAATTGTAACAAACCTAACCCTTTTATGTTCTGTTATAAATGACAATATAGTTATAGGGTTTCGCATTTATGTATTGACTTTTGCAAGTTATTATTGATCACAATTATTTTGATATAGTACTATTTGTAACCCCTTTTAACTGCTTTAATATAGTATAATCTGTCAACTTTTGTATGCACCGTGTAGCTTATATAAATAGTAGTGTGATAAATATATATTATAGCTTAGGTCTTTGCAAAATATTAAAACAGGGACTATATAACTATATAACATTAAATGCTTTTATTTGTGTAACTAACTCAGATAATAGTGTGAAATAGCTATGTTAATTCAATATACTTGTGGAGTATCTTATCTGAATGATAAGATAACAGTGACAAGAACCAGGAGAATAAACACCAAGAGAAAAATGTAAAGACTGACCCACCAGGTTATCTAGAAGTGCCAAACAACCGAATAGAGCCTCGAGAAAAAATGAAATATATGAATTTTATCTACAGGATGGCATGTAAGCTTACAGGAATATTTGAATACGTATAATCCTCATGAATATGCATTCAACCAATGTAATGAAAAAGTATATAAGATAATTGTTTTAAGCTAACAGAGTGCTTGGCAGTTTGCCAAGCACCCCAGTGCTGGGTATTGTCCCTTTTATTCCTTATTAAACGTTAAAAAATTTTAAAGAGTGAGCCTTGTTTCTCACAGTTTTAAATTTAACCCAAAGCAAGCATTCATTGGCTGCCTGCCACTACAGTGCTGCTGTTCATGCATCCCTTTACTCAACCAGCTCTCTGATCATGTGGTGTCCATGCGCTTCCTCAACCAATCACTGCTTCACGCACAAGGCAAGCACATGCCAGCTATACGACCTGTTCTCTGGTAACAGGACCTGGTTTGTACCTCGATGTTAGCTGAACTTTTCCCAGAGTGCTTTCTGTTGAGCAAGAGTGAACAGGATTTCTCATCTGTCACAAGTAGGCATAAAGATGGCTTGGTTGGAAGGCAAAATTACTGAACAGAATAAATTGTCTGCTGAAAAATCCTGACAGAAAAAGGCCTGAAAGCCTGGAACTGTGAGCCTGGAAACTAAGCCAGGGAATCAGAAACACCCCTGAAAAGTGCAGCTGACCTCTTTGAAGTATAGCCAAGGTAGCTAGAGACCAGAAGCATCCTGAGATAACTGCAAAAACAAGGGACTGTAATGGAAACCTACTGTCAGAAAAGGTGGAAAAACATCTGGGGAAAAAAATTGGTCTCAGAAAACATCATCTATTGACTGTTTCAGGTGAAAAAATAGAAATTAACATCTGTTCAAAGTGATGGTGTCCTATGCCCTCTTATGCCTCTATGATACAAAAATGACTTAATTTTTATTCATAAATTGAGCCTATCTAAGAACTTACCATGCTATATGTACTTTTCATTTCCTAAACAGGTTTAATTCTCTGTTGTAGTGTGTTTTTTATTTGGAATGTTTATTGTTTGATTTGTTGTTTGGTAGTCCTTTTGGGGTTTTTCTCCCCCTGTTTTTAGAGTGACACAGACCTGTTTTTGTTCTTCAATTGAGCCAGGTGTCTTATCTGTTGTTACTTAGCTACTTTCCTGCCAAGTTTCAAACCCCTTCCCCTCACATCCAGTTGTTAAGCCGTCCTGTCCCAAGCAGTTTTCCTCCCTTGTATTCCCTGCCTTGTGTTCCACTCCCAGTTCTCCTGATTAGCTGAACACTGTATCCTCCCTTGAGACCTGTCCCCCTTTATAAGCTGTTGTTTGCCCCCAGTTCAGGGCCTGGGACCCTGGACTCGGGGAGTTTACCATCAAATAAAGTAACCCCAGTGCCACCCCAGGCCCATGCTCCTTTGTTCTGCACTGCGCCTCCACTGGTAGCTGGGATTCTGCGGAGCCCCAAGAGAGGGGGACTGTCGCCCCCCCACTGTCACCATCTAGCCAGGATGCGCAACAATTCTCCACTGTTATAGATACATATTATAATATTGGCTTTTCGCAAATATTAAAATGGATTTTGTATGTGTGATGTTAAAGTAACTTTGTTATATAGTTTTTATTTCTGTTGTTAATTAAGCTTAGACATAGTAGTAAAATAGCTGATATAAGTATGCGTGTGTTAAAATGCCTGCTTGGATGGGATAACATCCAATGAACATAGGATGAGGACACCTGCTACAGATATGCCAACTATCAGCACTCACCATCTGAAGACAGTGTGGACCATGGCCCAAAAACTGGAGTGTTGTATTGCACTAAATAGTTTATTTAGTTGTTGTTTTGCACTGGGTTTGGTATTTTGCACTGAATAGTATGTTTGCATCACATGGTTTGTTCTGATTTTCCCCTCTCCTCCAAAGCCCCTGTGGTGGTGGTCTCTCCCCAGGTTACTCCTTCCCTCACCCCTCCCATCACTTGTATCCCATTGGCTATGGCCCCTCTCCTCCACCCCCCTTCCCCTGGGTTTAAAATCTCCCATGACGAGACCCTCAATCTCTTTTTCTCTCTCCCAGACCGCCTGGAGTGGTTCCACAATAAATGTGGGACGTTCATTCCGAGGAGAAAGAGTGCCTCCAGTCTTTTACTTTTGTCCTTGTGAGATTGTGAAGGGCCAGGGGTCCAAAGCTAGCCAGATTGGACCCCCCCCCCAAAGGCCCCGGGGTCAATCTTACACCAGAGGTGATAAAAAGGGACTAAAAACCACAACCAAGGAATAGGCATGCTCTAAAAAGGCGAACCCAAGGCGGAGCCATGCTAAACAATTCTTGGAACATGTAAACTAGTTTGGGGAAAAAGTTTACTATGCATAAGGGTCTATGAGTATGCAATAGACTGATGTAAGGGAAAAGGCATTTAAGGGGTATCCCCAAAGGTAATAGTGTGGTCTTGGCTGAGTGCCAAGATGCACCCGTCCGTAATAACCTTTGCTCTATGGTCCTTGTCTCCTATTGTCCTTTATTAAACTTTTAAAATTTTCACAGGAGACTGAACATGTTTTTCACATCCACAAAAATTCTATGAGATCTTGGACCCTCACTGGGGATGCCTGGCTGAATCCAGACTCTGTAATGTGGATCATATTTGCAGCAAGACTATGCTCTTTTTGATCAACCTTTGAGTCCACTTCTGGTGTCACCTCAGTTTCATAGAATCTAGTTCCAACTTCCTTACAGTGGGCAAGGATATCATCCACTATATTAAGTTGCTGATGTTCCTTAGATGCCAGTCATATGTGACTTTGAACTGCCCACAAGATCAGCTGTCATCACCCAAGTCTTGCCCACCCTTCTCGTGAGACCTGTCACCTGCTGTCTGGTCCCTACACACACACAGCCTAAGGGTGTCAGGGGCCCAGAAAGCCCCTCAGACACCACCCAGGGACCTCACAATCCTCTTACTCTTCTCAGTATGTGACAACAACTACTGCTGTTTCTGTTGCTGCCACTGCTGCTGCTGCTAGCATCAGATTCCTGCAGTTTCAAGTGGCGACAGGGACAGCCAGCAGCACTGTCCAACTCTTGCCTAGAAGATAGTTGAGAGTAATAATTATGCTCTATAAAATACACAATAAACATTACAAATATAGAATTTTCTGACTATTGATAAGACTTTCCTTGACTTTTAGTGGATTTCAGCTTTAAAAAAAGGCATAAAACCAGGTGTGCTAATGATGCCAAAAGATTTTTGCTTTTTATGTATTTTTCATATATTTGTAGCTCTGTAGAATACTATTACATAGTTATGTAGTTCCTAGTATTTTTCCTACCCCTTCTCTAAGATTTTAGAACAATAAGCTAACATTCTAACACATTCCTGAAATACTGTTTAATCTTACTGTCAAGAAGTGGACCTACAAGAAGAACATTCTGTTTTCCAGTCAGAACTTGAGAAGACCTAACTAGAAGTAGGGCAAAGAAGCCCTTGGACCAGCTCCAAGGGACTGACCCAGGGGTGGGTCTCTGGGGCAACTGAATCTCCTATTGGATGTACTTCTTAGATATCTTACTTAATAAACTTCATAAAATTGTGGAAATCTGGTGCCAGTATGCCCATCATCACTGGGACACCTGGAAGTTTGCAAATAAAGGTCTGCTCTTTACTATTTTAACACTCTTGCAAGGGTTTTTTTTCTTTTGGTTTCAGGCAACACTACAAGGTAGCTTGCAGTGACCATAAGTAAATGCATAGGGAAGAAAATAAGAACACAACATGCATATTGAAATGCTTCTCTGTAGTACCCTTCTTGCCACCAATGGTGTGCAGCTCAGGGCTGAATTAGAAATGGAATCTTTTAATTTTGTAACTCTTGATGGCTATTCTTCCCTCTACATCTTACAGGGTCTCCAGAATCCCATAAACTTTTAGAATCTGTGGTGTGCTGAATCAGAGATCCATTGTTTCACTCTATATCAGAAACAAAATTCTGTCCCTTAGGGGTGTGCATGCCATATGAGACTCAGGGTGACTGAACCAGGAGAGGGACACTTTTGTTGCATCATGGTCACTATGGACTTTTCAAAATTTTTGCTAGTGCACTCATCCACCATTTGTCTCCATTTCACAAAATAGCTATTCCAACATACTCCTATTTTTCTCATTAATAAAAAAAAATATTATAGTCCTTGTGTTTAAAAAAAATTAAAGTGCTGAAGGTATCTCTGATGGACACCACCAACCTTGCCGTGTAAACCCAATACATAAAACAGAATTTTGAATAATTATTACATTTATCATTTAAATAAGATTTCAAAGGATTGCAAAATTTTATAACTGAACCTTTTGTAGTTGTACCTTATTATTGATACAGGCTTTGATTCTCTGTTGGAACAAATGGGTTTAACTCCCCTGGTGTCCTGGAAATCACATTAGATTACACCATCTGGTGAACTGATCATTAATATCTCAAGTCCCAGAGAACATGAAGGTTTTGAAATTATAACTTTTCATGTGATTATCCTCATGAACCTACCTTATGCAAAAAATTCTAATCCCCCTTCTCAAATCAAATAGTGAACTTCAGCAGAGGTTTCTTACTTGATAGAAATTTTCTAATCACTGTAACACTACATGAAATTGTGACTTGGGTCTTCATTATTCCATTCTGTGAGACTGTTTAGTTTGTATAAAACACAAAAATAGTCTTTGAGACTGCAAATAATGCTGTTGCATACATTGCCTAACATGTCCCCAGATGCAGCTGTTGAAGATGATGGGAGTTTGTCTGCAAGAGTGTCCTCAGTGGGAATATAGGCCCAGGATACACCCCGTAGCAACAACATATCCTATAACATTTAAAGTGTCTCAATGGCAAGTCTCAATTTCTCACACAGAATAGGAAGATAGCAGTCTTCTTTGGAAAAAAACATTTGGTTCACTGAGTTCATACTAAAAGTTTCACTAGTTTGTTTGGCATTTTTTCCCCCACTTTTCTTCCATACTGGCCTTAGACTCCTTCACAGAACATTTTAGGTTTCACATCAGATTCTACAAGACAGAACATGTTTTTCTAGTCATATTACTATTAATATCTTTAAAACTCACCTCACTGTTTGATAGCTCTGACACACTCCTTTTCACACATAAAGGAGACATCTTTATCTGCAAAAACCTCATTGTTCTGAATTGTAGCCAGTGACATTTATGGTGGATAGTAATATAGGAATTTGGAACACTGTAAAAAATCAGACTACTTAAGCCATTTCTGTAACCATGTCATACCTGTATCAGCAGTAGTGCTGCTTGTTAGTAGTCTGCTTAAAAGACCATTCTCATGGCTGCCTTGAAGAACAATAATAGTATGGCAATAAAAGTGCATCTGTGTTGACTTCCAAAGGGGTATACGGGGTTTTCTCCATTAAGCATTAATAAAGCCAGGCCAGTAAAATCCCCAAAAGGAGGCAATGCCCAGCTCAATAACAGCCCAAGAAACTGTCCAATAACCTCATGGGGTCAGTTAATCTCTTCTCTCTTTCACTTCTGCCATGGTGCTAATTAAGTACAGCTCAGCTTCATCAGACATGGTGTGTTGGTTTTGCATAGCCTGTTTTTTGGTAGCAGGGGGGCCACAGAGGTGGCTTCTGTGAGAAGCTGCTAGAAGCTTCCACCATGTCTGGTAAAGCAAATCCCTCACGGCTCTGAAGATGGGCATGCCACTGGCCAAGGCTGGGCCAATTAGAGATGATGGTAATGCCTCTGTGATAACATATTTAAGAAGAAAATCAAAACAAAGTGAAGGTGGGTTTTTTTCTAGCCAGAGAGGAAGAGGTGAGAACATGTGAGGGAAACAACATGGAGACATCAAGGTCAGTGGAAAAAGAAGGGGAGGAAGTGCTCCAAGTGCTTGGGGCTGAGATTCCTCTGCAGGCCGTGGTGATGACCATGGTGTAGCAGGCTCCCCCGCTGCAGCCCATGGAGGTCCACAGGGGATGCAGAGATCCACCCACAGCCTGTGGGGGAGGTACCCATGCCACAGCAGGTGGATGCCAGGAGGATGCTGTGATCTGGTGGGAGACCTAGTTGTGAGAAACGACTGCTCACTTTTTAAAGTTTTAAGGGCTTATTATACCTTAACAAAAATACAACAAAAAGACTATATAAGGAAAATTACAGTGCTTGGAGCCCCTCTGCCCCCATCTCCCTATGGCTGCTAGCCACGTGGCTCATCTTCAAAATGGATGCTTCTAGCCCCTCCTAGAGCCTTGTCAGTCAACTCCTTCCTTGCCATCCAGTGGTGGAGGTCACTTTTCTTGAGCCCCCCCAAGTGCGGTGGCCCTCAACCTGGCACTGTCCAGGTTTCTTGAGCGGGGGGGGCTCAAAGTCCCCAAAGCCCCCCAAAGTCCAGTGACTCTTATACACACACTAAACACTCTCGGACTCTCGCACGCATGCAAATGCTCATGTCGCAGTGCGGGAAACTTGGACGCTCAATATGAGTGTTTAGCAAGCTTCATTTATTGAAGAGAGCATCAGACTTTTATGCACAACAAGTAATAAGCTCATACATATTCTGCAAGCTAAGCAATCTATTGGCTAACCTACAATATCAGCTCTTCCTCATACCTTAGGGGTTACATCTTTCTTTTCTCATGTCTCTCTCACTACTTGTTATTGTACTACAGCTATGCTCAAGGACACAGTGTTTTGCAGGTGCAGGGACCCAGATTAGCTGCATCCTCCCGATTCTTGGTCCAGAATGTGGCCCCTGTCACGTAGCCATTCCTCCACAATTCCCCCTGTTTTCTTTTTGCACAAGCAATGTTTGTTTAAATGCAGCAGATATCATCCTTTACACCATATTTTGTAAGCATATGCAAAAGCAAGGCAAAACTAATACTACCAACAAAGCTATAATGCCTACTATAATGCCAGCCTTAACAATAGAGCGTAGCCATGATCCCAGGCCTAAAGATTTGAGCCATCCATCAATACCAAAGCCCGATTCTACCTGTAGGTTTCCGGTTAACCTCCGCAACTCAGAGAGCTGGGAGTGGATGGACTGCGAATGGTCAGAAAGGTTCATGCAACACATGCCTTCAAATTCTTCACAACCTGTTGCTGTTATGGCGTAGCGACCTGGTTCGGGAGGTCCGGCACGGTGACCCAAGGCCCAGGGTCACTCAGTCCAATGCTACATACACCAATGTGGTGGACAGCAAATGGAGTTTATTGAGGGGTCTCAGGGGTATTTATGGACTGGGCAGTCTGTGTCACTTCCCTCTGCTCACGTCCGGCCGGGTGTGGCCGGGTACGGAGCAACGGTCAGACTGCAGGGTGAGGGGGGCCTTCTTATCTACCCGTACAGCCCGAGATCTTCCGCACGCAGGTCCCTAGCTCTCCACATTTCCCCCCCCCTCATGATTAGTAAAAATCTTATAAAATGTAAAGGTTACAAAATTTCATGGGTTAGTAGAATTAGCGTAAAATCCTAAGTGTGTTAGTAAGTGGCACGCTTTAAAGTAATTGTCGGCGCTCGAGAAACAAAATGTTAGCCGTTTCCAAACACCTTTTAACAAGTAGCACCAGTTTGTTTAATATGCAAGGCCCGAAGATTAGGGTTAGTAAGATCATAGTGACTGGGCCTATTAGGGTAGAAATCAGGGTGGTGAGCCATGGAGATCGATTGAACCAGGATTCAAACCAGCCCTGTTGGGCTTCCCTGTCTTTCTGTCTCTGAGCCAGTCTGTTTCGGAGTTCTGCCATGGAGTCTCTAACAACTCCTGTGTGGTCAGCGTAGAAACAGCATTCCTCTTTCAAGGCGGCACACAGGCCTCCTTGCTGCATGAGCAAGAGGTCCAGTCCTCTCCTGTTTTGGAGGACAACCTCTGAGAGTGAGGAAAGGGATTTTTCCAGGGAAGAGATGGATTTCTCGATCCTTTGCAAGTCTTCGTCGACTGTCATCTGCAGTTGTGCCAGTCTTTGATGTTGTGTTGCAAGGGCCGAGATGCCTGTGGCAGTGCCGGTAGCTCTTAAACCGAGGAGCATTGTGATGGTGACGCTTGTTATCACCTCTCGTTTGTAGAGCCGGTTGGGTTCTTCGAACAAGCGGTACACCTCTTCTTCTTGGCGATACAGGACTCTGGGGACAATTAGAACTTGGACACAAAAGTCAGTAGAATGGTCGAATTTGTCAAGGAGTACACATGGGCTTACCCCGGATCCGTGACAGACCCACATTCCCGATGCAGCTGGGATCACCCACTGGAACTTCCCTCCCTTCCTGAAATCTGGGGTGCCCTGTATGCATGGGAAAAATGTCTTTTAACCTGAACTCGAAAGATGGGATGTCGGCTGTAACAATTTCTTTGATGACCCCCTCACCTGAGAGATGGCGTAGAACCCACCTGAATGGCTGGTGAGGGTAATGTTTTGTGTCTGCTTGTCCTCCGCCTACTAACCCTAGAAACAAGATTATACAGAGATACCGTTGCTGCTTTAATTTTGATGGCGCGAGCTTCTCAGGTGATGTCGGGTTGCTCGTTGGCCTCTCTCTTTCCCAGTAGTGGGGCATATGAGTTTCGGGGACGTCCAATGATCCAGTCCTGCAAACAAAGTCTCACAATTCTCATGAGTTTCCCTGTGAAGGTCTGGTTTGATAGATTTGAGTGGACACCATTTAATGTCCCCGTCCTTTTTAACGGCCGCATATCCCCGCCCCGTGAGCACCAATCTCCAACCCTGTTCCCACTCCTCTAGTTCATTTTTGATCACCACCCGTGGGCCTTCCTCTAGCGCCCGAGTGGCCCAGTGTCTCTGAGCAGGACTGTTTGTTTTGTCCCCCCTAGGGAATTGATTTAACGCTAACAGTGCAGTTGCCAGCATGCGCGCCTGGTCACCCGGGGGAATGGCATTGGTGAAGCCTTCTGCCTTTGCTAGCACTTCCAGCTTAGTTTTCAGAGTCTGGTTTGCTCTTTCAACGATGGCTTGCCCGGTGCTGTTGTATGGGATGCCATGCACCAAGGTGATGTTCCATTTCGAGGCGAATGCTTGGACTACCTTTGAGATGAAGTTTGGGCCGTTATCTGTTTTGATCTGTTTTGGAGCTCCAAGCCGTGCCATGGCTGTTAGCCAATGTTGGATGGTCGCTTTGGAATCGGTCTTGAGATGCTGTGTGGCCACAATCATGCCGCTGTACGTATCTACGGTAACCGCGAGCCACGCTCGGGGTTTCAACAGCTGGCATTGTGTAAAGTCTGTTTGACATATTTCTGAGGCTTTGAGGCCTCTGGGGTTGACGCCACTCGACCAGAGTGGCGACTTCTGGCAGTGGGGGCACGTAGCGACGACGTGCTTTGCGTCCACGGTAGAAATCCCGCACCTTTTCGCAAGCGCTTTAGCTCCGATGTGAAGGGATTCGTGCAACTGACGAGCTTCTTTCAGTGTCCATACGCCCTTTGCGGCGGCGTCAGCCTTGTCGTTGCCTATTTGGTAGAATCCTTTGACCGGGTCGTGGCTGTTGACGTGGATGACTGATATGGTGCCTTTCCGTGAATAGAGTGCTTCCTCCATTGGAAGCGTAGGTTGGGCCGCTGGCTGTTTTGGAAGACGATGGAGAAGGCGAAACGCTCCTTGTCGTCTTCGTGCAGGGGAATAGAAAAGAAGCAGTCTTTGATGTCGAGCACTGCACAGGGTTGTCCTTTTGGTATCACAGAGTTCATGGGCAGCGAAGTTTGCACAGGGCCCATAGGCTGGATTCTCTTGTTCACTTCTCGCAAGTCGTGCAGGAGTCGAAAGCCTTCACCAGACTGCTTACGTATTACGAAGATAGGAGTGTTCCATGGACTCATGGAGGGTTCTATATGATTCTTGTGTAATTCACGGCTAACTAACTCAATGAGGGCAGTCATTCGAGGCGTTGACAAGGGCCACCGTTCGACCCACACTGGGTCGGCTGATTTCCAAGTCAGCTTGATGGGCAATGGCGGGTACGCGACAGTGGCCCTTAGAATAAATTTGTCACCCTAACATCCAGCAGGGCTAGGGCATCCCTCCCTAGCAAGGGTGGGCAGTCCGACATCCCATATGCAGTGAGGGTGATAGTTCTTCCTGGTCCTCTCTCGGTGCAGAGGGTTATTGCCACTGGTTGGGTGCTCTTGTGGGCTCGGGACAGCCCTCCAACTCCACCCACCATGGGGGCTACTTCTAGCTTCCATGGTCGAGGCCAACGTATGTCTGGGATGACGGTGACATCTGACCCTGTGTCCACCCAAAAGGGAAGGCAGATGGCCGAGTTGTCGGAGCTGTTGTGGAGACGACACACTGCCCACACTATCAGTGGGTGTTTCCCCACCTTCACGGCGAAGGCCACCCATGGGTCCCGTTCCCATGCTTTCATGGCCAAAGCCACCCAGGGTCCTCAACCCCAGGGAGCTGTTCTTGGTATTCCTGAGGTGCAGATGGGTTCGATTGAGCCATTGGCTGGGCGACAAAGTTGGTCATTCCCTGAGGGGGTGGAGGTGGTGGGCATGAAAGCCCTGTGCCCCATTGAGGGTTGCTGTAGCTGGGCCGCTGCATGTTCCAGGTGGGAGGAGGCTGGATACGGCCCGGCTGCCCCCTCCCTCTCCCGTTTCCCTGATGCCTGGATCTGCATTCCTTAGCTAAATGCCCTTTCTTTCCACATGCCCAGCATGGTCCCCTAGGTCTCCCCTGGCGTGGTAGAGCAGCTGCTGGTGGGCGCCCTGACTGGGGGCAGTTTGTTGCCACGTGCCCAGCTTGGCCACACTTAAAGCATGCCATGACACTCGTTATTGCAGTGTGAACTGCTGCTTGAATGGGAGCTAGGTGTTCTTCCTTTGCAACGTGTCTGATCATGGCAGCTAGATTAGACCCTTGCGGCAGTGATCTTAAAATGTCTTTGGTGGCTGAGTTGCATTGCTGGCGTAGGCACTCTGCCAGCACAGGACTCTTTGCCTCTGAGGGTAATGTTGAGGAGTCCAAGGCAGCCTGTAAACGATCCACAAACTGAGTGAAGCTTTCACTCTCACTCTGCTTTATTGTGGACCAAGGCGACGGTTTGGCTATTACTTTGGAAGCAACACGGATGGCTTCTCGGGCAGCACGGGTTGTTGTCATAACCTCATGTGCCCGCAAGCCCTCAGCCTGTGCCTGAGGGGTGATCATTGTAGGGTCTGTGCCCATTAGCCTCTGTATGCTGGAGCCGTGCAGTGGATGGTCTGCCCCTGTTACCAGGGCCAGCTGCTTAATACAGTTATCCTCCCATTCCTGCTTAAAACGATCATCCCTGCCCCATCAAAAATCATTCTGCAAGTCTGCTTAATATCAAAACGTAACATGTCATCCCCTCCAAAAACGCTGTCAATGAGTGTGCAAACCATGGCAGAATTAATTCCCCTATCTGCAATTGCTTTAATAATTGCCTGCACGTCTTTCGGGTTTACCGGGAAATAGGTCTTTTGATTCCCGCCGGCTCCCCCCACCCGAACCGGGAACACCAGTTTCGCCGACGGAGTCCATTCAGCACACGCTATTTTTATTTTCCGCCAGTCTGTAAGCGGAGTTCGATCTTTCTCCGATATCTCCTTCACCCATGCAGGAGCGCTGTGGCTAGTGACCTTGTATGCCGCTGCTCTCCTTCTGTTAAAACCCGAATCTGAGTCGGAACTCCCCGATCCCCTCTCGAGCTTGGAGCTTGAGTCCGAGTCCGAGCCGGAAGTCGACTGCCCAGACGTTTCCGGGCTGCTCTGCCTTTTTCTCGGGCTCCGACCCCGCCCCTTCTTGCGGGGGTCGGGCCGTTCCCTCCCCCTGAGGTCCCCCTGCCTCCTACTGGGGGAGGTCCTTGCCCTATAAGGACCTAAAGTGAACTGAGCGCTCTGATTGGCCTTACGCTCCTCCGCGGGGGCCGCCCCGTCCCCCCACTCACCAGCGCATGCGTTGTTAAGCAGGCTGACTGCATTTCCGCCCGCCGTGTTTCCCTTTCCGCCCTGAACACGCGGTTCGGCGCCATTTTCAAATGCATACAGAGGGGGTGCGCTTTTATCCACCCCTTCGGGGTCCGGCAATTTCGCCGCCTCCCGCGCTTCCTCCGTTAACCCCCGCCAAAATGCCTGCGCGCGTTCCCCCCCCTCTGATGGTGAAGCGGTCTGCTCGGGGGAATCCGGCGTTCGCGGTTCCGCGGTGCCAATCTGATCGAAGCCCTCCGCGGTCTGCGTTGCCGCACCCACCCCCAACTGCGGCGTGGCTAATAACCAAGCCTGTGCGGCTTTCCAGGTCTCCTGCTCTTCTCTAGCTTTCTGCAGAGCCTGCACGACTCTGCCCCATGACTTTAGAGCTTTCCCTGAGCCTGAGGACATAGTCTCCTCAGCTAAAACCTTTGTACAAGTATCCCATATCTCCGAATGGAGAATATCCACTGGGCTGTCTATCGCCCCCAGCTTAATAAGTCTCGGTATAGCAAGACATAAATCTTTTAGCTTACAATCAATCCCCCATTGAGCATGCATCTGAGTTACGACCTTCGCTATGGCTTCCATGGTCCACGCTGGTCCGGGGGCGTCCCCCGCGCTGCACTAGGCCTGCTGTGCAGCCGCCGGTCCCCTGTCCAGGCGAAATCCCGAACTCCGGGGGGCTGCGATTTTCCCGGGTTTCGGCAGCAGATGTTGCCGTTATGGCGTAGCGACCTGGTTCGGGAGGTCCGGCACGGTGACCCAAGGCCCAGGGTCACTCGGTCCAATGCTACATACACCAATGTGGTGGACAGCAAATGGCGTTTATTGAGGGGTCTCAGGGGTATTTATGGACTGGGCAGTCTGTGTCACTTCCCTCTGCTCATGTCCGGCCGGGTGTGGCTGGGTACGGAGCAACGGTCAGACTGCAGGGTGAGGGGGGCCTTCTTATCTACCCGTACAGCCCGAGATCTTCGGCACGCAGGTCCCTAGCTCTCCACAACAACCATGGCCTTGTGCAAGCAAAAGAAAATCAATTGCAGCTCTATTTTGAAGTGTTGCATGGCGAATAGAATCAACATCAAGCAAAAGGCTAGAAAGCACCATAGAAGTGGCATTGGTTTGCTTCGCAAGCC
This sequence comes from Agelaius phoeniceus, assembly GCF_051311805.1. Classification (NCBI taxonomy): domain Eukaryota; kingdom Metazoa; phylum Chordata; class Aves; order Passeriformes; family Icteridae; genus Agelaius; species Agelaius phoeniceus. Next base: position 20,423,680 of record NC_135301.1, read on the forward strand.
AGCATCCCAACTTATTTAGGGTGGCATGGGTGCCTGCTGCTGCCACCCCTGGAGCCAGAAAGCTACCGACTGAGCTATCCGGGCTGCAGGGCTCCCATACCATGTATCTGATCATTGACGGCACGTAGATCATGCAGGAGACGACACCTGCTAGATCTCTTCTTGATCACAAAAACAGGAGCACTCCAAGGACCAACAGATAGCCGGAGATGTCCTTGGTCAAACTGCTCCTGTACCAGCTTGTGTGCCTGAATGAGACTTTCTCCTTTTAAAGGCCATTGCTCAACCCACACCGGGTCCTCTGTTTTCCATCGGAGTGGGATCGGGAAAGTCCACACAATGGCTGCCCCCACAAAGGGAGATCTGTGGCAAGGACCACCCCCAACTGCGCCAACACACCGCGGCCCAGCAAGACGCGGACACCCCCAGGGAGCGGCACCACAGAAACTGCACAGGCGACAGTCTTTCCCTCTATAATAATTTTCAGCAGAGGGGATTTCCGTGCAAGCATGAGTCCTCCTACTCTTGTGACTGTGGCATTTGCCGCATGGGTGGGCCACTGGGGTGGCCATTTCTGCGTCCCTATGATGCTGACATCTGCACCAGTGTCTAGGAGCGCAACCAGGGTGATGGTTTGACCCTGATACTGGACGTCAATATGTTTTTTAGGACGATGCTTTAAGTCCACTGTTAACTGTCCATTGTTCCTGTGGAACCAAAACTACCTTCACCACGTTGCTGCTTGCCAAGTGGTACAGTCCCTCCAGTTAATTGAGGCAAAGGGATTAATTGAGCAATTCGCAATCCGGCCAGAATAAACAATAGTGGGAATAGTGTTTGTGCCATTATTTGTATTTCACCTGTATAATCAGCATCAATTAGTCCAACAAGAATAGTAAATCCCGACATGCTGGCAGACGAGTGTCCAATCAAAAAAGCTCCCACGGTTTGTCTGCCGGCTGTAACAGGGCCCTTAATCCCCGTTGGGATACGCTGCGGTTTGCAGTCTATTAAGGTGCAGTCTATTGAGGTTTCCAGGTCCAAACCAAGGCTTCCGCTGGTTGCGGGGCAGAGGGAGGAGGCGCTTGTGCTGGGAATGCGCTTGGACTCTGGGCCGCCACTTGTTTACTGACGCTTGCAAGGGGGCAAGGGCAGCCAACACCTGACTCTGCGTCGCCTGCGCCTGCTCCCTGAAACTACTTCCCAAATCTCTTACTGCTTCCACTAACATAGCCTGCGGCCCCACCGGCACCTGAGCCATTCGTTCTAAAGCTTCCTCAACAGTCCAGGTACCAGGGAGTGTGACAAGTATACCCCTAGTGGTGGGATTGCAATTTTGTAGGGCACATTGCTTTAGTAGTGCTCTGTGCATATGTTCAGGGACCCCTGCTGTCTGAATAGCATTCGCCACTCTGTCAATAAACAACCCAAATGGCTCTTCTCTTCCTTGTTTAATTCCCATGTATGAGAGAATACCCCCTGGGGATTTCACCCTATCGACCCCCACACGGGCTAATCTCATAGCCTCCCTCAGCTTCTCGGGCCTGATTAGTGCTTGTGCCTCCATCCTTAGGTATGCCCCTATCCCCATAAGTTCCTCTAAAGTAACTCCATATAGTGGATCTCCTGGCTGTCTCGGGGTAGTCACAGACTCTTGGCATGCAGCCTGCCAGTGAGCATTAAACAACAACTGTTGATGCTGGGTAAGCACTAGCCTCATGAGGCTTTTAATATCCGATGGCAACAGTATGTTTCCTCCCCACAAATAATTGAGCATTTGACGAGTGGGCTCTCCGTGGATACCACACTCACTTACAGTGGCACGGAGCTGTGCCAGCCATTTCCAATCTAAGGTAGTGATAGTTGCTTGCAAGCCTCCAGCAGGATTTGGTGTGTAAACCACCGGACAAGCCACCTCAAGCAAGGCATCAGCAGCCGCTCAGTTGCCTGCAACTATCGCTTCTCCTGTAATCTCTCGCCATGCCTTACGCCTTTCATTAGCAATTCGCACCGTCTCGGGGTCAAGCATTTCCTTTGTTCTTTCCCCACCGTCCTCTCCAGCCGGAGGAGGGGGGGAGGGGGAAATCCCTCGCTGCCAGTGGAGGTGCAGAAGGAGCGGCTTGGGCGGCTGGCACGGAGGCCCCGTCCCCACCGGCAGATACACCGTGGTAGTTGCTGGGGGCAGAGGATAAGAGGACGTAGACGCCGAGGCCCCGCTATTCTCACTAGGAACAGGCATTCCCAATCGGGCGGAGGCTGCCTGAGCTGCCTTCTGCTCTGCCTGGTACTGTTTTAGTGCATTAGCAACTATCCGCCAAGTTTTAGACAACTTTTTTGCAGTTTTACACTCATCTAACACAGCTTCCCACAACTTATCCCCAAGCCTACACCACTCTAACTCCTCAAAGACCTGATTGGGATCTGCAAAGCATCCTTTTGCAACTCCATATGCAAGCAATCCTGGGAGTTCTTTTCCCAGGTCGATACCCTGTAATCCCCGCTTTTGTAAAAAGCATTTAAAAAGGTCATACGCCGCTTGTCTCTCCATTACCTTCTAATTTAGTCGTCAGCGCTGTTGCAGCCCTTGCAAGATGTCGGCGGCGCTTAGTTGGCCCCGAGACCCTTCTCTAAGGTCGCTCGGGGACGCGGAGCCCGGTCTTTTGCCTCCCGTGCTGCATCGGGACCGACACGGAATACTACACTGGACCGTGGCTCACAAGTTCAAGCCCTCTGTAGGGTCCCTGTTCGGGCGCCATCTGTCGCGGTGTGGGAAACTTGGACGCTCAATATGAGTGTTTAGCAAGCTTCGTTTATTGAAGAGAGCATCAGACTTTTATGCACAACAAGTAATAAGCTCATACATATTCTGCAAGCTAAGCAATCTATTGGCTATACTACAATATCAGCTCTTCCTCATACCTTAGGGGTTACATCTTTCTTTTCTCATGTCTCTCTCACTACTTGTTATTGTACTACAACTATGCTCAAGGACACAGTGTTTTGCAGGTGCAGGGACCCAGATTAGCTGCATCCTCCTGATTCTTGGTCCAGAACGTGGCTCCTGTCACAAAGCCATTCCTCCACATGCTCACAATTTTTTGTCTGCTTTTTTTTCCCTCTTCTTTTTCGTTATTTTGTCCTCTGCTGTCCCTGGGGGATACCTCCACTCCCCGGTGGTAGCAGGAGCAGAACTCAATCGAGCTTCCGAAATTGTAGCAGGGCGCACTTTCTCTTTCAAAATCTTCTACAGCCACAGAGAGGAGGTTTTGATCCTGGTTATACAAGCCCCCATTGTGAGAAATGACTACTCACTTTTTAAAGCTTTAAAGGTTTATTATACCTTAACAAAAATACAACAAAATTACAGTGGTGGGAGCCCCCCCTTGGCTGCCAGCCATGTGGCTCATCTTCAAAATGGATGCTTCACCTTTTATATCTCTAGCCCCTCTTAGAGCCTTGTCAGTCAATTCCTTCCTTGCTGTCCAGTGGTGGAGGTCACGTTCTTACATTCTGATTGGAAGTCAGGTGTTACCATAGTAACAAGCCAACATTCCCAAATGTCTGGATTACCAAGACCATCCCATGATAACAATACTGGGGGGGAACACATTGCAGTAACATAACTATATATTAATAAAACTTCTCTGTGGTCCGGTGTAAGACCTGGTGAAGAGAGGGCCCCCTGCTTCCAAGCTGGAGCAGCCTGTCCTTGGAGGACTGCACTCCGTGGAAGAGTGACCCATGGGAGGAGTTTTGGGAGGACTGCTGCTCGTGAGAATAGAGCCATGCTGGAGAAGTTCACGGAGAACTGTCTCCTGTGGGAGGGACCCCACGGTCTCACAGGGGAAGGACTTCTTTCCCTGAGCAGCGGAAGATGATCTTGGGTGATGAGCTGACCAAAACTGCTGCACCCTGTCCCCCTTCACTGTGGGGGTAGAAGGACAGTAGGGCTGGGGGAAAGAAAAGGTGTTTTTAAGGGCTTATTTTACTTCTCATTATCCTCCTCTGACTTTGTTGGTCATAAATCCACTTTGTACCTCTAAGTTGAGCCTGTTTTGCCCTTGGAGTGTTTTCTCCTGGTCCTTAACTCATGAACCCCTCATTAATTTTTTTTCTCTCTGCCCAGCTGCAACAGGGGAGGGTGAATGAGCGCCTTTTGTGGGTGCATGGTGTTTGGCCAGTATCAAACCATGACAACTGTGTAATGGGTGATAGGGATTCTACGTGGGGTAATAAGACATGAGCTAGTTGTATTACAGTGCTCGTCTTGATTTTTCCAGCCTTTTGAGGGGTGTCCCCAACAAATATACATGTCATGTTCTGACTCCACATAAAAACCATGTTTCTAGAGGATCTTCTGGACTTTCTTTACATATTATAACTGTTATCAAATTTCCAAAAACTGGAATGAGACTCCTCAAAACCATTTTTTTTGGTGTGAAAGTGTGTATTATAGATGAATGAGAAGATTGGCTCTCGCAGTTAAGGGATGAATATTGTGTGAATATTAAGAGAAGCTTTATTGATGTATAGTTATGTTATTGTAGTTTTTTGTTTAGATGTCCTCAGTTCTCCCCATAGTCCCCTTCCCTCCCCCTCTACCCCCCCTTCCCCCCCCCGTATTGATGCCACTGGACATCCTGGGTTGTCTAGGACAAGTAGAAAGAAGGGGCGTACATATACCACTTGCATGGGACAGTTGGGAATGAAAAACCTTGTTGCTAAGGGGGGACGTGGCATGACAGCACCTCACCTCCAATAAACAGCAAAGAAGAGTTGAACAACTTTGGGAGGGGCAAGGGTTAGCTGATGCAACTGCTCAGGGGTATAAAAGGCGAAGCATCTATCTTGAAGATGAGCACCTGGCTGATAGTCACGGGGACTCCCAGCGCTGAAAATACTTTTTCCTTATTCAGTCCTTTGTTTCAATTTTTGTTAAGGTTTAATAAACCTTTCAAATTTTAAAAGTGAACAGTTGTTTTTCACAAGGGCATCATTTATTCAAGCATCTGGAAGGGCATGGGGGATCACACCTTCCTAACATGCCCCCCAATTTCTACAAACGTGTTGCTAATATACAGTCACTACATGCATATTATAATTTGCCCATTACCATAAAAACCCTCCCCATGTTCCCCAAGTTCCCAAATTCAGTCCTTGTTTTGGTTGTAGCTGCATTCCTAAACCAGATGTCTCCTCTTTATCTTCCAATGTCCTTGCTTGGAGAAAAATTTCTGCATGCCTTGCTTCTCTGCGAAAGGTCCACAGATAGTGTCCTCTCTGCTAAAAGTTCACAATCACAGTGTCTTTCTACTAAAATCTCATAGTTACAGTAAAAATTGAATTAACCTTTTTGATATCATAACCTTTGAGCAATTGAATAAAGGGCTATTCTCTGGTTGGGATACTGTAAATTTAGACTCTACAAATTTAGCTTCTGCATGCAAGGCAAATAATGTTTTTCTGGACCATGCCCACATTAAATTATTCCGGTCAACTGGCATTGCACACACCTGTGAGGGCTGAATACTGTAATATATTTGGCTTCATATTGATCTATTGTGTATAACAGATTAAACAGTGGATCCTGTGGATCTGTGGATAAAAGTAACATGGCTTGATGTCATTGCATTCCTCAAAGGTGATATTTTCTGGCCCAAGTTCTTTGGTATTTTTGTGGTCCCCCGTCATGGGGAGGAAAGATGAATCTGACTCCATGTTCTTAGAAGGCTAATTTATTATTTTATTATCTATATTATAATAAAGAATGCTATACTAAAATTATACTAAAGAATAGAGAAAGGATACTTACAGAAGGCTTAACAAGATAATAATCAATCTCGTGACTCTGTCGCCAGAGTCCTGACACGGCTGGACCATGATTGGTCATTAAGTTAGAGCAATTCACATGAAACCAATCAAACAATGACCAGATGGATAAACAATCTCCAAACCACATTCAAAAGCAGCAAAACACAGGAGAAGCAAATGAGATAATTATTGTTTTCATTTTTCTCTGAGGCTTCTCAGCTTCCCAGGAGAAGAATCCTGAGCAAGGGGATTTTTCAGAAAATATGATGGTGACACATGTTCACCTTCATTATCTTCAATGGCAGGATGAGGGGGCTTGATGCATGACAAAATTCTCACTTTAATCTTTGGGCATATAAAGTTACAGGACTTTTGATATAATTATAAATTATGAGTGCATTAGGGGGAGGTCCAAAGGTTTGGTAAGCTCCATGCACCATGGGAGTGGCTTCCCAGTCTATCCAAATTCCTCTCTTCTCATTGGCCCAATGTCTAGCTAAGTGCATTGCAGAGGTTACATTGGTCATGTTAAAAATAAAGGATAAGTTTGCTGGTATCATAAAAAGTTGTAAACTTTGCTCAGCAGACTGAGGTAATGCAATACATACACCTTGGTCAAATGCCGTTCCGTATTTTCATGAACCCCTTGAATAGTTCCCATTCAAGGGTTCTGGTGAGTCTCATTTCTAGTGGTTTGTTCTGCTGAGCACATGCACAACATACATATTCCTATGAACATATTATAAATGACAAATATAGTTATTGGCTTTTTCATTTATGTAGTAGCTTTTGTTTTCCAAGTTATTGATCACAAAGATCCTGATATTTGTAATTGCTTTTATCTGCTTTTTAGTATAGTATGATCTGTCAGTTTATGTATGCACCATATAGCTTATATAAATAGTTAATAGTAATTTAATACATATATCTTAGGCTGTAGCATAATATTAAAATAGAGACTATGTGATATTGAAATGCTTTTTTATGTAACTAACTCAAAAAATGGTGTAAAATAGTTAAGTGATTTCCCACATTCAGGGACTATCTTATCTGAAAGACAAGATAATGGAAATAGAAACCAGAGCACTGAGAAAAGAAGAATTTATTGACCCTCATTATCAGGGAGTAAAAATACAACAGGATGGAACAACAAAAAAAAATTGGTTTAATCTACAAGATGGCATAAAGACAAGTCAAAGGTTAAAACCAAGCAAAAGAACATCTAAACTCAAAGAATATGTATAAACTCCTTTTAATATGCATGTACCCCCTGTAATGTAACAGTATATAAAGAACATGCTTTTAAGTTAACAGTGTGCTTTTGGCAGATAGTCAAGCACCCCAGTGCTGGATTTTATCCCTTTTATCCCTTATTAAATGTCTATAAAAATTTCTAAAGAGTGAACTTTACTTTTCACAAACATAACCAACATATTCCTACTATTGTTACCAACAGAACTGAACTACATCTTAAGAGCTTTTACTGTGTTTGCACCAGTTGCTTGAGAGAGGGATTCTGCCGGCACTAATCCTGATCTAACTTCTACCCCTACAAACATGTATTGCTATCCTTCAGATTTGTGAAAAGGTCCTATATAAAATCCACTTGCCATGTGTCTCATAGACCTTTCCCATCACTTTTGTGTAAGGGAGGTTGCTTTAAGAGGCAATGCTCTGGTCTGATTGGACACTGCTCGCATGCAGGTGTGGCACATTTCATGGGTTATTTGCCGTTCTTTACATACTGCTTCTTTATAGAGGTCTTGTACCCCTGTGCGCTGTCCTTTTGAATGCTGTTATGGATGGATAATGAGATGATTGGCTCTCGCAATTAAGGGATGACTATTGTGTGAATATTAAGCTTTAGGTATGTAGTTATGTTATTGTAGTTTAGATGTCCTATGTTCTCCCCATAGTTCCCTTGTCATCATTCCCCAGCCTGGGTTGTCTAGGACAGGTAGAGAGAAGGCGTGCACACATGCCCCTTACCCAGGGCAGTTGGAATGCAAAAGCTTGTTGCTTAGGGGGTGTGGCATGGCAACACCTGATCTCCAATCAAGTTACAAGAAAGCAGTCTCCACCGATAAACAGCAAAGAAGAGTTGACTGACAGACTTTGGGAGGGGCCAGGGCTGGCTGATGCAACCCCCAGGGGTATAAAAGACTGAGCATCCATCTTGAAGATGAACTGGTCATGTGGTATCCATAAGGGCAGTTTCCAGTGCTGCAATTTTTCCTTATATAGTCCTTTTGTTGTATTTTTGTCAAGGTTTAATAAACTTTTTTAAATTTTCAAAGTGAGCAGTTGTTTCTCACAATGCAATCAATTCTAACAATTGGTCCTAAATTTCTATCGGAGCTTTTAGGTTCACTGGGTCTAACCTGACTCATTCATCTGCTTTGTTGATCCAATGACTAGTCAGGGGTTCCGACCTCCTGGTAAGAGACTACCCACCCTACTAGAAAGGTTCTCCCCCCTCCTTTGCTATGGAAACAATTTCCTGCCATTTTTTTTCTGCCAAACAGGGACTCTGTTCACTTCCCAGTCATTTTTACCCCAGAAAGAGAGCCATTCAGTGCATAATTTGAATACTGAAAAGGAGCCAGTATAGATGTATACAGGGGTTGATGCTATGGATTCATGGTTAAACATGCTCCAAATTGCTATCAGTTCCCCTACTTGTGCACTACCTTCTCCTTCTGTTATTTTGTCCTCTGGTTCACTTGTGTTAGGGGCTAGGCTTCTTAAAGGAATTTTTTTCCCATTTGTTGTCATGGAAATGGAAAATGGGCCTTGATTAAGAGACAAAAGATGTAGGTTCTGGGGGTGGGGCGGGGGGGGGGGGGAAGCAGTGTGGGTTTTGGCAGTTTCTTAGCTGGGGGTAGAGCAGTCTTTGCCCAGCTTGGTGGGCAAATGGTTGTGGGTTTTGGTCCTGGACTTCTCCTGCCCAGAGGACTTGCTGCTACTGCTGAACCTTCCTTGCTATTTCTCCTTATTATTGGTTAGCTGCTGCTCTCAAGAGCGGCTGTTGGACTGGGAGTTTTCAACACCCGCCCTTGCTGGAAGAGACCCTCAGCATCTGCATGGGTGCCTCAGGGACCCTCCATGTCCTCCCTCTCTCTGGAGGGAGCACCTCCTGTCTGCTTACTGGAGCCTCGGCTGCTGCTGACATTGCCAGGACACCACATGGGACATATGAGAGCCAGGGGAAAACCAAAACACACCCCCCTCCACCTTCTCTCTCTCCCTGAGGCTGCCATTACCCCCTGGAGAGACTCAGAACTTGCTTTGGCTGCCCTCTGAAGCTGCCTGTGCAAACAGCGCCCCCTGGAGCCACGGGAGAGTCACTGCAGCTTCTCTGCCTCAACACGAGCTATCAGAACCCCCTGCCAGTTGTGGTCATAACTACACCAAAGGGGGAAAATTGCTTGATGGGATAGAAAAAGGCTGTTAGTTGGTGTAATATATGTTATAAAATAATTCGTGCTAAAGGAAATTAAAAACCACAGCATTTTGTGTACTAAAGCCAGTGTCAGGCAACAAGCAGTAATAGGCTAAGTGATAAGGATGGAGATTCAAACACCAGGAAGATGACTGTCTCCAGAGATGTTTATTTCAAGGGATTTTGTTTTTGTCTGACAAGACCCCAGCAGGGGGTCAGACATCATTAGCAAGATAATATTCACCAGTTCCAGGAAATGCGGCAGCAAGAAAGAAAAACTACGATAATATGCTAAAGAAGAGCCGTTTCCAGAGCCCAAAAGACTGTATAAAACAAACCCCTTAGAAATGGCATTCAGAGACCCACAGGGACTTTGGTGCAACAGAAGCCAAATCCTGGGTTTCCCTGACCCTGATCGCCTGGCTCAGAGTAAAATCGCTTGTGGCTTTTTCCAAATTTATACTTTGATTATTTAATAAATTTCCTTAATTATTAAATTGGAGTATTCATTTATAACAAATTTGGTGACCCCGACATGATCCAACTCTGAGTTTTACGATTTCTCTCCCCATTGGGGGGGAACGCCCTGCTGATTAAAGTGGCCCTGACGGTGCGAGAAACCAAGACACCCTGTTGGAAAAATCGGACAGAAAAATCAGCCAAGCTGCAAGCAAACGAGAGAAAATGAGGTTGGAAGGTCTCGAAGGACTCACAGAGGGGAAGCCCTCTGGAACCTCGGAAAATTTCACTCGTGAAATTCTACATGCACAAAAGAATCCACGCTGGAAGATGGACCGTAAGTACCGCATGGCTGGGTGGGGGTGGTCGGGGGTGTGGGATCCTAAAAGCCGTATTCCGTACTCCCGCGGGGGGGGGGGACGGCTGGTCACAGGAGAGAGGGAATCTGAAGAGAACCCATTGCACAGATAAAATCCAAAACTCGAGGCAGATTTGGACGTCGGCCACAGGAAGGCAAGGGGAGGAAAGGTACACCTTCAGAGTCGGGGGACTGGTAAGCCTACCTTGTCTAGGACCAGGAAGGTCCGGGGAGAGTTGCAGGGCGGAAGAAATAAAAGGGAGCTCTTACCAGATTGAGCGCCGCGAAACGGTTCATTCACTGGACGTTAATCGGTAAATAGAATAAGTGTGTGAATGCGTGATTGATTGATTGAGACGCAACAAAAATTGCGGAGCGAGAGAAGATCTCCAAGTAGTCCATTTCCAGCCACCCGCGAGGGTTCTGGTCATGGACGGAGAGAAGCGATTGAGAAATAATACCATAATACCTCGTGAAATGGGACAGAGGAAAAGCAAACCTCAAGGGGGAATCCAGGAAAAACCCCTGGGAAGAAAGGAAAGCAACATACCAGATATTCCCCCAGAGAGCCCCCTAGGTTTTTTGCTGGAAAACTGGGAGGAATGTCCTTCAAGAAAAGGAAAATCGAAGGAAAAATGATCCATTTTTGCATGGATGTGTGGGGAGGAAAAGAGATTAGGAGTCATTTGATTTGGCCTATGTTCGGGACATTTGAGGAATGGATGTGTCAAGCCCTGAAAACTTATGTAAATAGTAAGGAACCGCAAGATCAGGAAGAAAAAGAGTACGTCAAAATCTGGGTGGGATCAGCAGTTCAGTTATTCACAGTAAAAATCAGAAAAGGAACAGGAGCTCAGGGTGAATCGTGGGATCCCTTAGACTATTTACCACCTCCATATATAATACCAGCACCCCCACCCTTGCCGACATCACAGCCGCTTCAAGCCCCATATCCGATTCCTGTACTCCTGTCTCAGCCTGTGCAGCAGCCCCAACTTCCATTCCAGCCTGCAGGGGCTACGGGGCCAACTGCTTCCCCCGAGGCTGTTTCTTCTCCTCCTGCGTGAAGAACACAGAGTAAAACAAAAGAAAAAATTAATAACGAAAGCAGTGAGAGTGAAGAGGAAGGCAAAAAGGGACACAGTCTACTCCCACTGAGGGAAGTCCCAACAGCCCGGGTGTGTGTGTGTGGGGGTGTTATTGGTTATGGAAATGTGCCTCTTAACACCGGAGATATCAGAGCCTTCAGAAAAGAGATGGGCAGTTTGATGGATGATCCCCTGGGGGTGTCAGACCAGTTAGACCGGTTTCTGGGGACTAGTGTCTTTACCTGGGATGACATGCAAGCCATATTGAGAATTTTGTTTACTACTGAGGAAAGAGAGATGATAAGACAAGCTGGCATACGAGAATGGGAACACCGGAATCCCCAAGATTTACCCGGGGACCAGAAATGGCCAAATCAAAGGCCCGGGTGGAATGCTCAAACAGAGGAGAGTCGGTGACATAGGGTCGATTTAAGAAACATTATCATACAGGGGATTCGGGAGGCTGTACCCAGAGGGCAGAACATTAGCAGTGTTTAGAGAGTGCCAGGGGAAAGACGAAACTCCTACCAAATGGTTAGAGAGATTGAGAAAAGGTTTGCAAATGTATTCAGGAGTTGATCCAAATTCACCCATGGGGAGGTATTATTAAAAACAAAATTTGTAGGGAAATCTTGGGGAGATATACGAAAGAAACTTGAGAAACTAGAAAACTGGTAGGAGAGGGGATTGCAGGAATTATTGAGAGAAGCACAAAACGTTTATATGAGGAGAGATGAAGAAAAACAGAAATTAGATGCACAAGTACTAGTGGCAGCAGTGAGGGAAGTGCAAAAACAGGAGCAGCGTCCCCAAAGCCACGTGAAGCCAACACAAAAAGGGCAGCCTGTCCCGCAAAAAGGAACATTTGAGAACACAAAGGACGAATGCCCCGAGTGTTACTACTGCAAGAAAAAAAAGACATTTAAGGAGAGATTGTCGAAAAAGGATACATGATGAGAAGGTCTTTCAAGAAGATTAGGGTTGTCAGAGGCTTTTTATTTTAGGGACCAGGACATCTAAAGAGCCCTTGATAAAACTAAAAATAAGACCCCAAAAAGAAGAAATAACTTTTCTAGTCGATTCAGGAGCAGAACATTCCACGGTTCAGAAACTGCCAAAAGGATGTCTAAAAAGCCGGGATACAATAGTGGTAATAGGGGCTAAAGGGGAACCATTTAAAGTAGCAGTTATTAAAGAAGTAGAAATAAAATCAGAAAATAAAATTTGTTTAGGGAATATGTTATTGGTTGAAGAAGCAGATTATAATCTGTTAGGGAGAGATCTAATTGTAGCTCAAGGAATAAATTTGAGAGTACAAGGACCAGAGCTAGTTGTAAGTCTATACAGATTAACTGAGGAGGATGAGAGTAAAATCGATCGCAAGGTCTGGTATACCCAAGGAGAGGCTGGAAGGTTAGAAATGGAGCCTATTTCTATTGAAATAGACCAGAGGACCCAATCAGAATTAAACAGTATCCCATTTCCATGGTGGGAAGAAAGGGATTAAAACCTGTGATAGATGAATTAGTAGAAAAGGGAACTCTAGAGCCCTGCATGTCAAGACACAACACTCCTATCTTAGTTATACAGAAAACTGATGGAAGCTATAGGCTTGTCCAGGACCTAAGGGCTGTAAATGAGAGAACAAAGACGTTTCCCTGTAGTAGCAAATCCATATACTCTTTTGAACCAAATTTCCCCTGAAGACACTTGGTATAGCATAGTAGACTTGAAAGACTTATATAACTACATATTAATTATTAAACTTATATTGTTCTATTGTATACATTGATTTCATCCAAGCATGGATCTTTGTAATTTCCATCAAACCCCCCCAAACATAATTTCTCATGATTCTTGTTACGATTAAACAATAATTATATCCAATTACCAAACAGTTGTCGCATTTAACAATCATATCATTTATCATAGTCATTAAATGATTATACAGGTGCAGTTTCACATGATCCAGTAAAGCCTAACATTTTCCCAGGGCCTACCAGGCTCAACCTTTTTCCAATTCCCCTGAATATCCCATGATTTTATAAACATTTTATCCTTATACTATCACAAGTGTCAGAGCTGAGATTCTTCTGCAAGCCACAGTGAGGAAAACAATAGATCAGAAATTTCTCGTGGGTAAGGAAAAAAGACCAAGTTGAAGATTGGGAGAAACATAGGAAGATAAAATAGGCAGGAAAAAGAGAGAGGGAGAAGCATGCCAGAGCATTTGTATGAAAGGGGGAAAAAAATCAAAGGAATTTTTCCTCTGCATGATTTAGGTCCTTTAACTGATGCTTTAAATAAGTTCCAGCTAGAGAATACTTGTCTTTTCTTTATGCTTGTGACCCAGAATGCTATTTTAGGACTTAGGCTATTTTTTTGGCATGAGATGGAAAGGGAAATGAAAAAAAGATTTTGCCAAAAAGTTTCAGTTGACAGGAAATGGATGCTTTCCCCAAATATTTCTGACTACCTCCATTCAAGAATCTTAGGTCATCTTAGTTCTGTTTATTACTGTACTACAGTGCTTTCGGACAAGAATCATTATATTCCAGAAGATGCATAGGTGCAGAAAGGAAATTTAACTCTTATGTTGATGCCTTGTGAAGGCTGACTTAGAACAGAGACTAGACGGAGCTAAAGAATAAAGTAGATATTTATTAGAAGGCCTCAGTGGATACAGCTTGGGCAGCACAAGAGCCCAGCCAGGGCTACACCCAAGATGAACCCAAAATGGTCACAAAATTTACAACTGGTCATGGGGTCTCACACTTTCATAAGTTCTGGTCCATTAGCACATTGGAGTTAATTGTCCAGTTATAGCTTTAGCTTACGAAGTCCCATCCTTCTTGTTTTTCCACCATTGTTTATACTCTTGGGCCTGAAATTTGGATCATTTGTCCTTGGTCCCCAGCTAGAGAAGGAATTGTTTTGTCTACCTACTTTGTGAAGAGAGCTTACTATCCCCTAATATGAAGCTCAGAAGTACACACTAAAGCAATGCAGAATATGAAAAACACAAAAGCTAAAACCTGAGGCACCAGTGTGTTCTCTCTGTTGGAGAAGAGTCTCAATAAGATGCACAAAAATGGAAAAATCTGGGTTTTTTCAGGCATATATGTTTATGAAGTGGATGTAAATTCATATATATATTCTAAGAATATTTATAAATGCCATTTAATACTAAATTTCCAGGTGGTGATACTAAAAGGGCTTACATTTTAATGATAGAGTTACTGTCTATTTGATGATTAATGGGAATAGTTCTTTATAATCCTTCCCTTGCTGACATCAGTAACTTTCATCTTCTCCTGGTTGTACTGGTGGCTATACATTAGTTATGAAAATAAGGGAATAAGTTTTAGGGATATGTTGCAAATAACCAGATTGGTAGTTCTGGTTCCATTTCTCATTGTCTAAGAAGAATTCAGATTATTTTTGGAATTTTCTTAGACCCCTGACTAGGTTAGTTATTAGTCTTTGATTGACCCAGTAAATTTTAGGCTACTAACCTTGACTACTGAATGTAAAGGAGAAAGACACAGAGTTTAGGTGGTTCTTATGTCAGCATCTTCTCAGTAGTAGGAGATTTATGTTCTCAAGTTTGTGACTTCAGCTACCAGATTATGCTCACTCCAAAAGAGGATGAGAAGGTTGGTTCCCTAAATGGTGAAATAATTCTTCCTGCTATTTGTGACTATGTTGTATTACTGATGTTTATTACAGAAAGTTTGATTAAATTGCATGCACCTGGTCTTGGGGAAACAGAATATTCTTCAGTCAATAGCATGTGGGCTTTTATCAAACTGAAAGGGTCTTAAAGGACTGGAAACTTAAAATGCATTAATTCCTGCTAGTTCCAGTTCCATTTTTAGGCTCAATAAACCAAATGTTAAACCTCCACCAATAGGGAGGGAAATTTGATTTTACTGCCTCCTTTTTAGAAAGAAGCTAATTAAAAAGTTCCACCAGGATCAGAGCAGGCTGTAAAACGAGAGGAGCATCATGAAAAAGACCAATCCTATCCTCTTAGTATTACTATTAGTAATTTGACTTGAATGAAATGTGTCAAATCTGTGTTCCTGGGTATCACATCAGTAATAGGTACTTCAACTGCTGTACTTCTCTCCTAAAGCTAAAAATATAATCCAGATAATCTTGACTCCACAGTCACAATTCACCCGGTGATGTTGACATGTGAAAGAGGAGCAGAAAGTGCACCTGCAAATTACTTTGTCTATCTAAATTACCGATCACTGATTTCCTGTAGGTTTAAACAGGTCAGTTACCCATATCTTTCAGAATTTTTGGTCATGTTTTTCTTGGGATTCTTTTAATCTTTCCCCATTAGTTCAGCCTCTGCTCTCAATCCTTTTCTTACATTTTAAGTACCTTGATAGCCTGGAAATGTGTTGTTTTCATTTATCATATCATTATACTCTTCAAAAGGTTGTTTGCCTCAAGTCTCATTTATGATGATTTTCTGCTAGTTTATTCTCAGATGCCAGAAGGTATTTTGTAACAACAAGTGCACAATCCCATAGCTTGCTTTTCTTTTTATTTGGTCTGTCTAAAAAATTGAATGACTGAACACCTCAGACAGGAATTTCTGTCCAGAATATATTTCACTTGAAGGGCATTGTCCTACGGTGACTTTATGATGCTTGTATCCCCAATCGTCTGTTCCCTTTATGCTGGATATTATATTCTGTGCCTTCAAGACTGGTTCTGAGAGCGAAGGCAGGGAGAAGAAGAAGCATGGAGTTTGTTATCAGAGACTGCACTCACTCCTCCACATTCTGCCCTGGACGGTGTTGTCTGGGCACAGATGGAGCAGAACAGAGCCCTCCTTTGCTTTTTAGTTAGTTTAGCTAGCTGAGGCAGAGAAGTTTTCCCTGGACTGTTTTTTCTTTCCCTTTTCCTGGAACAGTTGGAACCTGCTCTGGACTGAGGACCCGGGGGGAGCACCGAGAGCTTGCACTTTGTGGCCCACCGAGGCCTACTCTGGGCAGCAGCCTTTCCCAGTGCTGGAGGGATTGATAACAGAGCGACCACCCGCAGGAGAGACTTTCTGAATTTGTCATCTCTTCAAAGCAGCGAATGAGTTTTATCATTGAGTATTGTTCATTTTGTGTGCTGAAGAGTGCTTTGCCTGTTAAATAAACAAGTTCTTTCCACTTCTCTCCGAGGAAACTTTTCCCAAACCAGTTGGGGGGAGGGGCCATGCATGGGTTTGCTTTCTGGGAGGGGGGCTTTTGGAGGTTTTCTCCCTGTTGGGAAGGATGAAAATTTGACAAGAAAGTCTCACAGATATGTATGCTTAGCAGAAAGATTTTTAAATGTTGAGTCTGATGAAGGAATAGAGATGGAAGCAAGTTTTGATATAGAAGAAAAGAATTGCTGAGCCAGTCTTACTGACTAACCAAGGAGGCAAAGGGTATGTTAGTCAGAAGGGGGTTTTATGACTTATAGCAAAGGATAAACCCACCTCAAACAAGAAGATGTTTTTACCAAGCAGAAAGATAGCACAGGTAAACAAGTCAGCAAATGTTGCAAGTAGAAAGAAGGTCTCAGAATTTTCTACTGCAAGAAAACTGAAAAACAACTTCTAGCTTAAACTGTAATGTACTAACTTTTAGTGATTGGAGAATAGTAACATGAATATGGTAATTATAGTAGTTATGATAGGCTATAGATAAAAGTTAAGGTATAGATTGGTTCTACTGTATGAAGATGCTAAGCAAAGAAAAGTATATAATGCATTGTAACCAAAACCAAAGGGTCTTCAGGCCTGCCTGCAGCTGGAGCTGACAGCTGTAGGCACAGGTTCTGTCGCCCACGACCCTGGACTGCTGTAACCTCTTTGATGGAATAAACTGCATTTTGGAGAGTCGCCTGGAGTCCCGCATCCCTCATTTCGGGTCTTACAAGTGGCGCCCTATGTTTTAGTGGGCAATTTTGGACTTCTTGGCAGTAAGAGACCACCCGGTGAACTTAAGAGAGATTCGGCACTTTGAAAGAAACGTGACCGGGGCCTGGACACCGTTGCTGCTGGACAGTACATGGACCGGAGCTCAACTTCGGCATCTGCTGCGGAGGAGGACAGCAGGTCCGCACCAGGTAATTATGGGGCAGAATATATCTGCAAATCAGAGGGATGTGTATCAACATTTAAAATCTTTAATTGCATCAAGTCCAAAAACCTTGCCTAAGCAAGAGCTCAAAGAGCTTTTAAAATGGACTATAACTCATATCCCAAATGCTGACTCTGAAGCCGTCTATACCAGAGACTTTTGGAACTCTGTGGGGGTTAAATTGTATAATGCTATCTCCTGGTGTGACAAAACAGCACCGGAACTTCTCCCCGCTTGCCGAGTCCTTGTAGAAATCTTTGCCGTGAATCCCAAGCCGCCGCGCTCCTCCCCCGCCCCCATGCCACCTGAACCCTCGCAGCCGCGTCCCTCCGAGCCGGCCCGGCCAGCTTCTCATGCCATGAGAAAAGCGGGGGAGGGGGAGAAGATTACAGCAACTACCAAGTCAGTAGGAGAGGCAGACGAAACTAACGGTATCTCGGAGAGAGAGGGGGATTCCTTTACTGTAAAGCCAGGAAACGCCAAAAACCAACTAAAATGGTTTCCACATAACCCCAGGGCTTGTCCCAGGAATGGAGATCTTTCAAAAGAGAAGCCAAGTCCCGGAGACCCTCCGGCACTGCTTGCTAGCTCAGAAAATTCCTCGAGGGGGGAGGATCATTTTCAATTAACAGACTGGCAAGAGATAAGACGCCAGATCTGCAAAGATGAGAATCTTGGTCTTTTAGCTATGCCTGTGATTTTTGGACAACAGCCTGGCAGTCCTAGAACGTGGGCTCCCATCCCCCCTCACAAAATAAAAGAAATCAGAAGAGCCGTGAGA
Organism: Agelaius phoeniceus; assembly: GCF_051311805.1. Classification (NCBI taxonomy): domain Eukaryota; kingdom Metazoa; phylum Chordata; class Aves; order Passeriformes; family Icteridae; genus Agelaius; species Agelaius phoeniceus. The sequence continues at coordinate 20,441,756 of NC_135301.1, forward strand.
GATAGTGGGATATGCTCCCCGTACTTTAAACAATTGCTGAAAAGCACCCTGGAAGGGCATACCCTTACACCGAATGATTGTAAAAATTTTGCTAGCATGATTCTCATAGACTCACAGTATATGCTCTGGGAACTCAAATGGAAAAGAATGCTTGCAGAAGTATTGTCAACTTACAGGCAAAGCACTGATGCAGATCTTCATACCCTTACTATATCTAAACTCACCGGGGAACATCCTGATGATAGGAACAAAGATCAATTGAATCTACCCAGAGTAGCATTTGATGACATTAAGAAAATGGCTCGAAGAGCTTTTTTACAAATACAGCCTGCAGGGAAGTTTGAAAAAGCATATAATCTAATTAGCCAAGACTCATCCAAGCCTTTTACCATGTTTGTAGACCGAGTGCTTCAAGCAGCTGAGAGGCAATGCAGTGATGATATTGCTCATCCAGTTATGGTACGTGATATTATTGAAAATAATGCAACTGAAGAATGCAAATGAGCTATCAAAGCCCTCGGAAAAGATAGACCCACGGTGCCTGAAATGATAGATGCCTGTAATAAGACTGGGAGCCCTCAGCATGTGGCAGCTATCCAGGCAAATGAGCTAGGAAAGATTCTAGGAGAAAACATTAAAAGAGCTCTTGCAGCCCAAGCAGCACAAATAGAAGCACGAGACCAAAAACTTATGAAAATTTTAGCTGCTCTTCAATTAAATTCTCAACAACTGAATAATACTGGAGCTGTTGGGAGAGCTTCTGTGGTCCCAGGGCTCTGCTATCTCTGTAAAAACCTGGCCACATAATGAGAAATTGCCCAGAGGCGAAAAGAGAGGCACAGTCATCTGATCTTTGTCCACAATGTAGAAAAGGAAGGCATTTTGTTAAACAGTGCCACTCTACATATGATATTGATGGGAACCCAATTCCAAAAAACTTCAAAATCAGCACACAGCGCCACCGTGCAACGACACAAATAGTGGTACCACAGATACCCGAGAACACCCCAGGGGTAAGATGTGTGAATACCCCAACTCCAAAGCACTACACTTCATTGCCAGCCAAATCCCAGGAAGCGACCCAGAACTATTACCCCCTGGGTCCTGGTGCACCTTGGCAACCTCTAAACCAACAACCTTTTTAAAAGACAATTGCTATGCTTACATTTCAACAGGAGTTACTGGAACCTCACAAAAAAGACAAGACTTTCTAGTTTTTGGTAAAGAGAGGAACAGCATTCTTGGACTGCTTGTCTTACCTTGTGTAATATCTGTTGATTGCAATGAAGAGTTATTGGTGTTAGGTAAAGCCTATGATCCCCCACTGCATATTCCTCCTAGAACCCCTATAGCTGTTGCTATAGCACTGCCTTTGGGGACTACAGATCAACTGCCACCACACTGTTTCTTGGTTGCTCCTGAAAATCTTGATGTTTTTTGGATTCAAAAGATTAATCATCAACGGCCACTGTTCACTAGTGAGTTATCAAAGGGTGGAGCTTGGGTTGATATCTCAGGCATGGTTGATACTGGAGCCGATGTTACTGTAATATCTCATTCTCTGTAGCCAAGAGATTGGAAGTTAATAACTCCCTCAGGTGCTCTCACAGGCATCAGGGGTTCCACTCTGTGCTTGCAAAGTGATTCTATGGTTAAAGGACCAGAAGGGAAGAAAGCATTGATCCGTCCCTATATAGTGCAGAAACCCATCACGGTGTGGGGAAGGGATTTGCTTTCTCAGTGGAGGGCAAAAATTGAAGTGGGTTTTTAATAGGGGTCTGTCATGGTTTGACGCTGGCGCAATGCCAGTGCCTTCATGAAAATACATTCTCTCTGGTGTCTGCTGTGAGATGTGACCAGGAATAGAGAAAAACAAGCTCTAACTTAGGAATAAAGAAGAGAAAACTTTATTAACTTACAACTATATGTAAAAAGAAACACACAGAAAGAATGAAAACCTTCCAAAAAACATTCCTCCTCCCCCCACCAAATTTCCAATACATCCATCCCTCAGATCACCAACTCTCAGTCCATCACCACCCTTTAGATAATCAATTCTCAGTTCATCAAGGAGTGAGGAGTCTTTCTTGTGAGTGAGGAGTCATAGGCTTCCCCTGGAAACACAGTTGAGACCTCTTGTGTTTCCTGTCACACGTGGCACTGCCCGGAGATCATTTGCTATCGTGACATCTTCTTTCTATGCTCAATGCTCTCACTACTGCGCATGGACTAGAGCTGCTTCTAGGGTTTTCCTTTTAAGGGTGCTTTGTCCAGTTCTAAAAAGAGCACAGTCTCTCACTTTCAGGACACCTGTTGCCCCCAAATTCACCCCCTGGGGCCGAGGAGTCTTAAGAACAGAGATCTTGTCCTCTACTGAAGATCGAGGGCACCAACTACCACCCTCCTCATCCGTTGTCTCTGTTCATGCACTCCCATAACATCACTGCACTCTCTTGGCTCTAAACCATTGCCTCCCCCCCTAAATGCAGTCTCTGTGTCACAGGAAAAAATGGTTCTGTCCATGGCTATACAAGAAAAGTCCAGCCAAAGGCCATTCCATCACCTCCGCCCACCCAAGATTCTTCTCAACTTCTCTCGTGGCCCATTTCCTCTTATCTCGTCTCGATCTCTCTTCTCATTCAACTGCAGGAGGATCAGCATTTGTAAGGTTTCCATCGTCTAAGGAAAGGGTTAAAAATCTCAGTCTCTGCCTGTCCAGAACTCCCATGTTTGCCCTGCCGGGCACCTTTTCGACACACTCCCCCCTTCTCCTTCTCTCCGGTGCTATCAAATTTCAAGGTGGCACAGGCACCGGCTCTATCTCTCTCTCTCTCTCCTGGGGGGGGGGGCGGGGGCCGGGGTGGCTGCCCGATGACTCTCTAATGTTCTTCCACCCTTCCATCTTCAAGGGCTTCTTCACCTCCCCTCTCTGTCCAAGGCCTCGGCCTACCTCACCCAGCCACATGGCTTCCCCTCCCCCGCCCAGCCGGCAGCTGGGCAGGGGAGGTCTGAACCTTTCACTGACTGGAACCAAGAGAAAGTTTTCCTGGGAGTTCTCTGCTTTTAACCCCCCATGTTCTCAGAGGCATATCCATGTCCCCAGTGGCCACACCAGGTGCCAATATTAAAATCTGAGCACCTATTGGTTTGACCACAGCATCCCAAAAAACTCACTTCCTCTCAAACCACGACAGGGTCACTGAGGCACTCACCACTCTGAAGCTGACTTGGAAAACTAACACCCCTGTCTGGGTGGACCAGTGGCCCCTACAAGATGAAAAACTGAGTGCCCTCAAAAAATTAGTGGCTGAGCAGTTACAAAAAGGCCACATTAAACCCACTACCAGTCCCTGGAATTCGCCCGTGTTTGTGATCCGCAAGAAAACTTCTAACACCTGGTGGTTGTTACATGATCTTAGAAAAATTAATGCTGTAATTGAAAAAATGGGCCCACTCCAACCTGGTCTGCCTAACCTTTCCATGATTCCAAGAGACTGGCCACTTGTTATTCTTGATCTAAAAGACTGGTTTTTTAATATTTCTTTCCACCCAGACGATGCTCCTCACTTTGCCTTTTCTGTTCCAAGTACAAACCTTCAGGAACCGCTTCAGAGGTATCATTGGCTTGTACTTCCTCAGGGAATGATTAACTCGCCCAGTACTTATCAATACTTTGTAGCCCGTGCTTTGTCTCCAGTCCAAGAGCAGTTTCCACAATCAGTTATTCTTCATTACATGGATGATCTGTTCGTTGCAGCACCAGCACAAAAACAAATGGAAAAAACTCGCAACAGAGTTGTCACTGAAATAAGGAAAGCTGGACTGGTTATTTCCGAGTCAAAAATACAGGAGACTGCTCCCTGGAAATATTTAGGCTGGAAGCTGACAGAACAATCTATCAGGCCTCAGAAGATACAACTCAGAACCAGCGTTCACACTCTGCAGGACTTACAACAGCTTTTAGGGGAAATTAATTGGATTAGGCCTGTTCTGGGAATCACTGCTGATGAATTCGCTCCACTTTTTGATTTGTTAAAAGGAAACAATGACATTAAATCCCCCAGATCTCTTACTCCTGAAGCTAGCAAGGCCTTAGGAAAATTACTGATGCTCTGCAAAACAGACAAGCACATCGTTATGCTCCAGATAAACCTTTTTTCCTTGCAGTTCTAGAAGAAATGCTGAGACTGTATGGCCTCATCTTCCAGTGGGACTCTTCTCAAAATTATCCTTTGTTAATAATTGAATGGGTTTTTCTTTCTCACAGGTCACCAAAGACAATCTTCACACCTTTAGAGATGATTTCTCAAATTGTCATTAAGGGCAGGGCAAGGCTTCTTGCCATAGCAGGTTGTGAATTTAAAATCATCTATTTACCTATGATCAAATCCTATTTTGATTGGGCCATGCAAAAGTCAGATTTACTGTATGCCTTGTTAGATTTTCCAGGTGTTTGCTCTATTCATTATCCAGCACACAAACTGATCAAAGCTAAATTATGCTACAAAGAGAAACCCCTTATCAGTGAAGAACCTTTAGATGCAGTTACTCTCTTCACTGATGAGTCAGGACAAACACACAAGGCAGTAGTTACATGGCAAAATAAAAACACTAAATCCTGGGAACAAGACATTCAAAAGGTCGAAGGTTCTCCTCAGATTGTTGAATTGGCTGCAGTTGTAAGAGCATTTCAGCTCTTCCCAGAACCTTTTAACTTAGTCACTGATTCAGCATATGTTGCTAACATTGTTAAGAGAATTGAAGGGTCTGTTTTAAAAGATGTTAGCAATGATAAGTTGTGTCTTTGGCTTACCTGTCTTTATCAAATTTTGTTACACAGAACTAATCCTTACTTTGTTGCTCACATTAGAGCTTGCTCTGGTCTCCCAGGATTTATGGCAGAAGGGAATTCACTAGCTGATGCATTGGCATCAGCAGCGTGTGATGAGGGAGCTGCAGGAGACAGTAAAGATTGCACCTTAAACAGACCATCCCCAAAACTATAAATTGGTCAGCTTTGTATGCAATTATGCAGACCCCCTATGGAACTCCTTCTGAGTTTTTAGATCTCCTGAGAGACGCAATGTGCCGCTATACACCCTTAGATCCCGGACCCAAGGTAGGGATACAGCAGCTAGTAAGTTTATTTTTAGGGCAGTCTACGGGAGACATCAGAAGAAAACTTCAGAAGCTCCAGGGACCAGAAGGAAGGAATTTAGAGGCCTTGTTATGTGAGGCATGGAGGGTTTTTAGCAACTGAGAAGAAGGATATAAGCAAGGGATGAGAAAGTTAGTAGCAGTAGTAAAAGAGGAAGGGAAAGGAAAACATGGATGGGAACCATCTAGGCAGAGACTGCCCCGATTGGACAAGAATCAGTGTGGGATTTGCAGAAAATTTGGACACTCGAAGAATGAATGCCCTGAACAGAGAAGAAATGGGAAAGGGAACCAAGGAAGGGAGGTGGTGGTCGCTCATGTGAAAAATGACTGAGGGGGACTGGGGGATCTCACCCCAGGAGATCTACTGGTTATAAAAATGGAACTGGGGAAGGAGGGGAAAGAGGTGGAACTCATGGTAGACATGGAAGCAACATTTTCAGTTTTAAATAAAGCGTTGGTACCAGTGGGGAACGATTATGCTAGGGTAAGGGGAGCAACTGGCCAATCTGAAATAGCATATTTTTGCAAGCCACTGAAATATAAATATGAAAAACAATGGGGCATCCATAAGTTTCTATATCTGCCCAACTCTCCGGAGTCACTCCTAGGGAGAAACTTACTGGAGAAATTACAGGCAATCATTTCGTTTAAAATTGGGGAGGTTACTCTGGAGGTGAATGAGCAAAAATATGCAGAAGTGTTGAGTTTAATATTGACACCTACTGAGGTTAAAGAGGAAATTAGCGAGGAGATACTGAACCAAGTGTTTCTGGGAGTATGGGCTTCCAATGTACCAGGGAGGGCAAAAAATGCACCTCTAATACAAATTAGGCTTAAGGAAGGAAAATAACCAGTTAGAATTAAACAGTATCTTTTGAGAAAGGAAGATAGAGAAGGAATTAGCCCGATAATTGAAAATTTCTTACAACTGGGGCTTCTGAAGGAGTGACAGTCTGATTTCAACACTTGTATCTTACCTGTCCAAAAACCTGATGGGTCATACTGAGTTGTACAGGATTTACGAGCTGTTAACAAAATAACTGAGGATCTCTACTCTGTGGTGGCTAACCTGTACACCTTGTTACCGTGTTTAACACCAGAGCTAACTTGGTTTACTGTTTTAGACCTGAAGGATGCATTCTTTTGCCTCCCTCTCCATGAAGCTAGCCAGAAAATGTTTGCATTTGAATGGCAAAATTCCAAAAGTGGACGAAAAACTCAGCTCACATGGAGAGTCCTACCCCAAGGATACAAAAACTTGCCTATCCTGTTTGGAGAACCACTTGTGAAGGATTTGGAATCCTGGGAAGCTCCACCAGGAGAAGGGAAACTGTTGCAGTATGTGGATGACATCCTAATGACAGAAGAAGGGTGCGTGGCTTGGACTGTAAGCCTTTTAAACTTTTTGGGGCTTTGGGGGTACAGAGTATCAAATAAAAAGGCTCAGGTGGTAAAACAGAAGGTGATCTACCTGGGTTATGAGGTCAGTGCTGGACAATGGACCTTGGGGAAAGAGTGCATAGAATCAATATGCCAAACCCTGAAACCCCAGACCATAAAAGAACTATGAACCTTTTTAGGAACTGCGGGATGGTGCAGATTATGGATTCATTATTATGGATTACGCGTGAAACCTCTGTATTTGCTCATTGCAAACTGGAACAGAGACCTCCAGTGGACAAAAGAAGCCACACAGGCCTTTGATCAACTGAAAAAGGCCCTTATGTCAGCTCCAGCTCTAGGACTTCCAGATGTGAGTAAACTATTCTTTCCTTCTCCCATGAGAAACAGGGAATAGCCCTGGAGATATTAGCACAGGATCTGGGCCCATATAGAAGGGCAATTGCTTATCTCTCCAAGCAGCTGGATGCAGCAGCTAAAGGATGGCCAGGTTGCCTCAGAGCGATTGCTGCCATTGTACTGAACATTCAAGAAGCCCGCAAGTTCACCCTGGGCCAGAAGATGACTGTGCTAGTGTTCCATACAGTATCTGCAGTACTGGAAACAAAGGGAGGCCATTGGCTTTCCCCACAACAGTTCCTGAAATATCTAGCTATCATGGTTGAGCAAGACGATGTAGAGATAGTGGTAACTAACATTGTCAACCCATCTTCTTTCCTTAGTGGAAATCAAGGAGAGCCGATACATCACGACTGCCTGGAAACCATTGAAGCCACTTACTCCAGCCACCCAGATTTGAAGGATACTCCTTTGAATGATGCAGAAACCTGGTTCACAGATGGAAGCAGCTATGTCATCAATGGAAAACGACATGCTGGGTATGTGGTTACTGCATCTGGAGACCTAATTGAAAGAGGACCTTTATCAGCAAGTACTTCTGCGCAAAAGGCAGAAATAATTGCCCTAACCCGTGCCTTAGAGTTATCAAAAGGGAAGAGAATAAACATCTACACAGATTCAAGATATGCATTTGGGGTGGTGCATACTCATGGAGCAATCTGGAAAGAAAGAGGACTGTTAAACTCGCAAGGGAAGAACATTAAACATGCACGAGAAATAATACAACTGCTGGAAGCAGTCCAACTGCCCGAGAAGGTAGCAATCATGCACATTAAGGCACATCAGAAGGTGAGCTCAGAATTGGAAGAGGGAAACAAGTTGGCGGACAGAGAGGCAAAAGAAGCAGCAAAAGGTGAGGTGACAATAGAAGGAGCCTTGATTCCTGATGGCCAAATCTCCCTAGAAGGTAAGCTAGTGTATAATAAAAAGAACAGAAGGCTAATTGAGGATCAAAAGGGAACGTATAACCAGGAGGTATGAGCTGTTACCGCAGAGGGAAAACTGATTATCCCCTCCCATTTACTATGGCCATTAGTAAGAGAGGAACATCAGAAAACACACTGGGGAATTGACGCTTTGTATAGTTATTTGATTGGAAAGATCACTGCCAGGAACTTATATGCCACTATCACTCAACTGGCCTGGCAGTGTGAACTTTGCCTCCAGACTAACTCTAAGAATACCCCTAAACCAAAACTTAGCCAAATTGGAAAGGGCCATGGACCTAGCCAGCAGTGGCAAATTGATTTTTCAGAATTACCAAGAAAAGGGAGGTACCGATATTTGTTAGTACTAACAGATACCTTTGCAGGATGGTCAGAGGCCTTCCCCACCAGGACTGCCAAAGCCCGGGAGGTAACCAAGGTACTGTTGCAAGAAATAATACCACACTTTGGAGTACCAGCCACAGTATCCTCAGATAGGGGACCACATTTTATTTCAAAAATAGTACAACAGATCAGTCAGCATCTGGGCACAGATTGGGAACTTCACATGCCATACTGTCCCCATTCAAGCAGCCAAGTTGAGAAAATGAATCATTTGATCAAGCAACAAATTGTGACACTAGGGCAAGAGGTTAATTTGCCTTGGCTCCAGTGCCTCCTGTTAGCATTGCTGCAAATTCGGACTAATCCCAGACCTAAAGGAAAACTGAGACCCTTTGAAATGCTTTACCAGAGACTATGTGGTGTGCAAAAAGAGATATCCATGCAAATTGGGGAGGAAAGACTGACTGCCCATATGGTGGCCTTAGGTAAACAACTCAGAGAAATTGAAAAACATGTGGCTGGAACTCAGAGCAGAGGGCTAGATGGACCAGTGCATGACATAGAGCCTGGGGATTATGTCTATGTCAAGTCTTTTGCAGAGAAGACCTTAGACCCACAGAGGGAAGGACCATTCCAAGTACTTCTCAACACTTTCATCGCAATTAAGATCAAGGAACAGACTGCCTAGATCCACCACTCTCAAATGAAGAAAGCTCCAGAGACCCCTTGGTCGGCAACACCAGGTGATAACAAACTGAAACTAAAACTCACTCAAACAAAATGAGTACATTTTGGTTGGAAATGTTTAGTAATCTAGATTGCAGGAATTTAATCAAGAAAATTGTTTTGTTTGTAATCATAATTGCAATCCAAGAATTAGAAAATACCTCTAGTCAAGACAATGCTGAGTGGCCTTGGTCCCAAGCTTTTATTTAGTACACTGGATCCATGGGAGAATATTCTGATATAAAAGATTTAAACATATCAACTGTAGTCATGCATGAAAACCAAGTATATGAAAGGCAAGAATGGCAAAAACAAAGGTTATGGTAATTTCAAGGCACTATAGGAGAGGAAATTAGAATAGGATGTTGGATGATTAATGGAACTACTTATAAAAAAGCAATCCAAATTAGTGTTTCAACCACTCCCACAGACAAACACCGGGAGGTTTGTAGTTGTTCAAGTGAATTAGACTGTTGGTATAACTTTATGTTAGTACAGACTGTTGAGGTGGTTTGTCTTTGGACCTGTGATACTATTGTGTCGTGATACGGCGGGAGAAATGCGACACACCATATGCGATGATTAGCAAATCCCGAAGTTTATTGAAACCCCACACATATTTATATTGGTGTTAATGAAGCTTATACATATTGCAAAAGCTGAGCTCATTATTGGTTAAAGCACACTTAGATCAACCACACCTACTTCTATCTTCTAACAATTATTTTGCTTCTATGTTTGCATTCTTCTAACTTTTCTACCTAAGATAACTACATTTTCTGGCAAGCGATTTTCTCCCCCGTCTTCCCGTTTCAGGGAAGGTCACTGTGACCTTCGTCAGTAATTGGGCACTGGTTGCTCAGTTCCCAGCTTGTTTCCCCTATCCTTATCCATTGGTATCACATCGAAATGTCCTTTCCCAGCTAACCAATTATCCAAAAAGCTCTCTACATCTCCCCTGTTTTTCTGTTGAACAATCATGGTTTGATTAAATGCAGTAGTTATCATCTTTCTCACCATATTCTGTAAACATATACAAAAATAAGGCAAAACTAATATTAACAGCAAAACTACAATAGCTACTACAATGCTAATCTTAACAATAAAACGTAACCATGATCCTAAGTTTAAAGATTTGAGCCATCCATCAATACCAAGGCCTGATTCCACCTGTAAGTTCCCAGTTAACCTTCGTAACTCAGAGAGCTGTGAGTGAACAGATTGTGCATGATCAGAGAGATTCATGCAACACATGCCCTCAAATTCATCACAACCATGGCCTTGTGCAAGTAAAAGAAAATCAATTGCAACTCTATTTTAAAGCGTCGCATGGTGAATAAAATCTACATCAAGCAAAAAACTAAAAATTGCTAAAAAAGTTGCATTTGTTTGTTTAGCAAGCCAACACCCTAACTTATTTAAAATAGCATGAGCACCTGCTGCTGATACCCTTGGAGTTAAGAAAGATGCTGCAACTATGGCCGCTGGGGACCAAAACTTTACATCGTCCCGGCAATCGGCCGCAAATGCATGAGCCATTCGTCTGCCTCTACGATGGCGACAGCTCATGTTCAGTATCATGGACATGTTAGGTGTAAGTAGAGACAGCCGTCCAAGTGTACATGGTCCCTGTGCAGCATTGATGGGATACTGGCTCAAGCACGGTGCCTACATATCAGGAAATATCCTGCTGGCAATTTAATAGGGTCATTTGATGAGACTGACGCTCTCTTTGTTGTATAATTGCACCAGGCCGATGCATTTCGGTAGACAGCCATGCTGGAAGTTACAACATTAGAATGGTTCTTGACTGACAGCAGGCTTCTATGGTTAAAATGAATGCATGCATCTGCCATCACTGACCCTAACAACTCTAACTCTTGGGGCTCCTGTGGAGCTAGAGGAAAGCGGGAAATCCATTGATCCCAATTGTCCACACTCATCCTGGCATTGCTGACCTTACAAGTTGGCACATGTAAAGGGCACGGCCAGGGATCTGCTGGTAATCCAACCAAACAAGTTGTGAAAGGATTGCCAGGAGAGGACAGTGACAGGCAAATAGTCTCTTGATTGGTTAAGTTTGACAGGGTGACCCATATGTTAGTTTTGGGCTGAGGTGGGGCCCATGCCTGATGGTCTACACTGTCCCCAAAAGAAGCAAAAATTGATAAAGCAACAACATAAAGTTTCTATCCCATCTTGATCTTCCCAGGCACCCTTTTGGGCCACTCGGCCATCATGTCTGTCACAAACTCTTAAGAGCGTCTCTTTCTCCTTAGCTTCAGCCCCTTTAAGCTTTTCAGACAATCCTCTCACACTTGGTTAGGATCCTGACTCACCAAAATAGGACCTATCACGTTCGACTGTGCCAGAGGAATATTTCTACCACACAAGTGGAAAAAATATACTGTAGCCAAAATACCACTTTTAAAATGAACAAATAGTTTAGATGCCTGATCTGTGTGAAGCCTTTGTTTCAGTGAAGTCTGATGTATCAACGAAGTCTTTCAGCATCTTGGTTAGACACAGGAAACAGAGAAAAATGACACCTATAAAATATTAAGAAATACAAATCAGATGACGTGTTTTAGATCAAATGTTTGAGACAAATAAGCAGTGTAGAATAACTCATGTGCTTGTGAATCTCCTTATGCAAAGCCAGTGAAAAACTTAACACATGAGGGACAAGCTACAGCTCACACTGGTTATTTTCAGAGGAAAAAAATATAAGAAGTGATGGAGAACAGGTGCTTAGAATATTGTGGGTTTGCTTTAAATTGAACAGGTACAAGAAATATGTTTCTGAGTGCAAAGGGACATTAATGCTGTGGTATGATTTTTAAACCCATATTCTCTTTCAGATTAAAATGTAAATTAAATGAGAGAATATTTTAAATGACATATTGTGTTCTCACTTGGACAAAGAAAAAGGATAGCAACTAAGTACAAAATTCTCTTTGTTCGATGTTACAGGAAAAGCTAAGCAACAGTTTTCCTGTAGACTGAAATCATTATTCAAACAATGAAATGAATGTTTTCTAGGCCTCAAACATCAGTGTTTATGTTTTATGTTTTAAAAGTCAATTGATGCTTGAACAGTAGGGATGAATATATTCTTTTTGGTAATTATTTATCAGAATTGTCCACAATAATAATAATAATAATAATAATAATAATAATATGGTTGGAAGTCTATTATATATTTTAGTATCTGTTTTAAGTGGGAGTTTTGTTGGTTTTGTGCAAACTAACATTCAGGTTAAATTATAATTCTAAATGTTACATGACATCCAGTCCAGTTTTCTAAACATATAAATATGTACAATGAGTAACAGTTGTTGAAGTGGAGGAGATATCCATTCCAAGGCCCATATCTCCCCCGTTTTTCTGTTATGCTGAGTAAGTGCACTCAGTAAAAATTTTGGTCCACACCAAACTGTCAGCTGTACAGGGAGATCAAGATCACGTCTCCGAACACTGCCTTGTGTAACACAGTCCAATATCTGCTGCAGTGTCTCACCCTGTTCAGGGGTTATACGAACAGGCTGTGCTGGATCAGTTCTCTTTAACAAAGGTCAAAGTTCATCCAACAGTTCATTGTTCGATTTGCATCGGTGGAAAAGCAGTATACAGCATAATAGAAATCTCCCCTGTAAAATCAGCGTCTATTATTCCAGATAAAACAAACAATCCCATCACTGTAGCCGAAGAACGTCCTAAAAACAAAACTCCCATAGGTAATCCATCAATAATGAGTGGTCCTTTTACCCCAGTTGGAATATTCTCTGGGTGAGCAGTTATCAGGGTCACTGGCCGCTGCTGCTGCCAGGTCCACTCCGAGGGCCTCGGCGGTGGCGGGCTAAAGGCAGGTCGAGCCGAGGAGGTGACAGCTGCTGCTGGTGTCCGGGCGCAGGGAGCTGGTGGCCGGGAAGCAGAACTGCGCCGGGCAGCCGCGGGGCGGGGGGACCTCCCGGAGCCTGCTGCTCCACGGGGGGTGGAAGGCCCGTCCTGCCGCCCCCCCCCTTTCGGCTCGGGGGTCGGGGCGGCTGCGGAGTGGAGCGGGACGGGAGGCGGCCGCGCTGCAGCTGTTGAGTTGCCCAGGGCCAGGGCTGGCACGAGCCTCTCCGGCGGGGCGGCTGCGGTCTGTGCGCTGTGGCGGGGAGGCTGAGGCGGTGCAGGGTTTAACACCGGGGCAGGCGGCGCGAACGGCACGGCTGGAGTATGCGCAGGGGGGGGCCGCTGCCCAAAGCAGGAGCTGATAGCGGCGGGGAGCTGCTGTCTGGAGCGGGAACTCGTGTCGACAGGGAGCCTCTGCTTTAACGTAGATCCCGGTGCCGGCAGGGGACCGCCGTATGGGGCAGGAACTGAAGTCGGCGAGGGGGTGCCACTTAAACAGGCGCTGATGTCAGTGGGGCTGTGTTGCTTAGGGCAGGCGCCGATGGGGGTGGGGAACTGCCGTTTAGAGCAGGAGCTAGTGTCGGCGGGGACCCAAACCAGTCTCTGTAACTCCTGTTTCTTTCACGGGCTGCACTAGTCTGCTGGGCAGCTCTTTCCTCTGTCTGGTATTTCAAGAATTCAGCATGCACGACCCGTCATAAATCTCCCAACTTTCTCGCGGCTTTATCAGCATCTATGAGTGCCTGCCACAGCTAATCCCCAAATATACGGCAGTCTGATAACCTATGCACTGTGCAAGGAGTCCGAAAAAGTCTTTGAGCATACGCACGAGCTAACAACCCATGAAGCTCTTTCTACAAATGTATACCCGTAACCGTACGCTTTTATAAAAAGCTAAGAAATAAATTATATACTGCTTGCCTGACTTTATCCGTGTTGAACGATAATAGCGCGCTTCTTGCAGCCCTTTTCCAGCTTCGGCAGCACGTATCAGCCGGGCCCTGCTTTCAGGTCGCCCGGGGCTCGGCACCTTCCCTTTTTCAGCGGTGCTTATTGCCGTCCTCGGCTGCAGATAGGACCTGAACTCCGCTCACGCCGCCGACCGTGGCTAGTCCCGACGTCCAGGGTCACCATTTGTCATGATACGGTGGGAGAAATGCGACACACCATATGCGATGATTAGCAAATCCCGAAGTTTATTGAAACCCCACACATATTTATATTGGTGTTAATGAAGCTTATACATATTGCAAAAGCTGAGCTCATTATTGGTTAAAGCACACTTAGATCAACCACACCTACTTCTATCTTCTAACAATTATTTTGCTTCTATGTTTGCATTCTTCTAACTTTTCTACCTAAGATAACTACATTTTCTGGCAAGCGATTTTCTCCCCCGTCTTCCCGTTTCAGGGAAGGTCACTGTGACCTTCGTCAGTAATTGGGCACTGGTTGCTCAGTTCCCAGCTTGTTTCCCCTATCCTTATCCATTGGTATCACATCGAAATGTCCTTTCCCAGCTAACCAATTATCCAAAAAGCTCTCTACACTATTGGGCTCTCCTTCAAATTTAAAATAAATGCCACAACTGAGCCTGCTACAACCTATGCCAGCACTCCAGCCCAAACCCAAATCATGCCACCTATGTTGGAACCCAAAATTTATGAAATTGGCCCATATGTAATAAGGAACACAGGCCAACAGCAATTGTTTAATCCAGAATGGTCTCTCAAGCGTGTTGAATTACTAATGCAAACTAGCATCTCTGAAGTCCAGCTGGCCTGCTCTTATTTCCTAAAGACATCTTTTGTGGGTTGGATGACATGGTTGCAAAGGCAAGCGTATGCCAGGAGCAGAATATGACTGAAATATTAGGGACAGGGCTGGGAGTTCTAAACGGAATTGATTCAGAAATATTAATGACTAAATTTGCCACTGCAACAAGTAATCTAACAAAATTAAAACAACCCTTACAGTCATCTTTGTTGTCATTGGGAACCAGTCAGTGGCAGGTTGCAAAAGTGTTACCAAGTTGGGAAAAAGTGGAGGACCAAGACCATAAGTTAATCATAGATGCACTTGCTATGGCTCAGAGTAATGAGCCTTTGGCTTTTAGCTGTATACAGGCACAGTTATGGTTGCAATCAACAGCTGCTTCAATTATAAAAGAAGGAAGTGAAGGAGCCTTTCTGATTAAAATTCGAAAAACTGTCTGGGACAATGCTACTGGTTTTGAAAAGAAATTTCAATCTTGGTTTGTTGGGAGGGATGAAAGTTTGACAAGTAAGTCTCACAGATATGTATGTTTGGCAGAAAGATTTTTGAATGTTGAGTCTGATGAAGGAATAGAGATGGAAGCAAGTTTTGATATAGAAGAAAAGAATTGCTGAGCCAGTCTTACTGACTAACCAAGGAGGCAAAGGGTATGTTAGTCAGAAGGGGGTTTTATGACTTATAGCAAAGGATAAGCTGACCACAAACAAAAAGATGTTTTTACAAAGCAGAAAGATAGCACAGGCAAACAAGTCTGCCAATGTTGCAAGTAGAAAAAAGGTCTCAGAATTTTTCACTGCAAGAAAACTGAAAAACAACTTCTAGCTTAAACTGTAACATACTAACTTTTAGTAATTGGCGAATAGTAACATGAATATGGTAATTATAGTAGTTATGATAGGCTATAGGTAAAATTTAAAGTATAGATTCGTTCTTCTGTATTGAGATGCTCAGCAAAGTATATAATGCATTGTAACCAAAATTAAAGGGTCTTCAGGCTTGCCTGCAGCTGGAGCTGACAGCTGTAGGCACAGGCTCTGTCGCCCACGACCCTGGACTGCTGTAACATCTTGGATGTAATAAACTGCATTTTGAAGAGCCGCCTGGAGTCCCATCCCTCATTATGGGTTTTACATTGGTGGACTTTGGTAAATTTTACCTATGATCCTATTGCTAACATGGCTAATGCCTTTGTACTCGCTATACACAGTGCCACAGTTTATGTTATTCACCCCATTATAGCATTAGGATTAAATCATGATAGATCAGTGCTCTATCCTTCGGTATACAGAATATGGGCACAGAGAGTGGATGAGAAATGGCAAACTGTAAATCTAGAATCCTGTGTTACCTGGGAACAAGGGTTTATTTGTGAAAGCAACACAATTGATGCTCAAGACATGTCTTGATACTGAGCAAAGCATTTGTCACTTTGAGATTCACCCAGATACTAGTCAAAGAACTGTACTTGTATATATTGGTCAGGGCTGTGTATGTTTGAGGACTTTGTGTCCTTTTGTAGAAATAGACAAAGATAATGTAACTTTACTCAGTAATAATCATTCTAACTTTTGTATTTGTAATTTTTTTAAGATTGTAGGATGCGACTTTCTGTATTTGGCACCAGTTGTATCCCACCAGCTAATTAGTGAACCTCACCTGAGCGAGACAATTAATTAAGCATCAGAACTTGTCAAAATTCTAAAAGATATTCAAGAAACTGGGAAGAAAACTTTAATCACTGTCCGTTATGACACAAAAGAAATAAACAAGGTCCTGCAGAGGGTCAAACAGCACACGAGTCACAACTGGTGGGATTCACTTTTTGGATGGTCACCAACTGCAACTGGGATTCTAAATACATTATGTCACCTCATGATTGTTTTATTGATATTAGTTGGTATAAGTTTAGCACTGTCTTTTGCAATACTTATCTGGAATTGGAAGATGCTGCAATGAGTAGCAATACTAACCTCTTTATCCCAAGTACATGGCAAGGCACTGAGAGACACATTGTAGAGATTGGGAAGAAGAATTTTTGTACTAAGTAAAAGAATTTACTTCCTTATAGAAAAAGGGGGGATTAAGACACGGGGTTAGGAATTAGAGGGGTATTGATTAGAAATAGATATTTAGATGATACATTGTTTAATAGTTGCTGCATTTTACTGTGCTAACTGCCTGTAAAGGGAGACGGTATATGTGCGAGAGCAATATGAAAGAATGCAAGGATGTGTGATAAGGGAAGGATGATGTCCATCAAAACAGGACAAAGTTACAAGGCTACCAAGATAACAAGGCTCCTTTGGACCCACAAACCAGATCAAACCAACCCCATGGTTTGGGCTGCAACCAAAGGATCAGTAAGCATGCGCAAGAAGACGGGGTGAGAAGGTGAACTCTGATGACGACCATTTACTTCATCTCATACAACCCCCAAAACAACCTGTGGTAGGCCAGGGACAGGCGCTCGGAAGATCTCGGGCTGTAACGGAAAGTTACAGGAATCCTTCTATCCCCCTCCCCATAGATAAGGATCACCCTTGGAATGTAGCCAGACGTGTAGCCCCCCTAACCTATGCATGCCAGTAACTTTCCACTCCATACTAACCCTAGAAAGTATAGCCAAACCCCTGTCTGACGTAGAGAGACCCCTCAGTCCATAAATACCCTTAAGACCCCTCAATAAAGGCCTTTAACCGTCCACCACATTGGTGTCAGCGTCCGTTATTGGCCACAAGGGATCCCACAAAAGGAGATCGAAGTGCTGGACCCCTGAAACCAGGTCATCGCGGCCTTCACAAGAAGGCAACATAGTGGTGCCGAAACCCGGGATCGGGACGAGTCCGGGCGACGGGAGTACTCCTGGCCAGGGGACAGCACTCAACGCCGGAACGGCCATAACGAAGAAGGGGGACGCCCCAGAGACCCGCGATTCGTATGGAAGCGATAGCGAAGGTCGTAAGTCTGATACATATGCAATGGGGAATCAAATGTGAACTCAGGAATTTTAATCTCGCATTGACGAGACTCCTAGAGATTGGGGTCATTTCTCGACCCATAGATATATTACACCCTGGGGTGTGGCAGAAATGTACTGTCGCGCTAGCAGAGGATACAAAAGCCACAGGCAGCAGCAAAAGCCTGAAAGCGTGGGGGAAGGCAGAAGCCGCCCTACGCAAAGCATTAGAAGAACAGGAGACGTGGAACGTTGCGCGCTCCTGTTTGTTAATCGCGCCACAGCAGGGGGAGGGGGCGGGAACGCGAAACCCCCCTGGTGGCGACCCGATTGAGAGCGGGGAGACGGGGGGGCCGGGCGCGACCCATCCCTCCTCCAGCCCAAAGCCCCCGGAGCCCTCGGAGCCCCCGGGGGACCCCCTGACCATTTCGGGGGACCCGCCGGGGCCCAGACCACCCCCGGAGCCCCCCGGGGTGCCCGCGGACCCCTCGCCCAACCCTTCCCCGCCGCTAGCCGACTTAGCGCAAGAAGCGGAGGGACTCGCACGGTCCTTTTGGGAGGGGCTGGCGGCAGAAGCCCGAAATATCGAGAGGGCAAGCGCGCGGGCGAGCGGCGGAGGGGATCCGCCGCCCTACCCGTTTGAATATGGCGCGGGTGGCCGGGGAGAGGGGTGGAGCCCGCCGGCTCACGGCGGGAAGAACCCAGAACCGCGGCCAGCCGCGAACACGCATGCGCGGGAAACCAGCGCTGAGCCCATGCCCGGCCGAGAGCCGCGGGTCCCAGCAGACGCGCATGCGTGGGGGTGCGACAGAGGGCAGGCACTCGCTCGGGAGCCGCGCCCACTGATGCCACCATATATGGGAGAGATCCCTCCCTGCGGGAGGCAGGGCGAGCCCAGGGGGCGGCACCGCCAGCAACATCAGCACCGCCCCCGAGGGGAGGAGCGGGGCCGTAGCCAGACAAAACGGCAGCAGAGACCGGAAGTATATTGGCAGTCGACTTCCGACTCTGAAGGGAGCCACAGCTCCCCAGATCGCTCTGCGGAGCCCACCGAGTCCAGCAGCGACTCGGAAGCAGAGAAAACAGAATCAATGCGGTTTCGGACGAAACCAATTAAAACTTTTGACACAACCGGGAACCAGCCCCAATACGAACTCACCGACTGGGGTAAAATCAAAATCGAATGCGCGGAATGGGCATCCGCAGCATCGGTGCATGCCTTCCCGGTGAGAATTACGGGACCCCAGGGGAACCAGCAAAGAACGTATACTCCCGTTAATTCCAAAGACGTTCAGACAATAGTAAAAGCTGTCTCAGAAAAAGGAATTAACTCAGGGGTGGTTTCCACTCTCGTGGATGGTCTTTTTAGCAATGATGATTTACTCCCTTTTGATATAGTGCAAATAAGCCGTATGCTTTTTGATGGGGCGGGTTTGATAATATTTAAGCAGGAATGGACGGACCAATGTGCAACCATGCTCGCTCAGACGGCGGGGGAAGGGCAGCCACTCCACGGGTCGAGTTTATCTAGGTTGTTGGGGAAGCACGACGAAGTGGCCACACCCCAGCAACAAGCTGCCCAGCTCCGGATCGAGGAAGTCAGGGCGACTTCCCGGGCGGCCAGAGAAGCTATACGCGCCGCATCCAGGGTGGTGGCCAGACCGACACCATGGTCGACCATCAAACAGGGGGAGAGTGAAAGCTTTACACAATTTGTTGACCGCCTTCAGGCTGCCGTGGACTCTTCTAATTACAAGGTGCTCAGAGTCATCACCACGCCGAACGCCCCGTCCTTCATGCTTCACATCACCGACCTGTTTCCAGAACAACCAAAGGTAGACCCCTATTCTTCACACGCCACACACATGTACCTATCTTACTGGTGCCCAGCCTCAAACCCAGGAAAAAGTTATTGCAATCGCCCAGGGTGGGGATACTGTGGACACTGGGGCTGCGAAACAATAGTTACAGACGCCAGGCCGTCAGGACCTGGGTGGGACCCACAAGAGCCCGACAAATTCCTACAGTTCACCTGGGCACCCACAGGTTGCAAAACACCCGTCTTCCTTCAGGGAAGTTTCTATCGAAACCAACATAAAGTCCCCAAATTTCGGAAATGCACTCACTATAACATGACAGTTCTGCAGCCGAATCACCCTAGCTGGGCCGTGGGCAAAGCATGGACAGTAGTCCTTCAAGGGTCAGAAAAGTGGGTGAATGTGCGAATTACCAGATTCCCACCGTCAGCACCCAGAGCAGTTGGGCCCAACAAAGTGATCAAAAGCACACAGAAAGGGAAAAATATGACCTACCCCAAACCCTTACCCACAAGGGTCACCGACGTCCTGACTGGCGACGAGGAAGCCTTCCAGATAGGCCAATCAGCCAGTTCAGGCTCGAACCCAATCCTTCGCATGTTAGAAGCTACCTTTCTATCCCTGAATGAATCCAACCCTAACCTAACCGAGTCCTGCTGGCTTTGTTACGATGTTAAACCCCCCTTTTACGAAGGAGTCGCTTTAGATACCCCTTTCAGCTATTCCACAGCCGATGCCCCTCGCCAGTGCCGATGGGACACACCCCGCAAAGGAATTACCCTGAGTCAAGTCACAGGTCAGGGCAGATGCTTCGGCAATGCAACCCTAGCTAAGCGGAAAGGCGACATCTGCACCGAAGTAGTTGAGCCCGACAGAAAAAATAATAAGTGGGTAGTCCCATCCGCATCTGGGATGTGGGTTTGCCAGAGATCTGGAGTAAGTCCCTGCGTGTCTCTTGCCAAATTCGATAACTCTAACGACTTTTGTGTTCAAGTTCTGATCATCCCTAGGATCCTGTACCACTCAGACGAAGAGGTGTACCACCTTTCCGAAAATAACAACCGGCTCCACAAGAGAGAAATATTAACAGGTATAACTATCGCAATGCTGCTCGGCCTAGGAGCGGCTGGAACGGCAACAGGTGTCTCAGCCCTAGCAACTCAACACCAAGGACTGTCCCAGCTGCAGATGACCATCGATGAGGACCTGCAGAGGATCGAGAAATCCATTTCCTTCCTAGAAAAGTCAGTCTCTTCACTCTCAGAAGTGGTCCTGCAGAACAGGCAAGGACTGGATCTCCTGTTCATGCAGCAAGGGGGCCTGTGTGCCGCCTTGAAAGAAGAATGCTGTTTCTATGCTGACCACACAGGAGTCGTTAGAGACTCCATGGCAGAACTCCGAAACAGACTGGCTCAGAGACAGAAAGACAGGGAAGCCCAACAGAACTGGTTCGAATCCTGGTTCAACCAATCACCATGGCTAACCACCCTGATTTCTACCCTAATAGGTCCATTGGCAATACTGCTTTTAGCTGTTACCTTCGGGCCATGTCTGCTGAACAAGCTGGTCTCATTCGTTCAGGCCCGCATAGAACGGGCTAACATCCTGTTCCTGGGACAGCCACAATTCCTGTGAACTCAACAGGAGACGCTGCCAGTCACGAGAGACTTGCCTGGCAGAAACTTACTCAGGTTTCCCAAGACCCTTTTCCCTAGTCAGATCTCAACTTCCTACCTCATTTTAGTGCCTATGTATAAGACTACCTCGTTCATTTGTGAAAGAGGGGGGGGAAGTGTGGTAGGCCAGGGACAGGCGCTCGGAAGATCTCGGGCTGTAACGGAAAGTTACAGGAATCCTTCTATCCCCCTCCCCATAGATAAGGATCACCCTTGGAATGTAGCCAGACGTGTAGCCCCCCTAACCTATGCATGCCAGTAACTTTCCACTCCATACTAACCCTAGAAAGTATAGCCAAACCCCTGTCTGACGTAGAGAGACCCCTCAGTCCATAAATACCCTTAAGACCCCTCAATAAAGGCCTTTAACCGTCCACCACATTGGTGTCAGCGTCCGTTATTGGCCACAAGGGATCCCACAAAAGGAGATCGAAGTGCTGGACCCCTGAAACCAGGTCATCGCGGCCTTCACAAGAAGGCAACAACAACCACCAGAGACAAGTATGCAGGCACAAGGGACTGATAAGTTAATTAGCATATGAAGTGGAACAAGGTGGAGCCAAGAAATGAATATGCATAAATGTATTGCAAAGCCTAATGTATATGTAACATTTTAGAGGATAAAAAAGAACACTGAGAGCAAGTAGATGTGCATGCCTTTGCAGAGGTATCCCACATGTGCCTGGCCAAAAAAAATACATACCTACTTTATAACTCACTTTGAGTTTTACTGTCTTTCTGAGTATTACCAGGAGGAAAAGGTTGATTGAACTTTGCCACTTACGTTACTCCACAATCAAATGGTAACTTTCTTCACTTTACATCTTGCAAACTTCACAAACACACACATACAGACTGGAGGTATGCACTTTCTTTCTCAGCCGAACTCACCAATCCCCCACCTTGACTTCTCTACTGCTTTTCCTTTGGCCTTGCTGTGCATGGACTGTTCCTCTTAGGAGACCCATTGTGTTGCTTACCCCTCCCTTGCCTTGCCTTTCCTACTCAACTTTGCATTTCCTTTTTATTCCTGACCAATCCTTTGCTTTGCTTCCCTACACCTTGCATTGCCTTGCTGTTCAGTCTGTAGCCTTCCCTCGGCGTGCCTTTTCTCCACTGCCTTGCTTTGACTTGCTCATCCATCCCTCACCTTGACTTCCCTACCCATTTCTCCAGGTCCAGCCTTGCCTTTCCTTCTATTTCTAGGACTCTGATTGCCTTGCCTACCTCTCCCTTGCCTTGCATCACTGTCTTAGTTTGAAAAGACAAGTGTCTGCTAAGGAAGGCAGGAGCCTCTCTTAAAATGAAAAATGTAAAACTCCTCCCTCCAAATTATTATAATTTTTGAAATTAAGAGGCTCTCAGGCAAAGATATGGGAGCAGGAATAACAGTTCTTTATTATGGAAAAATTAAAAACAAATTAAAAATGAAGTAATACAAAACAACACTGACAGAGTGAGAAATACGACCTGGCACCCTGTTGGTCAGGGTATTGGTAGCAGTCTGATTCAATGGTGGCTGCAGTCCTCCTGGAGTGACAGATGTGGTTCTGTTGAAGCAGTGATCCTGTAGAAGGGTGTAGTTTCCCTCTGAAGGTCTGGTGGTGGTGTAGATGGGCCTGGTCTTCCACTAGGAATCTAGTGGAAAAGAAAGCTTCTCCTCTGGGAATTCAGTGGGAAAAGACTGTCTGTATTGTTCCAAATCTCTGATTATATCCAGGTAGGAATGATTGGCTCCTCCCCCTAGGTGGAGCATCTCACAATGGGATGATGTAATTTTATCAGTCATGCAGTGAGACTCAATGGCCCATTAACAGAAGATATCTGAGGGAGGATGGGTTGTGGAAGAGATAGAGAAAACTGCCCCACCTGTTTTTAACAGGTGGCCCAATTAACAGAAGATAACTGCCCCACCTCAAACAGATGGCAATAGAATGCACACACTTGGCCACATCTTGTATTTGCAACCTAAGACAATCACCTTGCTCACTCCTCCCCCACCTGCCAGTCAAGACCCCTTGTCTTGACATTTCCCAGCCTTGCCTTGTTCTATCTGCTCCTCCTAGGACTCTCAAGACTCTCATGTATCCCCAGTGTTTTAGGAGCATGTGAGAGGAAACCCATAGGAGGTCATTTGAATCCAGACTTGTCTGTCCTGGCAGCTTTTGTCCAGCACCAGTGCTTGCATGTGTTAAATTTTGGACAGGTAATCCACATTTCGCCCTTGGGCCCTGGAACTAGAATGACTGTTCTTCTGCATAGGAAGGAAAGCAGATAACCTGAGTGTTTTAGGTGCAGATTAGAGATGGCCCATGCAAGATCAAGGCCAGACAGACCAGCTGTTTCTTGCCACTTTTGTCTGGGAGCAACCTTTGATTGCACTTCTCACTTGCCTTGCCTTGGCAACCCAACAGTTTCCTTGCCTTACCCTGCTAACTCTCCATTGTCTTGCATTACCTTGCATGCCCATTCTCTCCTTTGACCTTCCTACTGCTTTCTTCCCTTGGCTTGAATTGCAAAGCCATTATCTCCTTTGCATTCCCTTGTCATTCCTGACTATCTCTTCCTTTGCCTTCCTGACTCATCTGTGCCCTTCCTTTGGTCTTCCTACCACTCCATTGCCATGCATTAACTTGCCCATCTCCCAACTTGAATTCCCTACCCATTTTTCCTGGCATTTCCTGGCCTTGTCTTGCCCAGCCTGTAGAAACAGCAGCCTGCTCAGGCTATCCTCACCTTGACTAACAACTCTTCTCCCATAGGAAAGCGCATACCAAAGGATCAAGTCCAATCATAAATACCTGTGCTTTGACATACAACCCAGAAAACTGGGCTGTGAATATGTGTAGGATGAATAAGAGCTAGAAACATCAGCTCTACTCTTCTTGTTTTTGTGTTGTTGCTCTCTCTCCTACTGGCTGGCTGTGTAGTTGATCCTAAAACCTATACACAGATGAAACATATAAATACTCATGTGTGTTTAATAAAGACGATCCTGCTAGATGACAAAGTAGTGGTCCGTTATTCTCAATCGCTACAAAATGGCACATGAACAAGGGACACAAATAATGAAGGGACACAGAGAAGGGACTTAAAGGGTTAATCTCCGGCAATGATGCTGCATTCGAACCAAGCTGTGGCAGGGGATCCCCGACCCTCATCTCTACCCACTGGACAGGTGAGACTGTGAACACAGAACTATGAGATGTTTTATTTAGAAATTTGTCTTGGTTTACAAGACAGGTGTCTGCTAGGGAAGGCAGAAAAAAAACCCCTCCCATGGAATGGACAATGTAAACCCCCTCCCTCCGAATTAGTAGAATTTTGAAAATAAGGGGATCTCAGGCAATATGGGAATAGGAATAAGCTCTTTACTAGTATGTATAATAAAGCAAACAACAACTATGGCATTAACAACAAACAGAACCCAGAACCCAGTGACAGCCTTTCGGCTGCGGCACTTTCCCCTTTGGTGTAGTTAGGGTCACAGCCGGCAGGGGCTCTGGCAGGCTCCTGGTGGGCAGGGCAGGTGCGGTGATCCCCACGTGGCTGCAGGGGGCGCTCCGGCACGGGCTCAGGGAGCACGTGGCAATGGCGGCTTTTGTCCGAAGATAGGAAGGGGTGGAAGAGAGTGTCCGCTTCATAAACCCTGGGGCAGTCGGCTCTGGTGCCCCTAGCAGGACTCTCGGAAAGCAGCAAGCTGGGCTGGCACGATGTCTCGGCAGGCGGGGGGGGGGGGGGGGGATGAGGGGATGAGGGGCTCCCAGCAGGGCAGGGAGAGCCGAGCTGAGGATCCCAGGCACCCGAGCAGAAGGGGATAGGTCTCTCTTTTAGTGAGGTAGGTGTTAATAAGGACCCAGTTCAGTGGCTGTTCTCATGAGCAGAGGCTCGCCCCACGGCAGAAGAAGCAGCTCTGGTGCGGGCTCCAGCAGCAGCAGTGGAAACTCCCTTTCCCAAGAGCAGTGGCTCTGATCCTCCTCCAAAAAAAAAAAAAAAAAAACAAACCCAAAAAACTGAGACAGGGTCAGCAGCTGCGCCCAGCCCCTTCCCCCAAGGGAAAACTCACAAAAAAACAGAGTTCCCCCTTTGTCCCAAGCACCCAGCAATCAGCTCTCATCAGCAACTCAATTGGAAGAAATTCCCCAGGTGATAAGGAATGAACAGAAAAGAAGACCCAATCCCTAACATTATCCACCCCGAATTTCTTCCTATACCAACATGTTACATCACATTTAAAACTTAAAATATATATACACGTTAAAAACGAGAGCAGGCTCCCGGTACCAAAGCGATTTCAGCATTTATTATAAGAAAAATAAAGGCCTAAAGCAAGGGGGCCCGCAGGCAAGCAGGAGTGTTCCCGTCGAGGAAGCTGCAGCGCCGGCGCTGGGTCTTCTCAGCAGCGATGTAGTGATGTCCCCGATGTCCCAGATGGAGTGGCACAGGTTCAGTGGGAGTGGCACAGGTTCAGTGGGTCAGAAGTCCCCCTTTTATCCTGTTTTTTTGTCTGTTTGGATTGGTTTCTTTTTGGATCCTTCATTTACACGAAGGTTTAAGGCGCTTGATTGGCCCCTTACAGTTCTGTCCAGGCCGGCTCGTTTCTCTTGGGGGTGGTGCGCTTTACTTAGGTGTAATATGGTACATTGAGTACCGTATTTCTTACAACTACCCTTTTAAACCCCTTTTACAATAACGAAACTAACAGTACATGCTTAACAATAATCAACTATTTTACAACAGTTTCTAACCTATTTTTAACAATTCCTCCCTCTAACTATTTGATTGGGCTTCTAGCCTGCATCAGCCTTTTAAAGTTCAACTTCTACTTTTCTCAGTTTCTTGTACTGTTCAAGCATATCTCTGGCATTCTGATCACTCTGTTCTTTTATTAACATTACTTTTCCACCGTTTTTCCCTTCTACATTACCTTGCAGCATGATGCTGCTTTGGACAATGCTGGTTACTATCTGGACTAGACATGGAATTGCACATGGTAGAAATAGTGCACTCACTAATGCACACACAGCAAAGAAGACTAATTTCTTCCACCATTTACCATTCCAGGTGAACAAGTTGTCCCACCAATCGGATTCTCCAAACAAGGGGGTCCATTTTTGTGTTCCAGCATAGGTTAGTTTTCTAATATTTTGAGTAATGTTTTTAATTACATGACTATTGTCATTGACATCTAGGCAGCATTCTGAAGTATTAAATTTTCCGCAGATCCCTCCTTCCTCTCCTTCCTCTGAGAGGATGTAGTCCACTGCCAATCGGATCTGGTAAATTACTGATCGCATTTGTTGTTGCTGCTGGTTTAAGAGATCAAGGGTTAGAGTTGTTTGATTGGACATGATTTCAAGTACTGCTTGTAAACGAATTATTTGATTTAGCATATATACTGGGGTTCTGTACCCCCAGGATCCATCTTGGGCTCAGATAGCTGGGCCATAAGTATCTATAATCTTTTGTGGGGTCCAAATTTCATTGTTACAATTTTGGGTTCCACCAAATAAATTCCTTTTCTTTCTGGCCAGATCATCATATACTGGGACTCCCAATTCTGATTTTGCATCCTTAGGTAGTAAGAAAAAGGATAGTTTTATTGCTCCAATTGTGCAACTCCCGGTCCACCCTCCCGGCAACTTCACATATTCTGTGTTACCACAGATCCAAAATAGATTTTTAGGAGCATCCCAGAAATTAAAATCTTGATTTATGTTTCCAATATTTGCATAAGGTTTCTATTGCCCAGAATGGGTTGATATAATCTCCTAAGCATTCAAACATTTTTTCTTTTTCACTGTATACACATCTACTTTCAGTTTTTTCTATTGACCAATATGCATGGGGGGTTTCTGGGATCCACCTGGTATGTGTGTCATTTGCTGCCAGATATCTTTTACATGGAGTTTCTCCTACTTCCATAGTATACATTTTTCCTTTTCTTGATAAACACTCTTCCCCTATTATTGTTGATTTAAGCTTCCACTCTCCTTCCCTTCTTTTTGGGTACTACCACACTTTTTCTTGATGTAATCAATTTTTAAATGTCTAGGGGACCTAAACTGATACCGTCCCATGGCCAAATCTCACTTAAGTGTGTCCCCCCACACACTCAACAATCAGTCAGATTAAATTCTTTTGTAATCTTTTCCACCATATCAATAAAAAGATTCTTTCCATATATTTGTCCCTCTCTATCCCTTTGTCTTTTCAATTGCACTTCTTTCTCTTTGAATGTATCCTCTAAGTTGATTTCACTTTCTTGTTCAAAACATACTCATCTTTCTTTCACAGGGCACTCTCCTGACATCCTCTGGCTTAGGTTAGCAATATTTTTAGCCAGCCAATATATTTTATTATCTTCTTTACAGGTTGTTAACTGGGAGTGATCAATACATTTGGGATTCATGTTTGTGTGTACTCTGATTAATGCCCTTACTGTATCTCCTCTATAAAAGGGATAGTAACACTTCTCACAAGTGTTTCCTCCACTTCCACTGAAGTGGATGAGTAGCAGCATTGATAACAGTGGGAGTCTGATACAGGCTGGCCTCCTCACCTCTCGATCTACAGGGGTTTTCTTGGTGCCCAGAGAGTATTTCCCTGAGGTAGTTCCCGATCCAGTCTTGCCTCCCACCTCTGGTTTCCCCTTCTTCTGGGGACATTCTGCCATGACCCTTATCATACCGACTCTCTTCCCTCAATTTGCTCCCAATTAGGGTTGCAAGGAGAGTGCTCTATGGAATAGTACCAGAAACTGAGATGTTATTTTGACTGTCAATTCTTAGCTAAATAAAACTTAAACTTATACTATAACTATAATTATAACAAACATTAGCAAACCTTAAGGATATACGGATAACAATGTAGATGTTTCCGGTGGGGGGTTGTGTTAAGGGTTGCGCTTCTTTCGATGCTTTTCTCAGGACCAGTTCCAAGTCTTTATCGTCTCTGCTGGCTATAGTCCATTTGCTTGCCTCAGCTGGGGGTTGTACTGGACCCTTCAGACTTGCATGAGCCCGCTCCTTTGTTCTTACTGCGGTGTTTGTTGTAAGCAGCACCTGGAAGGGGCCTTCAAAGTGAGCAGTTAGTGGAGGGTCTTTCCATGATTTAATCAATACCCAGTCTCCCAGGTTAATACCATGTATTTTACAGTTCAGTGAGGAAGTTTGGGGAAGGTAGCCCTTTTTCCTTAGTTCTTCTAGGGTTGTTGTTACTGTTTCTATATATTTTTACATTGTCGTCCCTCCCTCTAGATGTTCTCCACTACTGTAGGGGGTAAGCAAGAAAGGCAGCCCAAACAACATTTCATAAGGAGAGACCCCTAAATCTGTTCCAGGTCTTGTTCTTATTCATAATAGGGCTAGCAGTAAATATTTGACCCAATTCCATTGGGTTTCTAAGACCAATTTTGTTAAGATATTCTTTAAGGCTTGATTCACCCTCTCGACAGTCCCAGAACTCTGAGGGTGCCAACGGGTGTGTAACTCTCACTTTATTCCCAGGGCCATGGTGATTTGTTGCAGAACACTGGATGTAAAGTGGAGGCCATGGTCTGAATCAATAATATTTACTAGCCCATAACTTGGAATAATTTCTTTCAAGAGAACTTTCGTCACAGTTTGGGCTGTCTCCCTTCTTGTGTGGAAGGCTTCAACCCAGTGGGTTAGATGGTCGACTATGACCAATAGGTATTTATATCTTTGGGCTGGAGTTAATCTTCCTACTCCCCTACTTAGTGGCACTTCCCTCAGGGGAAACAGCCTGTCAGGATTTACCTCTGCCCTTACACCACTTTTTGATCTGGTATTACAGTAAGGTCCAGCATCTAAAGGGTCATTTGACTGGCTCAGTAATTCTTTGTTATCATTTTGGGAGGGTTCAGTTGTTAGGTTGGAGGATATATCCAGTTTTTTTCTCAGGGAAAGGTGTTCTATTCTGACTTACAGGTGAAACAAGCTGCAAGTTAGTGGGGGTAGGAGGCAGCAGGGAAAAAGGATCAAGGGGTGGATATATATGAGGGAGTGGGGTTGTTGGAGGAGGTAAAAATGACATGGAGATTCCCTGGGGAGATAGAGGAGAGGCAGGGATCACTGGAGGGGATAAAGATAAGTTTTGAGAAGCAGGAGGCTGGGAGTTAAGTGGGGGTGTAGCTTGATAGTTAGGAGAGAGAGTTGGTGGAGCTACATAGTCCAAGGGATCCCACCTTTTTTTAATAACTCCCTCGTTTTCTTTATCTTTTCCCTCTGATTTCTGCTTGTTATAAATGATCAATCAAAAGCCAAATTATCAAAAATGCGAAAGGATTTATCTTTTTCCGCGACCGAAATACGGTACTCCAAACCACCACAGCTAAAGAGACAGCGTCAAGCCTGGGTTCGGCGCTGGGTGAACCTGGATCCGACCTCTATCACATCGGACCCCCCCTCGTTCACACCAGCCACTTTTAGCGGGGATGTTTTATACAGTTTATTATGCCCAAGGCGAAGGAGTCCAAGTTTCTTTTGTAACTCTGCATATTCATAGTTGGTTCTTTCACTGTGCAGAGCTGGACAATCGCCCGTTTCCTGGTTGATAGTCAGCGTTGATTGAATCCCGGGAAGTCGCATATTCACATGTATCTTTCTGGCGACTTCGGCTATCTTGATCGATGTTATCAACAGGGCAATGATCGCTCTTAGCAATGATGGCTCAGGATGGCGGTGATCATCGTGCTGGGTGCGTCTATTCATAAGCTAAATGTCGATTGTTATCCGGCTGCCTTCCAGAATTTCAGCGTTTGAATAGACATCGCCTCTCAGGCTGCTTGTGGTCAGAGACTTGTTTGGATTTCACAATCTTTATAAAATACATTCTTTTGTAGCATGAATTATTTCCCAACATATATTACACTGCTTTTCATCTTTTTTTAGTTTGTATACCTTAGAATCTCCTTCTAAGAATTTCACCCAGCAAGTAATATACTCTACTTCTTCTGAAATAGGTTTTTCCTGGTTGCACACTTGCTGATATAATAAATTACATAACCACTTATCTCTACTCCCATACCAGGGCCACTTTAAGGATTTTTGTTGTAATTTCCTCTTTGGCCAATGTTCCACACAATAATAAACCATCCTTACTTGATCTAACCTTTTAGTTGTTTCCCACTTACTCCAGTCATCCAATATGTCACCAAGGGGGCTTCCAGGAGGAATATTCTTATTCTTTTTCTTTGATCGCCCTTCTCATCTCCTGTGGGTCTGACCCATGGTGACTTTCAAGTTAAAATAAGCTTTCGGGCTGGTAAATAAAACTGCTTACTGTTACTGGCCCTTTGAAAGTTCTGTTTTACTCTTTTTTTTTTCTCCTTTTTTAATTTTTTTTAACTTAAGAGAGATAAGATCTCTTTCTAATCTCTTTCTGTTTATGCAAAAAGGTTTCCTTGCAGCAATCAACTTGGGTGCCCCTGGGCACTCTTATCTGGCTCCTTATCTAAGGAGTACTTACTCTTTTTCACTCACACACACACTGCAGGCGAGACACTCTTTATCTCACATTCAATTGCACATCCATTCACACATCAGGCCTGTTCATTCAAACTTCTCTGGTTCTTGGTGCCTCGCCCTCCCGGACTAGTAAGGTACCTTTTTTCAACACCCCAGAACCTTAAGTACTGACACACTAAGTTTCCTCACTGACCTAGGTTCAGCACCCCAGATTTTCCCTTTTCCTTTTATTGAACAGAGGAAGGAAACGTTAGCAAACCTCTTAAACTCACACGAAGCAGACCTCTGTTGCCAGAGCATCACTGGTCCGCGTAGAGCCCCACCCTGACTCCTTCCACCTCTCCCAAGGCTTGGCTATCCCTCTTCCCTAGAGACAGTCTCGTAGTCAGGGGTTCGGACCTCCGCACCTTGCCCAAGCTGGACTTCCCACCTTTGTACCCTGAAGGATGGGCCACACAACTACTCCTCGCAGCTGGGGTGCTAACAAGTCCTACGATACTGTAGCCCCCCTTGCCTGAGGTCAGCCGCTCTGGGCTTCAGTATCGCTGAGTCTCCGGGAAGGACTCTAAATCTGATCGCCTCTGGTGTCAGTTCACCTATGAGGCTGTCTGCATGTCACTCAAAACGCTGCGCTGCAGCTCCCCACATGCCTGGGAAGCAGAGGCTGAATTGCAGGTCACTCACACCTTTTGCCACAGCCCCCACCTGCCCAGAGAACAATGGCTTGTTTGTGTGTCACTCACACCTTTGCTACCATGGCCCTCTACATGCCCAGAGAGACAAAGCTAATTTGCGTGTGACTCACTCTTTCACAACAACCCTCTACACGCCCAGAGAGCAATGGCTTGTCAGGCTTTAACGGGGCCTGCCCCCGGGTGCCAGAAAAAGGAGGGTTGGTGGGGGGCACCTCACTCGGTTTTCCCTCTTTTACTTCCCTCCGTTCCCAGCCGGTCTCCTCGCGGACATCCGAAACTGTGGTAGAACAGGTCCACACTCACTTCAGGGCTCCAAGCTGCTTGGGCTACTGGCCCCATCTCAAACACACACACACACACATTGCCCCCCCCCCCCCCCCCCCCCCCCATCCCCTCGGGCCCTCCCCCTGCCCGTGGATGGGTGATACTTACCAGCTCTGCTGTGCCTCATGTGTGCCTCAGGCCTTTTTCTGGATACTGACACAAGGTCCCTCCGTGGACAGGCAGCTGTCTCGTCCTTTGGTTGAGCAAGGTTGTATCCTGGCGAAGCCCCAAAGCTGCTAAAAATGAGAGCAGGCTCCGGGTACTAAAGTGATTTCAGCATTTATTATAAGAAAAAGGCCTAAAGCAAGGGGGGCAAGCAGGAGTGTCTCCATTGATGAAGCTGCAGCGCCAGTGCTGGGTCTTCTCAGCAGCGATGTAGCAATGTCCCCGATGTCCCAGATGGAGTGGCACAGGTTCAGTGGGTCAGAAGTCTCCCGTTTATCCTCGTTTTTTTGTCTATTTGGATTTGTGAAAAGTGCATATTATATGGCTCTATGCAGATATTTACTATATGTATTTTGCTGTATTGATTAGTAGTGCTGTATTAACATTTTAATAATATGATAAATGTAGTCTTGTAGTTAAAAGGTAACTTTTGTAGTTAAAATAAGAACTATGTAAGTGGGATATTTTTTTAAGAAAGGAATGAGTCACTCGAACCAGATAGCAGCCACAAGACACCTAAATCTTTCAGAGAAAAGGAATTTATTGTTCTCTTATCAGAAGAAACTGAATTCTTCCTGCCTAGCTAAAGATCAAAGGCGCCTTAGGATTAGGAGGAAGAAGTTGACGATGACCAGACCGAATCCTTTGTTTGAATGGAATTTATGCATCATGTAAGAGGTGTATGAATATTCAACAGGCCATTGATCTTAAGGGTTAATCCTTTGTGAACAGGGGTCCTTTTTCTGGCTCGTGCTGCCCAGAAAAAGGTACCCAGATGTCTATAACTCTTTGTCTCTATTGTCTCATATTGTCTTAATTCAAATTGTCCAAATTATTATTACTCTAATTGTATTGCTATTTTTATAACCATTTCATTACTATTAAACTTTTAAAATTTAAAAAAACCAAGTGATTAGCATTTTTCACAGATTGGTTTCTTTTTGGATCCTTCATTTGCACGAAGGTTTAAGGCACTTGATTGGCCCCTTACAGTTCTGTCCAGGCCGGCTCGTTTCTCTTGGGGGTGGTGCGCTTTACTTAGGTGTAATATGGTACATTGAGTACCGTATTTCTTACAACTACCCTTTTAAACCCCTTTTACCATAACAAAACTAACAGTACATGCTTAACAATAATCAACTATTTTACAACAGTTTCTAACCTATTTTTAACACAGTTGTTTATAAGGTTACTCTTGAAATGAGTCCCGTTGTCTGACTCAGTCCTTTCAGGGGTACCATGCCTCCACAGGACCTGCTTTTCAAAGCCCAGGATGGCGTTCCAGGCAGTGGCATGATATGGGCCTTGGAATGGATATCTCCTCCACTTCAACAACATAAAACCCTTCTTCAGAAAATTGAAATTTTAGCTGATTTGCTCAAAAAGGGTCGTGAACGGACAGTACAGATTATGGGAAAGGAACCTGATCAGATACAGATACCAATGAAGAAAGATACATTGACCTGGTATCTGGCAAACAGTATGGAGTTACAAGAGGCCCTATTGGGAGCCGGTAGTGTGACTGCCACTGATGATATTCCCAATGTACCATTGAATTGGATAGGACAGTGGGGTTGGATTCAATGTCCAAAGAGATCACTAAAGCCCTTATCGGATGCTATAACTGTCTACACAGATGCAGGAAGAAAATCCAAAACTGCTGCAGTGACCTGGCGAGAAGAGGGACAATGGCATCATCATATACTCCGAGCTACTGAGTTGGACACTTTGTAAACGATGGAGCTATTGGCTGTTGTATGGGCCATGATGCATTTCTCTGGACCTCTTAACATTGTGACAGATTCTTTGTATGTTGCAGGCGTGTGTGAGTGAATAGAGGATGCCTCTATAAAAGAGGTTCAGAACAGGAGGTTACATGAGCTGTTTATGCAACTGCAGAGAGCAATTAAGCTAAGAAAACATTCTTTTTGTGTTATCCATATCAGAAGTCACAAATGGGATATTGGTCTGGGAGAGGGTAACATGCGAGCAGATAAATTAGTCTCAATTACACAAGCAACTCCGATTCCAAAACAAACCATAGCCAGAAAGGCACACTCCATGTTCCACCAGAATGCAAAAGGCCTTCGTAGACAATTTCAAATACCTATGGAGGAGGCATGGGCAATAGTCAAAGCCTGTCCTATATGTAGTCATCATAATGGAGGCTGTGGTTTAGGTCTGGGAGTTAACCCAAGAGGGCTGAGCACAAATGAGACCTGGCAGATGGATGTCACACATGTTGCTGAGTTTGGGAGGTTGAAGTACGTACATGTTACCATAGACACTTACAGTCATTTTATATGGGCCACAGCACAGACTGGTGAGAAAGCAGGGCAGGTAGAGAGACATCTCAGCAGTTGTTTTGCAGTAATGGGAGTGCCACAGCGCATCAAGACAGATAATGGGCCTGCTTACTGTAGCAAAAGAATAAAGCAATTCCTGCAGATGTGGGGGATAGAACACGTAACAGGCATCCCCAATTCTCCTACAGGGCAAGCGATTGTGGAGAGAGCAAATGGTACCTTGAAAAGATATCTGAGTAAATATATGGATACCAGAGAGCCACAAGAGAGATTGTTAAAGTGTTTGTTTGTTTTGAACCACCTGTGTGTTTTTGGGGAAAATAAGGTTCCTGCTGTGATTCGTCACTATGTACATGAAACAGATAGTGTAAAGAAAGATGTATGGGTGAGATACAGGGATCCCAAAACAGGACAATGGCAAGGTCCTGCTAAGGTGTTATATTGGGGCCGCGGATATCTTTGTGTTTCTACCCCTACAGGATCTCTGTGGGTACCTGCTAAATGGACCCGAGCAGCTGTGTTTGATGGAACACCTCGATCAACTGAGCGAAGAGGATCGTCAGCGGGTGGAGACGAAGCTGCTGATCATTCTTCGACCGATACTTCTTAAACTGAAAGGACAGTGTGATGCTGCCATCGATCGAGCAGTTGATCGGTGCAAATCTCTTGATAACATATTAAGCTTGTATTCGATGCTTTCTGATTTTGAATCTGAAGGGCCTAGGGATTTAGCTTGTATTAAGTGTCAAGATAGACGTTGTGCTGCATGGGTACTGCTTTTCTGTGGAGGTTGTCAGGAAACTAAGTGGGTACACCAAACTAGATTAGCTGAATTGTGGTGTGAAAGGTGTGGTTTCTATTGGCGGTTTAACTCTTGGCAGAGAGATCTTAAATTGTTTACAGGACTACCTGGCCGCCAAGGGTTACAGTTGTATGAGTCCCCAGAACAGAAAATCCTTGCATGGTTTAGATGGGAAATACAACATTTAGTCAAACGTGTTTTGGGGATATCTCGGTCCTGTATTTTGCAGACTAAGTGTGGTAAAAATATTCCTCTGTCACAGTCGAATGTGATAGGTCCTATTTTGGGAGGTCAGGATCCCAACCAAGTGTGGGAGGATTGTTTGAAGAACCTAAAGAAGCTGAAGCTGAGAAAGAAGAGATATTCTTAAGAGTTTGTGACAGATATGATGGCCGAGTGGTCCAAAAGGGTGCCTGGAAAAATCAGGATGAGATGGAAACTTTATGTTGTTGCTTTATTAATTTTTGCTTCTTTTGTGGACAGTGTAGACTATCAGGCATGGGCCCCACCTCAGCCCAAGACTAACATATGGGTCACCCTGGCAAACTTAACTAAACAGGAGACTATTTGCCTGTCATTATCTTCTACTGGAAATCCATTTACAACATGTTTGGTTGGATTACCAGCAGATCCCTGGCCATGCCCTTCACATGTACCAACTTGTAAGGTCAGCAATGCCAGGATGAGTGTGGACAATTGGGATCAATGGATTTCCCGCTTTCCTCTAGCTCCACAGGAGCCCCAAGAGTTAGAGTTGTTAGGGTCAGTGATGGCAGATGCATGCATTCATTTTAACCATAGAAGCCTGCTGTCAGTCAAGAACCATTCTAATGTTGTAACTTCCAGCATGGCTGTCTACCGAAATGCATCGGCCTGGTGCAATTATACAACAAAGAGAGCGTCAGTCTCATCAAATGACCCTATTAAATTGCCAGCAGGATATTTCCTGATATGTAGGCACCGTGCTTGAGCCAGTATCCCATCAATGCTGCACAGGGACCATGTACACTTGGACGGCTGTCTCTACTTACACCTAACATGTCCATGATACTAAACATGAGCTGCCGCTATCGTAGGAGCAAACGAATGGCTCATGCATTTGCAGCAGACTGCCGAGATGATGTAAAGTTTTGGTCCCCAGCGGCCATAGTTGCAGCATCCTTCTTAGCTCCAGGGGTATCAGCAGCGCGTGCTCATGCTGTTTTAAATAGGTTAAGGTGTTGGCTTGCTAAACAAACAAATGCAACTTCTTTAGCGATTTCTAGTCTTTTGCTTGATGTAGATTCTATTCGCCATGCGACACTTCAAAATAGAGCTGCAATTGATTTTCTTTTACTTGCACAAGGCCATGGCTGTGATGAATTTGAGGGCATGTGTTGCATGAATCTTTCTGATCATGCACAGTCTGTTCACTCACAGCTCTCTGAGTTACGGAAGTTAACTGAGAACTTACAGGTAGAATCAGGCCTTGGTATTGATGGATAGCTCAAATCTTTAAGCTTAGGGTCATGGTTACGCTCTATTGTTAAGGTTAGCATTGTAGTAGCTATTGTAGTTTTGTCGTTAATATTAGTTTTGCCTTGTTTTTGTATATGCTTACAGAATATAGTGCGAAAGATGATAACTACCGCATTTAACCAAACCATGCTTGTTCAACAGAAAAACGGGGGAAATATGGAGAGCTTTTTGGATAATTGGTTAGCTGAGAAAGGCCACTTCGATGTGATACCGTTGGACAAGGATAGGGGAAACAAGCTGGAGATTATGTAACCAGTGTCCAATCACTGACAAAGGTCATAGTGACCTTCGCTGAAACGGGAAGACGGGGGAGAAAATCGCTTGCCAGAAAATGTAGATATCTTAGGTAGAGAAGCTAGAAGAATGCAAACATAGAAACAAAATAATCATTAGAGCATAGAAGTAGGTGTGGTTGATCTAAGTGTGCTTTAACCAATAATGAGCTCAGCTTTTGCAATATGTATAAGCTTCATTAACACCAATATAAATATGTGTGAGCTTTCAATAAACTTTGAGATTTGCCATCCACGCATATTGTGTGAAGCATTTCTTCCGCTGTTCACGACAGCATGAGGCACAGGGTAGGTTTCCATCTGTCCAGTGGCGGCTTCCATCACTGTCAGCACATAGCGCTTGCCTTGGCGTGTCTGGGGCAGTGTGATGTAGTCAATCATCCAAGCCTCCCCATACTTATTTTTGGACCACCACCCACCATACCATAGGGGCTTCACCCACTTGGCCTGCTTGATGGCAGCACACGTCTTACAGTCATGGATAACCTGAGAAATACTGTCCATGGTTAAATCCATCCCTCAGTCTCATGCCCACTTATAGGTGGCCTCTACCCTGATGACCTGAGGCATCATGAGCCCATCAAGCTAGGAACAACTCTCCCCTGTGTTGTCAATCTAGGTCTATCTTTGACACCTCTATCTTTGCTGCCTGATCTACTTGCTCGTTGTTTCAGTGTTCCTCATTAGACTGACTCTTGGGGACATGAGCATCTACATGGCAAACTTTCACAGGCAGCTTCTCTAACCGAGTGGCAATATCTTTCCATTCATCAGCAGCCCAGACTGGCTTTCCCCTACACTGCCAGTTAGCCTTTTTCCATCTTTCCAGCTAACCCCATAGAGGATTGGCTACCATCCATGAATTGGTATAAAGGTATAGTTTTGGCCACTTCTCTCTTTCAGCAATGTCCAGGGCCAACTAAACAGCTCTGAGTTCAGCAAGTTGGCTTGATCCAACCTCTCCTTCAGTAGCTTCTGTGACCTGTCACGTGGGGCTCCATACGGCTGCTTTCCACTTGCGGTTCATCCCTATGATGCGACAGGAACTGTCAGTGAAAAGAGCGTAGCGTGTTTCCTCTGCTGGTAATTGGTTATATGGTGGAGCTTCTTCAGCACTTGTCACTTTCTCCTGTTCTCTTCATCCGTGAGACCAAAGTTTTCACCTTCCAGCCAATTTGTAATTATTTCAAAAATCCCAGGGTGATTTGGGTTTCCAATATGGGCATGCTGTGTGATGAGGGCAATCCACTTGCTCCATGTGGCATTGGTGGCATGGTGGGTAGAGGCACAGGCAGCCAAGATTTCCTTCTCTGTGGGAATGTATTTGACTTTGGATCCTCTGTAACTCCAGCTCCAGAATCCCAGTGGTTGGCCTTGAGTCTCCCCAGGCACCCTCTGTGAAAGGCTCCAGGATAAGCCATTGTTCCCGGCTGCGGAGTAGAACACATTCTTCACCTCTGGTCCCGTCCTGACTGGGCCAAGGGCTACTGCATGAGTGATCTCCTGCTTGATTGGGGCAAAGGCTTGTTGCTGTTCAGGGCCCCAGTGGAAATCGTACTTCTTGCGGATAACCAAGAAGAGAGGGCTCACAGTCTGGCTGTACTCAGGAATGTGCATTCTCCAGAAACCTATGGTGCCTAGGAAAGTCTGTGTTTCCTTCTTGCTGGTTGGTGAAGACATTGCAGTGATTTTATTGATGGCCTCAGTGGGAATCTGACACCATCCATCTTGCCACTTTACTCCCAGGAACTGGATCTCTTGGGCAGGTCCTTTTACTTTGCTCTTCTTGATGGTGAAGCTGGCTTTCAGGAGAATCTGGATGATCCTTTCCTTTCTGAAACACTTCTGCTGCTGTGTTCCCCCACACAATGATGTCACTGATATACTGCAGATGTTCTGAAGCTTCACCCTTTTTCCAGTGCAGCCTGGATCAGTCCATGGCAGATGGTGGGACTGTGTTTCCACCCCTGGGGAAGTTGGTTCCAGGTGTACTGCACACCCCTCCATGTGAAGGCAAACTGAGGCCTGTATTCTGCTGACAGAGGAATGGAGAAAAATGTGATAGCAATGTCAATAGTGGTGTACCACTTTGATGCCTTGGACTCAAGCTCGTACTGGAGTTCCAGCATGTCCGGCACAGCAGCGCTCAGCGGTGGAGTCACTTCATTCAAGCCATGATGGTCCACAGACAATCTCCATTCTCTGTTAGACTTGCACACAGGCCAAATGGGACTGTTGAAGGGTGAATGGGTTTTGCTGACCACCCCTTGGCTCTCCAGTTCATGGATCATTTTGTGGATGGGGATCATGGCATCTCGATTCGTCCTATACTGCTGGCGGCACCCAGCAATCAGCTCTCATCAGCAACTTGATACCTTGGGTTTTAGCTTTCTATTTTTTTCTTTTTTTTTGATTTTGTGCTGCTTTGGTGTGTGGGTCTGGGTTTCATATACGGGGATAGTAATGTGTGGGTTTTCATATATGGGGATAGTGAGCTCTCTTCATAGAGTGGGTAGACACAACAATTCCTTCTCTAGCCAGGCACCCAAGGACAGCGGATCCGGATCTCAGGCCCAAGAGTATAAACAATGTGGACTGAAGAGACAAAAAACAAGAAGGGTGGGACTTCATGGGCTGGGGCTGTAATTGGACAATTAGCTCCAATATGCTAAAACTTATAAAAATGAGACATCTCGTGACCAAGCCCTCTTTTGCTTCCATCTTGGACCCATCTGGGCAGAGCCAAAGCCATGGCTCTGGTACTTCTAGGGTGTGGCCTTTGAAGGCCCTTCAAGAAATATCCTTTTATTCCCCTTAACTCTGTCTAGCCTCTGTTCCAGCTGTTTAAGGTATGAAACTCAATGGGAAGAAATTCCCCAGATGATAAGGAATGAACAGAAAAGAAGATCCAACCCCCAACAAAATTTTACACAGAATTTTAAAAGAATGGGGATTTAAAACCCCGACAGTTAAGTTAGCTGCTTTATTAGCATGGCTGAATAGTAATTCTAATGTATTCCCCCCTACAGTTCCTACAATGCTAAAGTGTGGGCAAAGGTGGGAGCTGAGTTAGAGATACAGAGAAAACAAGGGCGACTGATCACTGACAATATATTAGTTAGATGGAAAACTGTGTATACTGCTTTAAAAACTTTGCAGCCTGCTGAGCAAGTTCGTGAGTGCCCTGTTACAGATATTTTAAATTTGGAGACTGCTTCGAGTGTTAGCAATGTTTATGCAGAAGTACCAGATGAACTGGGAGATGGGTATTCTCAGGAGCCTGGCAATCCTTTTGATCCTGGCCCTACTGATCCTGAGAAAAAGCCTGATCTTTATCAACCTTTAATTCCTGTAAAAAATGCTGTTGCGCTTCCCACTACAGCTCAAGTGCTTGCTTATTCTAATCTGCCCCCCTCCACTACCCCTCTACCTGATTTACTGCTGCAATCTCATTCACTCCCAACATTTATGGAGAAATGTAGGGAAGAAGGCTTAAAAAGGGGACATGTTTCCATGTTCCTAGCCATGTCTATCAATAATCAGCCTAAGAAAGAAGCTCAATATGTACAATTGAATTAATAAGAGAAGTTTGCAACGCTGTCTGAGATTATGGCCTGCAAACGCAATATACTATGGGATTGATTGATTCTATTAACCTAACCTAACCTAACCTAACCTAACGATTGACGAATGCTTTTTAAACTTATACAAACTTCAGCACAATATGCAGTGTGGCAGGTGGGATGGAAAGATCTTGCTACTGTACAAACTATGGATAATATTGTTAATTTAGAAGTGGGCGGTCTCGGTGAATGGTTGGGAAAAGGCGCATATGCTGCCCCCCCAGCCCAAGCTAATATGTCTCATGCAATACTACAGCAGAGCTCTGAGCTAGCCATAAAGGCTCTTAAAAGAGTCCCAGAGATCAGACAAAATGACTCTTCCTTTGCACCTATTCGGCAAGGCCTTCAGGAATCATGTTACATTCGTTGATAGGTTGTAGACAGCCATTCGTAGTCAAATAGAAAAAGAACCAGCAGCCACTATATTGTTATTACAACTAGCCTTTGAAAATGCTAATGTAGATTGTCAGAAAGCACTGCTCTTTGTAAGGAATGAACATGCTCATTTACCTGCCTACATCAGAGCCAGTCAGAATGTGGGAACAGAGGAGCACAGAGCATCTGTTTTAGCTGCAGCCTTACAGCAATACACATAAGAAAATGAGTCCCTGCTATTTTAATTGACAACAAGAAGGGCATTTACAGACAAATTGTCCCACTCGAAGGAAGGGAAAGGATGGCTTCTGCCCTGCTGTCCCCCCTTCCCTGTGTCCCCGATGTAAAAAAAGTTATCACTCAAGTGCAGCTTGTTGGTCAAAATTTGATAAAGACAGTAACCCTCACTCCTCAGGAGGGGAAGGGGAAGTGAGGCACAGGACCCAGTGCCCCTTAAACCAACAGTCTTTGCAATCCAAACCCAGGAGTCTCAATCTCCTCCCTCTTCACCAACATCTGTGGGAGCGCGGGAGCGCAGGTTTGGATTTATCCATCTAATACGATGCCCTAATTACAGATTTGACTATTCATGTGCTAAATACTGGGGTTTATGGACCTCTACCAGAAGGATTGTTTGGATTTTTAATTGGTAGACTATCCGCCAGGAAGAGCAGTCTAATAATACATGTTGGTGTAATTGGTTCAGACTATTTAGGGAAAATTAAAGTGATGGTTTCAACTAACACCCTACCTGGTTTTATCTCAAAAACAAAAAAATTTCACAGTTGCTATTGCTTCCTTTCTGGCAGCAGAAAACGCAGTCCGAGGGGCTGGTGGGTTCGGCAGAACTGATGTCGTCCACATTCACTGGCTCCAACAAATTACAAGTGAAAAGCCCTTACTAACTTTACAATTAAATGACAAATCTTTTACAGGCTTACTCAACACCAGTGCAGATGTTTCCATCATTTTGGCATCTTTGTGGCCCCCATAGTGGCCTCTTAAAACAGCAGATGCCTTAGTGGAAGGCATCAGGGGCCATAAAGCCCATAAACAAAATGCACTTATTCTTACCATCACAGGGCCAAACGGATGCCGAGCAACTTTACATCAGTTTGTTTTGCCTTCTTATTTTATGCTGTGGGGTCATAATTTGCTTTCTCAGTGGAATATTACTCTTGTGGTGAATGCAGCAAATTTAACAAATGTGTCACTGATGTAAATCCCCTGCTCAAACTGCGTCGGAAGACAGACACCTGCATTTGGGTCAATCAGTGGCCATCGAAAGGGGAAAAATTGAAGCAAGCTGAAAAGCTTGTTGATGAACAATTAAAATTAGAATATATTGTACCATCCATGTCTCTGTGGAACACCCCCCTATTTGTGATGATGCCTCAGGTCTTAGCTTTTATATTTTTTAGATTCTGTACTGCTTTAGTGTGTAGTTATGAGCTTCATATTAGGGGATAGTAAGCTCTCTTCACAAAGTAGGTAGACAAAACAATTCCTTCTCTAGCTGGGGACCAAGGACAACTGATCCAAATCTCAGGCCCAA
This sequence comes from Agelaius phoeniceus, assembly GCF_051311805.1. Taxonomy (NCBI): domain Eukaryota; kingdom Metazoa; phylum Chordata; class Aves; order Passeriformes; family Icteridae; genus Agelaius; species Agelaius phoeniceus. The sequence continues at coordinate 20,483,982 of NC_135301.1, forward strand.
GAGCATAAACAACAGCAGAATGAAGAGAGAAAAACAAGAAGGATGGTACTTCATAACCTAAAGCTATAATTGGACAATTAACTCCAATATGCCAGAACTTATAAAAGTGAAAGACGTCATGACCAGTCATCCATTTTGTGACCATTTTGGGTTCATCTTGGGTGTAGCCCTGGCTGGGCTCTTATACTACCCAAGGTATATCCATTGAGGCCTTTTAATAAATACCTACTTTATTCTTTAACCCCATCTAGCCTCTGTTCTAGGTCAGCTTTCACAAGGCATCAGTGATACCAAAAAAATCAGGGAAGTGGCAAATACTGCAAGATCTCAGAGCAATAAATCGGGTAATAGGACCTATGGGTGCTTTGCAACCAGGGCTACCCACTGCTTCAATTATTCCCCAGGACTGGCCAATTGTTGTGACTGATCTTAAGGATTGCTTTTTTACAATTGCATTGCATCCAGAGGATTGTTATTGCTTTGCATTCTCTTTACCCAGCGTAAATTGTGAGGCATCTATGAAAAGATATCATTGGGTTCTTTTGTCACAACATATGAAAAACAGTCCAACAATTTGCCAGCTTTTTGTAGCCAATGCCTTGGAACCCATCCGACAGAAGTTTTGCAATATTTTGATATACCACTATATGGATGACATTTTAATTGCTTCACAACATCAAGCTGACCTTGACAACATCCTTTCACACATATGATTCCTAGGCTAGAATCTTGTGGCTTACAAATAGTTCCTGAAAAAGTAAAAAAAATGGCACCTTGTAAATATCTCGGATGGTATATAATTGAGAAATCTATCTGCCCACAATCCCTGAAATTGGTGCCTTCTGTAAAAACATTACATGATTTGCAAAAGCTGTTAGGCACAATAAATTGGGCTAGGCCAATGCTGGGCATCACAAAAGAAGAAATGAGCCCTCTGTTCAAATTGCTGAAAGTTGACGCTGATCTGTTGTTTGCACAAACATTCACAAAGGAGGCATATCTTGCCCTCTAAATAATTGCTGACAAAATAGCCTCCCAAAATGTGGCTCATTATGTTGAGGATTTACCTGTGGCTCTTTTTGCAATTAATAACACTTTTCAGCCTTTGCCATTCTTGTTCAAGTAACCACAGATAGCAAAGATGTTTATTTTTTAGAATAGATATTCCTCCCCTCTACTTCTAAGCGAACAATAACCACTTGATTAGAAATGTGCCTTGATGCTGTTACCAGAGGCAGACAACGTGCCAGTCAAATATTAGGGTGAGATGATGATATCATTGTCATTCCTTCACAGAAGCACGAATTTGATTATTTACTACGAGACTCAGTAGCTTGTGCTGTCTCTTTTGCTGATTTCTTAGGGAAAATTTCATTTCATTTATTATCTCACAAATTCCTTTAGGCTTTGAACTCTCTCCCATAAAGCGTTAACTCCTTTGTTGCCTCAGCCCCAATCCCCAATACCATAACTGTGTTTATAGATGGATCAGGAAAAACTTGCAAAGCTGTGGTGACTTGGCATGATGGGGTCAAGTGGAAGGATCACATTGTTACATAGGCTGGTTCTTCGCATGTTGTGACCGTGTTCACAGGGGTCCGAGGATGAGGGAAGAGACGAGGATCTGACTCCATGTTTCAGAAGGCTTGATTTATTATTTCATTATATATATTATATTAAAACTATACTAAAAGAATAGAAGAAAGGATTTCATCAGAAGGCTAGCTAAGAATAGAAAAAGAAGGAATGATAACAAAAGCTTGTGTCTTGGACAGAGAGTCCAAGCCAGCTGACTGTGATTGGCCATTAATTAGAAACAACCACATGAGACCAATCACAGATCCACCTGTTGCATTCCACAGCAGCAGATAACCATTGTTTACATTTTGTTCCTGAGGCCTCTCAGCTTCTCAGGAGAAAAAATACTAAGGAAAGGATTTTTCATAAAACATGTCTGTGACTGCATGTAGTCAAACTCAGAGCTGCAGTGGAGGTGTTTCGTGGTTTTCCTAACTCACCTTTTAATCTCATAGCAGATAGTGCATATGTTACCAAAATACTTCTGTGAAGGCCTGACGTTTCTCTGCACCTTGTAAATACTGTTGATATAACCCTGGTACTTGTTGATTTAATATCTCTCATTTGTTCTCATCATACAACATTTTTTGTCATGCGTATTCAGTCCCATACTAACCTACCAGGTCGTCTAATGGAAGGGAACCCTCATGATGACCGCTTGATGATGGCAGTTATATCTAATCAGACATTTACAGCTGTCTCAAAATCTCATGCCTTTTTTCATTAAAACACTGCTGCTTTATCTAAAGATTGTGGTATTTCAATGTCCCAGGCATGCACAATTGTTAATACTTGTCCTGACTGACAGCCTTTTTCTTCTCCTAATGTGCCCAGTGAAGTAGTATGTAGACAGCTTGCAGCCTACCAATTATGGCAAACTGATGCTACTCATGTCCCATCTTTTGGTCAGCAGAAACTTGTTCATTGTTCTATTGACTTATTTTCAGGCTTTTTAGTTGCCACTGCACATATAGGTGAATCTGCAAAGGATGTTCGTTGCCACCTTCTCCGTGCATTTGCGACAATGGACTGGCCACAGGAAATTCACACTGATAATGTCCCTGCTTATCAATCCAATTTTGTTGATATGTTTTTACAGGCTTGGGGTGTTCACCACTCCTTTGGGATTGCCCACAACCCCACCTCTCATGGGGTTGTGAAACAGATGAATTTCACAATCAAAAATCTCACTGCTGAACATAAAAGGGGGAACTCTGGAGTAGCACTGCAGGATTAACTGGATTTTGCTTGTTTAACTTTAAATTTCTTAAATAATTTGAATTACCCTTTCGCTCTTACAGTTGCAGAATATTGTTGGTGTATGAATGCCAGACTCACAAGCTGAGAGCAAAATCAATCTGTTTATTGCAGTTAAGACAGTACTTATATACTTAATGTGGGAATCTCTGTTCAGTCCTTTGCATGCAACCTGGTTGCAGGCCTGTAATAAATCTGTTGGCCTGACAGTTTGTTAATTTTCTCAAGGTTTGCAGGCTTTGAAGAAACAGGACACCTTTCCTGTTCTCAGTGTGTAATCTAAGTTCTTCCATGCTTCCCAGAAATTTTCTGCAGTGTCAGGCTTGTTTCTTTCTCACATCTCCCCCTTTTTATTTTTATTGGGGTCATAGATAAAGCTAAGGTAACCATGACTTGTTTTTTCATGTTTTTAACAGCTCTGATTATGTTAAAAAGGACAAGACAGAAGATTAAAAAGAATATCATTGCCAGACAACTCAGTCCAATGAAAACCCAAACTTGTAAATTTATCCCAGAAAATCAATTTTTTGGATTTAGCCAAGAAAGATATTTTTTCAGATCTGTCAACACCTTTTGTTCCTGCAGTGTTTGTAAATTTCTTAGTTGATCTTTTAATTGAGTATGATTATATATTCTGTTGTAAGGATTTATCAAAGGCCCCTTGGATATGGTTTTTAACTGTCTTCCAATTCTGTTCCATATAATTTAATGGAAGAAGAGTGATACATAAAGAATTATGGATATGTTCCCAATCACAGTGCAGGGATAGACAAGTTTTTTGGGCCTCAACTCTCACCTACCCGTATAAGAGCACTTTCCAAGGCATCCAATCTAGCCATTATTTCTTTATCAATGTTTTCTTGTGTTTGTAATTCTTTTGTGGTATTAGTTAAAACCTGTTAGCCTAAAGCAAAAGCATATGGGTGTGAAGTAAAAGTCATTAGTAATTGTAACTCTAGCAGCGTTAAATTAGCAATTGTAGCAGTCTTATCTAATTTTACTTGGTATATCCTATTGCCAAAAGCAGGTAACAACATTTTCCGCAACTGTTTGTGCACACGGGACTGATTATTACCTAAATAATATTGAATTAATGATCTGGCCATCCCACCATCATGCCAAACAATACTGCGGTTTGCTTTTTGGGATGGGAGAAGGGTCACATTGGTTCCACTTTCTTTAAAGATACCATGTGGTCCCCAATCAATTACCCTTCCATACTGTAAGAATTGTTGTTGTGGCTGTTGTCTTGTACATGATGTCCATTCTAAATGCCATATATTGGAGATGGGTGTGTGGTATTTTCGGGGTTCCCCAGACGGAGGAGGAATGAAGGAATCTGACTCCATGTTCTTAGAAGGCTAATTTATTATTATATTATATTATGGCATACTAAACTATACTAAAGAATAGAGAAAGGATACTTACAGAAGGCTTAACAAGTTACTAGTGAAAAATTCGTTACTCTTTCCAGAGCCTTGACACAGCTGGACCGTGATTGGTCATTAAGGCAAAACAATTCACATGAAACCAATCAAACAATGACCAGTTGGTAAACAATGTCCAAACCACATTCCAAAGCAGCAAAACACAGGAGAAGCGAATCAGATAATTATTGTTTTTATTTTTCTCTGAGGCTTCTCAGCTTCCCAAGAGAAGAAATCCTGGCAAGGGGATTTTTCAGAAAATATGAAAGTGACAATGGGTGTATGTCGTAGCAGGGTGTCCTGGGCCAGGTAATAATTAGTATTGACTCCATGATTCCAGAAGGCTGATCAATTGCTTTATTATACTATACTTATTAAGAAACTCATTGCCCTTACAGACAGTCTGATACAGACAGACCAGATTGGACAATTAATCCAAACACCATCACCATTGGCTAATTAAGAAATCACCCTTTGATAAACAAATCTTCATAACACATTCCACATGTTCACAACAACAGGTGCAGCAAGTGAAGATAAGAATTGTTTATCATTCTTTTCTCTGATCTTCTCACGGCCTTCCCCAGGACAATGCCTGGAAAGTTGTGCCTGTTACTCTCTGTGACCAGAGAGTGGTTGCCACAGGTGTAAAACAACATTTCAGGAAATGAGGTGGAGTGGCATCCACAGATTTGTTGGAGGTGGACAGAATGGCTGGCAATGTAATAACAGTCAATTTTCTTGCATTGTCTGAGTGTACATATATTAAATGCAATTGCATAGAAAAGTTAGCACACGGTAAAGAGGTACTTGTTTGATTCCATGTTAAGCATATAGGCAGTAAATCAGTAACAAAAGTAGTGTTTATACTATATGTATCTACAGTATCCTGATCCAGGGGAGAAAGCCAAGTTCCTCCTACCCATTCTCTTTCATTGTTGCTGAGGGAGGTTCTGGATCCCACCAGGTCAGAGGCCGAAACAGTGGAGGTTGAATGATGTCTGCCCAGTAGATTCTCCCTTCCACCATTTGATGGCAGTACAGCAGAAGAAAGACTACAAGGTTCATTGTTGCTGTCCTTGGCTGGGTTTGATGTATCTCACTGGGAGCCAATATGGTCCTGTAGGTAAAGAAACACACCCATAACCTCTTCCCCTAGCTAACAGTGGAAGTGGACCTTTCCACTGACCACTATGTATAGCTTTGTATATAACTTCAGGGTAAACTCTTTCTCCATCAGTGGTCTGACCCAGGAGCCTTTTATGTACAGTTAAGTCATCTCTACTGGGGATATTAAAAAAATTTAAAACATAGCTTGCTTTGTCAAGCTGCTCTTGAGGGAGCATGGCTATTGGGTTCCCTCTCTTTTGTTTTTGTAGCATGTTTTTAAATGTATAATGTGCCCTTTTGACTATAGCTTGTCCTGTTGGGGAATGGGCAATACCTGTGATGTGTTTGATATCCTAAGTGTGGAAGAATTCTTGTGTTTTATGATATGTATATGTGGGTCCATTATCTGTTTTTATCTGTTGAGGGACACTCATTGTGCTGAAGGCATGGAGCCAATGTCGGGTGGCATCTCTTGATTTCTCACCCTTGTGTGCTGTTGCTACTATGAATCCTGAAAAGGTATCAATAAAAACATGAACATATTTAAAAGTCCCAAAGCTCGATATATGTCTTACATCTGTTTGCCAAATGTCATTAGGTTGCAGTCCTTGTGGCTTTGTACCTAATGTTTGTGGCAAAGAGTCTGCTGACATTGTGAGCAAGTATTCACTACATCCTGTGCTTGTGGCAAGGTTAGATAGAATTGTTTTGCCAGTGCTCGGGCATTTTGATGGTGAAAATAATGAGAAATTTTGCCTGCCTTAACTTTTGTGGTATAATGACTGCCACGGTGAGGGCATCCACCCTCGCATTACCTTCCACTATAGGTCCAGGCAGAGTGGTGTGTGACCTAAGGTGCAGAATGTAATATTCATGAGACCTGTGAAGTAAAAAGTCGTACAGAGTGGTTAATAATAAAAAAAAAGGATCCTTGTTAGAGACTTCCTTCAGGAATGAGTGCTCAATTCTCTCAATGATTCCTGTAACACAAAAAGAATCACAAAGAATAGATTCCTGTGAAAAAAGGCCAAATGCTTCTACTACAGCTGCCAGTTTGACTAATTTGGTAGATCCCGGTTGAAAGGTTATCAAATGTTCCCACTGTCCCTTATCATTTCTCCACAGGGTGACAGCTTTGTGTGTCTTTGCTGATCTGACAGTGAAAACAGTCTTTGCATCAGGGATTGGAGTTTTCATTTGTAATCTTCGCTGTTGAAAGGGGAGTTCCTTGAAGGATTGTAGTAGGGCATGTCGAGGCATTGTGTGAAAAAATTGTCCATTACAGTCTGCAAGAGCAATTTGAAATAACATTGAATCTCTGAAAAGATTCTCTAATTCTGCTGCAATAATAAGGAGATGTATTACTGTCGGATCATATCCTGTCAGGCTCTGGCATCAGAGTTGTCCCATTGACAGTAGTCAAATAAGCATCTCAAGCTGAGTGGTTATAATTTTTGAAAAGGTGTGTGGCAGAAAAACCCATTCTAATAACCAGAGAGTTACATCACATTGACCAATAAGAGCATAACGTTGGAAAGACTGCAGAATCAGGAACAGTCGCAAAGGCAAATCTGGGTTTCGATGTGTGGAAGAGGACTTGTTGATTTTATCACTTACAGTCTCTAAAGCCTTATGGGCAGTTATATTGGTTTGGCACAGTCTGGTTTTTGGTAGCAGAGGGGCCACAGATGTGGCTTCTGTGGGAAGCTGCTGGAAGCTTCCACCATGTCCAGCAGAGCCAATCTCTGATGGCTTTGAAGATGGACATGCTGCTGGCCAAAACTGGGCCAATGAGAGAGGTTGGTAATGCCTCTCTGATGACATATTTAAGAAGAAAATCAAAACAAAGTCACAGGTTTTTGCTCCTAGTCAGAGAAGAGGAGGAGGTGAGAACATGTGAGGGAAAACAACATGGAGACACCAAGGTCAGTGAAGAGGGAGGGGGAGGAGGTGCTCCAGGCGCCGCAGCCGAGCTTCCTCTGCAGGCTGTGGTGCAGGTTGTCCCCCTGCAGTCCATGGGTCCACGGGGGATGTAGAGATCCACTTGCAGCCCGTGGGGGAAGTGCCCATGCCAGAGTGGGGAGATGCCTGGAGGAGGCTGTGATCCAGTGGAAGACCTGAAGGAGAGAGGGGACCCCTGCTTCCAGGTTGGAGCAGCCTGTCCTTGGAGGACTGCGCCCCATAGAAAGAGAGACCCATGTCGCAACAGTTTTGGGAGGACTGTCTGCCCGTGGGGGGAGTTCACATTGCAGCAGATGTGGCAGGGCTGCTGCTCGTGAGAGTGGACCCACGCTGGAGAAGTTCAAAGAGAATTGTCTCCCGTGGGAAGGGACCCCATGGCCTTACAGGGGAAGGACTCCTCTCCTGGAGCAGTGGAAGAAAATCTCAGTTATGAGCTAACCCAAACCTCCACGCCCTGTCTCCCTGCACTGTCAGTGGGAAGGAGGGAGGAGTTGGGGGATAAAAGGTGTCTTTAAGGGCTTATTCTACTTCTCATTATCCTCCTCTGATTCTGTTAGTAATAAAATTTGCAACTTAAATTGAGCCTGTTTTGCCCTCGAAATATTTCTCCCGGTCCTTATCTCACTCATGAAGTGTTTGTTAATTTTTTTTCCCTCCTCTGCCCAGCTGTGGCAGGGGAGGGTGAGATAGTGACTCTCATGGATGCCTGGTGTTGGGCCAGTGTCAAACCACGACACCAGTTTTTGTCAGATAATTCCTCTGTGGTGATTCCCAATAAAGGGCGAATCCAATTAATAGTGCCTAACAATTTTTGCAAATCATTCAACGTGTGAATGTCAGTTTTTAGGGTCACTGGCTGTGGGGTGACTGTTGTCTCCAATAATTTGAGACCCAGGTATTTTCAGGGACGTTCTCTTTGGATTTTTTCTGCAGCTGCGCACAAGGCTCTGCTGGCAAACATTACTGAAATGGAGGTTTTGGGGGTTTGCTTAAGTTAGCAATATGAATTAAGCATTTAAATTTTAGCTTGTAGAATTACGTGTTGAATTTTAACCTTTTACTTAAGAAACCTCTGCCATGGTACATGGAAAATGCAAATTTCGGAAGCTTCTTGTGATAAAGAACAATACCATGAGAAGACCGAGGAATGCAAGAAACCTAGATAGAGGGGCTCCTCTGTCTTCCAAGCTGATGAAAATCGACAGACGTACTCAGATAAGCACCAAGGGACCAAAGCACACGTGCAAAGAAGAAAAGTTAAAAAATTCAACCATGAGGGAGAACACAGCCTTCAGCCTCAGAGACCACCGTGCAACCACCACCATGAACAACGCATGCTCAGAAGGGCGTGGATCTAATTACCATGCGAGGCGAGGACGGGGGGGCAGGGGTTGAATGTGCATTAAAAGGTTGTGTGATGTAATGTATATGGAACACCTTTGTGAATAAAGATGTGGCTCAGACCAGAGCTCGGGGCACAAGTTTTCATGAGAGCTATCTCGCTTGTGCCGGGCACTGACAATACATACCCACTTCATAACTACATCAGGTTGCGAAGCCTATTTATTCTGCATATCCCTTCATTACCTTTAAAGCAGCAAGACAGTCATGCAATAATGAGGAGTTGTCAGAAGCAATTAAAATATCATCCATGTAGTGATACATTGTCCTAGGGTGGCTTTATGATTCTTGTATTCCCAATCGTCTATTCTGTTTATGCTGGACATTAGGTTCTGCACCTTTAAGACTGGTTCCGAGAGTGGAAGGAGTGGAGAAGAAGCAGGCAGTTTGCAGAAACTGCACTCACTCCCCCGTATTCCTCGCTCCCTCGGTGAGTGTTGTCTGCAGCACAGACAGCAGGAGAGAGCTATCCTTTGCTTTTAGTTAGTTTTTTAGCTAGCTGAGGCAGACAAGTTCCCTGGACTGTGGTTTTTTCTTTTTCTTGGACCTGTTCAAACCTGTTCTGGACCAAAACCCCAGAAAAACACTGCTGGGGTCCAGGACACAGCATTTTCCGGTGCAGGAGGGACTGATAAGAGACTGAGCAAGCTGAGACACACACACAAAAGGACTCTCTCTGAATTTGCCATCTCTTCAGAAGAACAAGAGGTTTCATTTTTTAACATTGTCACATATAGGTAAAACCTTACAAGAAAAAGGCCTTGTAAAATCATAGTTCAGGCCTTGCTGCTTTGGCTGGGTATAGCTAACAGCGAGCCTAATAAGTTCCCGTGAGAAAGGAATTGTAACAGTGAGAATGAGGTTGCATATCAATCTATTCCTGTAGGAACAGATTGCACCTGTGAAGAAAAAGACTCTTACCTATGAGAAATTATTCTTTACCCAGGAGACAAGTATGTAAACATCATTAGAGAGGAAAGTTTTTGATAGACAGGCACACTAACCATTACCAACCAATGAACTGAGTTACAATGAGTTGCTGACCAATTGGAATTAAACACAGTGCTTTCTGATAGCCATATAAAGAGGAGCTGTGTGCATTAAAGATTTGGCATGGTGCATGAAGAAACAGGTGTCTTTGTCCATCTCTATTGCGACAATTAATAATTTTTTCATGTTTGTGAATACTTTGCTTGTTAAATAAACAGTTTTTTCCACTTATCTTGACGGAGATTCACCTCTCGAATCAGCTGGAGGAGGGGCCACTTGAATCTGCTTTCTAGAGGGACCCCTTTGGAAATTCCCTGCCTAAATTTTCCCTAAACCAGGACATGCATCAAAACAGATGAATATTTTTGCCGTGCTGGTTGTATCGCTGAGTGAACGACAAACTGACAGATAGTAGGACTACTTTTCATACCCCGAGGTAGCACAACCTAGTGGTACTGTTCCATGGGGGTCTCATGATTGTCAGGAAGTAAAGGCAAATTTAGGTGCATCATCAGAATGCAAATTAATTGTAAAAAAGCAGTCTTTTAAGTCAATTATCGCTGGTTCCCAGTGTTCTGGAATCATTGTGGGGTTAGGTATTCCTGGCTGCAATGCCCACATAGGTGAAAGGACTGCGTTGATTGCCCTGAGATCCTGTAGAAGTCTCGATTTTCCCAATTTCTTAGGGATAATCAAAATAAGTGTATTCCAGGGGGTGGTGTAAGGAATTATGTGACCCAAACATAATTGTTCTTGCACAAGGATCTGGGCTTGCTGAACCTGCTCATTTTTTAGGGGCCATTGGTTTATCCAGACTGGACTGTTTGAAAGTCAAGTCAGTTTAAGAAGCTGCTTTTCATCAATGGCCCCTGCCAAAAATGTATTTGTCCGTGGAGGAGGCAGGGCAATGATCCCTGTCACCCTCTCGGGGTCTAATTTCTTCTTACCTTTTGTTAACCAATGTCCCAAATACCTGACTTTGGGCTCTGTGAACTGCAGTTTCCACTTAGACACTTTCAATCCTTTGTCCCCTAAGAAATTCAAGAGCGCTATAGTGCTCATCCTTACATCCTCCTCCCTTGGACCAGCAATCAATAAATCGTCCACATACTGTAATAATTTTGTTCCTTCCACTGGTACAAAGTGACTCAGCAATTGCTCGAGTGCTTGCCCAAACAATTTTGGCGAGTCCACAAACCCCTGCGGCAAAGATGTCCATCTGAATTGCTGTTTTTGGTTGGTTTCTGGGTCTTCCCATTGAAATGCAAAATAGTCTGTGCTGTCCTTAGCTAAAGGACAGGTCCAAAAGGCATCTTTCAGATCAATCACACTGTACCACATGTCCTCGGGAGAGACATTTAACAAAGTGTAAGGATTTGAAACCATGGAGAACAGTGTCTTAGTCCTTTGGTTCACAGCCCTTAAATCCTGCACTAACCTATAACTACCATCTGTTTTCTGCACTGCCAGTATTGGGGTATTATGTCTGGGCATGCACGGCTCCAACGTTCCTTTCTTCACTAGTTCTTCTATCACTGGTTTCAGCCCCTTCCTCCCTTCCATGGGAATGGGGTACTGCTTTACCCTAATAGGGTCTTCCAGCCTCTCAATTTCAATGTGGATTGGTTCAATGTCCAACCTCCCAGTCTCCCCTTGAGTGTACCAAACCTTTGGATCTATCCTCCATTCATCCTCGGCAATGAGTTGGTACAACCTCACCTTGAGCTGGGAATTCTGCACCACTAGGCTGATTTCTAGTGTCACCATCAGATCCCTTCCCAGCAGATTGCATTCTGCTTCCTCGACCAGTAACATATTTCCAATGTAACACTTATTCTCTGATTCTATTTCCACGTTTTTAATAATTGGAACCTTAAAAGGTTCCCCTTTTGCCCCAATTACCATCATAGTATCATCGCTTATAGAGCATCCCAGTGGTAATCACTGTACATTGGTCCGTTCGGCTCCAGAATCTACTAAAAATATTACCTCTTGCTTGTGGGGTCCCAGTCTCAACTTTATCAAGGGGTCCTTGGATGTCCCAAACCTCAAATTAAAAAGCCCCTGACACCTCTAGTCTTCCTGAAACATTTTCTCATCCTTGACTTTCTTCCGACAATTCCTTCGAATGTGGCCCTTTTGTTTGCAGTAAAAGCACTCAATATCCTTCTTCTGATTGTTTGAGTCTTTACCTTGGGAAGAGTTCTGTTTCCTTGGGGCCGCTGACTTTGCCAAATCCCAGACCTGTTTTTGTTTCTGTGCTTCCCTTACTGCAGCCACTAGCACTTTTGCCTGGATTTTCTGTTTCTCCTCATCCCTTCTCATGTAGACTTTCCAGGACTCCCGAAGCAAATCCTGCAATTCTCTGTCTTGCCATCCCTCTATCTTTTCTAGTTTCTTCCTTATATCATCCCACGATTTCGCCACAAATTGAGTTTTCAACAGGACCGCCTCGACTGGGGACTCAGGGTCTGTTCCCGAATACATTCGGAAGTTCTTTCTCAGCCTTTCCAGCCATTCGGTGGGTGTCTCATCCTTTCCCTGGCACTCTCCATGTACTTTACTCATGTTTTGCCCTTTTGGCACCACCTCCCATATACCTTGTATTACCATGTTTCTGAGATTTATCATCCTCTGTCTGCCTTCCTCCATCTGGGCGCTCCAAGATAGTTTCTAGTCCAACCACCTCTGGTCTCCTTGCTCCCCTTGCGGGTTCCTATGTTCCCAATCCCTGATCGAGGCTTGCCTGATCATTTCTCTTTCCTCATTGTTAAACAACAACCTTAATATTGCATTAAGGTCATCATAGGTATAAATGCTGGTTCCTAGGAACTCATCTATTCTTTCTGCAACCCCCAATGGATCATCCATGAACTTTCCTGTCTCCTTTTTGAAAGCCCTGACATCCCCAGTATTGATCAGCACATTCACGAAGTCGCTAATTCCTGGAGCAGTCGGCACTTCCCGTAAAGGGAAGAGGTTGGGCTTTTCTTCCTCGCCCTCACTATCTTCAGTGTTTACCTTCCTAGTTCTTCGTCATGTTCGATAGGCTGGGGGAGAGCTGGCTCCTCCCATGGGGAGGATTCGCCTTTCTTCCGATTTGGGTGGCGGCGGGGGCTGGGGCTGCTCCTGTGGGAGCAAAGGCGTCAAAGCCTATTCTTGTGGGAGTGGAGGCGCTGAAGCCTGCTCCTGTGGGAGCGAGGCTTCTGGAGGCGACACAGGCACCGGAGGTACCTGGGCTTGTGAAGGTCCCACAACTGTGGGCACAGGGACTTGGGCTTGCATGGGCTGGGGCAGAGGGACCAGATAGGGAGGCGGGAGGTTATCCAGCGTCTCCCATCCCCTGCCCCAAGTTGCCGCATGCCTGTGGGCTCTTATCTTGAATAATCCCGAACAAGCATTTCTCCACATTCCAGCATATTCTAATTCTTCCAAGTCTTGTGGGTACTGGTCAGCCACATGGTCGTATAAAGTTTTGCACATCCACATCTCGAATGTGCTGAAAACAGGCCAGACCACGTACCTCCTGATCTCTTTTCCTCCCCATTTCTCGATGCAAAAATGGATCATTCTCTCCTTGGATTTTCCCTCCCTCCTAGGGTTGTCCTCCCAATGTTCTAATATCCATCCCAATGGACTATCCCTTGGGATTTCAGGTAGGACCTTTACTGGGGGTTTCAAAGGCTTTTCCTGGGCTTTTCTCTGAGCCTTTCTCTTTCTCTGTCCCATCTTTGAAAACAACTTTTCCCAACCTTTCTTACCTTGTTTCAGCTGGGATTCTGGAAGAGAATCCCGGGTCTCTATCCAGTACCGGTTTCTTTGACATCTGCTAAAAACCTACCAGCTTACTTAGCCTCACGGAGAACCGTTCCATGGCCTTTTCGGCTGGTAACGAGCTCTCTTACCTGAACTCCGGACCAGAAGGTTTACCAGCTCCCAAACCCTTTGGGAAAGTCCCTTCCCTTCTGATCCAAACTCTTGATCAAACCCCTGAACTTCCCCCCAAGTTTCAGGTTTCATGCGTGTAATGAGCCAAAGAGTCCGCTTCCCGCACAACTAACCACTTCCCTCGCAGGAGAGTGGAACTGCGATCTTGGGGTTCACACTCACTTCCTGATAGAATCACGTCTCACACACATGCTCGGTCACACACCACTCCATCACACGGTACTCACAGTTCCTTTTCCCGCATGGATTCTTCATGGACGAATACTTTTCCGAGTGAAAAGCACCGTGGCTCCAGAGATCCCTCTCTGGATCGCTCCGAGTTCCCGAGAGCTCTGGGCCCGTTTTTATCCTCTCTTTGACTGTGGTTCTGGCTTTGGTTCGGAATCTGATTGGTTCCAACAGTTCCCAATCCTGTCAGGCCACTGAAATCAGCAGGGCGCCTCCTGACCGGAGAGGGGGTCCCCGGACCCCAAATTCAGATCACGTCAGGGTCACCAGAATTGTTATAAATGATCAACAAGAAAGCCAAATTAATAAATGCGAAAGATTTTATTTTCACGACCAAAATACGGTCCTCAAAAACCACAGTCAAAGAGACAGCGTTGAGCCCACAATCGGTGCTGGGTGAACCTATATCTGACCTCTATCGCATCGGATATCCCTCTGTTCACGAATGCTGTTTCCAGTGGGGCTGTTTTATACAGTTTTTATGCCTGAGGCAGAGGTGCTCTGATTTCTTTTGTAACCCCGCATATGTATGAAGGTTTCTTTCACTGTGCAGGACTGGAAAATTGCTGTTTCCTGAGTAGTGGCAGGTGCTGATCATGTCAGGGGAAGTCGTGTATTCAGATGTATGTTCCTTGGCGACTTCGGTTATCTTGATTGATGATATCTATCAAGTGATGATCATCCTTGGGTGTTCCCTGATGGCTCCGGAGGAAGCCCATCTCTGCACCGGCCATGTTCTTTTATTAGTAAATGAGGTATCATTCTCCTGCTGCTACCAGGAGTTTCGTAATTCCAATGTGGTTATCTGTCTCCAGGTTGTTCGTGGTCAGAGGCTCGTTGGATGCTAGATTCCTTTTACAATCTTTATTTTATGCATTTTCCCCTCAAGCATGAATTACTTTATAATATATATTAAACCTGCAATGGAGAGCAACTCCATAGACACGGTAGATGGGAGAAAAAAACCCTTTTTCCTGCTCTCTGCCACTGCCCCCCCACTTCAAGCCCCGGCAGGGCACAGGTGCCGCGGCTTCCGCGCCCCGGCTGGCACCCACGCTCTGTGGCTCCTGTCATCCCATGGCACCGGCGCCGCTCCTGCCCGTGCTGCTGGAGCTGCCGCCACTCCCGTGTGCCCTCCCTGGTGCCACCCCCCGCGCCACCCACACGGCCACGGCTCCAGCTGAGAGACAGAGATCGCGCAGCTGCTGCCGGCACCCGTGCGGTCCCGCCACGGGGGGAGACACCGCCGCTGCCGCTGCCCACGGGTGTTGGGTCATCTGCCTCGCTCTGGCGCTGTTCCCACCGCAGGAAAGACTAACTCCTGTACCACGCTGCCTGTTCTAAGCAGCGCCACCCTGGCACCGTTTCCGCATGGGAAAGAAATAAAGCAGCTCAGAGAAGCAAGCAGACAATCCTTCCTTTTTTCGTTTACCTCGATCCTACGGCGTAAGGTACACACTTAACAGCTGCCTCTGGCAGTTTTAGGGACCCCAGCCAGTGGCCGTACCATGACCCTGCCTGCCGGCGGCTAAGTCAGTGCACGGCCCGTCCTGGCAGGTGTGCCGGTCACCTCCAGCGACCGGGGTGATACGTCATCTGCCCCAACCAATTCATCAGTAAGTGGGCCTATAGAGAACCTGAGATCGCTGGTGTTTCCTCTGTCCTGACCCACATCAACAGATGCTAGCACGACTCATTCAAATTTTTCATTTCTGAGAAGTGAGAGTAAATTATTAGAATCGAAGATAAGGGTTAATTGTTCAAGCCAAATGACCTATAAAAAGAAAAAAGGGGGGTTTGTTATAGATGAGTAATGGCTGGCTCTCACAATTAAGGGATGAACATTATATGTATGCTAAAAGAAGTTTTATTAATGTATAGTTATGTTACTGCCATGTGTTTCCTTCCCAGTATTGTTATCATGGGATGGTCTTAATAATCTGGGCATTTGGGAAGGTTGGCTTGTTACTATGGCAGCACCTGACCTCCAATCAGAATGTAAGAAAGTGACCTCCACCACTGGACAGCAAGGAAGGAGTTGACTGACAAGGCTCTAGGAGGGGCTAGAGATATAAAAGGCGAAGCATCAATCTTGAAGACAAGCCAGCCACATGGTAGGCAGACACGTGAGGCTTCCAGCGCTGATTTTTCTTATTTAGTCTTTTTGTTGAATTTTTTGTTAAGGTTTGTGAAAAATGTGTATTTTATGATTGGCTTTTCGCAAATATTAAAATGAATATTATATGTGTTATGTTAGAAAGTTATGCTGTATTAATTTTCTTAAGTAGTGTGTTAAATATAGTTTTAGGTTATAACAAAATGGTAAAATAGAAACTATGTATGTGGGATATTTTTTAAAGAAAGGAACGAGGTACTCGCACCAGATAGCAGCCACAGGACACCTAAATCTTTCAGAAAAAAAGAATTTATTGCTCCATTATCAGAAGAAACTAACTTCTTCCCGCCTTGCTCAGTTCTGAAGACGCTGTCAGGATTAAGAGGAAGAAGTTGACACTGACCAGACAGAATTCTTTGTTTGAATGGAATTTATGCATCGTGTATGAATATGCAACAGGTTATTGTTTTTAAGGGTTAATCCTCTGTTAATGTGTGTCCTTTTTTGGGCTTATGTTGCCCAGAAAGAGGTACCCAGACTGTCCATAACTATTTGTTTCTGTTGTCTCGTATTGTCCTAAATCCTAATTGCCCAAATTTTTATTACTCTAATTATATTACTTTTTTTATAACCATTTTATTACTATTAACCTTTTAAAAATTTAAAAACAAGTGATTGGCATTTTTCACATGCATCCTTATTGGACATAGCTGTGACCTCTTAAAGGCAAGGCTGCTTCTACTTCTACTGTTTTGTTTTAATGTTTCTTCATGTTCATAACAAGAGACAGTTATGTTATTTTTAAAACAAACAAGAAGGGAAATTGATGCTTTAAAAGCAGTCAAATAATGCAATATGTATACTAGAAATTTTGACAGCAGTTCATTTTAAATTATGCAATATTTTAAAAATATCATTAAATTTGATCCCAAATTGAGTATGTAGTGGCAAGGCCTAGCTAATTTATTAACTTAGGGAGAAGGTATGCATGTGTTTCTATCATCAACAAGTTTAAAGTGGTCACCTGTTCATTTGATCAGACATCAATCACCTCTGAAAATATGAGGCCCAGTGGAAAGAAAAATTATCTAATCACCATCCAGCCTTCATAGCCAGGACAGAAACAGAAGAAGGACTGCCAGAACATGGCTGTGTCTGGAGACTTAGAGAGGCAGCCTGCCAACAGAGGCCCTAGGTCATCATTATGATATTGTGTTCCTACTAACCTTCTTCAGCTCTTCCCTGTTCTAGGCTTCCAGAAAGACATTCAGTGATGTCAAGGTCAACATTTCCAGCTAATGGACTTCCTCCAGCCTAAAGAACACAACATCTGAGTTCCAACCATATGGACTTCAGAACAATGGTCATTTATTTCCATTTCCCTAGGAGACATTGGACATTATCTTTTTGTTTTCATACACTGTCTCTTTCTCAGTGACATGATTGTACTTGATAAGTTTTGTTGATTGTAATCTGTCTTTTATGTATCATATCCCATATCTAATAGATAACCAGTAATAACCTTAATAAGATAATAACCTCACAAAAGCAAACTGTTTTAACATTAGAATACATAATAAGATTTTCTTTTAAAAAAGAAAAGGGGGAATTGTTGCATACAAGTCGAGATATTATAAAAGAGAGGCCTTATAAAATCAGGCCTTGCTCTGCTGAATTACCAGCTAAGCTTGTAAGTTCCCATAAGAAAGAATCAGAGGAATGAGAAGCAGCTAGTACAACAAACTATTCTGTAGAGAAAACCAGTCTGTACCTGTAAAAAACAAGAAATCTGTCCCATGGGAATCAGTGAACAAAATATGTAAACTATTCAGGAATAGAAAGATTTGATGGACATGTAAAATGCCATTTACTAACCAATGAATTGAGTAACAAGAAAATTATGAACCAGTTAAGAGTTATACACGAGTGTGCTGGTTTTGCATTAGAGTCACCCACAGAAGTAATTTTTTCTGTGAGGAGCTTCTGAGAGCTTCCTCTGTGCCTAGCAAAACCAATTGCTGGCTAGCTGCCGGGCCGGGACCGGCGACTGTCAGGCAAGGGGAGGGAAGGCTGCCGGGCCCTGGCCGAGGCAGAGCTGGGCCGCAGCTGTTAACATCTTGCCGCCAGGTCCCCCACCAGTGCAGCTGCCACACGAGATCATGTGGCTGAGGCCAGAAGCAGCCCTGCAGCCTGCGCAGAGAGTGGCCCTGTGGCTGGAATTGAACGCAGCAAGGGCTGGAGACCAGCCATGCGGCTGATACTGACACAGCCCCCAGTGGGGCCTGAAAATCCATCACGTGACTGCTTTCGCCACCGCCCGGCAGGGATCACGTGACCATCTACAAGCCCTGGGCGAGATATTAACTCTTTCAATACACAAATAACACTTGTAGACCTTCAATCCTCCCTTGAATAAGAAAAAAAGAATGAAGATACATAGAGGAACAATATGAAGACACCAAGGTCAGTAAAGAAAGACTCAGGTCCCAGATGGAAGGAGAATGAGGAGATGCCTTAAGTTTGAGCTGAAATCCTCTTGTAAGGCTATGGAGAAGATATAATTGATACATCAGACTCTTTTTCCCTATAACTCATTGAAAAGTATAGAGAGATAAAGCATCCAAATTGTAGATATGAGCAAAAGCATCTATGCTGCAGCAAGCAGATGTTAAAGTAGCTATGATCCCATGAAAAGTTTAAACAGAGAAAAAATGTAATAAAGACACTTTGTCCCCAGAAAAAGAAAAAAAAACCCCTTTGTTCCCAGAAATGAAGATGATCTCAAAGATAAATTAAAAAACACCTTTGCTCTTGAACAACTCATCCTTAAAATAATACCCTGTAAGTTAACATAGCCCATAAACACAACTGTGAAAAAGTTGTGAAAAATAAGGACTTAACAATTACAGATTCCCAGGTGGCCGCTATTCATAGAAATTAAAAGCCACGAGAAAACTGTTCTTGTAAAGAAGTCTCCATGGCATAGCAAGAAAATCTCCTCTCCCTTAGTAAACTGAAGAAAGACTATTCTAGGAGTAGTAGAGGACAAAAACTGACCAAAAAGTCCCAAATTTTGTCTCTTTACATTGTCAGTGAGAAAAAAAAGAAAGTGTGTGATGGGGGAGAAGAAGTGTTTCAAAAGTTTTATTCTGATTCTTATTATTCTTTATTTTAGTTACTGTTAATAAACTTTTCTTTATACCCTTTTAAAGTTTTGAGCCTACTTTCCCTTCTTCCTAATCCCATCTCACAACAAAAAAAAGTAAGTATATTATAGTAAGTGCACTAGTGTTTAGCCAACACTAAACCCACCACATTAATTAGTGCATTTAGCCAAAAAAACTCAACAAACCAAAACCACTACAACGAGGTCTTGAAAACCATATAAAAATAGGCTGTAACATTAAAGACTGGCTTTTCTGCGTGAAGAAATGGAGTCCCATGTGCTTATTACTACAACACCTGGGCACACCTAGAAGCACCTAAATACAGCTGGGATACACCTGGGTACACCTGGGCATGGTTGGAGCCTCTTGGAATACATCTGAGTATGGCTGGGGTGCACCTGGGCACACCTGGAAACCATTTGGATAGACCTGACAGAGGCAGAGAAGAAGCCAAAAACCAGCATTGTCCCACACCTGAGACACCTGAGCACACCTGGGATGCAGCCAGAACCACATGAGACACACCTGGGGACACGTGTATGCACCTGTGATGCACCTGAGCACACCTGAGCCCTTCACCTTCCTTTTGTGCAGCTCCAGCACCAGTGAGGGCAGATTCAGCTCCTTCTCCACAGGCCCCAGCATGTTATTAGGGCCCGCTCCTTCTCCTCCAGCTTCTGCACCACCTGCAGCTGCACCTCCACCCGCACAGGTAATTAATTAACCCCGAATTGGTCCTTAATTAGCAAAATTAGGCAATTATTACAAAAAAATAGGCAGTTATTAGGCCATTATTTGCAGTTAATAAGGGTAATTAAGTTCTCATAACTAATTAGTCCTTAACTGGACAATTATTAGCAGCTATTAAATGGTCATTAATAACTATTTGAAGATCATTAATGCCTATTAATCAATATTATCGATGCCCATTAGCAATTATTAAGTGCTCATTAATAATTATTAATAGCTATTTCAGCGTGATTAACGCCTATTAGCTACTATTAGATGCTCATTAATATCCATTTATAGTTATTTAAGGATCATTAATGACCATTAACTATTAGATGCTCATGTGTGCTTATTAGTGGCTACTTGGTGGCCATTATTGGTTATTTATGACTATTAGACACTCATTAATGCCTATTAATGGCTGTCAGAGCACTAAAGGAAGGTATTCGAATGAATTAATGACAATTAACAACAATGTAAGACCATAAATGGCTATTGGCAACAATTTAATTATAATTGATGACTATTAGCTACTATTTGAAGACCACTAATGCCTATTAATGACAATTAGATGCTCATTAGTGCCTTTTAATGACTATTTTATGACAATTAATGGCTATTTGTGACTATTAGCTGCTCATTAATGCCTATTAATGGCTATTAGAAACCAAATAGAGGCGATTAATGTCTATTAAATGTGGTGTTACATTTTAGTTAAATCGTCTGCTCTGTCTCACCCCTTGAAAATGTATGGTTTATTCCAAGCCTGTGATCCTCCCCTGAAGTATCATGTATCTGTAATCCCATTGGCCCAAGTCATTTTCCACACCCACTTTGAATCTTCCTGTTAGACTGTGCGAGGGAGATGAGGTCTCTCTTGGCCTTTTTCTCCCTAGGCTCTCCCTCTCTCCCTTTCCCTCCTCTTTCCCCCCCCTTCTCCCTCAGAAACCATGCTGCTCCCAGAGGTGGGACCCCCAATAAACCCTCATCTAATTAGCACCCTCAGAAGCCATGTGGAGTCTCCTTGCCTGCCTGCTGCTACCAGCGAATGAACAGCTTAGGGGGCCCCCCGGGGACCCCTCAAATGGACTGCACCAATTAAATAGTAACTAATGACTATTAATAACTATTTCATGGCAATTAATGATCTTTTCAGGGCCTCACCTGTGCCTTGAGGGCAAGCAACTGATCGGCCAGCTTGTCCTTCTCCTCTCGCAGCAGTCTGTTGATCTAGTTGGCTTTGATGTGCTTCGACATCAGCTTGAGGTTGGCATTGTCCTTCTCATGCAGCTGTTGCATCAGCGGCAGGTTCTGCTCCTGCTTGTCCTCGAAGGTCTGGCCCATCATGTCCATCTCCAACAGCAGCACCTCCTCCTCCTGCCACGGGCAAGATGGCTGCTGTCAGGGGGCGGGGCAAGATGGATGACATCAGGGAACACAGCAAGATGGCTGCCATGAGGTGATGTAATAATCCATGGAGACAAGATGGCTGACATTAGGGAATGGAACAAGATGGGCACCATTAGGGAACAAGGCAAGATGGCCACCATGATTTGATATAATAATCCATGGCAACAAGATGGCCACTATCAGGGAATGTGGCAAGATGGCTACCGTGAGGTGATATAATAATCTATGGGGAGAAGATGTCCGACACTAGGGGATAGGGCAAGATGGCTGACATTAAGGAATGGGACAAGATAGGTGCTGTTGGCAGGCGGGGTAAGATGGCTGACCTGAGGTGATATAATAACCCATGGGGACAGGATAGCTGACATCATGGGACAAGGCAAGATGGCTTCTGCCAGGGGATGGGGCAAGATGGCTGCCATGATGAGCCATAATAACTCATAGAGGCAAGATGGCAGACATCAGGGAACAAGGCAACATGACCACCGTGAGGTGACATAACCCATGTGGACAAGATGGCTGCCGTCATGTCATGCAACATTTCACTGAGACAATATGGCTGCCATGAGGTCACATAATGGGGACCATAATGGCTGCCATGAGGTCACATAATGGGGACCATAATGGCTGCCATGGAGACAAGATGGCTACTGTTATGGAACAGGGCAAGATGGGTGGCCTGAGTTGATGCAATAACCCATAGAGGCAAGGTGGCTGCCATGAAGTGACACAATAAACCATGGGGGCAAGATGACTGACATAAGGGAACAGGGCAAGATGGGCACCGTGAAGTGATATGATAATCCACGGGGACAAGATGGCTGATGCTAGGGTGTGGGGCAAGATGGCCAATATTGGGGAAGAAGGCAAGATAGCTGATATTAGGGAATGGGGGAAGATGGCTGCTATGAGGTGATATAATAACTCATTGGAGAAGATGGCTGCCGTTATGGAATGGGGCAAGATGGCCACAATAACCCCCCTAACTTATCTGGAACCTCTCTAACACATCTGCGCAAGGTGTATCTCACCTGTCCCTCACCTGTTTGGTGGCCACCAGGTGCTGCTGCCGGTGCTCGATTTGCTCCTCACTCAGGTGGAACCTCCTCAGGGCCTCCTCGTCTGCTAGCTTCTTCCTCTCAAACCACTCCTGCTCCTCCAGCTAATTAATAGTCATTAATTAATCATTAATTAGTCAGTAATTAATTTATTCATTGGTACAGGTTAATGGGAAGGCTTAATTAATGGAAAGAGTTTCAGCTCAGGCACTACTCCCACTCCTCCAGCTCCTGCAACTTCTCCAGCTCATTAATGGTCATTACTTAATTAGTTGAGTTGATTAATGTGGGATTAATTATGGGAGTTAATCAGTTAATTGTGGGGGGATAGAATGTAAGAAAATAAAGATAGTGCAGAAGGTAATATCACCCCTGAGGAGTTGCAGCTGTACTAATTACCAGAGATTAGGAACAGGCCTTCCCTTAACAGGCCACAGCTGTGTCCAATAATGATGAGTGCTATAGAAGAGTGGGTTAGCTGGGTGAGGAGAGAGATGGAGTTTGTTGGCTGAGCTGTGAAGGAGTCAGTGCTGTGAGGAGGTGCCCATGAGAAATCACCGAGAAGGTATGGAACTTTTACAATAAGATGACAACAATTAATGGGACAGTCAATGGGAAGCATCCTGAGCTTCTCCCACAGCTAATTAACTCCTTCAGATAATTGCCAGGGATTAACCAGAAATAATTGATTGATAACTAATTAATTGGAGTAAATGAATCATTGGGAGAAGGTAATTAATGAGAAAAGTTAATGGGAGTCATCTTCAGCTGCTCCCACCAGCACCCCAGCAGCTCCTGCAGCTTATTAAGGGGTAACTAATTAATGAATGTAAGTTCATTAATTAATAGGAAGCATTAATAGACAAAGTTAATGGGAGGAAATAATTAATCTTCAACTCCTCCAGCACCCATGTAGTTCCTGCAGCTCATAATTATTAATTCATTAATTAGTTCCATGGCACTAATTACCATCTAATTAGCATAAATTAGCACATAATCATCCTTATTTTACCCATTTTTTGCCTTGTCCAGCCACTACCAGCCCCTAATTAGTCATTAGCAACTCATTAACTCCTCATTAGGATGCACCATTGGACAAACCAAACCAGTGGTGTTAATGATCACCTAATTACTGTTAAGTAGCACTAATTACCTTGGCCTCGCTCTTCCTCTCTGTGGCCATGAGCATGACCTTGTTGTGTTGCACTTTGGGGGCTGATTTGTACATGTCCAGCAGCATCATCTTCTTCTGGTTCTCCTGTGCCTTCCTAGGGGCATTTGCATCTTTTTTGCATTGCATTTGCATGTTCAGGATAGCCATGCCCCTTTATTTGGCTCCACCCCCTTTCATTTAACCCCAAAATCCCCTCCTTAATGACACAAAAAATCTCCCCAAAATCACCTTGAACCTTCTAGACCCTTGACATGGGTCTCATTTGCATATCTGCTTATTAGCATTTCATTTGCGTATTCAGGATGGTGCCACCCCCTCTAATTTCACTCCCCAAATCCCCTCCAAAATGCCCCAAAAAATGGCCCCAAAATCACCTTGATCCCTTCAGAGACCTTTGTTAGGTCTGGAAGCCCTGATTTGCATACCAAGTCTCATTAACATATCATTTGCATACCCAAAGACTACAGCACCCTGTGGAGGCCTTTGAGCCTATTAGGGGAACTTCTAGGGTAATACCTTGGAAGAATCTACCACAGGTTTAAAGGATGCCTCAATGCTTACGGGGAGATGAAAGGGGCTTTTCCCATGGTGCTCTGCAGCGCTAAATTAATCTGCCCTTTCCCCTGCCCTTGTACTGCCCCTGTGCCTGCAGACCATTGGTTCCTGACCCCATACTTAACCCAGGACCCTGCACTGTTTTCTCATCTTCTGTCCCTGGACTCCTTCACCATGAATCTACAATAAAGCTCACTGGAACTCTATACAGGACATCCTTTCCATCTTTCTTTGCTGACCTATCTGTGGTGTGAGTGTGGATTGAGTGACTGACTGTACTTACCTGACCGGCTTTCTCAGGAGATGCTTTTGGAAAGGTAGCAGCAAACACCATCCATTTTCCATGCTGCTAGAGCACCCCTTTTGTTCCAGTCCTGGAGACCCCACAAATTGACCAAAAGACCCCTCAGACTTCTGATAAATCTCTTCTTAGAACATAATTTACATGTTCAAAACATCATTTGCACCTCATTTGCATATTCAGAAATACAGCCCTGTCATTTCACTCCCTGAGGACCCCTGAGATGCCCCAAAACCCACCCTGAGACCCTCAAACCCACCCCAAGGCCTTTGCTACCTTCCTAATTAGCATGACCTTGCTCTCATTACCATCTCATTTGCATAATCTAAATTAGAGCTCCTTCACATTGAGACCAGGAGCCCCAAAAAATTGACCCTGTGGCACTAAGACACCCCCAAAATCACCTCCAGAATCTCCCTGATTCCTCCAGAGACTCCTGATAGCTCTGGATGCCATAATTTGCATATCCAGCCTTATTAGCATCTCATTTGCATACTTAGGATGGTTCCACAGCTTTTATTTCACCCCCAGAACCCTCAAAATCCCATCCCCGATGCCCCAAAAAGTCGCCCCAAAATCACCCGATTCCCTCCAAAGACCCTCTTTTGAATATCCTGGCTCATTAACATCTCCTTTGAATATTCAGATGGCTCCACCCTTTTTGTTTCAGCCCCTGAGAGCCCCTCAATACTGACCCTGAAAGACCACAAAAGTCACCCTGACATTACTCAGACCTGGGAAAAAAACCCTTATTAGAACCTAATTTGTGTGTTTAGCACCTCATTAGCATCTCATTAGCATAGTTTCTAATACAGCCCCTATCCTGGACCCCCAAAAATTGACCCCAAAATCTGCCCTGAGACCCCAAAACTTCCTGTACTTCTGTCTCTCCTGTGCCTTGCTGCCTCCATTTGCATCTCATGTGCATATTCTAGATGACCATGCCCTTTTTTCTCCACCCCCTTTCATTTCACCCCCCAAATCCCCTCCTTAAGATCCAAAAAAATCTCCAAACATTTTGGGGTTTTTGGGGATGCTGAAGCCAATTTCAGCGATTTTGAGGGGATTTCAGGGTAGTGTTTGGAGTTTTTTGGGGGTACTGAAGCTAATTTTGGGGTAATTTCAAGTGATTTTTAGGGTGATTTTTGGGACAATTTTTGGGGTGCCAGAGCTGATTTTAATGGTTTTTGGTACGATTTTTGGGTGATTTTTGGGGCAATTTTGGGATTTTTCTGTTTATTTCAGGGGTTTTTTTGGGGGGGGGTGGGGCACTTTTGAGGGTCTTTGGGTGATTTTTGGGGTTTTTGGGAAAGTGATTTTGGAGTGCTTCTGAGGGGATTTTTGGGTGTGCCAAAGTCGATTTTGAGATGATTTGGGGGGATTTTGGGGTTACTTTGGGGTGCTTTTTGGGGCAATTTTGGGGTGCTTTTTTTGGCAATTTTGATGGTTTGTTGGGGAGATTCCAGGGTGATTTTTGGAGCAATTTTAGGGAGTTTTTGGGGGTGACGAAGATTTTGGAGTGATTTTGGGGCGATTTTGGCTTTGTTTTTCATTGCTGATGCCAATTTTATGGTAATTTTGAGGTGGTTTTTGGGGTGTATTTTTTGGGGTGATTTTGGGGTGGTTGGGGGGTGGCGAAGGTGAGTTTGGGGTGAATTTTGAGCATTTTGTGGGGTCATTTCAGGGTGGGTTTGGGGTGACTTTTGGGGTGATTTCAGAGGTTTTTGTGTTTATTTTGGGGAATTTTGTATTGATTTTTGGGGCGATTTTGGTGGTGCCAAAGATGATTCTGGTGTGATTTCAGGAATATGCGGGGTGAATTTTTGTGTGATTTTTGGGGGTTTTGGTGGTGCAGAAACAGATTTTGGGTTGATTTTGGGGGTTTTTCAGGTGATTTTAAAAGGTTTGGGGCTGTCAAACCTGATTTTGCTAAAGTCAAAACCCCTCAAAATTCCCCCAAAAATGATCCCAAAATCCCCCCAAAACCCCTCAAAATCACCCCAAAATCGGCTTTGGCACCCCCAAACCACCCCAGTATCGCCCGAAAAACTGACAAAACAACACCCCTAAAACCACCCCAAAATAACTGCAAAATTAGCTTGGGCACTCCAAAAAGTCCCCCAAATCACCCCAGAATCACACCAAAAGCCTCAAAAATCACTCACACAATTTCCCCAAAAAATCACCCCAGAAACAACACAAAAATCTCTAAAATCACTCAAAATCACCCCAAATTCAGCTTCAGCACCCCCAAAAATCCCCAAGTCGTCCCAGAGTTGTCCCAAAATCACCCTAAAATCACACCAAAACCCCTCAAAATCATACCGAAAACTGCCCCAAAATAATCGCAAAATCGACTTGAGCACAACAAAAAACCCTCAAAATTACCCCAAAATTACCCCCAAAATAGCTACAAAAATCACCCTGAAATTGCCCCACCCCAGGAACAACGCTAGAATACCTCATCATCACTCTCACCCCTAGAAGTTTCCAAAGTTGCCCCTAAATTGCCCCAAAAATCACCCCAAAAATGGCTTCATCACTCCCCAAAACCCCCAAAATCACCCCAAAAACTGCCCCAAAATAACCACATAATTGGTTTCAGCACTCCGAAAAAACCTCAAAATTGCCTCAAAATCACACCGAAACCCCCAATCACCCCCAAAATCGCCCCAAAATTGGCTTTGGCACCCCTAAAAATCACCCCAGAATTAACCCAAAAAACACCCAAAAAACCCCCAAAAGCGCCCCAAAAACCACCCCAAAAAGCCCCAAAATTTCCCCCAAAATTGCCCAAAAAAATCACCCCAAAAACCATCCCAAAATCAACCGGAGTGACCCCAAAACCAGTCAGTCCTAGTTGCTAGCAGCTTTTGTCTTGGAGAAATCCTGTGATATTTGCAATTTTAGGAGGTGGCACCCTGGTAAATTTGTTTGACTTCTGATGTGTAAGATGTAATAAGGGCAAGTTCTGCCCTGGATGGTATGGCTCAGTTTTTAGTAGGTCAAATAATAGTGCAGTGTCAATTTCTCTCAATAGGGCTCAGTCTAATCTTTGTGTAATATCAGCAACGTAGGCAGAGTTAGTCACCACATTTAAAGGAATATGGAGAAAACGTTGGAAAGCCATAGCTACAGCACATAGCTTCACCAACTGAGGTGATCCACTTTCACAATCTTCCAACATTTGCCATCCACCTTCCTCTTTCCATGTTAAAATGGCTTTTCCCATTTTCCCAGAACCATCAGTGAATACTGTAACACCTTTTAGGGGTGTGCGGCTATTCAGTGGTTTTAGGGATAGTGCAGTTGATATGTTTTCTCCTCGAGCCAGGTCTTATGAGCTCTTAGAGAAACCTATCACACCCGAGATAGCCCAGCTACCTCAAATGGCATAAAATTAGCAGGATGACTTCTGAGGTAGTGTTGGAAACAGAAAACTTTTAATAAAAGGCAAAATAACAAAGCTCTGCAGAGAAAACCCAAACCAGGGGCAAGAGGTTCTTGCTCCTGGTAAAAACACCCCACAAAAGTGATTATTTATTTTGTGTTGTTTTTTTGGGTTTTTTTCCTAGTGAATTACTTAGGTGGGACCTTTTGGCTTCTGTCCAATAGGGGGGGCTTTAGGTTTGAGGTGAAGTCCCCAAGGTCCTATGAGGTGTCTTTTTACCTAATTGAGGAGAGAAACTTCTGGGCTTTTTTCCTTTTTAAGGAGACAAAGGATAATTTTGTCACTCCGTCAACAGGGGACACATTCCTACATGCAGTGGTCCCACTCAACTGCAGTAAGTTATGGCTCGGTAGGTGGTAACTAATTTGTCCCAAGAAATTTTGCAAGGCACTTTGTAAAGCTGTGCTGTTGGCAAAGCACCATTCAAATTGTTCTTGTGTCACAGGTATAGTAATTTTGGAAGGATCTCTTGCACTTAATTGTAAACATCTCTGACCACATTTGATGATTAATTGTGCAATTAACTTGAAGATGGTAGGGGCCGTCTTTTTAGGTTGGTAAGAACATCCACTCTAATATATGCAAAGGGTCGGACCACTGAGTACCCACTGTCCAATAATCCTGGTAGGGTGAAAATCAACAATGAAAATAAATACAGTAATGCACACCTCTGGCCGTATCCGGTGGCCTTGTCTCTTTGTGATAGCCTGCTCTACTATTTCAAGAGCGGCTTTTGCCTCTGGGGTAATTTTTTTAAGAGATACCCCTTTCTTGGTGAGTTTGTGTGTGAACTTTCTAGTTGCAGGAAATGGTATTCCCTGTGAGACCTGGTGTTTGAGTATAACCAGTTTCTCGTCAACACTTTGTGTTCGGGCATTAACCGATCCTTTGCCTGCAGGACTTGGGAGGAAAAGGATGCACACTGTAACACGATGCCTTTGTGGTCCCTCTCCTTGTAGAGTTTGGAAAGTTGCTCTGTTAGAGCTGTAATAGAGACACCTTGTTATAGTTGACTCTTGTGAATGTGAGGTAAGGGGGTATTGCAGTTAGTGTTTATGTTACCCCAGCTTTCAGTTTTGTAATCGGGGTTCTCTGATAATGGTTGCTTCCAAATCCCTTCCTATGTTCCAAGTTGGTTTCTCCCTAAGTTGTATCCACCCCTGATGTAAACCACTCCGCTTTACTCTCATTGGAACTGGCTCTGTGAACCACTCCGCTTACTCCTCCCCTAAGGTTATCCCATTGACTGTCTGTTTGTACCCACCCACCGGTGTTGGCCTGTTTGTAAACCCCTGTAGGGCTGGTCTGGCCCTCCTTTGCTTCCAAATCTCTGGATTAAAGGACTATTGGGAGATCAGGTGGAAAGCATCCTTCGACTCTTTTACTTTTCTCCCTGATGCTGGTAAAGTTAATCCCACTGTAGAGCTGCAGCTCTGAAGTTCAGCTCCTGGTGAATTCATCCTGGAGTTGTTCTGTACACCTTGGCGTGGCTGCTGGTGTTTGAAAAGAGCTAAAGACTCCAGTGGCGTGCATCAAGGAGGGTGTGTGTGGTTCTTCCCCTGCATTGTAGTAATTTGATTCTTGAGATTGTATGGTTGTGTTTGTGGAGATGTTAGGATTTTGTTTTCAACAATTGTAGCATTTTATACAGAAAAACTACAGTATGGTGATTTATGTTTAACTGTGGTAAAACAAATTAAAGGAATTCCAGGAATTCCCCTCCCGCAGCAACTTAAGCCTTGACTCTCGCGAATTTGAGATACGGGTGGGTGTGTGGGTGGGTGCGGGTGGGTGTGTGTTTGTGGGCATATCAGAGTTTTTGCTGTAACAGGCACAGCCTTTGCAAGGCAGCAAAGTGAGTGTCAGTGGAAACAATGCTTTAATTGAAGAATGGATTGTGGGGGAAGAGAACTAGAAAAGACTGAAATTTTGTAAAGCAGAGTTTAGTTGGAGGAGACCAGGACAGGCACTTTGTCATTTGTGTTATTCGAAGGAAACAAAGGCTACTCAGAGAGCTATAAGGATTTTAGTAGCAACCAGTTGCAAGAAGCAAAGAAGTAACAGTGTGTTTGAATCATTAGAAAAGAGAATTTCAAGTAATTTAAGAAACCCAGCAGAAATAATTAAAGTTTAGTGTGCTCAGCCTATTTTTATACCCCAAGACTTTTAAATTAAGGCAACGAGTTGGGATGAGGTAGAAAAATGGGAACTAAGAAAATGGAGTTTTTAGTAGACACGGGATCAACATACTCTGTTAAATAAAGCCTTGATGCCTATAACAGATGATTATATTTTGGTAAGGGGGCAACTGGCCAATCTGAAAAAGCATATTTTGCAAACCATCAAATATAAACTTGGAAAACAAGTGAGGATTCATAGTTTTTTGTATATGCCCAACTCTCCAAAGGCACTGTTGGGTAGGGATTTATTGGAGCAGCTGGAAGCAACGTCACATTTAAAGATGGAGACATTATTTTGGAGGTAAAAGATCAACAATATGTAGACATACTAAGCTTAATGTTAATAATTAGTGAGACCAAAACTGAAAATTAGGTTGAAATTAACAAGAAAATAATGGATCAGGTGTTTCCTGGGGTATGGACCTCTAACATACCAGGGAGGGCATAGAATGCAGCTCCTGTGCAAGGTAAGGAAAACAACCAGTTAGGGTCAGGCAGTAAAAAGCCTGATCTGCACCCAGTGGTGGCAAACTCATACACCTTGCTAACATGTTTGAGACCTGAACTAACCTGGTTTGCCATTTGACTTGAAGGATGCCTTCTTTTGCCTCCCTTTCCATGAAGCTGGACAGAAAATTTTTGCCTTGGAATAGGAGAATCCCAAGAGTGGGCGTAAGACTCAGCTCACATAGATGGTATTGCCCCAAGGTTTAACAATAGCCCCAGGATATTCAGAGAACAACTTGCAAGAGATCTAGAGTCCTGGGAAGCTCCATCAGAGGGAGGACAGCTGCTGCAGTATGTAGAGAACTTCCTGATAGGTACCCAAACCCAAGAGGCATGTGTGGATTAGACGGTAAGCCTCCTGAACTTTCTGGGCTTACAAGGGTATAGAGTACCTCAGAAAGAAGCTCCGATAGTGAAGCAAACAGTCACCTACCTGGGTTATGAGATTAATGCTGGGCAAAGGACTCTAAGGCAAGATCGAAAAGAAGCACGCAAGTTCACCCTGGGCCAGAAGATGACTCTGCTAGGCTGCCATACAGTGCTTGCAGTGCTGGAAGTAAAAGGTGGACACTGGCTTTCCCCATGATTATTCCTGAAGTACCAAGCCATAATGGTAGGACAAGATGATCTAGAGATTGTAGTCACTAACTTTGTGAACCCAGCTTCTTTTCTAAGTGAGATACAGGAGAACCAGTGATGCATGATTGCCTTAAAGCTATCAAGGCCATCTACTCCAGTCGTCCGGATTTGAAGGATACCCCCCTCAATAATGTGGAGACCTGGTTCACCAATGGGAGCAGTTATGTCATCAGCAGAAACAGACATGCTGGGTGTGCTGTCACCATTTGCAGAGAGGTAATAGTCTGGACAGCTGTCAACAAACCCCTCTGCACAAAAGACTGAGAATTTCCAAACTCAAGGATGCACAAGAAAGAATTAAACTGTTAGAAGCGGTCCAGCTACCTGAGAATGCATATCAAGGCATACCAGAAAGTGAGCTCAGAGTTGGAGAAAGGAAATAATCTAGCAGACAAAGAGGCAAAAGAAGCAGCAAAAGGTGAGATTCCCACTGAGGGAGCCCAAATTCCAGATGACCCTTGAAGTTAAGACAGAATAAAGACAGAAAGTTAATCCAAGATCAGGAAGGGATATATGACAAAGAGGGGTGGACTACTATTAGCAAGAAGCTAGTTATTCCTTCTCATTCGTTGTGGTCATTGGTGAGGGAGGAGCACCAGAAAACCCACCGGGGAATTGATGCCCTAAGACTATCCCCAAACCAAAACTTGGCCAAATTGGGAGGGGCCATGGACCCAGGCAAAAGTGGCAAATTGACTTTACAGAACTCCCAAGAAAAGGAGGATATCGCTATTTATTGGTATGGACAGATACATTTTCAGGGTGGCCAGAAGCCTTTCCCACTGGGACTGCCAAAGCTCGGGAGGTAACCAAAGTGCTATTACAAGAAATAATACCACACTTCGGAGTTCCAGCAGCAATATCTTCAGACAGAGGATCACATTTTATTTCTAAAATAGTGCAGCAGATTAGCAGCCACCTAGGCATAGATTGGGAACTTCATACCCCATACCACCCCCAATCGAGTGGCCAGGTGGAGAAAATGAACCATTTGATTAAGCAGCAAATTGTAAGGCTGGGACAGGAAGCAAATTTACCCTGGCCCCAAGCTCTTCCACTGGCATTGTTGTGGATTCGGACTAAACCTAGAGCCAAAGAAAGGTTGAGTCCCTTTGAAATGCTTTATGGAAGACCATATGGAATACAAAAGGGGGTGTCCACCCACATTGGAGAGGTGACATTGGCTACATACATGGTGGCTTTAAGTAAACAGCTCAGGGAAATTGAAAAACATGTGGCCGGAACTCGGAGCAGGGAGCAGGATGGGCCAGTACATAACATTCAGCTTAGAGATTGTGTATATGTTGTCTCTTACAGAAAACTTTGGAGCCACAGTGGGAAGGACCATTCCAGGTATTTCTCATTACTTCCACCGCAATTAAGATCAAGGAGCAGAGTGCTTGGATCCAACGCTCTCTAGTGAAGAAAGCCCCAGAAGCAGAAGCTTCCTGGAAAGTTGAGTCAAGGAGTCAGCTGGCAATGTAATTAGGATAATTGAAAACTGCAGATGAGTCAAGGGGCCAGCTGGGAATATAATTAGGATAGTAGATTGCATATTTTAGTTAAGATTTTAAAACTAGTCAAGAAACTAAGTTAGTAATATAGCTAGCAGGAATGACGTACCTTGGTTAAAGAGTCACAAAGATATCAGGAAAGTAAAGCTAGGAGTGACGAGATAGATGGAGCAATTGTGAAGAAGCAAAGGACCATAGAAATACCTGACCTTAAGAATAATCAAACAGTTAGGAGAGGCTTGAACCATGACCAGCAGGTCAAAAGGTCCTGCCAAATGGCCATGGGTGAAGAGTTCACCATGAGGAAGATGGCTTTCTTCCTCCCATACGCCCACTCCCTTATTTCAAAATCCCACCGACCCAATTAAGAGAACACAATTGTGTAGCTGTAATGGATATTCAGCTGATTATGATACAAAGCAGGTAGGTAATGACTATGTATTATGCATCCTTAGAAACCACGTGAATATGTAAAGCCTTTTCTGTATAAATAGAGAGCAGGAGTCTGCAACTCCTTACGCATGTGTTTGAAAAAGATTCCACATGCATCCGGCACTGTAATAAATATTTTTCTTTTCAACTTTAAATAGTTGGAGAGTCATTCTGTCTGTGCTTCAAAGTGATCCTGAGTGACAATGAACTGAAACTTAAACTTACTCAAGCAAAATGAGTCTATTGCAGTTGGGAATTTTGAGTGGTTTAGCCAAGACAATAATTTTGCTTACAGTTGCAAACATAATCCAAGAAAGTGCCTCTAAGAGAGCAGAGAATGATGAATGGCCTTGTCCAAAGCTTTTAATCAGGTCACTGGCTATATGGGAGACTATTCTGTTATTAAAAAATCTGAACCTATCAACTGTAGTCATGCATGGTGACCAGCTGTATGAAAAGCATGAATGGCAACATGAAAGGTCAAGGTGGTGAGTAGGATGGACACTTCGGGAAGTTATGGGATGTCGCAGACATCTTTCATGAAAAATCCTTTCTTAGGATTTTTCCTTGTGAGAAGCTGCAGTTTCAGCAACCAAAGTAAACAATGGTTATCTGCTGCTGTGGAATGCAACAGGTAGACCCATGATTGGTCTCCTGTGGGTGTTTGGATTTCTTGACCACTCATGGCAGAGCTGGCTCTTGCTCTGTCTGAGACACAGATCTTTGTTATTCTTCTTTTCTATTCTTAGCTTAGCTAGCTTCTGAAGAAACCTTTTCCTTTCTATTTCTTTTAGTATAGTCTTAATGTAACATATATCATAAAATAATAAATTAAGCCTTCTGATCATGGAGTCAACATTCTCGTCTCTTCTTCATCCTGAAAACCCTTGTGACCACAGTCACAATGGGAGAAGTCATCAAAATAGGATACCATATGATCAATGGGACTACCCATGAGAAAGCAAGGGAAATTTATGTTTAACCTACTATGGCAGACAGAATATGTAATAATTATCCAAACAAATTGGAGTGTTGGATTAATTTTACACTAACGCAAAATGTTACAGTAGTGTGCATTTGGGGCCTGAGCACTATGGGACTCTCATTCACATTTAGAATAGATGCCATACCTACCACAACAACAACAACCACAACCAAGTTGGCCACAAGCACCCGAGCACCAACCATGTCACCTAAACTTGAAACAAAAATTTATGAAATAGGCCCATATGTAGTAAGAAATACAGGCCAATAACAACTGTTGTTTAATCCAGAGTGGTCTCTCAAATGTGTTGAATGGCTAATGCAGATCAACATTTCAGAAATCTAACCAGTTTGCTCCTCTTTCTTGAGGACATCTGTTCTGGTTTGAAAGCAAAACCAGTGAGAGACTTCAAGTCAGAAATACAATTTATTGGGAAAAGGGAAAAGAAAACCAAAATACATGCAATAATGCAAAAGAAGAACCACTGACAAAGTCAGAATACAACTTGACACCCTGTTGGTCAGAGTGTTGGTAGCAGTCCAGTTGGATTGGTGGCTGAAGTCCTCCTGGAGAGGCAGATGTGGTTCTGTTGGAGCAGTGATCCTGTAGAAGGGTGTAGTCTTCCTCTGAAGATCCTGTGGAAAAGATGGCTGTTCCTCTGGAAATCCAGTGGAAAGACTGACTGTTCTGTCCCAAATCCCAGATTATATCCAGGTGGGGGATGCTTAGCTCCTCCCCCCTGGGTGGAGCATCTCACAATGGGCTGTTATCAGTCTGTGAGTCATGTGGTAGGTCCATTAAACAGAAATGGCTCCTGGAGGGAGTTATCGCTGAGTCATGTAGAAAGCCATTGATGGGCCCATTAACAGGAGATAAGGAAGAAACAATGACCCTCCTGGTTTCAGCAGCTCTTGAGGATGGGAATAGAGTATATCTTAATATTTTAACCTAGGACAACATCCTCCAAGGGCTGGACAACATGGTTACAAAGACAAGCCCACCTTAGGGGCAGAAGAAGAGATTTAACTGGAATTTTAAGGACAGGATTGGGAGTTTTAAATGGCATTGATTCAGAAGTATTAATGAACAAGCTGGCCGCTGCAATAAGTGATTTAACAAAACTAAAACAGCCCTTACAGTCATTTCTATTGGCATTAGGAACTAGCCAGTGGCAAGTTTCAAAAGTGTTACCAAAATGGGAAAAGGCCAGGGACCAAGACCACAAATTAATAATAGATGTACTTAGTATGGTTCAAGATAATGTGTCTTTAGCTTTTAGCTGTATACAAGCACAGTTATGGATGCAGGCAACAGTAGCTTTGATCATACAAGAAGGGGAGATAGGCGATTTTCTGGCTGAGATTTGAAAGGCTGTTTGGGACAGTGCGATTGACTTTGAAAGAAAGTTTCAATCCTGGTGGACTATGCTAAATTTTACCTATGATCCTGTTTCTAATGTGGCCACTGCCTTTGTGCTTACTATAAGTAATGCCACTGTTTATGTTATCCACCCCATCATTGCATTAGGACTACACCACGGGAAAACAGTAGTCTATCTCTCAGAATATAGGGGGTGGGCACGGGTGGTGGAATGAGAAGTGGCTGTCACAATCCGCTAGTACAAGTGGGGGGTCGTGATGGTTTGTTAACTGATCTCAGAGTACAAAAACAACATGGAGAGGATTTTCGGTATTAATCAAAACAAATGCACCTTTATTGAGTGCGCACAGCAAATGCAATAGAAGGATTTGAAAGGAGAATAAAGGATAGTGAGAGAGAGAGAGACAGAGAGAGAGAGAGGATGGGTATAGCTACCAAACAGAGAGACGAAATCCTTGTGTGGTCCAGCCAATAGATTAGTCTTGTCACATCGGGGAGAATCTCAAAGTCTTGATTAACTCAGAGGTCTATTATAGTCCTTTGTTGAGGGGGAAGCAGGTAAAAGACAATGAAGAATAAGTACGCTGGAAACAGGTACAGACAGTCCATGTTCCAAAGTAGGATAAGTCAATATCAGCAGAAGACCCATTGTTTCAGGACCGGTTTCTATGGGAAACCAGTCTAGGTCCAGTGAACACATCTGCAGGCAACACTTGGCAGGCATCCTGCTTCAGTCAGGCCAGCACCCCTGTATCAGAATTTTAGGGGTCTCAGTCCTTGGGAGGGAGGCTTCAATCTCCATCTGTCACGGTGGTAGTGAAGCAGATGAAGGGTTTTCCGTGGGGGACCACCAAAGTTACCCCACAAAGTTCATTTGGCTGAGAGGTGGGGAAATTCATGGGCCATTGTTGTGAAGCAGGAGTAAGCATATAGGGCGAGTTGCTGCCTAAAGCAATGTGCCATGGTGGTACTGTAGACACAGCTGCAAACAATCACTTGGCAAGCATCCACCTCAACCAGGCCAGAACTCCAGTCAGGGTCCTCAGTGGTCCCAGTCTCTGTTCTTGTGACGGTCGTGAGGCAAATGAGAGAAACTTGAGACCATATCTTACAGTGGCAAACGGTAAATTTAGAATCTTGTGTTACCCAGGAACAACTAGGGTTCATTTGTGAAAGTAATACTATTGCTGCTCAAGATGTGTGCCTTGGCACTGAACAAGGTATTTGCCATTGTGGTTTTGTAGAAATCGATAATGAAAATGTAACTTTGCTTAATAGAAATCATTCTAATTTTTGTATTTGTAATTTTGTTAAGATCATCAGGTGTTATTTTTCATATTTGGCACCAGCGACATCCCACAAGCTGATCAAATCCAATTACACAATGTACCACAAGTTATCACCTGATTTGCGGAGATAAACAAATCTCTACAACTTTTGTGAAAGTTGTAAAGCTGGTATGTTTATTACAGCGTTGGACGCATGTGGGAATCGTTCTTCTAAAATGACGTGTACTTCTGGGAACTCTAGATCTCTTTTTATCTCTCTCTCAAATACATATGCATACAATTTCACAATAGGTCCCACTCTGCCTCATTCCCCCCTTTCCTAAAAGGAATAAGTAAATTCTTTTACTTCATGTAAATTCTTATGACAATAAGCATACTTTAGTACTTTACTATGTATGTTTGATAAGGAGGTTAACACAGCTACTCGCTGTAGTATTCTCTAATTTTAAATTAGCAATATAATGGATAATTTTAAACTTATTTTAACTAATATTAACAAAACTACAATGGGATGACACAACTTAGTGAAGATTCCTTTTCCAGTTGGTGACCACCTAAAGACTACATCTTACCAGTGATGATCTGCATTTTGTTTTATTCTTTGCAGAATTTTAGTTATTTCCTTTTGTATCATGTTGGACAATAATTAGGATTTTCTCTCTTCATTCTTGGGTTTTCTTCAAGATCTTTAGTAGGTCTTTGGTGTTTAATTAATTGTTTTACTAATGTGAGGTCTATTCTAATAGGAGTAGGTGACAGTCTGTGATACATTGTATAATTGGTTTTAATTAACTGGTGGGATGTCACTGGGGCCATGTACGAAAAATCACACCCGATAATCTTTACAAAATTACAAATACAAAAATTAGAATGATTTCTGCTAGACAAAATAACATTGTTGTTATCAATTTTTACAGCAGCACAAGCAGTTCTCAGGCACACACAACTTTTACCAGTATATACGAGCACAGTTTTCTGATCAGTGACTGGATGAACTTCGAAGTGGCAAATACTCTGTTCAGTGTCTAGACACATCTTGGGCATTAATAGTATTGCTTTCACAAATGAATCTCAGCTGTTCTGTAGTAATTCAGGATTCTAAGTTTACTGTTTGCTACTTTTCATTTACTTTTTGTGACTACACTTTATGTTTTGAAGGGTAGAGCACTGTTTTTTCATGATTTAATCATAGTGCAATGATGGGATGGATAATGTAAACAGTGGCATTACGTATGGTAAGCACAAAGGCAGTGACCACATTAGAAGCAGGATCATAGGTGAAATTTACCATAGTCTACTAGGATTGAAACTTCTTTTCAAAATCAATTGCATTATCCTAGACAACTTTCCGAATTTCAGCTGTAAAATTACCTTCATCCCCTTCCTGTATGATCAGAGCTGCTGTTGCTTGCATCCATAACTGTGCTTGTATACAACTGAAAGCTAAAGACACATTATCTTGAACTGTACTAAGTGCTTCTACTATTAACTTGTGGTCTTGGTCTCTGGCTTTTTTTCACTTTGGCAGTACTTTTGAAATCTGCTACTGGCTAGTTCCTAATGCCAATAGAGATGACTGTAAAGGCTGCTTCAATTTTGCTAGGCTACTTGCTGCAGTGGCCAGCTTATTCATCAGTATTTCTGAATCAATTCCATTTAAAACTCTTAATCTTGTCTTTAATATCTCAGTTGGATCTTTTCTTATTCTGCTTCTGAGGTATACCTGTCTTTGTAACTATGTTGTCTAGCTTTCAAAGGATATTCTTAGGAAAGAGGAGCAGGCTGGTTGGATTTTTGAGATGTTAATTTGCATTAGCAACTCAACACGTTTGAGAGACTATTTGGGATTGAACAACAGTTGTTGTTCACTCACATTCTTCACTATGTAGGGGCCTATTCCATATACTTCAGGTTTAAGTTTGGGTTGGGTCTGAACTATTTGAGTACTAGTGTGAGTTGTATAAGGTCTTGCTGTTGTAAAAAGAGCAGTGTCTATTTTAAATTTAAATGAGAGCTCGATAGCATCATGAGCCCAAAGGCAGGTCACTTCTACAGGCTGTATCAAGGTGAAATTACACCAACAGTCTGATTCACTTGGGCTATCACAAACTTCCTGGTGTTCGTATACAGAAGAGGTTGAGACACTAATTGCATCCGGTCTCTCATAAATCGTCCCATTGACCATCTGGCACTTTGATTTCTTCTCTTTTGATTTCTTGAAGTGTCTACAGTTTTTGTTCTTGCCACTCTTGCTCTTCATATACCTGTTCCTGCCACTTATGCTCCTCATATACCTGATTCCCATGGATCACTACAGTGGATAGGTTTAAATCTTTTATCTCAGAAAGTTCTCTTATGGATCTAGTATACTGATTAAAAGCTTGGGACCAAGGCTATTCAGCATCGCTTTGAATAGAGGTACTCTCTAATTCCAAGACTCCAGTTATAATTATACACAAAACAATTCTGTAAATGAAATTACAAACTACTTTTGGCTGCAATATACTAATTTTGCTTGAGTAAGTTTTAGTCTCAGTTCATTGTCTCTTGGTGTCACTCTCTAAGGGGCTTCTGGGGCCTTCTTCACTCAAGAGTGATGGATCTAGGCATTCTGCTTCTTGATCTTGACTGCGGTGAAGGTGGTGAGAAGCACCTGCAGTGGTCCCTCCCACTGTGGTTCTAAAGTCTTTTCTGCAAGAGGCTTAACATATACATAATCTCCAGGCTGTATGTTATGTACTGGTCTATCTAGCTCTCTGCTCTGAGTTCCAGACACGTTTTCTATTTTCTCTGAGATGCCTACTTGAAGCCACTATTTAGGTATTGTGGCTGGAACTCTGAAAGCAGTATTGTTTACTCTGGTCACCTCTCAAGCCTTGACAGTTCTGGTGGGGAACATTTCTGGCCACCTTGAAAATGTATTTGTCAATACTCATAAAAACTGACATCCCCCTTTCCACGGGAGTTCTGAAAAGTCAATTTGCCAGTGATGTCTGGATCTATGGCTTTTCTCAGTCTGACCTAGTCTTGGTCTGGGGGTATTCTTGGGGTTAGTCTGGAGGCAAGGATCTCACTGTCGGTTTACCTGAGTAATAGTGGCATATAAATTCCTGGCAACGATTCTTTCAATCAGATATGTGTTCTAGAAAGCTTGTGGAAATTACTACTTAAAAGTCAACACTTCATTTCGATGCACTCTGTAACACTGGCAGCTTTGATCATTCTGGGAAAGGAGCTACACTTTATAAAAGATTTTAAGTAGTTAGGCCCCAGTGTGTTTTCTAGTGCTCTTCTTTCACTAGTGACCACACAAATGGGTAGGGATTACCAGCTCCCTTTCAATGGTAGCCCAACCCTTGTGGTTGTGTCCCTTTTGATTAGTATTATTATATTCTGGCTTACTTTCAAGGGAAATCTGTCTATAATTACCTCACCTTTTGCTGCTTTCTTTGCCTCTCCATCTGCTAGCTCATTTCTTTCTTCTAATTCTGAGCTCACTTTCTGGTGTGCCTTAATATGCCTTTTCAGGCAGCTGAACTGATTCCAGCAGCCAGATTATCTCTTCTTTCCTTGTGAGGTCAGCAGTCCCCTCTCCTTCCAGATGGCTCCATGTTCATGCAC
This sequence comes from Agelaius phoeniceus, assembly GCF_051311805.1. NCBI lineage: Eukaryota > Metazoa > Chordata > Aves > Passeriformes > Icteridae > Agelaius > Agelaius phoeniceus. The sequence goes on from NC_135301.1 coordinate 20,524,391, forward strand.
GACTCTGTATGCATACTTCGAGTCTGTATAGATGTTTATTCTCTTTTCCTTTTGCCATGTCTAAGGCATGGGTCAGTGCAATTATCTTAGCCTTCTGCACAGAGGTACCTGTTGGTAAGGGTCTAGACTCTATTACCTCTCTGCAGGTCATCACTGTGTACCTAGCATGTTGCTTTCCACTGGCAAGGTAGCTACTCCCGTCAGTGAACCAGGTCTCGGCATCGTCTAAAGGAGTGTCCTTTAAGTCGGGGCGGCTGGAGTAGGTAGCTTCAATGGTCTCCAGGCAATCGTGGTGTACTGCTTCTCCTTGATTTCTACTGAGAGAAGAAGCTGGGCTGATAATACTAGTCACCACTATCTCTACACCATCTTGCTCTGATATGATGGTCTGGTATTTCAGGAACTTCTGTGGTGAGAGCCAGTGGCTGCTCTTTACTGCTAGTACTGTGGACACTGTGTGGGACATTAGCACAGTCATTTCATAATAATTAACATGAAAGTTATATAACGATAGAGTATAAAACACGTTCACCTCGAATGTATGGTCGGAATCAGATTTGGGTGGAAAACTACCCTGATTCCCAGAGCTCTTAAATAAAAAGCACCGCATATAATCGCTTATGTGATTATGTGTTTTTGAACGCTAACATTTTGGCAACCCCAGATGGGACCCTGCGGGTGCTGCTGAAGCGAGTTTCGCGACTCAACCATGCTCCAGCCGGCAGCGAGGGATTCTCGGGGAGCTCGATTGGCCATGACTGCTTCTGCCGCTTGCAACGCCCCCGGGAGAAAGGTAAGGTGCTTTTTACTTTGGTTTGGGTGCCTGCCAATAAGACGCAGCAAAAGCTACGCTCGGTTGGGCTAAAGGAACTCCTAGTGGTATAGCCTAGGCGCTGTTCCATAAGGCAATCGCGAAAGCGTTGCGGGTTCGGCAATTTGTGGTATATTTGGAATGGAGAAACTTAAAGGGATTTTGGGTGGCAACACCTCTATTCCACAACGTTCTCCTTTGGGGTGCTTATTAGCTTATTGGAAACAGGGTAATTTTGGGGAAGAATTACGTAAAGCTAAGTTGATTGATTATTGTAATTCGTGGTGGCCCGGATATGCCTTGGAGAATGGCGAAAAATGGCCAAAATACGGTACTCTGCAATGTAACACTATTTCGCAGTTAATGTCGTTTTGTAAACAAGGACAATGGGATGAGGTTCCATATGTTGATTTGTTTTTCTGTTTACGGGGAAAGCCAGAATGGCAGGATGAATGTGGATTAATGATGGTTAAAACATCTGCAAGCAATAAGTGTGGGGTTTGTCAGGAACATTGTTTAGAACACTTGGCGTTGAAAGAAAGCCTGAGTAGGGAAAATGATACAGATATTGATTTACAGGTAGCTCCAATAGGAACAAGAGAACCTAACCCTATCTCACCTGTTCCATCTGTCCCTATCCCACTGCCTGCTCCTAACCCACCCAGTCCTGAACCTGTCTCGTCTAGTATACCTTTCCCTCTTTATCCTCCTCTCCCATCGTCACCTGATCCCTCTTCCTCGGAAGATGAGGAAAACCTAACTGTGGTAGGAAGGAGAGAGAGAGAATCAACGACCCCCGTAGCCCACAGAACCAGGAGTCGGTCTAACCTTGCCCCAGTTATGGGTAGAAAAGACATAGGCAGACAAAAACGGACTGTAATCGCCCCCTTGCGGCAAGGTGTAGGAGTGGAAGGGCCAGTATTTATAAAAGTGCCTTTCTCTCCTGCAGATTTAGTTATTTGGAAACAATCAGCTGGAACTTATAGAGAAAATCCTGATAAAATGGCATGAGTAGTAAAAATGGTTATAAAAACTCAAAATCCTGACTAGGATGACATACAAGTAATATTAGATACTTTGATGGATTCTACTGAGAAAGGGATGGTACTTAAGGCAGCCAAAGAGAGGGCAAGAGAAGATATCAGAAATGGGCTAGTAACAGGGAATTTAGATGTGAATTTCCCAATTGAGGATCCAAATTGGGACCCTAATTTATTGGGTGATATGAGGAGACTACGGAAATATCAAGAGTGGATCCAAATAGGAGTTCAGAATGCTGTACCCAAAACTATAAACTGGTCCAAACTATATGAGGTTCGACAGGAAAAGAAGGAAACTCCCACTGCATTTTTGGAGAGGCTTAAAGAGGTAGCAAGAAAATATACAGATCTCAAAATGGACACAGAACAAGCAAAGGTTCAGTTTGCTCTCATATTTTTGGGCCAATCACAGGACGACATTCGTAGAAAATTGCAAAAATTAGAAGGGGAAGAACTAAGGAATTTGGATACGCTAATTGAGGTAGCCTGGAAGGTATATAACAATCGTGAAAGAGAAGCTAGTAAAAGGCAGCAGCAGAATCTGTTGGCAGTAATACAAGGAAAAGGGAACCCAAATTTCAGGGGATGTAACAGGAATGGTCGAGGTAGGAGACCAGTTACGCAGGGGTTAAACCTAAATCAATGTGCCTATTGCAAGCGGGAGGGGCACTGGAAGTGAGATTGTCCAGACTTGAACAACCAGTTTCACCAGGACAATCAGTTCCGGCAGGTTGCCAAGGAGATGGTCCTGGGGAGTATACCAGCTGACTAGACATAGAACCGGTAAAACAAGTTCAAGAGCCTGTTATAAATATACAGTTAGGGCATAAGGAGGTCAGATTTCTAATAGATACAGAAGCTACTTATTCGGTATTGAATGATTTGCAAGGACAAATTGGGGACAAGGAAACAACAATAGTTGGGGCTACAGGGAAAGAGGAAAAACGGCCATTCTTGCAACCCCTAGATTTGTGTTTTGGGAACAAAGTTATAACACACAGATTCCTATACGTATCTGAGTGTCCAATTCCGCTTTTAGGGAGAGATTTGCTAGCGAAACTTGATGTGGTAATAACCTTTGAAAATTGAGAGCTTATAATGAAAATACCTGAATCAAAGATGGGACAGATATTAATGATCAAAGAAAAACCTGTTCCCTCTATCCCTAGGGAGGTAGAAGATGCAGTGATTCCCTCTGTATGGGAGGCAGATATACCAGGGAAATCTAAATTGGCACAACCAGTGCATGTAGAGTTAAAGGAAGGGGCGACGGCTGTACAAGTCAAACAGTATCCCATAATCCCAGAAGCACGGCAAGGAATAGTAAAGATTATTGAGAAATTATTGAAATACCGAATTTTAGAAGAATGTGAATCAGAATTTAATACACTTCCAGTAAAGAAGCCAAATGGTGAATATAGATTAGTGCAGGATTTGAGAGCAATAAATAAGATAACAAAGGACATTTATCCAGTGGTAACAAATCCTTACACATTGCTAACATCTGTAAAGGAGTATATAAGTGGTTCACTGTAATTG